>NW_027189191.1:145000-789077 GCF_040958095.1 Procambarus clarkii
CGCCATGGGTTCTCCCCTAGCTGTCCTGTTTGCAAACTTCCACATGGGTACCATCGAGCAAAAAGTCTTAGTCGACATGAACTTGAAACCGGCCATATACTGCAGGTATGTTGACGACATTTTTACACAGGTACCTGATGTCAGACATCTGCAGGAGCTGAAGGAGGCATTTGAGCAGAGTTCCGTGCTGCGTTTCACTTACGAGACGGAAAAGGATGGGAAGCTGCCTTTTCTAGATGTAACAGTCATGGAAAAGGGCGGAGGTTTCCACACTGCAGTCTACACTAAGGAAACAAACATAGGAATGTGCCTAAATGCCAACAGCGACTGCCCTGACAGGTACAAGAGGAGTGTTGTTAACGCATACGTCGACCGTGCTCTCAGCCACAGCTCAGAATGGAAGCAAGTCGACGAAGAACTCTGTAGGGTAAGGCAGGTCCTAGTCAATAACGGCTTCTCCAATGGTTTCATCGAAGACATCATAAGAAGGAAAGTGAAAAGCCATGCAACCTTTGAAGAGACAACTAACACAACACCTATACCCCCTATTAGACTATTTTACAGGAACTTCTTTTCCACAGCTCATAAAACGGAGGAAAGGGTCCTGAAAGATATTGTTAATAGAAACGTTATCCCTACAGACCAAAATCAGAGGATACAACTGACGATTTACTATAAAACCAGAAAAACGGCCAACCTACTCATGAGAAACTCTCCAGACACAAAACAGAACGCTTTAAAAGAGACTAACGTCGTCTATGCCTTCAAATGCCCACTTGGGGACTGTAAGCTCCAAAAAACCCAGTATATAGGCAAGACAACATCTCTTTCTAGGCGTTTAACGATGCATAAGCAACAGGGCTCCATTAAGGAACATATAATCTCTTCCCATAACCAAACCATCGCCAGAGAAATCCTAGTAAACAACACAGAAATCATCGATAGATACAGCGATAGCAGGCGGCTTGACGTTTGCGAGGCACTACACATCAAGAAGTCAACACCATCAATCAACAGCCAATTATTGCACAACTATATTCTACCCACCTCAAGACTCCGCTCCAATATAGAAGCATCAAGAAATATGGACCAATAGGCTTTCTACAAACACTTCTATTCAATACCCATTGTTTCTGTTCTGTCTTGTGTTGATACTTTTAATACCCTATTAATATCACCTCTTGTTCTGTCTTGTGTTAATGCCACATCACCCCTCCCACCTCACTCAAATGTAGATATAAAATCAGGGATACGTAAGTTCTAATCAGTTGTGTATTTGTGAAGTCTTTGAAAATGTAATAAGTTTTACGAAACGCGCCCGTGTCGCGTCAGACTAGAAATAAAAATGAATTTTGGAGAAGTGATTTTTTATTTACCTCCAACAGTGAAGCGTAATGTACGAAAGATTGAGAAAATTCGTGTTAGAATTATTAATCTTACTTTTTCGGTCATATTTAATATATATATATATATATATATATATATATATATATATATATATATATATATATATATATATATATATATAACTATATATATATATATATATATATATATATATATATATATATATATATATATATATATATATATATATATATTATACTGTACATACATATATTTATTTTATTTATTTATTCATATACAAGATGATACAATGGATCATTAAAGTATATATGCTGGTGAGTGAGTGATACATTCTTGCACAACCACTAGTATACATAGCTGTGTACTTTACTGTATATGATACAGTCCTTGAATACTGGGAATTTCATTATTAAAAGTACATTGTCCAATAAAAGAATAGCTCATATATAAAATATTGATGACAATGCAAATACAAAATAAATTGTAATAAAACATTGAATTATTTTTAATGATCCTTCAGTGATAACCCATAAGAGTTAACACTAACTTTTGTAATTGTCTATGTCAATTGACAAATTGTAAAAAAAAAAATTAATTAATTTTGTAATTGAAATATTGCTACTGCAAATATTTATCTACCCAAACTTAACAGAGGGCCACTAAAACTAGTGGCCTCAACGAGGACAGGAAGCCGGCGGATTGTCAAAGGTCCCCCTCATTTGCCTTGATGATCCTGTCTAGGTGAAATTTAAAACCTAACTAGTTTTGGCATTTACGACTTCGGTGTGTAGGTGGTTCCATAGGCTTGTAACCCTGAGGGTGAAAAAGCATCTGAACTCAGACCTACATTAAGGTTTGTTGAGTTTACATTAAGGTTTGTCAAGTTTTAAACCGTTGCTCCTTGTTTGTGTTACATCAGACCTTTTGAAGAAATTGTCAGGATCAACATCATCCAACTTTTTAAGTACAATATTTTAAAAGTTTAAATGAAATCTGCTGTGTCATGCCAGGTTTGTAGTGTTGTTAGGCCTGTGGCCCTCAACCCTTCCCGATACGAGACATGACTTGGCTAAGGAATGACTTGTTGCCCAGTGTTCACTTTCTCCAGAGCAGCTATGACCTAATGAAGATGAGGTCTCCATGTCTGGATACAGTCGTCCAAATGTGGATGCACCAGAATATTTACAGTTGAATCAATTTCTTATTTTCCTTAAAGTCAAAGATACGATTGATTACTCTAAGGGTTTGGTTTGCTTTTCTGACTACTGCTCCTACCTGTTGTGCAACTTTTAGTGAGTGACGGAGTAGCAACTTTTCGTCATCAATTTGCTGTAATGGAATGGTATTAATTTGTAATTTGTGGCTTGGGTTGTTATGCCCCACATGCAAGGTCTTGCATTTGTCGTTATTAAAGAGCATTTGCCAGTCTTCTGACCATTTGTGGAGTTCATGTAGATCTCCCTGTAAGACTTCAATATCATTATGATTTCCCACTTTACCACTGATTTGCGAGTCATCTGTAAATTTGATGATGAGGTTTGTAACATTTTCATCTTTGTCATTAATGTATATGACAATAAGGGATGGCATCACTTTTTATGCTTGTATCACTCACCTTGTATCACACAAGGGAGATGTGTTCGAGGTTCTGAAGTGCATGGATGAATGGAATTAATTGTTCCACACCATATTGAACTTGGACCCAACTGTCAATTAGGTTAACCCATGTATAGGATTCCAAAACTGTACAACCATCTTAGAACACTTGTTAGCATCATTTTTGGAAGAAAGTGCTCTGTGTTAGGGGGACAGGCAGCCAGAGTGTATTTACCTGAATTTACTGGATTTTAGCAGAGAGCCACTAACACACTAATGGCCTCAACGAAGACAGGAAGCTGGCAGCTTGTCAAAGGTCCCGACATTTGCCATGATGATTTTTTCAAGCTGGACTTTAAAATTTAATGGAGTTTTGGCATGAACAGCTTCGGTGGGTAGTTGGTTGCAAGGGTTTATAACCCGGAAGGTGAAAAAAAAAAATGTTTTCAGTCCTACATTGTGGCTTGTTGAGTTTAACACCATTGATCCTTGTTTGTGTTACATCTGACCTTTTGAGAAAGTTGTCTGGATCAACATCCTCCAAATTGTTAAGTTTTTTAAATGTTTCGATGAGATCTGCCTCGCCATGCCTGGCTTGCAGTGAAAGTGAAAGCCCCGAGGCACTCAATCATTCCTGGTACGAGAGTTTACTTGGCTTTGGAATGATTTTTGTCGCTTAGTGCTGTACTTTCTCCAGAGTAGCCATGTCCTTCTGAAGATGAGGTCTCCATGCTTGGATACAATAATCCAAGTTAAGGCACACCAGAGATTCATGCAGTTGAATCAACACCAACTGTTACTTGAAGTCCAAGGGGATTGGTTAGGTCTTTTTGGTACTGCTGCTCCCACCTGTTGTGCAACTCTCAGTGAATTGTGAATTTTGACTCCAATGTCTTTTTCTTCATCTATCTACTGCAAGATAATGTTATTAATTTAGTAGTTGTGACGTAGGTTGTTATGCCCCACATGCAAAGTCTTGCATTTCTTGAGATTAAAAAAGCATTTGCCAGTCTAATGACCCCTTGTCAAATTCATATACAGTAGATCACTTTGTAAGGCTTCAATATCATTTTCATTTCCCACTTTACCATAGATTTTGTCATTTGAAAATTTGATCATGTGGTTTATACTCTCATCTGTCATTGATGTATATAACAAAAAACGGTTGGCCTTGACCCCTGTGGCACCCCACTCGCCACATTTCTCCAGCCAGATTCATTCCCATTTAACATGATTGTTTGTTTTCTTTGTTTTATCCATAATAGTATTCTACCATTTATTCCAAGTGCCCAAATTTCTTTGCTAGTTTTGCATATGGTACCTAATCAAAATCAATGTTTTCTACATCCACAGAAAGTCCTTTGTCTAAGTAGCTGGTTACCATTTACAAACATGTAAACAGGTTTATAATACAGGATCTATTTTAACAAAGCCATGCTGTATTGATTTTACAAGATTGTTTGCTGTGAGTTCGTGAATGATTCCTTCCCCTAGAATTGTCTCCGTGAGCTTGCAGGTGTATGATGCCAAGCTGATAGGACAGTAGTTTTCAGCTGATTTTTTAAATAGGGGTGACAATTGCATATTTCCAAGTTATGGTTACTATCCCTTGGTCCAAAGATTGTCTGATAAGCAGTTTCAGTGGTAGGCATAGTTCATCTGCTGGTTCCTTTATGATTTTGGATTGAATTCCATCCGCACCTGGGGCTTTTGAGCCTTTTAATTTGTCAATGCTCTTGCAGATTATGTCACACATTGTGGGTATATTTCTTAATTCATTCTCTTCACCTCCTTCAAACATTTGTGTGGGTGTTGGGATGTCATCTAACCTTTCTAGTGTGCACACTGATGTAAAGTATTCATTCTGTGAGTTTGCTGCCCCTTTATCGTCCATTATAACTTGGTTAGTCTCATCTTTTATCTGTGCTACCAAGTACTCTGTTTTGGTTTTACTTCTTATACAGTTCAGTATAGGCATAGAACGACTTGGGATCATACTTTCTTTTTGGAAAGTTTTCTTTCATTGTTTCTTTTGGTTGATCTGATTACCTGGGTGGCTGAGTTTAGGGCCCTTATATACATATATCATAATCAATGATGTTCATAGATTTATACCTTCTCCAGAGGGTCTGCTTAGTTATCAAAGCTCATTTTACTACATGCTTCGTCCATCTAGTTCCCTTTTTTATTGATTTCTCCTTTTTGGCCCATATATTTTCAACGAGTTCAGGAATGACCCATTATATATTTCCACTTAGACTTGTATCCAGGTCCGCTGGTGTTGGTATAGGATTGTAAGTGTTTGCTGGGGGCATGTTGGATGGCAAGTGTTCGCTGTCGTTGTGTTAGACAGTAAGTGTTCGCTGTCGTCGTGTTGGACAGTAAGTGTTCGCTGTCGTTGTGTTGGACAGTAAGTGTTCGCTGTCGTTGTGTTCGACAGTAAATGTTCGCTGGGATGTATCGTGCAAACAGAGAGGTCCCAGGACAGAGCCCCTAAGCAATCCACCCACAACATCAATTAGTGGTAGGACGGTGTTATGGGTGGTAAATTTAAATTGTAAATTTAAAGTGGTCTCTCCTAATCTACCAGAGGACCCACAACAGAACACGGGACAGTACGTCACCTTCGCCAGCCGCCTCCATTTTCTAGTGCGACAATTTTTGGCCTTATGTAACACCTACGATCGAAATGCGACGTTCTTTGTAGGAGGACAGGTTGGCCTACCTAATAAATGTGTACGTGTATTACACATTATCTGACGTAACCTACAACCTTTCTCAAGGTAGTGTATACAATGTTGTGATTATACAGTGTTGTAGTTTGTATACAGTACCTCAGGATGTCTCCCACAACAGTTAACTAACTCCCGGGTACCTACCTACCTCCACTCTTTACACCACTAAACACGACTACAGGAAGGATTGGACTACAGGAAGGATTGGGCTACAGGAAGGATTGGGCTACAGGAAGGATTGGGCTACAGGATGGATTGGGCTACAGGAAGGATTGGGCTACAGGAAGGATTGGGCTACAGGAACGATTGAGCTACAGGAAAGATTGGGCTACAGGAAGGATTGGGCTACAGGAAGGATTGGGCTACAGGAAGGATTGGGCTACAGGAAGGATTGAGCTACATCTCCAAATGTATATTTGCCAGATAATTTGGCACTAAAAACAGAACGCATATATTAGTGTTTAGACTAAATCCGCTACTCATTACTTTCCTGAAGTTGTCGTATATACACTACAAAATCTGAGTGTAAATCACGAGACAATTAACAAGTAATGAAAAATGTGAGTGTCAGACCACGAAGGAAGAATTGAAACAGGAATTTCCTTAAGTATTTTCGTATTTAATAATACATCTTCAGAAGGGTGTTTCAATTCTTCCTTCGAGGTCTGACACTGTCACTACAGAACAGGAATGTATTTAAACGTTGCAACAATTAATAATGAGAACAATCATTATATGGATGGTGTAATAACAGGGGAGCATTAGCGCCTCTGGTGGTCAGATGCTTAACTGTATTAGAGGTTGACACTTTAGATATTATGGTGAAGTAAGGGTGAGTGGCGCGTCTGAGAGTCCCGCTTCTTAACGTGTGGCTCAGTTGTCGACCAGCCGCCGCCTGGCAAGGGTCACGTTGATTACCAGTGTGCAAAGAAATTTGTGTTGCAGATATCTTTATATAGAAAGGATTGTTCGGGGGTATGTTTTATGTTGTTATTCCTTATTATTTTGTATATTTTATGTATTTAGACAAAATATAGAGGTGATTGTCAGGTGGCAGCCATAGGTGTATCCGCTAGTTAAGTCATTAGGGTGCTTGTGGTGGCCTTAATAGCCATGCCAGTAGCTAGCCATCAATCTTGAGATGATTTCGGGGCCTAGCGTCCCCGCGGCCCGGTCCTCGACCAGGCCTTCTTTTTGTTATGCATCCCCAGGAAGCAGCCCGTAGCAGCTGTCTAACTCCCAGGTACTTATTTACTGATAGGTGAACATGTTCAACAGGGTGAAAGAAAGTGGCCATTTATTTCAGCCTCCACCGGGGATCGAACCCGGAACCTCAGGATTACGAATCCGAAGCACTCTCCACTCGGCTGTCAGGCCCTTTAAAACAACCCAAAGAGAAATCTTCGACATATTTTGATGAAAATCTGAATGAAACTAGAAATTTTGGCCACAGATTGTGTGAAGATGGTGGTGGTGGTGGTGGGGGGGAAGTGGATTAGGGGGGTGCAGGTTAGTACGATGAGCATGATTCAGAATGATGGAAGGAGAAGGGCTCGTATGATGAATTGACCTAAGGGCCACCATCTACAGTGGCCTCGACGGGGACAGGACGGCGGCGCCTTGTCAAAGGTCAGCCTTCCTACTCCCCCCCCCCTTATTTTATTGAGGATTTGTCTTGTGTATATTGTGAACAAGAGGAATGACTTGGCATTTACGAGCGGGTTCATGGGTTAATGACCCTATGGGGGGAACAACACATCTATTTTCAGTGTTACATTGTGGCTTGTTGAGCTTGAAGCTGTTGTCCAGCCTGTCTGTGTCAAATATGGCATTTTAGAGAAGTGGTCTGTATTAATAGCCTCCAATTTGGTCAATATTATCATTTTTTTTGTTTAATTTGTAATGCTGACCAAGTTAGAGGTTATAAATACAAAGCACTTCTCTAAAATACATTACAAAGCATAAAGCAATGCATTAAAATAGTATTACAAAGGCCTCGGCTGTTATTTATTTATATATCTACAAGAAGTTACATTGGGTTTCTGAGAGTACACAGCATGATGTGTTTACGTTCTTGTAAAGCCACTAGTACGCATAGCGCTTCGGGCAGGGCCTTAATCTAACAGATAATATTAAGTAGGTAATTTCTAGGAAAATTTATAGGCTAATCTATCAAAATCTATAACAATTTAAACATTTATAGTGTTAGTCCTTCAAAGATTCGTGGTAGTGACAGTTGAACAAGTTCTGGCTTGATTGTTGTTGCTGTCTTGAACTTTATACAATGCGGAAAATCATTGATATCTTTTTGAAGTGAGGTTTCCATATTAGGACACAGTAGGCCAGATGGGACCACAACAGAGACTCGTACAGTTGAATATTCAATGTTGTTCGTTTGAGTCAAAGATTCGTTTAACTATTCTTAAGGATTGTTTTCATATTAACTGAGTCCCAGATGTTTAATGGCTGGTACATAATAACTCCTAGGTAATATTGGCTTAAATTTACCAGAGAGCCACCATTTGTCCATAGTGCCTTCTACGGCAACAGGAAACCGGCGGCTTGTCAAAGGTTCCCCTACGGTTCCTGAGGAGTTTGTCTATCTGTATTTTGAGCGCGCAAACTGCTGCATTATGACATTAAATGTAGTTTGATAATATGTACACGGTGTCTTGTAGCTAAGCTAAAGGTGAAATGTAATGTTTAGCAACAAGTCGCCCTAGATTGTTTAGTGTTAACGACTAGGGCGATGGAGTGGTCATATCAGGATAGCAATTGTGCAGATAAATGGGGAAGATTATTGCATACGAGGAGTCACAATAACGGGGGCTGAAATATGTTGACCAAACCACACACTAGAAAGTGAAGGGACGACTAGATAATTGGTTATCTAATAGATGGAAGATGTTAATTGTTTGCATCTTGTTTACTCTGCGATGTAAAATGAATTCACCTGTAAATGGTCATTTTTAACAATGTAACCATTAGGCTTCTAACGTTGGTTTAGTGCTCAGAGACCATATACTGTACTTAAGAGGTTTTAAACATATTATTTATATAATTTAGGCCAATAGACAGCTAAATAAATTAATAATACACAGTACTTTTAACTAGGGTTAGCTAAAGGTTTGTTTTAGTGGAAGACCCTAATAAGCTAATGTGTTTCTATGTAACTTTAAAAGAACATTGATGCTTAACCATAGCCTCATGACTCCAAGACAAAAATGTATTCCGTTAGGCTATTGCAGTCTTATCAGTCTTGCCTACTCGCTATTGTTGTTACAATCTGTAATTAATCTCCATTGAAATTACACCTTTTCCAGTGATTGGTTCCAGTGTTCTTGAAATTCATAATTGTATTTTCCTACTCGATTGTATTTGAAATAAACTGTTTATACTTACCCTGGTGCTACATAGCCTTCCTGGTTTGGTGCCTTCTTTTGATAATTACTTACTTATACTTGCCATTAATATATGTAAAAAATATTTTTTCAGGAGTGTGGCACGTGTGGACAAGTGTTGGATCAGAGGAGTCAAGGTAAAATGCTTATTTAACAACTAGTTCTGGGGAGGAGCGGGTGGAACTAGATGGACGTAGAAAACTTTACACTCTTGTTACACTAACACTGGTTTGTGCCTCGGAGAGGCTGCAGGATCCAGTAAGTTCAGTAGAACTTCGGTTTCAACTCCTTTTGACCATGCCGTAGCTCAGTCGATTACAGCAGCGTCTGGGATGCTCTCGGATGCAGGTTTGAATCCTCGTCCCGGCCCTTGTGGATTTGTACACTCTTGTTAGCAGGCTGAGAGCTTTTCTTTACCATAGATTTATTTATAGAAGAGTTAGCAATAAGTCGGCTGGGTTTATTAACATATTGTTTTTAGGTCCCATTTAGATTATGCCGTTCAGTTTTGATCGCCATGCTAAAGAATGGACATAATTCACTAGAACACGTCAGTTAGGATGACAAAGTTAATCCCGCAAATTATAAAGCTTCCGTATGAAGAGATGTTGGAAAAACCTTAACGTGACATGATTGAAGTGTACAAGTGGATGAATGGGCATAACAAGGGAGTTATTGATAAGGCTTTCAATGAAGATAAGTTTAGATTTAGGAAATACCTGGGTAAATACTGGTTTGGTAACTGGGTTGTGGATTTGTGGAACAAATTACTGGATCATGTGCAGACGACGAGTCACAATAACGTGGCAGAAGTATGTTGACCAGACCACACACTAGAAGGTGAAGGGACGACGACGTTTCGGTCCGTCCTGGACCATTCTCAAGTCTATTGTGGATCATACTACTGGATCACTGGATCCATATTACTGGATCATAATAGGCATAGGAATCTTTGATTGTTTCAAGCTTAGGTTAGACGTATATGAATGAGTGTAGGTGGATATAAATAGGAGGTGCCACGTGCAGGACAATAGGCCATCTGCAGTTTCTTGACTTACGTTCTACTAGTTTACACTCAGAACGCGACTATCCAATCAGCTTACATCTGTATCCTCAATTGCTGCTAGGTGATCAAGGGCGAACATTTAACCATGAATGTTTAATACAAACCAAATGATGGGTAGCAAAGGTGTGTGGTAAGGTAAAAGTTGGGTGGCGAGGCAAGTTTTGGGGTAGTGAAGACTTAGAATATTGTTCAATGTGGGTGACAAAGACTTGCTGTGAAGAGTAGGTAATGAATAAATTGAGAGATAGGAGAATTATCTTAAGATTAGACATGGACTGGCTGGCATATGCATTATATATCATTAATGCATATGCCATGGGGTGGGGGAGATCTCCCCAAAGACATAAACTGCTAGGTCAGGTCATCCACAAACCCATCTCCAATGACTCCAAGGTCCTGGGAAGCTAGACCTTCCCATGAAGTTGGAGGATTGTTGGTGGGTTTGTGGATTTGGAATGAGGGAAGAGGCGGGCTGGATGAGGCAGTTTAAGTCTTGGGAAATATTTGTAATCATTTTATTTAGAGATGAGTGTGAGCAGAAATGACACGATATAGTAGTAATTTATAGTGAAGATGATAATGTATTTTCCAAATGAGAAAAAATTATGCGTGGCGAAAACATAAGTTGAAATAAAAGTACGTTGTCAACAGCTCTACAATAAAAGATTTCGTTGTGGAAGAAATTCCCGCCCGAAAGGTCGGCCATCTTGGCGCGCAGTTTGAACGCTCCTGACTGGACTTTCTTTCCACACCTCGCCTGGAGCTCATCTTTGAATTCAGCTGGCTTTTTTGGGCCAGTGTGTGCTCACTGCAGCTATCCAGGGGCTCACAGCATCGGGGGAGGCCGGAGCCTCCCTAATGGACGCCATTTTTTGGAGCCAAATTCTGGCTCTATGCACGCATTCGCAGTTTGATATTACGACTTTTTATACCCAACATATGCCAAGTACTGAAAGTGGCAGTGAGTCATATTTTGAACAAACTCCCCTGCAGTTTTCAAAATATCCCAAACATCCCAATTTCGTGGCCTGAGCAATAATTTGGAGCCAAATTCTGGCTCTCTGCACATATTCGCAGTTTGAAATTACGACTTTTTATACCCAGCATATGCCAAGTACGGAAAACGGCGTTTGGTCACATTTGTCCCAAACCTCCCTGCAGTTTTCAAAATATCCCAAATATTCCAATTTCGAGGCCTGAGCCATATTTTGGAGCCAAATTCTGGCTCTATGCGAGTTTTCGCAGTTTGATATTATGACTTTTTATACCCAACATATGCCATGTTCTGAACAAGGCGTTTGGTCACATTTGTCCCAATCCCCCTCTGCAGTTTTCAAAATATCCCAAACATCCCAATTTTGAGGCCTGAACCATATTTTTGAGCCAAATTCTGGCTCTCTGCACGTATTCGTAGTTGAAAATTACGACTTTTTTTTACCCAACATATGCGAAGTACTGAAAGCGGCGTTTGGTCACATTTTGCACAAACTCCCTTGCAGTTTTCAAAATATCCCAAACATCCCAGTATTGAGGCCTAAGCCATATTTTGGAGCCAAATTCTGGCTCTCTGCACGTATTCGCAGTTTGAAATTACGACCTTTTATACCCAACATATGCCAAGTACTGAAAGCGGCAATGAGTCACATTTTGAACAATGCCCCCTGCAGTTTTCAAAATATCTTAAATATCCCAATTTAGAGGCATGAACTATATTTTGGAGCCAAATTCTGGCTCTCTGCACGTATTCGCAGTTTGATATTACGACTTTTTATACCCAACATATGCCAAGTACTGAAAGCGGCAGTGAGTCACATTTTGCATAAACTCCCTTGCAGTTTTTAAAATATCCCAAACATCCCAATTTCGAAGCCTAAGCCATATTGTGGAGCCAAATTCTGGCTCTATGCACGTATTCGCAGTTTGATATTATGAATTTTTATACCCAACATATGCCAAGTCCTGAAAGCGGCAGTGAGTCATATTTTGCACAAACTCCCCTGCAGTTTTCAAAATATCCCAAATATTCCAACTTCGAGGCCTGAGCCATATTTCGGAGCAAAATTCTGGCTCTCTGCACGTATTCACAGTTTGAAATTCCGACTTTTTATACCCAATATATGCCAAGTACTGAAAGTGGCATTTGGTCACATTTGTCCCAATCCCCCCTGCAGTTTTCAAAATATCCCATACATCCCAGTTTCGAGGCCTGAGCCATATTTTGGAGCCAAATTTAGGCTCTCTGCACGTATTCGCAGTTCGAAATTCCGACTTTTTATACCCAACATATGCCAAGTACTGAAAGCAGCAGTGAGACATTTTGCACAAACTCCCCTCCAGTTTTCAAAATATCCCAAAAATCCCAATTTCGAGGCCTGAGCCATATTTTGGAGCCAAATTCTGGCTCTATGCATGTATTCGCAGTTTGATATTACGACTTTTTATACCCAACATATGCCAAGTACTGGACGCGGCAGTGAGTCACATTTTGCACAAACTCCCCTGCAGTTTTCAAAATATCCCAAACTTACAAATTTCCAGGCCTGAGTCATATTTTGGAGCCAAATTCTGGCTCTCTGCACGTATTCGCAGTTTGAAATTACAACTTTTTATACCCAACATATGCCATGTCCTGAAAGCGGCGTTTGGTCACATTTGTCCCAATCCCCCCTGCAGATTTCAAAATATCCCAAACATCGCAATTTTGAGGCCTGAGCCATATTTTTGAGCCAAATTCTGGCTCTCTGCACGTATTCGTAGTTGAAAATTACGACTTTTCTTTACCCAACATATGCGAAGTACTGAAAGCGGCGTTTGGTCATATTTTGCACAAACTCCCTTGCAGTTTTCAAAATATCCCAAACATCCCAGTATTGAGGCCTGAGCCATAATTTGGAGCCAAATTTTGGCTCTCTGCACGTATTCGCAGTTTGATATTACGACTTTTTATACCCAACATATGCCAAGTACTGAAAGCGGCAGTGAGTCACATTTTGCATAAACTCCCTTGCAGTTTTCAAAATATCCCAAACATCATAATTTTGAGGCCTGAGCCATATTTTTGAGCCAAATTCTGGCTCTCTGCACGTATTCGCAGTTGAAAATTACGATTTTTTTTACCCAACATATGCGAAGTACTGAAAGCGGCGTTTGGTCACATTTTGCACAAACTCCCTTGCAGTTTTCAAAATTTCCCAAACATCCCAGTATTGAGGCCTGAGCCATATTTTGGAGCCAAATTCTGGCTCTCTGCACGTATTCGCAGTTTGAAATTCCGACTTTTTATACCCAATATATGCCAAGTACTGAAAGCGGCGTTTGGTCACATTTGTCCCAATCCCCCCTGCAGTTTTCAAAATATCCCAAACACCCCAATTTCGAGGCCGGAGCCATATTTTGAAGCCAAATTCAGGCTCTCTGCACGTATTCGCAGTTTGATATTACGACTTTTTATACCCAACATATGTCAAGTACTGAAAGCGGCGTTTGGTCACATTTGTCCCAAACCTCCCTGCAGTTTTCAAAATATCCCAAATATCCCAATTTCGAGGCCTGACCCATATTTTGGAGCCAAATTCTGGCTCTCTGCACATATTCGCAGTTTGATATTTTGAATTTTTATACCCTACATATGCCAAGTACTGGACGCGGCAGTGAGTCATATTTTGCACAAACTCCCCTGCAGTTTTCGAAATATCCCAATTTCGAGGCCTGAGCCATATTTTGGAGCCAAATTCTCGCTCTATGCACGTATTCGCAGTTTGAAATTACAACTTATTATACCCAACATATGCAAAGTACTGAAAGCGGCAATGAGTCACATTTTGCACAAACTTCCCTGCAGTTTTCAAAATATCCCATACACCCCAATTTCGAGGCCTGAGCCATGTTTTGAAGTCAAATTCAGGCTCTCTGCACGTATTAGCATTTTGAAATTGCGACTTTTTTATACCCAACATATGCCAAGTACTGAAAGCGGCGTTTGGTCACATTTGTCCCAAACCTTCCTGCAGTTTTCAAAATATCCCAAACATCCCAGTATCGAGGCCTGAGCCATATTTTGGAGCCAAATTCTGGCTCTCTGCACGTATTCGTAGTTGAAAATTATGACTTTTTTTTACCCAACATATGCGAAGTAATGAAAGTGGCGTTTGGTCACATTTTGCACAAACTCCCTTGCAGTTTTCAAAATATCCCAAGCATCCCAGTATTGAGGCCTGAGCCATATTTTGGAGCCAAATTCTGGCTCTCTGCAATTATTCGCAGTTTGAAATTACGACTTTTTATACCCATATGCCAAGTACTGAAAGCGGCAATGAGTCACATTTTGAACAAACTCCCCTGCAGTTTTCGAAATATCCCAATTTCGAGGCCTGAGCTATATTTTGGAGCCAAATTCTGGCTCTCTGCACGTATTCGCAGTTTGAAATTACGACTTTTTATACCAAACATATGCCAAGTACTGAAAGCGGCGTTTGGTCATATTTGTCCCAAACCTCCCTCCAGTTTTCAAAATATCCCAAATATCCCAATATCGAGGCCTGAGCCATATTTTGGAGCCAAATTCTGGCTCTCTGCACGTATTTGCATTTTGAAATTACAACTTATTATACCCAACATATGCCAAGTCCTGAAAGCTGCATTGAGTCACATTTTGAAGAAACTATCCTGCAGTTTTCGAAATATCCCAAATATCCCAATTTCGAGGCCTGAGCCATATTTTGGAGCCAAATTCTGGCTCTCTGCACGTATTCGCAGATTGAAATTGCGACTTTTTTATACCCAACATATGCCAAGTACTGAAAGCGGCGTTTGGTCACATTTGTCCCATACCTCCCTGCAGTTTTCAAAATATCCCAAATATCCCAATATCGAGGCCTGAGCCATATTTTGGAGCCAAATTCTGGCTCTCTGCACGTATTTGCATTTTGAAATTACAACTTATTATACCCAACATATGCAAAGTACTGAAAGCGGCAATGAGTCACATTTTGCACAAACTCCCCTGCAGTTTTCAAAATATCCCAAACACCCCAATTTCGAGGCCGGAGCCATATTTTGAAGTCAAATTCAGGCTCTCTGCACGTATTCGCAGTTTGATATTACGACTTTTTATACCCAACATATGCCAAGTACTGAAAGCGGCGTTTGGTCACATTTGTCCGAAACCTTCCTGCAGTTTTCAAAATATCCCAAACATCCCAGTATCGAGGCCTGAGCCATATTTTGGAGCCAAATTCAGGCTCTCTGCACGTATTCGCAGTTTGATATTACGACTTTTTATGCCCAACATATGCCAAGTACTGAAAGCGGCGTTTGGTCACATTTGTCCCAAACCTTCCTGCAGTTTTCAAAATATCCAAAACATCCCAGTATCGAGGCCTGAGCCATATTTTGGAGCCAAATTCTGGCTCTCAGCACGTATTCGTAGTTGAAAATTACGACTTTTTTTTACCCAACATATGCGAAGTAATGAAAGCGGCATTTGGTCACATTTTGCACAAACTCCCTTGCAGTTTTCAAAATATACCAAACATCTCAGTATTGAGGCCTGAGCCATATTTTGGAGACAAAATCTGGCTCTCTGCACGTATTCGCAGTTTGATATTACGACTTTTTATACCCAACATATGTCAAGTACAGGACGTGGCAGTGAGTCACATTTTGCACAAACTCCCCTGCAGTTTTCAAAATATCCCAAACATACCAATTTCGAAGCTTAAGCCATATTGTGGAGCCAAATTCTGGCTCTATGCACGTATTCGCAGTTTGATATTATGACTTTTTATACAAAACATATGCCAAGTCCTGAAAGCGGCAGTGAGTCATATTTTGCACAAACTCCCCTGCAGTTTTCAAAATATCCCAAATATTCCAACTTCGAGGCCTGAGCCATATTTTGGAGCAAAATTCTGGCTCTCTGCACGTATTCACAGTTTGAAATTCCGACTTTTTTTACCCAATATATGCCAAGTACTGAAAGTGACGTTTGGTCACATTTGTCCCAATCCCCCCAGCAGTTTTCAAAATATCCCAAAAATCCCAATTTCGAGGCCTGAGCAATATTTTGGAGCCAAATTCTGGCTCTCTGCACGTATTCGCAGTTTGAAAATACGACTTTTTATACCCAGCATATGCCAAGTACTGAAAGCGGCGTTTGGTCACATTTGTCCCAAACCTCCCTGCAGTTTTCAAAATATCCCAAATATCCCAATTTCGAGGCCTGAGCCATATTTTGGAGCCAAATTCTGGCTCTCTGCACGTATTCGCAGTTGAAAATTACGACTTTTTTTTACCCAACATATGCGAAGTACTGAAAGCGTCGTTTGGTCACATTTTGCACAAACTCCCTTGCAGTTTTCAAAATATCCCAAACATCTCAGTATTGAGGCCTGAGCCATATTTTGGAGCAAAATTCTGGCTCTCTGCACGTATTCGCAGTTTGATATTACGACTTTTTATACCCAACATATGCCAAGTACTGGACGTGGCAGTGAGTCACATTTTACACAAACTCCCCTGCAGTTTTCAAAATATCCCAAACATCCCAATTTCCAGGCCTAAGCCATATTGTGGAGCCAAATTCTGGCTCTATGGACGTATTCGCAGTTTGATATTATAACTTTTTATACCCAACATATGCCAAGTCCTGAAAGCGGCAGTGAGTCACATTTTGCACAAACTCCCCTGCAGTTTTCAAAATATCCCAAATATCCCAACTTCGAGGCCTGAGCCATATTTTGGAGCAAAATTCTGGCTCTCTGCACGTATTCGCAGTTTGAAATTCCGACTTTTTATACCCAATATATGCCAAGTACTGAAAGCAGCGTTTGGTCACATTTGACGCAATCCCCCCTGCAGTTTTCAAAATATCCCAAACATCCCTGTTTCGAGGCCTGAGCCATATTTTGGAGCCAAATTTAGGCTTTCTGCACGTATTCGCAGTTCGAAATTCCGACTTTTTATACCCAACATATGCCAAGTACTGAAAGCGGCAGTGAGACATTTTGCACAAACTCCCCTCCAGATTTAAAAATATCCCAAAAATCCCAATTTCGAGGCCTGAGCTATATTTTGGAGCCAAATTCTGGCTCTCTGCACGTATTCGTAGTTTGAAATTACGACTTTTTATACCCAACATATGCCAAGTACTGAAAGCGGCGTTTGGTCACATTTGTCCCAAACCTCCCTCCAGTTTTCAAAATATCCCAAACATCCCAATTTCGACGCCTGAGCCATATTTTGGAGCCAAATTCTGGCTCTATGCACGTATTCGCAGTTTGATTCTACGTCTTTTTACACCCAACATATGCCAAGTCCTGAAAGCGGCAGTGAGTCACATTTTGAACAAACTCCCCTGCAGTTTTCGAAATATCCCAAATATCCCAATTTCGAGGCCTGAGCCATATTTTGGAGCCAAATTCTGGCTCTCTGCATGTATTCGCAGTTTGAAATTGCGACTTTTTTATACCCAACATATGCCAAGTACTGAAAGCGGCGTTTGGTCACATTTGTCCCATACCTCCCTGCAGTTTTCAAAATATCCCAAATATCCCAATATCGAGGCCTGAGCCATATTTTGGAGCCAAATTCTGGCTCTCTGCACGTATTTGCATTTTGAAATTACAACTTATTATACCCAACATAGGCAAAGTACTGAAAGCGGCAATGAGTCACATTTTGCACAAACTCCCCTGCAGTTTTCAAAATATCCCAAACACCCCAATTTCGAGGCCGGAGCCATATTTTGAAGTCAAATTCAGGCTCTCTGCACGTATTCGCAGTTTGATATATTTCGACTTTTTATACCCAACATATGCCAAGTACTGAAAGCGGCGTTTGATCACATTTGTCCCAAACCTTCCTGCAGTTTTCAAAATATCCCAAACATCCCAGTATCGAGGCCTGAGCCATATTTTGGAGCCAAATTCAGGCTCTCTGCACGTATTCGCAGTTTGATATTACGACTTTTTATACCCAACATATGCCAAGTACTGAAAGCGGCGTTTGGTCACATTTGTCCCAAACCTTCCTGCAGTTTTCAAAATATCCCAAACATCCCAGTATCGAGTCCTGAGCCATATTTTGGAGCCAAATTCTGGCTCTCTGCACGGAATTCGTAGTTGAAAATTACGACTTTTTTTTACCCAACATATGCGAAGTAATGAAAGCGGCATTTGGTCACATTTTGCACAAACTCCCTTGCAGTTTTCAAAATATCCCAAACATCCCAGTATTGAGGCCTGAGCCATATTTTGGAGCCAAATTCTGGCTCTCTGCACGTATTCGCAGTTTGAAATTTCGACTTTTTATACCCATATGCCAAGTACTGAAAGCGGCAATGAGTCACATTTTGAACAATCCCCCTGCAGTTTTCAAAATATCCCAAATATCCCAATTTAGAGGCCTGAGCTATATTTTGGAGCCAAATTCTGGCTCTTTGCATGTATTCGCAGTTTGATATTACGACTTTTTATACCCAACATATGCCAAGTACTGAAAGCGGCAGTGAGTCACATTTTGCATAAACTCTCTTGCAGTTTTCAAAATATCCCAAACATCCCAATTTTGAGGCCTGAGCCATATTTTTGAGCCAAATTCTGGCTCTCTGCACGTATTCGCAGTTGAAAATTACGACTTTTTTTTACCCAACAGATGCGAAGTACTGAAAGCGGCGTTTGGTCACATTTTGCACAAACTCCCTTGCAGTTTTCAAAATATCCCAAACATCCCAGTATTGAGGCCTTATCCATATTTTGGAGCCAAATTCTGGCTCTCTGCACGTATTCGCAGTTTGATATTTCAACTTTTTATACCCAACATATGCCAAGCACTGGACGCGGCAGTGAGTCACATTTTGCACAAACTCCCCTGCAGTTTTCAAAATATCCCAAGCATCCCAATTTCGAGGCCTAAGCCATATTGTCTAACCAAATTCTGGCTCTATGCACGTATTAGCAGTTTGATATTACGACGTTTTATACCCAACATATGCCAAGTCCTGAAAGCGCCAGTGAGTCACATTTTGCACAAACTCCCCTGCAGTTTTCGAAATATCCCAAATATCCCAGTTTCGAGGCCTGAGCCATATTTTGGAGCAAAATTCTGGCTCTCTGCACATATTCGCAGTTTGAAATTCTGACTTTTTATACCCAATATATGCCAAGTACTGAAAGCGGCGTTTGGTCACATTTGTCCCAATCCCCCCTGCAGTTTTCAAAATATCCCAAACATCCCAGTTTCCAGGCTTGAGCCATATTTTGGAGCCAAATTCAGGCTCTCTGCACGTATTCGCAGCTCGAAATTCCGACGTTTTATACCCAACATATACCAAGTACTGAAAGCGGCAGTGAGACATTTTGCACAAACTCCCCTCCAGTTTTCAAAATATCCCAAAAATCCCAATTTCGAGGCCTGAGCAATATTTTGGAGCCAAATTCTGGCTCTCTGCACGTATTCGCAGTTTGAAATTACGAGTTTTTATACCCAGCATATGCCAAGTACTGAAAGTGGCGTTTGGTCACATTTGTCCCAAACCTCCCTGCAGTTTTCAAAATATCCCAATTTCGAGGCCTTAGCCATAATTTGGAGCCAAATTCTGGCTCTATGCATGTATTCGCAGTTTGATATTACGACTTTTTATACCCAACATATGCCAAGTACTGAAAGTGGCGTTTGGTCACATTTGTCCCAAAACTCCCTCCAGTTTTCAAAATATCCCAATTTCGAGGCCTGAGCCATATTTTGGAGCCAAATTCTGGCTCTCTGCACGTATTCGCAGTTTGATATTTTGAATTTTTTATAACCTACATATGCCAAGTACTGGACGCGGCAGTGAGTTACATTTTCAACAAACTCCCCAGCAGTTTTCGAAATACCCCAAAAATCCCAATTTCGAGGCCAAAGCAATATTTTGGAGCCAAATTCTGGCTCTCTGCACGTATTCGCAGTTTGAAATTACAACTGATTATACCCAACATATGCAAAGTACTGAAAGCGGCAATGAGTCACATTTTGCACAAACTCCCCTGCAGTTTTCAAAATATCCCAAACACCCCAATTTCGAGGCCGGAGACATATTTTGAAGTCAAATTCAGGCTCTCTGCACGTATTCGCCGTTTGATATTACGACTTTTTATACCCAACATATGCCAAGTACTAAAAGCGGCGTTTGGTCACATTTGTCCCAAACCTTCCTGCAGTTTTCAAAATATCCCAAACATCCCAGTATCGAGGCCTGAGCCATATTTTGGAGCCAAATTCTGGCTCTCTGCACGTATTCGCAGTTTGAAATTATGATTTTTTATACCCAACATATGCCAAGTACTGAAAGCGGCGTTTGGTCACATTTGTCCCAAACCTCCCTGCAGTTTTCAAAATATCCCAATTTCGAGGCCTTAGCCATAATTTGGAGCCAAATTCTGGCTCTATGCATGTATTCGCAGTTTGATATTACGACTTTTTATACCCAACATATGCCAAGTACTGAAAGTGGCGTTTGGTCACATTTGTCCCAAAACTCCCTCCAGTTTTCAAAATATCCCAATTTCGAGGCCTGAGCCATATTTTGGAGCCAAATTCTGGCTCTCTGCACGTATTCGCAGTTTGATATTTTGAATTTTTTATAACCTACATATGCCAAGTACTGGACGCGGCAGTGAGTTACATTTTCAACAAACTCCCCAGCAGTTTTCGAAATACCCCAAAAATCCCAATTTCGAGGCCAAAGCAATATTTTGGAGCCAAATTCTGGCTCTCTGCACGTATTCGCAGTTTGAAATTACAACTGATTATACCCAACATATGCAAAGTACTGAAAGCGGCAATGAGTCACATTTTGCACAAACTCCCCTGCAGTTTTCAAAATATCCCAAACACCCCAATTTCGAGGCCGGAGACATATTTTGAAGTCAAATTCAGGCTCTCTGCACGTATTCGCCGTTTGATATTACGACTTTTTATACCCAACATATGCCAAGTACTAAAAGCGGCGTTTGGTCACATTTGTCCCAAACCTTCCTGCAGTTTTCAAAATATCCCAAACATCCCAGTATCGAGGCCTGAGCCATATTTTGGAGCCAAATTCTGGCTCTCTGCACGTATTCGCAGTTTGAAATTATGATTTTTTATACCCAACATATGCCAAGTACTGAAAGCGGCGTTTGGTCACATTTGTCCCAAACCTCCCTGCAGTTTTCAAAATATCCCAATTTCGAGGCCTTAGCCATAATTTGGAGCCAAATTCTGGCTCTATGCATGTATTCGCAGTTTGATATTACGACTTTTTATACCCAACATATGCCAAGTACTGAAAGTGGCGTTTGGTCACATTTGTCCCAAAACTCCCTCCAGTTTTCAAAATATCCCAATTTCGAGGCCTGAGCCATATTTTGGAGCCAAATTCTGGCTCTCTGCACGTATTCGCAGTTTGATATTTTGAATTTTTTATAACCTACATATGCCAAGTACTGGACGCGGCAGTGAGTTACATTTTCAACAAACTCCCCAGCAGTTTTCGAAATACCCCAAAAATCCCAATTTCGAGGCCAAAGCAATATTTTGGAGCCAAATTCTGGCTCTCTGCACGTATTCGCAGTTTGAAATTACAACTGATTATACCCAACATATGCAAAGTACTGAAAGCGGCAATGAGTCACATTTTGCACAAACTCCCCTGCAGTTTTCAAAATATCCCAAACACCCCAATTTCGAGGCCGGAGACATATTTTGAAGTCAAATTCAGGCTCTCTGCACGTATTCGCCGTTTGATATTACGACTTTTTATACCCAACATATGCCAAGTACTAAAAGCGGCGTTTGGTCACATTTGTCCCAAACCTTCCTGCAGTTTTCAAAATATCCCAAACATCCCAGTATCGAGGCCTGAGCCATATTTTGGAGCCAAATTCTGGCTCTCTGCACGTATTCGCAGTTTGAAATTATGATTTTTTATACCCAACATATGCCAAGTACTGAAAGCGGCGTTTGGTCACATTTGTCCCAAACCTCCCTGCAGTGTTCAAAATATCCCAAATATCCCAATTTCGAGGCCTGAGCTATATTTTGGAGCCAAATTCTGGCTCTCTGCACGTATTCGCCGTTTGATATTACGACTTTTTATACCCAAGATATGCCAAGTACTGAAAGCGGCAGTGAGTCACATTTTGCATAAACTCCCCTGCAGTTTTCAAAATATCCCAAACATCCCAATTTTGAGGCCTGAGCCAAATTTTTGAGCCAAATTCTGGCTCTATGCACGTATTCACAGTTGAAAATTACGCCTTTTTTTTACCCAACATATGCGAAGTACTGAAAGCGGCGTTTGGTCACATTTTGCACAAACTCCCTTGCAGTTTTCAAAATATCCCAAACATCCCAGTATTGAGGCCTGAGCCATATTTTGGAGCTAAATTCTGGCTCTCTGCACGTATTCGCAGTTTGATATTCCGACTTTTTATACCCAACATATGCCAAGTACTGGACGCGGCAGTGAGTCACATTTTGCACAAACTCCCCTGCAGTTTTCAAAATATCCCAAACATCTCAATTTCGAGGCCTAAGTCATATTGTCTAACCAAATTCTGGGTCTATGCACGTATTCGCAGTTTGATATTACGACTTTTTATACCCAACATATGCCAAGTCCTGAAAGCGGCAGTGAGTCACATTTTGCACAAACTCCCCTGCAGTTTTCGAAATATCCCAAATATCCCAATTTTGAGGCCTGAGCCATATTTTGGAGCAAAATTCTGGCTCTCTGCACGTATTCGCAGTTTGAAATTCCGACTTTTTATACCCAATATATGCCAAGTACTGAAAGCGGCATTTGGTCACATTTGTCCCAATCCCCCCTGCAGTTTTCAAAATATCCCAAACATCCCAGTTTCGAGGCTTGAGCCATATTTTGGAGCCAAATTCAGGCTCTCTGCACGTATTCGCAGTTCGAAATTCCGACTTTTTATACCCAACATATGCCAAGTGCTGAAAGCGGCAGTGAGACATATTGCACAAACTCCCCTCCAGTTTTCAAAATATCCCAAAAATCCCAATTTCGAGGCTTGAGCAATATTTTGGAGCCAAATTCTGGCTCTCTGCACGTATTCGCAGTTTGAAATTACGAATTTTTATACCCAGCATATGCCAAGTACTGAAAGAGGCGTTTGGTCACATTTGTCCAAACCTCCCTGCAGTTTTCAAAATATCCCAAATATCCCAATTTCGAGGCCTGAGCCATAATTTGGAGCCAAATTCTGGCTTTATGCATGTATTCGCAGTTTGATATTACGACTTTTTATACCCAACATATGCCAAGTACTGGACACGGCAGTGAGTCACATTTTGCACAAACTCCCCTGCAGTTTTCAAAATATCCCAAACTTACAAATTTCGAGGCCTGAGTCATATTTTGGAGCCATATTCTGGCTCTCTGCACGTATTCGCAGTTTGAAATTACGACTTTTTATTCCCAACATATGCCATGTCCTGAAAGCGGCGTTTGGTCACATTTGTCCTAATCCCCCTTGCAGTTTTCAAAATATCCCAAACATCCCAATTTTGAGGCCTGAGCCATATTTTGGAGACAAATTCTGGCTCTCTGTACGTATTCGCAGTTTGAAATTACGACTTTTTATACCCATATGCCAAGTACTGAAAGCGGCAATGAGTCATATTTTGAAGAATCCCCCCTGCAGTTTTCAAAATATCCCAAATATCCCAATTTAGAGGCCTGAGCTATATTTTGGAGCCAAATTCTGGCTCTCTGCACGTATTCGCAGTTTGATATTACGACTTTTTATACCCAACATATGCCAAGAACTGAAAGCGGCGTTTGGTCACATTTGTCCCAAACCTCCCTGCAGTTTTCAAAATATCCCAAATATCCCAATATCGAGGCCTGAGCCATATTTTGGAGCCAAATTCTGGCTCTCTGCACGTATTTGCATTTTGAAATTACAACTTATTATACCCAACATATGCAAAGTACTGAAAGCGGCAATGAGTCACATTTTGCACAAACTCCCCTGCAGTTTTCAAAATATCCCAAACACCCCAATTTCAAGGCCGGAGCCATATTTTGAAGTCAAATTCAGGCTCTCTGCACGTATTCGCAGTTTGATATTACGACTTTTTATACCCAACATATGCCAAGTACTGAAAGCGGCGTTTGATCACATTTGTCCCAAACCTTCCTGCAGTTTTCAAAATATCCCAAACATCCCAGTATCGATTCCTGAGCCATATTTTGGAGCCAAATTCAGGTTCTCTGCACGTATTCGCAGTTTGATATTACGACTTTTTATACCCAACATATGCCAAGTACTGAAAGCGGCGTTTGGTCACATTTTGCACAAACTCCCTTGCAGTTTTCAAAATATCCCAAACATCCCAGTATTGAGGCCTGAGCCATATTTTGGAGCCAAATTCTGGCTCTCTGCACGTATTTGCCGTTCGAAATTTCGACTTTTTATACCCATATGCCAAGTACTGAAAGCGGCAATGAGTCACATTTTGAACAATCCCCCCTGCAGTTTTCAAAATATCCCAAATATCCCAATTTAGAGGCCTGAGCTATATTTTGGAGCCAAATTCTGGCTCTTTGCATGTATTCGCAGTTTGATATTACGACTTTTTATACCCAACATATGCCAAGTACTGAAAGCGGCAGTGAGTCACATTTTGCATAAACTCTCTTGCAGTTTTCAAAATATCCCAAACATCCCAATTTTGAGGCCTGAGCCATATTTTTGAGCCAAATTCTGGCTCTCTGCACGTATTCGCAGTTGAAAATAACGACTTTTTTTTACCCAACAGATGCGAAGTACTGAAAGCGCCGTTTGGTCACATTTTGCTCAAACTCCCTTGCAGTTTTCAAAATATCCCAAACATCCCAGTATTGAGGCCTTATCCATATTTTGGAGCCAAATTCTGGCTCTCTGCACGTATTCGCAGTTTGATATTTCGACTTTTTATACCCAACATATGCCAAGTACTGAAAGCGGCAGTGAGTCACATTTTGCACAAACTCCCCTGCAGTTTTCAAAATATCCCAAGCATCCCAATTTCGAGGCCTAAGCCATATTGTCTAGCCAAATTCTGGCTCTATGCACGTATTCGCAGTTTGATATTACGACTTTTTATACCCAACATATGCCAAGTCCTGAAAGCGGCAGTGAGTCACATTTTGCACAAACTCCCCTGCAGTTTTCAAAATATCCCAAACATCTTAGTATCGAGGCCTGAGCCATATTTTGGAGCCAAATTCTGGCTCTCTGCACGTATTCGCAGTTTGAAATTACGACTTTTTATACCCAACATATGCCAAGTACTGGACGCGGCAGTGAGTCACATTTTGCACAAACTCCCCTGCAGTTTTCAAAATATCCCAAGCATCCGAATTTCGAGGCCTAAGCCATATTGTCTAGCCAAATTCTGGCTCTATGCACGTATTCGCAGTTTGATATTACGACTTTTTATACCCAACATATGCCAAGTCCTGAAAGCGGCAGTGAGTCACATTTTGCACAAACTCCCCTGCAGTTTTCAAAATATCCCAAACATCTTAGTATCGAGGCCTGAGCCATATTTTGGAGCCAAATTCTGGCTCTCTGCACGTATTCGCAGTTTGAAATTACGACTTTTTATACCCAACATATGCCAAGTACTGGACGCGGCAGTGAGTCACATTTTGCACAAACTCCCCTGCAGTTTTCAAAATATCCCAAGCATCCGAATTTCGAGGCCTAAGCCATATTGTCTAGCCAAATTCTGGCTCTATGCACGTATTCGCAGTTTGATATTACGACTTTTTATACCCAACATATGCCAAGTCCTGAAAGCGGCAGTGAGTCACATTTTGCACAAACTCCCCTGCAGTTTTCGAAATATCCCAAATATCCCAGTTTCGAGGCCTGAGCCATATTTTGCAGCAAAATTCTAGCTCTCTGCACATATTCGCAGTTTGAAATTCCGACTTTTTATACCCAATATATGCCAAGTACTGAAAGCGGCGTTTGGTCACATTTGTCCCAATCCCCCCTGCAGTTTTCAAAATATCCCAAACATCCCAGTTTCGAGGCTTGAGCCATATTTTGGAGCCAAATTCAGGCTCTCTGCACGTATTCGCAGTTCGAAATTCCGAAATTTTATACCCAACATATACCAAGTACTGAAAGCTGCGTTTGGTCACATTTGTCCCAAACCTCCCTGCAGTTTTCAAAATATCCCAAATATCCCAATATCGAGGCCTGAGCCATATTTTGGAGCCAAATTCTGGCTCTCTGCACGTATTCGCAGTTTGAAATTACAACTTATTATACCCAACATATGCAAAGTACTGAAAGCGGCAGTGAGACATTTTGCGCAAACTCCCCTCCAGTTTTCAAAATATCCCAAAAATCCCAATTTCCAGGCCTGAGCAATATTTTGGAGCCAAATTCTGGCTCTCTGCAGGTATTCGCAGTTTGATATTACGACTATTTATACCCAACATATGCCAAGTACTGAAAGCGGCAGTGAGTCAAATTTTGCACAAACTCCCCTGCAGTTTTCAAAATATCCCAAACATCCCAATTTTGAGGCCTGAGCCATGTTTTTGAGCCAAATTCTGGCTCTCTGCACGTATTCGCAGTTGAAAATTACGACTTTTTTTTACCCAACATATGCGAAGTACTGAAAGCGCCGTTTGGTCACATTTTGCACAAACTCCCTTGCAGTTTTCAAAATATTCCAAACATCCCAGTATTGAGGCCTGAGCCATATTTTGGAGCCAAATTCTGGCTCTCTGCACGTATTCGCAGTTTGATATTACGACTTTTTATACCCAACATATGCCAAGTACTGAAAGCGGCAATGAGTCACATTTTGCACAAACTCCCCTGCAGTTTTCAAAATATCCCTAACACCCCAATTTCGAGGCCGGAGCCATATTTTGAAGTCAAATTCAGGCTCTCTGCACGTATTAGCAGTTTGATATTACGACTTTTTATACCCAACATATGCCAAGTACTGAAGCGTCGTTTGGTCACATTTGTCCCAAACCTTCCTGCAGTTTTCAAAATATCCCAAACATCCCAGTATCGAGGCCTGAGCCATATTTTGGAGCCAAATTCTGGCTCTCTGCACGTATTCGCAGTTTGAAATTACGACTTTTTATACACAACATATGCCAAGTACTGAAAGCGGCAGTGAGTCACATTTTGCACAAACTCCCCTGCAGTTTTCGAAATATCCCAAATATCCCAGTTTCGAGGCCTGAGCCATATTTTGCAGCAAAATTCTAGCTCTCTGCACATATTCGCAGTTTGAAATTACAACTTATTATACCCAACATATGCAAAGTACTGAAAGCGGCAGTGAGACATTTTGCGCAAACTCCCCTCCAGTTTTCAAAATATCCCAAAAATCCCAATTTCCAGGCCTGAGCAATATTTTGGAGCCAAATTCTGGCTCTCTGCAGGTATTCGCAGTTTGATATTACGACTATTTATACCCAACATATGCCAAGTACTGAAAGCGGCAGTGAGTCAAATTTTGCACAAACTCCCCTGCAGTTTTCAAAATATCCCAAACATCCCAATTTTGAGGCCTGAGCCATATTTTGGAGCCAAATTCTGGCTCTATGCACGTATTCACAGTTGAAAATTACGACTTTTTTTTACCCAACATATGCGAAGTACTGAAAGCGGCGTTTGGTCACATTTTGCACAAACTCCCTTTCAGTTTTCAAAATATCCCAAACATCCCAGTATTGAGGCATGAGCCATATTTTGTAGCCAAATTCTGGCTCTCTGCACGTATTCGCAGTTTGATATTCCGACTTTTTTTACCCAACATATGCCAAGTACTGGACGCGGCAGTGAGTCACATTTTGCACAAACTCCCCTGCAGTTTTCAAAATATCCCAAGCATCCCAATTTCGAGGCCTAAGCCATATTGTCTAACCAAATTCTGGCTCTATGCACGTATTCGCAGTTTGATATTACGATTTTTATACCCAACATATGCCAAGTCCTGAAAGCGGCAGTGAGTCACATTTTGCACAAACTCCCCTGCAGTATTCGAAATATCCCAAATATCCCAGTTTCGAGGCCTGAGCCATATTTTGGAGCCAAATTCTGGCTCTCTGCACGTATTCGCAGTTTGAAATTACGAGTTTTTATACCCAGCATATGCCAAGTACTGAAAGCGGCGTTTGGTCACATTTGTCCCAATCCCCCCTGTAGTTTTCAAAATATCCCAAACATCCCAGTTTCGAGGCTTGAGCCATATTTTGGAGCCAAATTCAGGCTCTCTGCACGTATTCGCAGCTCGAAATTCCGACGTTTTATACCCAACATATACCAAGTACTGAAAGTGGCAGTGAGACATTTTGCACAAACTCCCCTCCAGTTTTCAAAATATCCCAAAAATCCCAATTTCGAGGCCTGAGCAATATTTTGGAGCCAAATTCTGGCTCTCTGCACGTATTCGCAGTTTGAAATTACGAGTTTTTATACCCAGCATATGCCAAGTACTGAAAGTGGCGTTTGGTCACATTTGTCCCAAACCTCCCTGCAGTTTTCAAAATATCCCAATTTCGAGGCCTTAGCCATAATTTGGAACCAAATTCTGGCTCTATGCATGTATTCGCAGTTTGATATTACGACTTTTTATACCCAACATATGCCAAGTACTGAAAGCGGCGTTTGGTCACATTTGTCCCAAACCTCCCTCCAGTTTTCAAAATACCCCAATTTCGAGGCCTGAGCCATATTTTGGAGCCAAATTCTGGCTCTCTGCACGTATTCGCAGTTTGATATTTTGAATTTTTTATACCCAACATATGCCAAGTACTGGACGCGGCAGTGAGTTACATTTTCAACAAACTCCCCAGCAGTTTTCGAAATACCCCAAAAATCCCAATTTCGAGGCCAGAGCAATATTTTGGAGCCAAATTCTGGCTCTCTGCACGTATTCGCAGTTTGAAATTGCGACTTTTTTATACCCAACATATGCCAAGTACTGAAAGCGGCGTTTGGTCACATTTGTCCGAAACCTCCCTGCAGTTTTCAAAATATCCCAAACATCCCAATATCGAGGCCTGAGCCAAATTTTGGAGCCAAATTCTGGCTCTCTGCACGTATTCGAAGTTTGAAATTATGATTTTTTTATACTCAACATATGCCAAGTACTGAAAGCGGCGTTTGGTCACATTTGTCCCAAACCTCCCTGCAGTGTTCAAAATATCCCACATATCCCAATTTCGAGGCCTGAGCCATATTTTGGAGCCAAATTCTGGCTCTCTGCACGTATTCGCAGTTTGATATTACGACTTTTTATACCCAACATATGCCAAGTACTGAAAGCGGCAGTGAGTCACATTTTGCATAAACTCCCCTGCAGTTTTCAAAATATCCCAAACATCCCAATTTTGAGGCCTGAGCCATATTTTTGAGCCAAATTCTGGCTCTATGCACGTATTCACAGTTGAAAATTACGACTTTTTTTTACCCAACATATGCGAAGTACTGAAAGCGGCGTTTGGTCACATTTTGCACAAACTCCCTTGCAGTTTTCAAAATATCCCAAACATCCCAGTATTGAGGCATGAGCCATATTTTGGAGCTAAATTCTGGCTCTCTGCACGTATTCGCAGTTTGATATTCCGAATTTTTATTCCCAACATATGCCAAGTACTGGACGCGGCAGTGAGTCACATTTTGAACAAACTCCCCTGCAGTTTTCAAAATATCCCAAACATCTCAATTTCGAGACCTAAGCCATATTGTCTAGCCAAATTCTGTGTCTATGCACGTATTCGCAGTTTGATATTACGACTTTTTATACCCAACATATGCCAAGTCCTGAAAGCGGCAGTGAGTCACATTTTGCACAAACTCCCCTGCAGTTTTCGAAATTTCCCAAATATCCCAATTTTGAGGCCTGAGCCATATTTTGGAGCAAAATTCTGGCTCTCTGCACGTATTCGCAGTTTGAAATTCCGACTTTTTATACCCAATATATGCCAAGTACTGAAAGCGGCGCTTGGTCACATTTGTCCCAATCCCCCCTGCAGTTTTCAAAATATCCCAAACATCCCAGTTTCGAGGCTTGAGCCATATTTTGGAGCCAAATTCAGGCTCTCTGCACGTATTCGCAGTTCGAAATTCCGACTTTTTATACCCAACATATGCCAAGTGCTGAAAGCGGCAGTGAGACATTTTGCAAAAACTCCCCTCCAGTTTTCAAAATATCCCAAAAATCCCAATTTCGAGGCCTGAGCAATATTTTGGAGCCAAATTCTGGCTCTCTGCACGTATTCGCAGTTTGAAATTACGAATTTTTATACCCAGTATATGCCAAGTACTGAAAGAGGCGTTTGGTCTCATTTGTCCAAACCTCCCTGCAGTTTTCAAAATATCCCAAATATCCCAATTTCGAGGCCTGAGCCATAATTTGGAGCCAAATTCTGGCTCTATGCATGTATTCGCAGTTTGATATTACGACTTTTTATACCCAACATATGCCAAGTACTGGACACGGCAGTGAGTCACATTTTGCACAAACTACCCTGCAGTTTTCAAAATATCCCAAACATACAAATTTCGAGGCCTGAGGCATATTTTGGAGCCATATTCTGGCTCTCTGCACGTATTCGCAGTTTGAAATTACGACTTTTTATTCCCAACATATGCCATGTCCTGAAAGCGGCGTTTGGTCACATTTGTCCTAATCCCCCTTGCAGTTTTCAAAATATGCTAAACATCCCAATATCGAGGCCTGAGCCATATTTTGGAGCCAAATTCTGGCTCTCTGCACGTATTTGCAGTTTGAAATTACGAATTTTATACCCAACATATGCCAAATACTGAAAGCGGCGTTTGGTCACATTTGTCCCAATCCCCCCTGCAGTTTTCAAAATATCCCAAACATCCCAATTTTGAGGCCTGAGCCATATTTTGGAGACAAATTCTGGCTCTCTGCACGTATTCGCAGTTTGAAATTACGACTTTTTATACCCATATGCCAAGTACTGAAAGCGGCGGCAATGAGTCACATTTTGAAGAATCCCCCCTGCAGTTTTCAAAATATCCCAAACATCCCAGTATTGAGGCCTGAGCCATATTTTGGAGCCAAATTCTGGCTCTCTGCACGTATTTGCCGTTCGAAATTTCGACTTTTTATACCCATATGCCAAGTACTGAAAGCGGCAATGAGTCACATTTTGAACAATCCCCCCTGCAGTTTTCAAAATATCCCAAATATCCCAATTTAGAGGCCTGAGCTATATTTTGGAGCCAAATTCTGGCTCTTTGCATGTATTCGCAGTTTGATATTACGACTTTTTATACCCAACATATGCCAAGTACTGAAAGCGGCAGTGAGTCACATTTTGCATAAACTCTCTTGCAGTTTTCAAAATATCCCAAACATCCCAATTTTGAGGCCTGAGCCATATTTTTGAGCCAAATTCTGGCTCTCTGCACGTATTCGCAGTTGAAAATAACGACTTTTTTTTACCCAACAGATGCGAAGTACTGAAAGCGCCGTTTGGTCACATTTTGCACAAACTCCCTTGCAGTTTTCAAAATATCCCAAACATCCCAGTATTGAGGCCTTATCCATATTTTGGAGCCAAATTCTGGCTCTCTGCACGTATTCGCAGTTTGATATTTCGACTTTTTATACCCAACATATGCCAAGTACTGAAAGCGGCAGTGAGTCACATTTTGCACAAACTCCCCTGCAGTTTTCAAAATATCCCAAGCATCCCAATTTCGAGGCCTAAGCCATATTGTCTAGCCAAATTCTGGCTCTATGCACGTATTCGCAGTTTGATATTACGACTTTTTATACCCAACATATGCCAAGTCCTGAAAGCGGCAGTGAGTCACATTTTGCACAAACTCCCCTGCAGTTTTCAAAATATCCCAAACATCTTAGTATCGAGGCCTGAGCCATATTTTGGAGCCAAATTCTGGCTCTCTGCACGTATTCGCAGTTTGAAATTACGACTTTTTATACCCAACATATGCCAAGTACTGGACGCGGCAGTGAGTCACATTTTGCACAAACTCCCCTGCAGTTTTCAAAATATCCCAAGCATCCGAATTTCGAGGCCTAAGCCATATTGTCTAGCCAAATTCTGGCTCTATGCACGTATTCGCAGTTTGATATTACGACTTTTTATACCCAACATATGCCAAGTCCTGAAAGCGGCAGTGAGTCACATTTTGCACAAACTCCCCTGCAGTTTTCAAAATATCCCAAACATCTTAGTATCGAGGCCTGAGCCATATTTTGGAGCCAAATTCTGGCTCTCTGCACGTATTCGCAGTTTGAAATTACGACTTTTTATACCCAACATATGCCAAGTACTGGACGCGGCAGTGAGTCACATTTTGCACAAACTCCCCTGCAGTTTTCAAAATATCCCAAGCATCCGAATTTCGAGGCCTAAGCCATATTGTCTAGCCAAATTCTGGCTCTATGCACGTATTCGCAGTTTGATATTACGACTTTTTATACCCAACATATGCCAAGTCCTGAAAGCGGCAGTGAGTCACATTTTGCACAAACTCCCCTGCAGTTTTCGAAATATCCCAAATATCCCAGTTTCGAGGCCTGAGCCATATTTTGCAGCAAAATTCTAGCTCTCTGCACATATTCGCAGTTTGAAATTCCGACTTTTTATACCCAATATATGCCAAGTACTGAAAGCGGCGTTTGGTCACATTTGTCCCAATCCCCCCTGCAGTTTTCAAAATATCCCAAACATCCCAGTTTCGAGGCTTGAGCCATATTTTGGAGCCAAATTCAGGCTCTCTGCACGTATTCGCAGTTCGAAATTCCGAAATTTTATACCCAACATATACCAAGTACTGAAAGCTGCGTTTGGTCACATTTGTCCCAAACCTCCCTGCAGTTTTCAAAATATCCCAAATATCCCAATATCGAGGCCTGAGCCATATTTTGGAGCCAAATTCTGGCTCTCTGCACGTATTCGCAGTTTGAAATTACAACTTATTATACCCAACATATGCAAAGTACTGAAAGCGGCAGTGAGACATTTTGCGCAAACTCCCCTCCAGTTTTCAAAATATCCCAAAAATCCCAATTTCCAGGCCTGAGCAATATTTTGGAGCCAAATTCTGGCTCTCTGCAGGTATTCGCAGTTTGATATTACGACTATTTATACCCAACATATGCCAAGTACTGAAAGCGGCAGTGAGTCAAATTTTGCACAAACTCCCCTGCAGTTTTCAAAATATCCCAAACATCCCAATTTTGAGGCCTGAGCCATGTTTTTGAGCCAAATTCTGGCTCTCTGCACGTATTCGCAGTTGAAAATTACGACTTTTTTTTACCCAACATATGCGAAGTACTGAAAGCGCCGTTTGGTCACATTTTGCACAAACTCCCTTGCAGTTTTCAAAATATTCCAAACATCCCAGTATTGAGGCCTGAGCCATATTTTGGAGCCAAATTCTGGCTCTCTGCACGTATTCGCAGTTTGATATTACGACTTTTTATACCCAACATATGCCAAGTACTGAAAGCGGCAATGAGTCACATTTTGCACAAACTCCCCTGCAGTTTTCAAAATATCCCTAACACCCCAATTTCGAGGCCGGAGCCATATTTTGAAGTCAAATTCAGGCTCTCTGCACGTATTAGCAGTTTGATATTACGACTTTTTATACCCAACATATGCCAAGTACTGAAGCGTCGTTTGGTCACATTTGTCCCAAACCTTCCTGCAGTTTTCAAAATATCCCAAACATCCCAGTATCGAGGCCTGAGCCATATTTTGGAGCCAAATTCTGGCTCTCTGCACGTATTCGCAGTTTGAAATTACGACTTTTTATACACAACATATGCCAAGTACTGAAAGCGGCAGTGAGTCACATTTTGCACAAACTCCCCTGCAGTTTTCGAAATATCCCAAATATCCCAGTTTCGAGGCCTGAGCCATATTTTGCAGCAAAATTCTAGCTCTCTGCACATATTCGCAGTTTGAAATTACAACTTATTATACCCAACATATGCAAAGTACTGAAAGCGGCAGTGAGACATTTTGCGCAAACTCCCCTCCAGTTTTCAAAATATCCCAAAAATCCCAATTTCCAGGCCTGAGCAATATTTGGGAGCCAAATTCTGGCTCTCTGCAGGTATTCGCAGTTTGATATTACGACTATTTATACCCAACATATGCCAAGTACTGAAAGCGGCAGTGAGTCAAATTTTGCACAAACTCCCCTGCAGTTTTCAAAATATCCCAAACATCCCAATTTCGAGGCCTAAGCCATATTGTCTAACCAAATTCTGGCTCTATGCACGTATTCGCAGTTTGATATTACGATTTTTATACCCAACATATGCCAAGTCCTGAAAGCGGCAGTGAGTCACATTTTGCACAAACTCCCCTGCAGTATTCGAAATATCCCAAATATCCCAGTTTCGAGGCCTGAGCCATATTTTGGAGCAAAATTCTGGCTCTCTGCACATATTCGCAGTTTGAAATTCCGAATTTTTATACCCAATATATGCCAAGTACTGAAAGCGGCGTTTGGTCACATTTGTCCCAATCCCCCCTGTAGTTTTCAAAATATCCCAAACATCCCAGTTTCGAGGCTTGAGCCATATTTTGGAGCCAAATTCAGGCTCTCTGCACGTATTCGCAGCTCGAAATTCCGACGTTTTATACCCAACATATACCAAGTACTGAAAGTGGCAGTGAGACATTTTGCACAAACTCCCCTCCAGTTTTCAAAATATCCCAAAAATCCCAATTTCGAGGCCTGAGCAATATTTTGGAGCCAAATTCTGGCTCTCTGCACGTATTCGCAGTTTGAAATTACGAGTTTTTATACCCAGCATATGCCAAGTACTGAAAGTGGCGTTTGGTCACATTTGTCCCAAACCTCCCTGCAGTTTTCAAAATATCCCAATTTCGAGGCCTTAGCCATAATTTGGAACCAAATTCTGGCTCTATGCATGTATTCGCAGTTTGATATTACGACTTTTTATACCCAACATATGCCAAGTACTGAAAGCGGCGTTTGGTCACATTTGTCCCAAACCTCCCTCCAGTTTTCAAAATACCCCAATTTCGAGGCCTGAGCCATATTTTGGAGCCAAATTCTGGCTCTCTGCACGTATTCGCAGTTTGATATTTTGAATTTTTTATACCCAACATATGCCAAGTACTGGACGCGGCAGTGAGTTACATTTTCAACAAACTCCCCAGCAGTTTTCGAAATACCCCAAAAATCCCAATTTCGAGGCCAGAGCAATATTTTGGAGCCAAATTCTGGCTCTCTGCACGTATTCGCAGTTTGAAATTGCGACTTTTTTATACCCAACATATGCCAAGTACTGAAAGCGGCGTTTGGTCACATTTGTCCGAAACCTCCCTGCAGTTTTCAAAATATCCCAAATATCCCAATATCGAGGCCTGAGCCAAATTTTGGAGCCAAATTCTGGCTCTCTGCACGTATTCGAAGTTTGAAATTATGATTTTTTTATACTCAACATATGCCAAGTACTGAAAGCGGCGTTTGGTCACATTTGTCCCAAACCTCCCTGCAGTGTTCAAAATATCCCACATATCCCAATTTCGAGGCCTGAGCCATATTTTGGAGCCAAATTCTGGCTCTCTGCACGTATTCGCAGTTTGATATTACGACTTTTTATACCCAACATATGCCAAGTACTGAAAGCGGCAGTGAGTCACATTTTGCATAAACTCCCCTGCAGTTTTCAAAATATCCCAAACATCCCAATTTTGAGGCCTGAGCCATATTTTTGAGCCAAATTCTGGCTCTATGCACGTATTCACAGTTGAAAATTACGACTTTTTTTTACCCAACATATGCGAAGTACTGAAAGCGGCGTTTGGTCACATTTTGCACAAACTCCCTTGCAGTTTTCAAAATATCCCAAACATCCCAGTATTGAGGCATGAGCCATATTTTGCAGCAAAATTCTAGCTCTCTGCACATATTCGCAGTTTGAAATTCCGACTTTTTATACCCAATATATGCCAAGTACTGAAAGCGGCGTTTGGTCACATTTGTCCCAATCCCCCCTGCAGTTTTCAAAATATCCCAAACATCCCAGTTTCGAGGCTTGAGCCATATTTTGGAGCCAAATTCAGGCTCTCTGCACGTATTCGCAGTTCGAAATTCCGAAATTTTATACCCAACATATACCAAGTACTGAAAGCTGCGTTTGGTCACATTTGTCCCAAACCTCCCTGCAGTTTTCAAAATATCCCAAATATCCCAATATCGAGGCCTGAGCCATATTTTGGAGCCAAATTCTGGCTCTCTGCACGTATTCGCAGTTTGAAATTACAACTTATTATACCCAACATATGCAAAGTACTGAAAGCGGCAGTGAGACATTTTGCGCAAACTCCCCTCCAGTTTTCAAAATATCCCAAAAATCCCAATTTCCAGGCCTGAGCAATATTTTGGAGCCAAATTCTGGCTCTCTGCAGGTATTCGCAGTTTGATATTACGACTATTTATACCCAACATATGCCAAGTACTGAAAGCGGCAGTGAGTCAAATTTTGCACAAACTCCCCTGCAGTTTTCAAAATATCCCAAACATCCCAATTTTGAGGCCTGAGCCATGTTTTTGAGCCAAATTCTGGCTCTCTGCACGTATTCGCAGTTGAAAATTACGACTTTTTTTTACCCAACATATGCGAAGTACTGAAAGCGCCGTTTGGTCACATTTTGCACAAACTCCCTTGCAGTTTTCAAAATATTCCAAACATCCCAGTATTGAGGCCTGAGCCATATTTTGGAGCCAAATTCTGGCTCTCTGCACGTATTCGCAGTTTGATATTACGACTTTTTATACCCAACATATGCCAAGTACTGAAAGCGGCAATGAGTCACATTTTGCACAAACTCCCCTGCAGTTTTCAAAATATCCCTAACACCCCAATTTCGAGGCCGGAGCCATATTTTGAAGTCAAATTCAGGCTCTTTGCACGTATTAGCAGTTTGATATTACGACTTTTTATACCCAACATATGCCAAGTACTGAAGCGTCGTTTGGTCACATTTGTCCCAAACCTTCCTGCAGTTTTCAAAATATCCCAAACATCCCAGTATCGAGGCCTGAGCCATATTTTGGAGCCAAATTCTGGCTCTCTGCACGTATTCGCAGTTTGAAATTACGACTTTTTATACACAACATATGCCAAGTACTGAAAGCGGCAGTGAGTCACATTTTGCACAAACTCCCCTGCAGTTTTCGAAATATCCCAAATATCCCAGTTTCGAGGCCTGAGCCATATTTTGCAGCAAAATTCTAGCTCTCTGCACATATTCGCAGTTTGAAATTACAACTTATTATACCCAACATATGCAAAGTACTGAAAGCGGCAGTGAGACATTTTGCGCAAACTCCCCTCCAGTTTTCAAAATATCCCAAAAATCCCAATTTCCAGGCCTGAGCAATATTTTGGAGCCAAATTCTGGCTCTCTGCAGGTATTCGCAGTTTGATATTACGACTATTTATACCCAACATATGCCAAGTACTGAAAGCGGCAGTGAGTCAAATTTTGCACAAACTCCCCTGCAGTTTTCAAAATATCCCAAACATCCCAATTTTGAGGCCTGAGCCATATTTTGGAGCCAAATTCTGGCTCTATGCACGTATTCACAGTTGAAAATTACGACTTTTTTTTACCCAACATATGCGAAGTACTGAAAGCGGCGTTTGGTCACATTTTGCACAAACTCCCTTTCAGTTTTCAAAATATCCCAAACATCCCAGTATTGAGGCATGAGCCATATTTTGTAGCCAAATTCTGGCTCTCTGCACGTATTCGCAGTTTGATATTCCGACTTTTTTTACCCAACATATGCCAAGTACTGGACGCGGCAGTGAGTCACATTTTGCACAAACTCCCCTGCAGTTTTCAAAATATCCCAAGCATCCCAATTTCGAGGCCTAAGCCATATTGTCTAACCAAATTCTGGCTCTATGCACGTATTCGCAGTTTGATATTACGATTTTTATACCCAACATATGCCAAGTCCTGAAAGCGGCAGTGAGTCACATTTTGCACAAACTCCCCTGCAGTATTCGAAATATCCCAAATATCCCAGTTTCGAGGCCTGAGCCATATTTTGGAGCCAAATTCTGGCTCTCTGCACGTATTCGCAGTTTGAAATTACGAGTTTTTATACCCAGCATATGCCAAGTACTGAAAGCGGCGTTTGGTCACATTTGTCCCAATCCCCCCTGTAGTTTTCAAAATATCCCAAACATCCCAGTTTCGAGGCTTGAGCCATATTTTGGAGCCAAATTCAGGCTCTCTGCACGTATTCGCAGCTCGAAATTCCGACGTTTTATACCCAACATATACCAAGTACTGAAAGTGGCAGTGAGACATTTTGCACAAACTCCCCTCCAGTTTTCAAAATATCCCAAAAATCCCAATTTCGAGGCCTGAGCAATATTTTGGAGCCAAATTCTGGCTCTCTGCACGTATTCGCAGTTTGAAATTACGAGTTTTTATACCCAGCATATGCCAAGTACTGAAAGTGGCGTTTGGTCACATTTGTCCCAAACCTCCCTGCAGTTTTCAAAATATCCCAATTTCGAGGCCTTAGCCATAATTTGGAACCAAATTCTGGCTCTATGCATGTATTCGCAGTTTGATATTACGACTTTTTATACCCAACATATGCCAAGTACTGAAAGCGGCGTTTGGTCACATTTGTCCCAAACCTCCCTCCAGTTTTCAAAATACCCCAATTTCGAGGCCTGAGCCATATTTTGGAGCCAAATTCTGGCTCTCTGCACGTATTCGCAGTTTGATATTTTGAATTTTTTATACCCAACATATGCCAAGTACTGGACGCGGCAGTGAGTTACATTTTCAACAAACTCCCCAGCAGTTTTCGAAATACCCCAAAAATCCCAATTTCGAGGCCAGAGCAATATTTTGGAGCCAAATTCTGGCTCTCTGCACGTATTCGCAGTTTGAAATTGCGACTTTTTTATACCCAACATATGCCAAGTACTGAAAGCGGCGTTTGGTCACATTTGTCCGAAACCTCCCTGCAGTTTTCAAAATATCCCAAATATCCCAATATCGAGGCCTGAGCCAAATTTTGGAGCCAAATTCTGGCTCTCTGCACGTATTCGAAGTTTGAAATTATGATTTTTTTATACTCAACATATGCCAAGTACTGAAAGCGGCGTTTGGTCACATTTGTCCCAAACCTCCCTGCAGTGTTCAAAATATCCCACATATCCCAATTTCGAGGCCTGAGCCATATTTTGGAGCCAAATTCTGGCTCTCTGCACGTATTCGCAGTTTGATATTACGACTTTTTATACCCAACATATGCCAAGTACTGAAAGCGGCAGTGAGTCACATTTTGCATAAACTCCCCTGCAGTTTTCAAAATATCCCAAACATCCCAATTTTGAGGCCTGAGCCATATTTTTGAGCCAAATTCTGGCTCTATGCACGTATTCACAGTTGAAAATTACGACTTTTTTTTACCCAACATATGCGAAGTACTGAAAGCGGCGTTTGGTCACATTTTGCACAAACTCCCTTGCAGTTTTCAAAATATCCCAAACATCCCAGTATTGAGGCATGAGCCATATTTTGGAGCTAAATTCTGGCTCTCTGCACGTATTCGCAGTTTGATATTCCGAATTTTTATTCCCAACATATGCCAAGTACTGGACGCGGCAGTGAGTCACATTTTGAACAAACTCCCCTGCAGTTTTCAAAATATCCCAAACATCTCAATTTCGAGACCTAAGCCATATTGTCTAGCCAAATTCTGTGTCTATGCACGTATTCGCAGTTTGATATTACGACTTTTTATACCCAACATATGCCAAGTCCTGAAAGCGGCAGTGAGTCACATTTTGCACAAACTCCCCTGCAGTTTTCGAAATTTCCCAAATATCCCAATTTTGAGGCCTGAGCCATATTTTGGAGCAAAATTCTGGCTCTCTGCACGTATTCGCAGTTTGAAATTCCGACTTTTTATACCCAATATATGCCAAGTACTGAAAGCGGCGCTTGGTCACATTTGTCCCAATCCCCCCTGCAGTTTTCAAAATATCCCAAACATCCCAGTTTCGAGGCTTGAGCCATATTTTGGAGCCAAATTCAGGCTCTCTGCACGTATTCGCAGTTCGAAATTCCGACTTTTTATACCCAACATATGCCAAGTGCTGAAAGCGGCAGTGAGACATTTTGCAAAAACTCCCCTCCAGTTTTCAAAATATCCCAAAAATCCCAATTTCGAGGCCTGAGCAATATTTTGGAGCCAAATTCTGGCTCTCTGCACGTATTCGCAGTTTGAAATTACGAATTTTTATACCCAGTATATGCCAAGTACTGAAAGAGGCGTTTGGTCTCATTTGTCCAAACCTCCCTGCAGTTTTCAAAATATCCCAAATATCCCAATTTCGAGGCCTGAGCCATAATTTGGAGCCAAATTCTGGCTCTATGCATGTATTCGCAGTTTGATATTACGACTTTTTATACCCAACATATGCCAAGTACTGGACACGGCAGTGAGTCACATTTTGCACAAACTACCCTGCAGTTTTCAAAATATCCCAAACATACAAATTTCGAGGCCTGAGGCATATTTTGGAGCCATATTCTGGCTCTCTGCACGTATTCGCAGTTTGAAATTACGACTTTTTATTCCCAACATATGCCATGTCCTGAAAGCGGCGTTTGGTCACATTTGTCCTAATCCCCCTTGCAGTTTTCAAAATATGCTAAACATCCCAATATCGAGGCCTGAGCCATATTTTGGAGCCAAATTCTGGCTCTCTGCACGTATTTGCAGTTTGAAATTACGAATTTTATACCCAACATATGCCAAATACTGAAAGCGGCGTTTGGTCACATTTGTCCCAATCCCCCCTGCAGTTTTCAAAATATCCCAAACATCCCAATTTTGAGGCCTGAGCCATATTTTGGAGACAAATTCTGGCTCTCTGCACGTATTCGCAGTTTGAAATTACGACTTTTTATACCCATATGCCAAGTACTGAAAGCGGCGGCAATGAGTCACATTTTGAAGAATCCCCCCTGCAGTTTTCAAAATATCCCAAACATCCCAGTATTGAGGCCTGAGCCATATTTTGGAGCCAAATTCTGGCTCTCTGCACGTATTTGCCGTTCGAAATTTCGACTTTTTATACCCATATGCCAAGTACTGAAAGCGGCAATGAGTCACATTTTGAACAATCCCCCCTGCAGTTTTCAAAATATCCCAAATATCCCAATTTAGAGGCCTGAGCTATATTTTGGAGCCAAATTCTGGCTCTTTGCATGTATTCGCAGTTTGATATTGCGACTTTTTATACCCAACATATGCCAAGTACTGAAAGCGGCAGTGAGTCACATTTTGCATAAACTCTCTTGCAGTTTTCAAAATATCCCAAACATCCCAATTTTGAGGCCTGAGCCATATTTTTGAGCCAAATTCTGGCTCTCTGCACGTATTCGCAGTTGAAAATAACGACTTTTTTTTACCCAACAGATGCGAAGTACTGAAAGCGCCGTTTGGTCACATTTTGCACAAACTCCCTTGCAGTTTTCAAAATATCCCAAACATCCCAGTATTGAGGCCTTATCCATATTTTGGAGCCAAATTCTGGCTCTCTGCACGTATTCGCAGTTTGATATTTCGACTTTTTATACCCAACATATGCCAAGTACTGAAAGCGGCAGTGAGTCACATTTTGCACAAACTCCCCTGCAGTTTTCAAAATATCCCAAGCATCCCAATTTCGAGGCCTAAGCCATATTGTCTAGCCAAATTCTGGCTCTATGCACGTATTCGCAGTTTGATATTACGACTTTTTATACCCAACATATGCCAAGTCCTGAAAGCGGCAGTGAGTCACATTTTGCACAAACTCCCCTGCAGTTTTCAAAATATCCCAAACATCTTAGTATCGAGGCCTGAGCCATATTTTGGAGCCAAATTCTGGCTCTCTGCACGTATTCGCAGTTTGAAATTACGACTTTTTATACCCAACATATGCCAAGTACTGGACGCGGCAGTGAGTCACATTTTGCACAAACTCCCCTGCAGTTTTCAAAATATCCCAAGCATCCGAATTTCGAGGCCTAAGCCATATTGTCTAGCCAAATTCTGGCTCTATGCACGTATTCGCAGTTTGATATTACGACTTTTTATACCCAACATATGCCAAGTCCTGAAAGCGGCAGTGAGTCACATTTTGCACAAACTCCCCTGCAGTTTTCAAAATATCCCAAACATCTTAGTATCGAGGCCTGAGCCATATTTTGGAGCCAAATTCTGGCTCTCTGCACGTATTCGCAGTTTGAAATTACGACTTTTTATACCCAACATATGCCAAGTACTGGACGCGGCAGTGAGTCACATTTTGCACAAACTCCCCTGCAGTTTTCAAAATATCCCAAGCATCCGAATTTCGAGGCCTAAGCCATATTGTCTAGCCAAATTCTGGCTCTATGCACGTATTCGCAGTTTGATATTACGACTTTTTATACCCAACATATGCCAAGTCCTGAAAGCGGCAGTGAGTCACATTTTGCACAAACTCCCCTGCAGTTTTCGAAATATCCCAAATATCCCAGTTTCGAGGCCTGAGCCATATTTTGCAGCAAAATTCTAGCTCTCTGCACATATTCGCAGTTTGAAATTCCGACTTTTTATACCCAATATATGCCAAGTACTGAAAGCGGCGTTTGGTCACATTTGTCCCAATCCCCCCTGCAGTTTTCAAAATATCCCAAACATCCCAGTTTCGAGGCTTGAGCCATATTTTGGAGCCAAATTCAGGCTCTCTGCACGTATTCGCAGTTCGAAATTCCGAAATTTTATACCCAACATATACCAAGTACTGAAAGCTGCGTTTGGTCACATTTGTCCCAAACCTCCCTGCAGTTTTCAAAATATCCCAAATATCCCAATATCGAGGCCTGAGCCATATTTTGGAGCCAAATTCTGGCTCTCTGCACGTATTCGCAGTTTGAAATTACAACTTATTATACCCAACATATGCAAAGTACTGAAAGCGGCAGTGAGACATTTTGCGCAAACTCCCCTCCAGTTTTCAAAATATCCCAAAAATCCCAATTTCCAGGCCTGAGCAATATTTTGGAGCCAAATTCTGGCTCTCTGCAGGTATTCGCAGTTTGATATTACGACTATTTATACCCAACATATGCCAAGTACTGAAAGCGGCAGTGAGTCAAATTTTGCACAAACTCCCCTGCAGTTTTCAAAATATCCCAAACATCCCAATTTTGAGGCCTGAGCCATGTTTTTGAGCCAAATTCTGGCTCTCTGCACGTATTCGCAGTTGAAAATTACGACTTTTTTTTACCCAACATATGCGAAGTACTGAAAGCGCCGTTTGGTCACATTTTGCACAAACTCCCTTGCAGTTTTCAAAATATTCCAAACATCCCAGTATTGAGGCCTGAGCCATATTTTGGAGCCAAATTCTGGCTCTCTGCACGTATTCGCAGTTTGATATTACGACTTTTTATACCCAACATATGCCAAGTACTGAAAGCGGCAATGAGTCACATTTTGCACAAACTCCCCTGCAGTTTTCAAAATATCCCTAACACCCCAATTTCGAGGCCGGAGCCATATTTTGAAGTCAAATTCAGGCTCTCTGCACGTATTAGCAGTTTGATATTACGACTTTTTATACCCAACATATGCCAAGTACTGAAGCGTCGTTTGGTCACATTTGTCCCAAACCTTCCTGCAGTTTTCAAAATATCCCAAACATCCCAGTATCGAGGCCTGAGCCATATTTTGGAGCCAAATTCTGGCTCTCTGCACGTATTCGCAGTTTGAAATTACGACTTTTTATACACAACATATGCCAAGTACTGAAAGCGGCAGTGAGTCACATTTTGCACAAACTCCCCTGCAGTTTTCGAAATATCCCAAATATCCCAGTTTCGAGGCCTGAGCCATATTTTGCAGCAAAATTCTAGCTCTCTGCACATATTCGCAGTTTGAAATTACAACTTATTATACCCAACATATGCAAAGTACTGAAAGCGGCAGTGAGACATTTTGCGCAAACTCCCCTCCAGTTTTCAAAATATCCCAAAAATCCCAATTTCCAGGCCTGAGCAATATTTGGGAGCCAAATTCTGGCTCTCTGCAGGTATTCGCAGTTTGATATTACGACTATTTATACCCAACATATGCCAAGTACTGAAAGCGGCAGTGAGTCAAATTTTGCACAAACTCCCCTGCAGTTTTCAAAATATCCCAAACATCCCAATTTCGAGGCCTAAGCCATATTGTCTAACCAAATTCTGGCTCTATGCACGTATTCGCAGTTTGATATTACGATTTTTATACCCAACATATGCCAAGTCCTGAAAGCGGCAGTGAGTCACATTTTGCACAAACTCCCCTGCAGTATTCGAAATATCCCAAATATCCCAGTTTCGAGGCCTGAGCCATATTTTGGAGCAAAATTCTGGCTCTCTGCACATATTCGCAGTTTGAAATTCCGAATTTTTATACCCAATATATGCCAAGTACTGAAAGCGGCGTTTGGTCACATTTGTCCCAATCCCCCCTGTAGTTTTCAAAATATCCCAAACATCCCAGTTTCGAGGCTTGAGCCATATTTTGGAGCCAAATTCAGGCTCTCTGCACGTATTCGCAGCTCGAAATTCCGACGTTTTATACCCAACATATACCAAGTACTGAAAGTGGCAGTGAGACATTTTGCACAAACTCCCCTCCAGTTTTCAAAATATCCCAAAAATCCCAATTTCGAGGCCTGAGCAATATTTTGGAGCCAAATTCTGGCTCTCTGCACGTATTCGCAGTTTGAAATTACGAGTTTTTATACCCAGCATATGCCAAGTACTGAAAGTGGCGTTTGGTCACATTTGTCCCAAACCTCCCTGCAGTTTTCAAAATATCCCAATTTCGAGGCCTTAGCCATAATTTGGAACCAAATTCTGGCTCTATGCATGTATTCGCAGTTTGATATTACGACTTTTTATACCCAACATATGCCAAGTACTGAAAGCGGCGTTTGGTCACATTTGTCCCAAACCTCCCTCCAGTTTTCAAAATACCCCAATTTCGAGGCCTGAGCCATATTTTGGAGCCAAATTCTGGCTCTCTGCACGTATTCGCAGTTTGATATTTTGAATTTTTTATACCCAACATATGCCAAGTACTGGACGCGGCAGTGAGTTACATTTTCAACAAACTCCCCAGCAGTTTTCGAAATACCCCAAAAATCCCAATTTCGAGGCCAGAGCAATATTTTGGAGCCAAATTCTGGCTCTCTGCACGTATTCGCAGTTTGAAATTGCGACTTTTTTATACCCAACATATGCCAAGTACTGAAAGCGGCGTTTGGTCACATTTGTCCGAAACCTCCCTGCAGTTTTCAAAATATCCCAAATATCCCAATATCGAGGCCTGAGCCAAATTTTGGAGCCAAATTCTGGCTCTCTGCACGTATTCGAAGTTTGAAATTATGATTTTTTTATACTCAACATATGCCAAGTACTGAAAGCGGCGTTTGGTCACATTTGTCCCAAACCTCCCTGCAGTGTTCAAAATATCCCACATATCCCAATTTCGAGGCCTGAGCCATATTTTGGAGCCAAATTCTGGCTCTCTGCACGTATTCGCAGTTTGATATTACGACTTTTTATACCCAACATATGCCAAGTACTGAAAGCGGCAGTGAGTCACATTTTGCATAAACTCCCCTGCAGTTTTCAAAATATCCCAAACATCCCAATTTTGAGGCCTGAGCCATATTTTTGAGCCAAATTCTGGCTCTATGCACGTATTCACAGTTGAAAATTACGACTTTTTTTTACCCAACATATGCGAAGTACTGAAAGCGGCGTTTGGTCACATTTTGCACAAACTCCCTTGCAGTTTTCAAAATATCCCAAACATCCCAGTATTGAGGCATGAGCCATATTTTGGAGCTAAATTCTGGCTCTCTGCACGTATTCGCAGTTTGATATTCCGAATTTTTATTCCCAACATATGCCAAGTACTGGACGCGGCAGTGAGTCACATTTTGAACAAACTCCCCTGCAGTTTTCAAAATATCCCAAACATCTCAATTTCGAGACCTAAGCCATATTGTCTAGCCAAATTCTGTGTCTATGCACGTATTCGCAGTTTGATATTACGACTTTTTATACCCAACATATGCCAAGTCCTGAAAGCGGCAGTGAGTCACATTTTGCACAAACTCCCCTGCAGTTTTCGAAATTTCCCAAATATCCCAATTTTGAGGCCTGAGCCATATTTTGGAGCAAAATTCTGGCTCTCTGCACGTATTCGCAGTTTGAAATTCCGACTTTTTATACCCAATATATGCCAAGTACTGAAAGCGGCGCTTGGTCACATTTGTCCCAATCCCCCCTGCAGTTTTCAAAATATCCCAAACATCCCAGTTTCGAGGCTTGAGCCATATTTTGGAGCCAAATTCAGGCTCTCTGCACGTATTCGCAGTTCGAAATTCCGACTTTTTATACCCAACATATGCCAAGTGCTGAAAGCGGCAGTGAGACATTTTGCAAAAACTCCCCTCCAGTTTTCAAAATATCTCAAAAATCCCAATTTCGAGGCCTGAGCAATATTTTGGAGCCAAATTCTGGCTCTCTGCACGTATTCGCAGTTTGAAATTACGAATTTTTATACCCAGTATATGCCAAGTACTGAAAGAGGCGTTTGGTCTCATTTGTCCAAACCTCCCTGCAGTTTTCAAAATATCCCAAATATCCCAATTTCGAGGCCTGAGCCATAATTTGGAGCCAAATTCTGGCTCTATGCATGTATTCGCAGTTTGATATTACGACTTTTTATACCCAACATATGCCAAGTACTGGACACGGCAGTGAGTCACATTTTGCACAAACTACCCTGCAGTTTTCAAAATATCCCAAACATACAAATTTCGAGGCCTGAGGCATATTTTGGAGCCATATTCTGGCTCTCTGCACGTATTCGCAGTTTGAAATTACGACTTTTTATTCCCAACATATGCCATGTCCTGAAAGCGGCGTTTGGTCACATTTGTCCTAATCCCCCTTGCAGTTTTCAAAATATGCTAAACATCCCAATATCGAGGCCTGAGCCATATTTTGGAGCCAAATTCTGGCTCTCTGCACGTATTTGCAGTTTGAAATTACGACTTTTTATACCCAACATATGCCAAATACTGAAAGCGGCGTTTGGTCACATTTGTCCCAATCCCCCCTGCAGTTTTCAAAATATCCCAAACATCCCAATTTTGAGGCCTGAGCCATATTTTGGAGACAAATTCTGGCTCTCTGCACGTATTCGCAGTTTAAAATTACGACTTTTTATACCCATATGCCAAGTACTGAAAGCGGCGGCAATGAGTCACATTTTGAAGAATCCCCCCTGCAGTTTTCAAAATATCCCAAATATCCCAATTTAGAGGCCTGAGCAATATTTTGGAGCCAAATTCTGGCTCTCTGCACGTATTCGCAGTTTGATATTACGACTTTTTATACCCAACATATGCCAAGTGCTGAAAGCGGCAGTGAGTCACATTTTGCATAAACTCTCTTGCAGTTTTCAAAATATCCCAAACATCCCAATTTTGAGGCCTGAGCCATGTTTTTGAGCCAAATTCTGGCTCTCTGCACGTATTCGCAGTTGAAAATTACGACTTTTTTTTACCCAACATATGCGAAGTACTGAAAGCGCCGTTTGGTCACATTTTGCACAAACTCCCTTGCAGTTTTCAAAATATTCCAAACATCCCAGTATTGAGGCCTGAGCCATATTTTGGAGCCAAATTCTGGCTCTCTGCACGTATTAGCAGTTTGAAATTACGACTTTTTATACACAACATATGCCAAGTACTGAAAGCGGCAATGAGTCACATTTTGCACAAACTCCCCTGCAGTTTTCAAAATATCCCTAACACCCCAATTTCGAGGCCGGAGCCATATTTTGAAGTCAAATTCAGGCTCTCTGCACGTATTAGCAGTTTGATATTACGACTTTTTATACCCAACATATGCCAAGTACTGAAGCGTCGTTTGGTCACATTTGTCCCAAACCTTCCTGCAGTTTTCAAAATATCCCAAACATCCCAGTATCGAGGCCTGAGCCATATTTTGGAGCCAAATTCTGGCTCTCTGCACGTATTCGCAGTTTGAAATTACGACTTTTTATACACAACATATGCCAAGTACTGAAAGCGGCAGTGAGTCACATTTTGCACAAACTCCCCTGCAGTTTTCGAAATATCCCAAATATCCCAGTTTCGAGGCCTGAGCCATATTTTGCAGCAAAATTCTAGCTCTCTGCACATATTCGCAGTTTGAAATTCCGACTTTTTATACCCAATATATGCCAAGTACTGAAAGCTGCATTTGGTCACATTTGTCCCAATCCCCCCTGCAGTTTTCAAAATATCCCAAACATCCCAATTTTGAAGCCTGAGCCATATTTTTGAGCCAAATTCTGGCTCTATGCACGTATTCACAGTTGAAAATTACGACTTTTTTTTACCCAACATATGCGAAGTACTGAAAGCGGCGTTTGGTCACATTTGTCCCAAACCTCCCTGCAGTTTTCAAAATATCCCAATTTCGAGGCCTTAGCCATAATTTGGAGCCAAATTCTGGCTCTATGCATGTATTCGCAGTTTGATATTACGACTTTTTATACCCAACATATGCCAAGTACTGAAAGCGGCGTTTGGTCACATTTGTCCCAAACCTCCCTTCAGTGTTCAAAATATCCCAAATATCCCAATTTCGAGGCCTGAGCCATATTTTGGAGCCAAATTCTGGCTCTCTGCACGTATTCGCAGTTTGATATTACGACTTTTTATACCCAACATATGCCAAGTACTGAAAGCGGCAGTGAGTCACATTTTGCATAAACTCCCCTGCAGTTTTCAAAATATCCCAAACATCCCAATTTTGAGGCCTGAGCCATATTTTTGAGCCAAATTCTGGCTCTATGCACGTATTCACAGTTGAAAATTACGACTTTTTTTTACCCAACATATGCGAAGTACTGAAAGCGGCGTTTGGTCACATTTTGCACAAACTCCCTTGCAGTTTTCAAAATATCCCAAACATCCCAGTATTGAGGCATGAGCCATATTTTGGAGCTAAATTCTGGCTCTCTGCACGTATTCGCAGTTTGATATTCCGACTTTTTATTCCCAACATGCCAAGTACTGGACGCGGCAGTGAGTCACATTTTGCAAAAACTCCCCTGCAGTTTTCAAAATATCCCAAACATCTCAATTTCGAGGCCTAAGCCATATTGTCTAGCCAAATTCTGGGTCTATGCACGTATTCGCAGTTTGATATTACGACTTTTTATACCCAACATATGCCAAGTCCTGAAAGCGGCAGTGAGTCACATTTTGCACAAACTCTCCTGCAGTTTTCGAAATATCCCAAATATCCCAATTTTGAGGCCTGAGCCATATTTTGGAGCAAAATTCTGGCTCTCTGCACGTATTCGCAGTTTGAAATTCCGACTTTTTATACCCAATATATGCCAAGTACTGAAAGCAGCGTTTGGTCACATTTGTCCAAATCCCCCCTGCAGTTTTCAAAATATCCCAAACATCCCAGTTTCGAGGCTTGAGCCATATTTTGGAGCCTAATTCAGGCTCTCTGCACGTATTCGCAGTTCGAAATTCCGACTTTTTATACCCAACATATGAAAAGTGCTGAAAGCGGCAGTGAGACATTTTGCACAAACTCCCCTCCAGTTTTCAAAATATCCCAAAAATCCCAATTTCGAGGCCTGAGCAATATTTTGGAGCCAAATTCTGGCTCTCTGCACGTATTCGCAGTTTGAAATTACTAATTTTTATACCCAGCATATGCCAAGTACTGAAAGAGGCGTTTGGTCACATTTGTCCAAACCTCCCTGCAGTTTTCAAAATATCCCAAATATCCCAATTTCGAGGCCTGAGCCATAATTTGGAGCCAAATTCTGGCTCTATGCATGTATTCGCAGTTTGATATTACGACTTTTTATACCCAACATATGCCAAGTACTGGACACGGCAGTGAGTCACATTTTGCACAAACTACCCTGCAGTTTTCAAAATATCCCAGACATACAAATTTCGAGGCCTGAGTCATATTTTGGAGCCATATTCTGGCTCTCTGCACGTATTCGCAGTTTGAAATTACGACTTTTTATTCCCAACATATGCCATGTCCTGAAAGCGGCGTTTGGTCACATTTGTCCTAATCCCCCTTGCAGTTTTCAAAATATGCTAAACATCCCAATATCGAGGCCTGAGCCATATTTTGGAGCCAAATTCTGGCTCTCTGCACGTATTTGCAGTTTGAAATTACGACTTTTTATACCCATATGCCAAGTACTGAAAGCGGCGGCAATGAGTCACATTTTGAAGAATCCCCCCTGCAGTTTTCAAAATATCCCAAATATCCCAATTTAGAGGCCTGAGCAATTTTTGGGAGCCAAATTCTGGCTCTCTGCACGTATTCGCAGTTTGATATTACGACTTTTTATACCCAACATATGCCAAGTGCTGAAAGCGGCAGTGAGTCACATTTTGCATAAACTCTCTTGCAGTTTTCAAAATATCCCAAACATCCCAATTTTGAGGCCTGAGCCATGTTTTTGAGCCAAATTCTCGCTCTCTGCACGTATTCGCAGTTGAAAATTACGAATTTTTTTTACCCAACATATGCGAAGTACTGAAAGCGCCGTTTGGTCACATTTTGCACAAACTCCCTTGTAGTTTTCAAAATATCCCAAACATCCCAGTATTGAGGCCTGAGCCATATTTTGGAGCCAAATTCTGGCTCTCTTCACGTATTCGCAGTTTGATATTACGACTTTTTATACCCAACATATGCCAAGTACTGAAAGCGGCAATGAGTCACATTTTGCACAAACTCCCCTGCAGTTTTCAAAATATCCCTAACACCCCAATTTCGAGGCAAGAGCCATATTTTGAAGTCAAATTCAGGCTCTCTGCACGTATTAGCAGTTTGATATTACGACTTTTTATACCCAACATATGCCAAGTACTGAAGCGTCGTTTGGTCACATTTGTCCCAAACCTTCCTGCAGTTTTCAAAATATCCCAAACATCCCAGTATCGAGGCCTGAGCCATATTTTGGAGCCAAATTCTGGCTCTCTGCACGTATTCGCAGTTTGAAATTACGACTTTTTATACACAACATATGCCAAGTACTGAAAGCGGCAGTGAGTCACATTTTGAACAAACTCCCCTGCAGTTTTCAAAATATCCCAAATATCCCAACTTAGAGGCCTGAGCCATATTTTGGAGCAAAATTCTGGCTCTCTGCACGTATTCGCAGTTTGAAATTCCGACTTTTTTTACCCAATATATGCCAAGTACTGAGAGCGGCGTTTGGTCACATTTGTCCCAATCCCCCCTGCAGTTTTCAAAATATCCCAAATATCCCAACTTCGAGGCCTGAGCCATATTTTGGAGCCAAATTTAGGCTTTCTGCACGTATTCGCAGTTCGAAATTCCAACTTTTTATACCCAACACATGCCAAGTACTGAGAGCGGCAGTGAGACATTTTGCACAAACTCCCCTCCAATTTTCAAAATATCCCAAATATCCTAATTTCGAGGCCTGAGCTATATTTTGGAGCCAAATTCTGGCTCTCTGCATGTATTCGCAGTTTGATATTACGACTTTTTATACCCAACATATGCCAAGTACTGAAAGCAGCAGTGAGTCACATTTTGCATAAACTCCCCTGCAGTTTTCAAAATATCCCAAACATCCCAATTTTGAGGCCTGAGCCATATTTTTGAGCCAAATTCTGGCTCTCTGCACGTATTCGCAGTTGAAAATTACGACTTTTTTTTACCCAACATATGCCATGTCCTGAAAGGTGCGTTTGGTCACATTTGTCCTAATCCCCCTTGCAGTTTTCAAAATATCCTAAACATCCCAATATCGAGGCCTGAGCCATATTTTGGAGCCAAATTCTGGCTCTCTGCACGTATTCGCATTTTGAAATTACGACTTTTTATACCCATATGCCAAGTACTGAAAGCGGCAATGAGACACATTTTGAAGAATCCCCCCTGCAGTTTTCAAAATATCCCAAATATCCCAATTTAGAGGCCTGAGCTATATTTTGGAGCCAAATTCTGGCTCTCTGCACGTATTCGCAGTTTGATATTACGACTTTTTATACCTAACATATGCCAAGTACTGAAAGCGGCAGTGAGTCACATTTTGCATAAACTCTCTTGCAGTTTTCAAAATATCCCAAACATCCCAATTTTGAGGCCTGAGCCATATTTTTGAGCCAAATTCTGGCTCTCTGCACGTATTCGCAGTTGAAAATTACGAATTTTTTTTACCCAACATATGCGAAGTACTGAAAGAGCCGTTTGGTCACATTTTGCACAAACTCCCTTGCAGTTTTCAAAATATCCCAAACATCCCAGTATTGAAGCCTGAGCCATATTTTGGAGCCAAATTCTGGCTCTCTGCACGTATTAGCAGTTCGATATTACGACTTTTTATACCCAACATATGCCAAGTACTGAAAGCGGCAGTGAGACATTTTGCACAAACTCCCCTCCAGTTTTAAAAATATCCCAAAAATCCCAATTTCGAGGCCTGAGCTATATTTTGGAGCCAAACTCTGGCTCTCTGCACGTATTCGCAGTTTGAAATTACGACTTTTTATACCCAACATATGCCAAGTACTGAAAGCGGCGTTTGGTCACATTTGTCCCATACCTCCCTGCAGTTTTCAAAATATCCCAAATATCCCAATATCGAGGCCTGAGCCATATTTTGGAGCCAAATTCTGGCTCTCTGCACGTATTTGCATTTTGAAATTACAACTTCTTATACCCAACATATGCAAAGTACTGAAAGCGGCAATGAGTCACATTTTGCACAAACTCCCCTGCAGTTTTCAAAATATCCCAAACACCCCAATTTCGAGGCCGGAGCCATATTTTGAAGTCAAATTTAGGCTCTCTGCACGTATTCGCAGTTTGAAATTACGACTTTTTATACCCAACATATGCCAAGTACTGAAAGCGGCGTTTGATCACATTTGTCCCAAACCTTCCTGCAGTTTTCAAAATATCCCAAACATCCCAGTATCGAGGCCTGAGCCATATTTTGGAGCCAAATTCTGGCTCTCTGCACGGAATTCGTAGTTGAAAATTACGACTTTTTTTTACCCAACATATGCGAAGTAATGAAAGCGGCATTTGGTCACATTTTGCACAAACTCCCTTGCAGTTTTCAAAATATCCCAAACATCCCAGTATTGAGGCCTGAGCCATATTTTGGAGCCAAATTCTGGCTCTCTGCACGTATTCGCAGTTTGAAATTTCGAATTTTTATACCCATATGCCAAGTACTGAAAGCGGCAATTAGTAACATTTTGAACAATCCCCCCTGCAGTTTTCAAAATATCCCAAATATCCCAATTTAGAGGCCTGAGCTATATTTTGGAGCCAAATTCTTGCTCTTTGCATATATTCGCAGTTTGATATTACGACTTTTTATACCCAACATATGCCAAGTACTGAAAGCGGCAGTGAGTCACATTTTGCATAAACTCTCATGCAGTTTTCAAAATATCCCAAACATCCCAATTTTGAGGCCTGAGCAATATTTTTGAGCCAAATTCTGGCTCTCTGCACGTATTCGCAGTTGAAAATTACGACTTTTTTTTACCCAACTGATGCGAAGTACTGAAAGCGCCGTTTGGTCACATTTTGCACAAACTCCCTTGCAGTTTTCAAAATATCCCAAACATCCCAGTATTGAGGCCTGAGCCATATTTTGGAGCCAAATTCTGGCTCTCTGCACGTATTCGCAGTTTGATATTTCGACTTTTTATACCCAACATATGCCAAGTACTGGATGTGGCAGTGAGTCACATTTTGCACAAACTCCCCTGCAGTTTTCAAAATATCCCAAACATCCCAATTTCCAGGCCTAAGCCATATTGTGGAGCCAAATTCTGGCTCTATGCACGTATTCGCAGTTTGATATTGTGACTTTTTATACCCAACATATGCCAAGTCCTGAAAGCGGCAGTGAGTCACATTTTGCACAAACTCCCCTGCAGTTTTCAAAATATCCCAAACATCCCAGTATCGAGGCCTGAGCCATATTTTGGAGCCAAATTCTGGCTCTCTGCACGTATTCGCAGTTTGAAATTACGACTTTTTATACCCAACATATGCCAAGTACTGGACGCGGCAGTGAGTCACATTTTGCACAAACTCCCCTGCAGTTTTCGAAATATCCCAAATATCCCAGTTTCGAGGCCTGAGCCATATTTTGCAGCAAAATTCTAGCTCTCTGCACATATTCGCAGTTTGAAATTCCGACTTTTTATACCCAATATATGCCAAGTACTGAAAGCGGCGTTTGGTCACATTTGTCCCAATCCCCCCTGCAGTTTTCAAAATATCCCAAACATCCCAGTTTCGAGGCTTGAGCCATATTTTGGAGCCAAATTCAGGCTCTCTGCACGTATTCGCAGTTCGAGATTCCGAAGTTTTATACCCAACATATACCAAGTACTGAAAGCGGCGTTTGGTCACATTTGTCCCAAACCTCCCTGCAGTTTTCAAAATATCCCAAATATCCCAACTTCGAGGCCTGAGCCATATTTTGGAGCCAAATTCTGGCTCTCTGCACATATTCGCAGTTTGATATTTTGAATTTTTATACCCTACATATGCCAAGTACTGGACGCGGCAGTGAGTCACATTTTGAACAAACTCCCCTGCAGTTTTCGAAATATCCCAAAAATCCCAATTTCGAGGCCAGAGCAATATTTTGGAGCCAAATTCTGGCTCTCTGCACGTATTCGCAGTTTGAAATTGCGACTTTTTTATACCCAACATATGCCAAGTACTGAAAGCGGCGTTTGGTCACATTTGTCCCAAACCTCCCTGCAGTTTTCAAAATATCCCAAATATCCCAATATCGAGGCCTGAGCCATATTTTGGAGTCAAATTCTGGCTCTCTGCAAGTATTCGCAGTTTGAAATTACAACTTATTATACCCAACATATGCCAAGTACTGAAAGCGGCAATGAGTCACATTTTGCACAAACTCCCCTGCAGTTTTCAAAATATCCCAAACACCCCAATTTCGAGGCTGGAGCCATATTTTGAAGTCAAATTCAGGCTCTCTGCACGTATTCGCAGTTTGATATTACGACTTTTTATACCCAACATATGCCAAGTACTGAAAGCGGCGTTTGGTCACATTCGTCCCAAACCTTCCTGCAGTTTTCAAAATATCCCAAACATCCCAGTATCGAGGCCTGAGCCATATTTTGGAGCCAAATTCAGGCTCTCTGCACGTATTCGCAGTTCGAAATTCCGACTTTTTATACCCAACATATGCCAAGTACTGAAAGCGGCAGTGAGTCAAATTTTGCATAAACTCCCCTGCAGTTTTCAAAATATCCCAAACATCCCAATTTTGAGGCCTGAGCCATATTTTGGAGCCAAATTCTGGCTCTATGCACGTATTCACAGTTGAAAATTACGACTTGTTTTTTACCCAACATATGCGAAGTACTGAAAGCGGCGTTTGGTCACATTTTGCACAAACTCCCTTCCAGTTTTCAAAATATCCCAAACATCCCAGTATTGAGGCATGAGCCATATTTTGTAGCCAAATTCTGGCTCTCTGCACGTATTCGCAGTTTGATATTCCGACTTTTTATACCCAACATATGCCAAGTACTGGATGCGGCAGTGAGTCACATTTTGCACAAACTCCCCTGCAGTTTTCAAAATATCCCAAGCATCCCAATTTCGAGGCCTAAGCCATATTGTCTAACCAAATTCTGGCTCTATGCACGTATTCGCAGTTTGATATTACGACTTTTTATACCCAACATATGCCAAGTCCTGAAAGCGGCAGTGAGTCACATTTTGCACAAACTCCCCTGCAGTTTTCGAAATATCCCAAATATCCCAGTTTCGAGGCCTGAGCCATATTTTGGAGCAAAATTCTGGCTCTCTGCACATATTCGCAGTTTGAAATTCCGACTTTTTATACCCAATATATGCCAAGTACTGAAAGCGGCGTTTGGTCACATTTGTCCCAATCCCCTCTGCAGTTTTCAAAATATCCCAAACATCCCAGTTTCGAGGCTTGAGCCATATTTTGGAGCCAAATTCAGGCTCTCTGCACGTATTCGCAGCTAGAAATTCCGACGTTTTATACCCAACATATACCAAGTACTGAAAGCGGCAGTGAGACATTTTGCACAAACTCCCCTCCAGTTTTCAAAATATCCCAAAAATCCCAATTTCGAGGCCTGAGCAATATTTTGGAGCCAAATTCTTGCTCTCTGCACGTATTCGCAGTTTGATATTACGACTTTTTATACCCAACATATGCCAAGTACTGAAAGCGGCAGTGAGTCAAATTTTGCATAAACTCCCCTGCAGTTTTCAAAATATCCCAAACATCCCAATTTTGAGGCCTGAGCCATATTCTGGAGCAAAATTCTGGCTCTCTGCACATATTCGCAGTTTGAAATTCCGACTTTTTATACCCAATATATGCCAAGTACTGAAAGCGGCGTTTGGTCACATTTGTCCCAATCCCCCCTGCAGTTTTCAAAATATCCCAAACATCCCAGTTTCGAGGCTTGAGCCATATTTTGGAGCCAAATTCAGGCTCTCTGCACGTATTCGCAGTTCGAAATTCCGACTTTTTATACCCAACATATGCCAAGTACTGAAAGCGGCAGTGAGACATTTTGCACAAACTCCCCTCCAGTTTTCAAAATATCCCAAAAATCCCAATTTATAGGCCTGAGCAATATTTTGGAGCCAAATTCTGGCTCTCTGCACGTATTCGCAGTTTGAAATTTCGAGTTTTTATACCCAGCATATGCCAAGTACTGGATGTGGCAGTGAGTCACATTTAGCACAAACTCCCCTGCAGTTTTCAAAATATCCCAAACATCCCAATTTCCAGGCCTAAGCCATATTGTGGAGCCAAATTCTGGCTCTATGCACGTATTCGCAGTTTGATATTGTGACTTTTTATACCCAACATATGCCAAGTCCTGAAAGCGGCAGTGAGTCACATTTTGCACAAACTCCCCTGCAGTTTTCAAAATATCCCAAACATCCCAGTTTCGAGGCCTGAGCCATATTTTGCAGCAAAATTCTAGCTCTCTGCACATATTCGCAGTTTGAAATTCCGAATTATACCCAATATATGCCAAGTACTGAAAGCGGCGTTTGGTCACATTTGTCCCAATCCCCCCTGCAGTTTTCAAAATATCCCAAACATCCCAGTTTCGAGGCTTGAGCCATATTTTGGAGCCAAGTTCAGGCTCTCTGCACGTATTCGCAGTTCGAGATTCCGAAGTTTTATACCCAACATATAGCAAGTACTGAAAGCGGCGTTTGGTCACATTTGTCCCAAACCTCCCTGCAGTTTTCAAAATATCCCAAATATCCCAACTTCGAGGCCTGAGCCATATTTTGGAGCCAAATTCTGGCTCTCTGCACATATTCGCAGTTTGATATTTTGAATTTTTATACCCTACATATGCCAAGTACTGGACGCGGCAGTGAGTCACATTTTGAACAAACTCCCCTGCAGTTTTTGAAATATCCCAAAAATCCCAATTTCGAGGCCAGAGCAATATTTTGGAGCCAAATTCTGGCTCTCTGCACGTATTCGCAGTTTGAAATTGCGACTTTTTTATACCCAACATATGTCAAGTACTGAAAGCGGCAATGAGTCACATTTGTCCCAAACCTCCCTGCAGTTTTCAAAATATCCCCAATATCCCAATATCGAGGCCTGAGCCATATTTTGGAGCCAAATTCTGGCTCTCTGCAAGTATTCGCAGTTTGAAATTACAACTTATTATACCCAACATATGCAAAGTACTGAAAGCGGCAATGAGTCACATTTTGCACAAACTCCCCTGCAGTTTTCAAAAGATCCCAAACACCCCAATTTCGAGGCTGGAGCCATATTTTGAAGTCAAATTCAGGCTCTCTGCACGTATTCGCAGTTTGATATTACGACTTTTTATACCCAACATATGCCAAGTACTGAAAGCAGCGTTTGGTCACATTCGTCCCAAACCTTCCTGCAGTTTTCAAAATATCCCAAACATCCCAGTATCGAGGCCTGAGCCATATTTTGGACCCAAATTCAGGCTCTCTGCACGTATTCGCAGTTCGAAATTCCGACTTTTTATACCCAACATATCCCAAGTACTGAAAGCGGCAGTGAGTCAAATTTTGCATAAACTCCCCTGCAGTTTTCAAAATATCCCAAACATCCCAATTTTGAGGCCTGAGCCATATTTTGGAGCCAAATTCTGGCTCTATGCACGTATTCACAGTTGAAAATTATGACTTTTTTTTACCCAACATATGCGAAGTACTGAAAGCGGCGTTTGGTCACATTTTGCACAAACTCCCTTCCAGTTTTCAAAATATCCCAAACATCCCAGTATTGAGGCATGAGCCATATTTTGTAGCCAAATTCTGGCTCTCTGCACGTATTCGCAGTTTGATATTCCGACTTTTTATACCCAACATATGCCAAGTACTGGACGCGGCAGTGAGTCACATTTTGCACAAACTCCCCTGCAGTTTTCAAAATATCCCAAGCATCCCAATTTCGAGGCCTAAGCCATATTGTCTAACCAAATTCTGGATCTATGCACGTATTCGCAATTTGATATTACGACTTTTTATACCCAACATATGCCAAGTCCTGAAAGCGGCAGTGAGTCACATTTTGCACAAACTCCCATGCAGTTTTCGAAATATCCCAAATATCCCAGTTTCGAGGCCTGAGCCATATTTTGGAGCAAAATTCTGGCTCTCTGCACATATTCGCAGTTTGAAATTCCGATTTTTATACCCAATATATGCCAAGTACTGAAAGCGGCGTTTGGTCACATTTGTCCCAATCCCCTCTGCAGTTTTCAAAATATCCCAAACATCCTAGTTTCGAGGCTTGAGCCATATTTTGGAGCCAAATTCAGGCTCTCTGCACGTATTCGCAGCTAGAAATTCCGACGTTTTATACCCAACATATACCAAGTACTGAAAGCGGCAGTGAGGCATTTTGCACAAACTCCCCTCCAGTTTTCAAAATATCCCCAAAATCCCAATTTCGAGGCCTGAGCAATATTTTGGAGCCAAATTCTGGCTCTCTGCACGTATTCGCAGTTTGATATTACGACTTTTTATACCCAACATATGCCAAGTACTGAAAGCGGCAGTGAGTCAAATTTTGCATAAACTCCCCTGCAGTTTTCAAAATATCCCAAACATCCCAATTTTGAGGCCTGAGCCATATTTTGGAGCAAAATTCTGGCTCTCTGCACATATTCGCAGTTTGAAATTCCGACTTTTTATGCCCAATATATGCCAAGTACTGAAAGCGGCGTTTGGTCACATTTGTCCCAATCCCCCCTGCAGTTTTCAAAATATCCCAAACATCCCAGTTTCGAGGCTTGAGCCATATTTTGGAGCCAAATTCAGGCTCTCTGGACGTATTCGCAGTTCGAAATTCCGACGTTTTATACCCAACATATACCAAGTACTTAAAGCGGCAGTGAGACATTTTGCACAAACTCCCCTCCAGTTTTCAAAATATACCAAAAATCCCAATCTCGAGGCCTGAGCTATATTTTGGAGCCAAATTCTGGCTCTCTGCACGTATTCGCAGTTTGAAATTACGAGTTTTTATACCCAGCATATGCCAAGTACTGAAAGTGGCGTTTGGTCACATTTGTCCCAAACCTCCCTGCAGTTTTCAAAATATTCCAATTTCGAGGCCTTAGCCATAATTTGGAGCCAAATTCTGGCTCTATGCATGTATTCGCAGTTTGATATTACGACTTTTTATACCCAACATATGCCAAGTACTGAAAGCGGCGTTTGGTCACATTTGTCCCAAACCTCCCTCCAGTTTTCAAAATATCCCAATTTCGAGGCCTGAGCCATATTTTGGAGCCAAATTCTGGCTCTCTGCACGTATTCGCAGTTTGATATTTTGAATTTTTTATACCCTACATATGCCAAGTACTGGACGCGGAAAGTGAGTTACATTTTCAAAAAACTCCCCAGCAGTTTTCGAAATACCCCAAAAATCCCAATTTCGAGGCCAGAGCAATATTTTGGAGCCAAATTCTGGCTCTCTGCACGTATTTGCAGTTTGAAATTGCGACTTTTTTATACCCAACATATGCCAAGTACTGAAAGCGGCGTTTGGTCACATTTGTCCGAAACCTCCCTGCAGTTTTCAAAATATCCCAAATATCCCAATATCGAGGCCTGAGCCAAATTTCAGGCCAAATTCTGGCTCTCTGCACGTATTCGCAGTTTGAAATTACAACTGATTATACCCAACATATGCAAAGTACTGAAAGCGGCAATGAGTCACATTTTGCACAAACTCCCCTGCAGTTTTCAAAATATCCCAAACACCCCAATTTCGAGGCCGGAGACATATTTTGAAGTCAAATTCTGGCTCTCAGCACGTATTCGCCGTTTGATATTATGACTTTTTATACCCAACATATGCCAAGTACTAAAAGCGGCGTTTGGTCACATTTGTCCCAAACCTTCCTGCAGTTTTCAAAATATCCCAAACATCCCAGTATCGAGGCCTGAGCTATATTTTGGAGCCAAATTCTGGCTCTCTGCACGTATTCGCAGTTTGAAATTATGATTTTTTATACCCAACATATGCCAAGTACTGAAAGCGGCGTTTGGTCACATTTGTCCCAAACCTCCCTGCAGTGTTCAAAATATCCCAAATATCCCAATTTCGAGGCCTGAGCTATATTTTGCAGCCAAATTCTGGCTCTCTGCACGTATTCGCAGTTTGATATTACGACTTTTTATACCCAACATATGCCAAGTACTGAAAGCGGCAGTGAGTCACATTTTGCATAAAATCCCCTGCAGTTTTCAAAATATCCCAAACATCCCAATTTTGAGGCCTGAGCCATATTTTTGAGCCAAATTCTGGCTCTATGCACGTATTCACAGTTGAAAATTACGACTTTTTTTTACCCAACATATGCGAAGTAATGAAAGCGGCGTTTGGTCACATTTTGCACAAACTCCCTTGCAGTTTTCAAAATATCCCAAACATCCCAGTATTGAGGCATGAGCCATATTTTGGAGCTAAATTCTGGCTCTCTGCACGTATTCGCAGTTTGATATTCCGACTTTTTATACCCAACATATGCCAAGTACTGGACGCGGCAGTGAGTCACATTTTGACCAAACTCCCCTGCAGTTTTCAAAATATCCCAAACATCCCAATTTCGAGGCCTAAGCCATATTGTCTAGCCAAATTCTGGGTCTATGCACGTATTCGCAGTTTGATATTACGACTTTTTATACCCAACATATGCCAAGTCCTGAAAGCAGCAGTGAGTCACATTTTGCACAAACTCCCATGCAGTTTTCGAAATATCCCAAATATCCCAATTTTGAGGCCTGAGCCATATTTTGGACCAAAATTCTGGCTCTCTGCACGTATTCGCAGTTTGAAATTCCAACTTTTTATACCCAATATATGCCAAGTACTGAAAGCGGCGTTTGGTCACATTTGTCCCAATCCCCCCTGCAGTTTTCAAAATATCCCAAACATCCCAGTTTCGAGGCTTGAGCCATATTTTGGAGCCAAATTCAGGCTCTCTGCACGTATTCGCAGTTCGAAATTCCGACTTTTTATACCCAACATATGCCAAGTGCTGAAAGCGGCAGTGAAACATTTTGCACAAACTCCCCTCCAGTTTTCAAAATATCCCAAAAATCCCAATTTCGAGGCCTGAGCAATATTTTGGAGCCAAATTCTGGCTCTCTGCACGTATTCGCAGTTTGAAATTACGAATTTTTATACCCAGCATATGCCAAGTACTGAAAGAGGCGTTTGGTCACATTTGTCCAAACCTCCCTGCAGTTTTCAAAATATCCCAAATATCCCAATTTCGAGGCCTGAGCCATAATTTGGAGCCAAATTCTGGCTCTATGCATGTATTCGCAGTTTGATATTACGACTTTTTATACCCAACATATGCCAAGTACTGGACACGGCAGTGAGTCACATTTTGCACAAACTCCCCTGCAGTTTTCAAAATATCCCAAACTAACAAATTTCGAGGCCTGAGTCATATTTTGGAGCCATATTCTGGCTCTCTGCACGTATTCGCAGTTTGAAATTACGACTTTTTATTCCCAACATATGCCATGTCCTGAAAGCGGCGTTTGGTCACATTTGTCCTAATCCCCCTTGCAGTTTTCAAAATATGCTAAACATCCCAATATCGAGGCCTGAGCCATATTTTGGAGCCAAATTCTGGCTCTCTGCACGTATTCGCAGTTTGAAATTACGACTTTTTATACCCATATGCCAAGTACTGAAAGCGGCAATGAGACACATTTTGAAGAATCCCCCCTGCAGTTTACAAAATATCCCAAATATCCCAATTTAGAGGCCTGAGCTATATTTTGGAGCCAAATTCTGGCTCTCTGCATGTATTCGCAGTTTGATATTACGACTTTTTATACCCAACATATGCCAAGTACTGAAAGCGGCAGTGAGTCACATTTTGCATAAACTCTCTTGCAGTTTTCAAAATATCCCAAACATCCCAATTTTGAGGCCTGAGCCATATTTTTGAGCCAAATTCAGGCTCTCTGCACGTATTCGCAGTTTGATATTACGACTTTTTATACCTAACATATGCCAAGTACTGAAAGCAGCGTTTGGTCACATTCGTCCCAAACCTTCCTGCAGTTTTCAAGATATCCCAAACATCCCAGTATCGAGGCCTGAGCCATATTTTGGACCCAAATTCAGGCTCTCTGCACGTATTCGCAGTTCGAAATTCCGACTTTTTATACCCAACATATCCCAAGTACTGAAAGCGGCAGTGAGTCAAATTTTGCATAAACTCCCCTGCAGTTTTCAAAATATCCCAAACATCCCAATTTTGAGGCCTGAGCCATATTTTGGAGCCAAATTCTGGCTCTATGCACGTATTCACAGTTGAAAATTATGACTTTTTTTTACCCAACATATGCGAAGTACTGAAAGCGGCGTTTGGTCACATTTTGCACAAACTCCCTTCCAGTTTTCAAAATATCCCAAACATCCCAGTATTGAGGCATGAGCCATATTTTGCAGCCAAATTCTGGCTCTCTGCACGTATTCGCAGTTTGATATTCCGACTTTTTATACCCAACATATGCCAAGTACTGGACGCGGCAGTGAGTCACATTTTGCACAAACTCCCCTGCAGTTTTCAAAATATCCCAAGCATCCCAATTTCGAGGCCTAAGCCATATTGTCTAACCAAATTCTGGATCTATGCACGTATTCGCAATTTGATATTACGACTTTTTATACCCAACATATGCCAAGTCCTGAAAGCGGCAGTGAGTCACATTTTGCACAAACTCCCCTGCAGTTTTCGAAATATCCCAAATATCCCAGTTTCGAGGCCTGAGCCATATTTTGGAGCAAAATTCTGGCTCTCTGCACATATTCGCAGTTTGAAATTCCGACTTTTTATACCCAATATATGCCAAGTACTGAAAGCGGCGTTTGGTCACATTTGTCCCAATCCCCTCTGCAGTTTTCAAAATATCCCAAACATCCTAGTTTCGAGGCTTGAGCCATATTTTGGAGCCAAATTCAGGCTCTCTGCACGTATTCGCAGCTAGAAATTCCGACGTTTTATACCCAACATATACCAAGTACTGAAAGCGGCAGTGAGGCATTTTGCACAAACTCCCCTCCAGTTTTCAAAATATCCCCAAAATCCCAATTTCGAGGCTTGAGCAATATTTTGGAGCCAAATTCTGGCTCTCTGCACGTATTCGCAGTTTGATATTACGACTTTTTATACCCAACATATGCCAAGTACTGAAAGCGGCAGTGAGTCAAATTTTGCATAAACTCCCCTGCAGTTTTCAAAATATCCCAAACATCCCAATTTTGAGGCCTGAGCCATATTTTGGAGCAAAATTCTGGCTCTCTGCACATATTCGCAGTTTGAAATTCCGACTTTTTATGCCCAATATATGCCAAGTACTGAAAGCGGCGTTTGGTCACATTTGTCCCAATCCCCCCTGCAGTTTTCAAAATATCCCAAACATCCCAGTTTCGAGGCTTGAGCCATATTTTGGAGCCAAATTCAGGCTCTCTGGACGTATTCGCAGTTCGAAATTCCGACGTTTTATACCCAACATATACCAAGTACTTAAAGCGGCAGTGAGACATTTTGCACAAACTCCCCTCCAGTTTTCAAAATATACCAAAAATCCCAATTTCGAGGCCTGAGCTATATTTTGGGGCCAAATTCTGGCTCTCTGCACGTATTCGCAGTTTGAAATTACGAGTTTTTATACCCAGCATATGCCAAGTACTGAAAGTGGCGTTTGGTCACATTTGTCCCAATCCTCCCTGCAGTTTTCAAAATATTCCAATTTCGAGGCCTTAGCCATAATTTGGAGCCAAATTCTGGCTCTATGCATGTATTCGCAGTTTGATATTACGACTTTTTATACCCAACATATGCCAAGTACTGAAAGCGGCGTTTGGTCACATTTGTCCCAAACCTCCCTCCAGTTTTCAAAATATCCCAATTTCGAGGCCTGAGCCATATTTTGGAGCCAAATTCTGGCTCTCTGCACGTATTCGCAGTTTGATATTTTGAATTTTTTATACCCTACATATGCCAAGTACTGGACGCTGCAGTGAGTTACATTTTCAAAAAACTCCCCAGCAGTTTTCGAAATACCCCAAAAATCCCAATTTCGAGGCCAGAGCAATATTTTGGAGCCAAATTCTGGCTCTCTGCACGTATTTGCAGTTTGAAATTGCGACTTTTTTATACCCAACATATGCCAAGTACTGAAAGCGGCGTTTGGTCACATTTGTCCGAAACCTCCCTGCAGTTTTCAAAATATCCCAAATATCCCAATATCGAGGCCTGAGCCAAATTTCAGGCCAAATTCTGGCTCTCTGCACGTATTCGCAGTTTGAAATTACAACTGATTATACCCAACATATGCAAAGTACTGAAAGCGGCAATGAGTCACATTTTGCACAAACTCCCCTGCAGTTTTCAAAATATCCCAAACACCCCAATTTCGAGGCCGGAGACATATTTTGAAGTCAAATTCTGGCTCTCAGCACGTATTCGCCGTTTGATATTATGACTTTTTATACCCAACATATGCCAAGTACTAAAAGCGGCGTTTGGTCACATTTGTCCCAAACCTTCCTGCAGTTTTCAAAATATCCCAAACATCCCAGTATCGAGGCCTGAGCTATATTTTGGAGCCAAATTCTGGCTCTCTGCACGTATTCGCAGTTTGAAATTATGATTTTTTATACCCAACTGAAGTACCAAGTACTGAAAGTACTGAAAGTACTGAAAGTACTGTAGTACTGTAAAGCCAAGTACTGAAAGCGGCGTTTGGTCACATTTGTCCCAAACCTCCCTGCAGTGTTCAAAATATCCCAAATATCCCAATTTCGAGGCCTGAGCTATATTTTGCAGCCAAATTCTGGCTCTCTGCACGTATTCGCAGTTTGATATTACGACTTTTTATACCCAACATATGCCAAGTACTGAAAGCGGCAGTGAGTCACATTTTGCATAAACTCCCCTGCAGTTTTCAAAATATCCCAAACATCCCAATTTTGAGGCCTGAGCCATATTTTTGAGCCAAATTCTGGCTCTATGCACGTATTCACAGTTGAAAATTACGACTTTTTTTTACCCAACATATGCGAAGTAATGAAAGCGGCGTTTGGTCACATTTTGCACAAACTCCCTTGCAGTTTTCAAAATATCCCAAACATCCCAGTATTGAGGCATGAGCCATATTTTGGAGCTAAATTCTGGCTCTCTGCACGTATTCGCAGTTTGATATTCCGACTTTTTATACCCAACATATGCCAAGTACTGGACGCGGCAGTGAGTCACATTTTGACCAAACTCCCCTGCAGTTTTCAAAATACCCCAAACATCCCAATTTCGAGGCCTAAGCCATATTGTCTAGCCAAATTCTGGGTCTATGCACGTATTCGCAGTTTGATATTACGACTTTTTATACTCAACATATGCCAAGTCCTGAAAGCAGCAGTGAGTCACATTTTGCACAAACTCCCATGCAGTTTTCGAAATATCCCAAATATCCCAATTTTGAGGCCTGAGCCATATTTTGGACCAAAATTCTGGCTCTCTGCACGTATTCGCAGTTTGAAATTCCGACTTTTTATACCCAATATATGCCAAGTACTGAAAGCGGCGTTTGGTCACATTTGTCCCAATCCCCCCTGCAGTTTTCAAAATATCCCAAACATCCCAGTTTCGAGGCTTGAGCCATATTTTGGAGCCAAATTCAGGCTCTCTGCACGTATTCGCAGTTCGAAATTCCGACTTTTTATACCCAACATATGCCAAGTGCTGAAAGCGGCAGTGAGACATTTTGCACAAACTCCCCTCCAGTTTTCAAAATATCCCAAAAATCCCAATTTCGAGGCCTGAGCAATATTTTGGAGCCAAATTCTGGCTCTCTGCACGTATTCGCAGTTTGAAATTACGAATTTTTATACCCAGCATATGCCAAGTACTGAAAGAGGCGTTTGGTCACATTTGTCCAAACCTCCCTGCAGTTTTCAAAATATCCCAAATATCCCAATTTCGAGGCCTGAGCCATAATTTGGAGCCAAATTCTGGCTCTATGCATGTATTCGCAGTTTGATATTACTACTTTTTATACCCAACATATGCCAAGTACTGGACACGGCAGTGAGTCACATTTTGCACAAACTCCCCTGCAGTTTTCAAAATATCCCAAACTAACAAATTTCGAGGCCTGAGTCATATTTTGGAGCCAAATTCTGGCTCTCTGCACGTATTCGCAGTTTGATATTACGACTTTTTATACCAAATATATGCCAAGTACTGGACGCTGCAGTGAGACATTTTGCACAAACTCCCCTCCAGTTTTCAAAATATCCCAAAAATCCCAATTTCGAGGCCTGAGCAATATTTTGGAGCAAAATTCTGGCTCTCTGCACGTATTCGCAGTTTGAAATTCCGACTTTTTATACCAAATATATGCCAAGTACTGAAAGCGGCGTTTGGTCACATTTTGCACAAACTCCCCTGCAGTTTTCAAAATATCCCAAACATCCCAGTTTCGAGGCTTGAGCCATATTTTGGAGCCAAATTCAGGCTCTCTGCACGTATTCGCAGTTCGAAATTCCGACTTTTTATACCCAACATATGCCAAGTACTGAAAGCGGCAGTGAGACATTTTGCACAAACTCCCCTCCAGTTTTCAAAATATCCCAAAAATCCCAATTTCGAGGCCTGAGCAATATTTTGTAGACAAATTCTGGCTCTCTGCACGTATTCGCAGTTTGAAATTACGAGTTTTTATACCCAGCATATGCCGAGTACTGAAAGAGGCGTTTGGTCACATTTGTCCCAATCCCCCCTGCAGTTTTCAAAATATCCCAAATATCCCAATTTCGAGGCCTGAGCCATAATTTGGAGCCAAATTCTGGCTCTAGGCATGTATTCGCAGTTTGATATTACGACTTTTTATACCCAACATATGCCAAGTACTGGACACGGCAGTGAGTCACATTTTGCACAAACTCCCCTGCAGTTTTCAAAATATCCCGAACATACAAATTTCGAGGCCTGAGTCATATTTTGGAGCCATATTCCGGCTCTCTGCACGTATTCGCAGTTTGAAATTACGACTTTTTATTTCCAACATATGCCATGTCCTGAAAGCGGCGTTTGGTCACATTTGTCCTAATCCCCCATGCAGTTTTCAAAATATCCTAAACATCCCAATATCGAGGCCTGAGCCATATTTTGGAGCCAAATTCTGGCTCTCTGCACGTATTTGCAGTTTGAAATTACGACTTTTTATACCCAACATATGCCAAGTACTGAAAGCGGCGTTTGGTCACATTTGTCCCAATCCCCCCTGCAGTTTTCAAAATATCCTAAACATCCCAATTTTGAGGCCTGAGCCATATTTTGGAGACAAATTCTGGCTCTCTGCACGTATTCGCAGTTTGAAATTATGACTTTTTATACCCATATGCCAAGTACTGAAAGCGGCAATGAGTCACATTTTGAAGAATCCCCCCTGCAGTTTTCAAAATATCCCAAATATCCCAATTTAGAGGCCTGAGCTATATTTTGGAGCCAAATTCTGGCTCTCTGCACGTATTCGCAGTGGAAAATTACGACTTTTTTTTACCCAACATATGCGAAGTACTGAAAGCGCCGTTTGGTCACATTTTGCACAAACTCCCTTGCAGTTTTCAAAATATCCCAAACATCCCAGTATTGAGGCCTGAGCCATATTTTGGAGCCAAATTCTGGCTCTCTGCACGTATTCGCAGTTTGATATTACGACTTTTTATACCCAACATATGCCAAGTGCTGATAGCGGCAATGAGTCACATTTTGCACAAACTCCCCTGCAGTTTTCAAAATATCCCTAACACCCCAATTTCGAGGCCGGAGCCATATTTTGAAGTCAAATTCAGGCTCTCTGCACGTATTAGCAGTTTGATATTACGACTTTTTATACCCAACATATGCCAAGTACTGAAGCGGCGTTTGGTCACATTTGTCCCAAACCTTCCTGCAGTTTTCTAAATATCTCAAACATCCCAGTATCGAGGCCTGAGCCAAATTTTGGAGCCAAATTCTGGCTCTCTGCACGTATTCGCAGTTTGAAATTACGACTTTTTATACACATCATATGCCAAGTACTGAAAGCGGCAGTGAGTCACATTTTGCACAAACTCCCCTGCAGTTTTCAAAATATCCCAAATATCCCAACTTCGAGGCCTGAGCCATATTTTGGAGCAAAATTCTGGCTCTCTGCACGTATTCGCAGTTTGAAATTCCGACTTTTTATACCCAATATATGCCAAGTACTGAAAGCGGCGTTTGGTCACATTTGTCCCAATCCCCCCTGCAGTTTTCAAAATATACCAAATATCCCAACTTTGAGGCCTGAGAAATATTTTGGAGCCAAATTTAGGCTTTATGCACGTATTCGCAGTTCGAAATTCCAACTTTTTATACCCAACACATGCCAAGTACTGAGAGCGGCAGTGAGACATTTTGCACAAACTCCCCTCCAGTTTTCAAAATATCCCAAAAATCCCAATTTCGAGGCCTGAGCAATATTTTGGAGCCAAATTCTGGCTCTTTGCACGTATTCGCAGTTTGAAATTACGACTTTTTATACCCAGCATATGCCAAGTACTGAAAGCGGCGTTTGGTCACATTTGTCCCAAACCTCCCTGCAGTTTTCAAAATATCCCAAATATCCCAATTTCGAGGCCTGAGCCATATTTTGGAGCCAAGTTCTGGCTCTATGCATGTATTCGCAGTTTGATATTACGACTTTTTATTTCCAACATATGCCATGTCCTGAAAGCGGCGTTTGGTCACATTTGTCACAATCCCCCCTGCAGTTTTCAAAATATCCCAAACATCCCAATTTTGAGGCCTGAGCCATATTTTGGAGACAAATTCTGGCTCTCTGCACGTATTCGCAGTTGAAAATTACGATTTTTTTTACCCAACATATGCGAAGTGCTGAAAGCGGCAATGAGTTACATTTTGCACAAACTCCCCTGCAGTTTTCAAAATATCCAAAACACCCCAATTTTGAGGCCGGAGCTATATTTTGAAGCCAAATTCAGGCTCTCTGCACGTATTCGCAGTTTGATATTACGACTTTTTATACCCAACATATGCCAAGTACTGAAAGCGGCAATGAGTCACATTTTGCACAAACTCCCCTGCAGTTTTCAAAATATCCCAAACTTACAAATTTTGAGGCCTGAGTCATATTTTGGAGCCATATTCTGGCTCTCTGCACGTATTCGCAGTTTGAAATTACGACTTTTTATTCCCAACATATGCCATGTCCTGAAAGGTGCGTTTGATCACATTTGTCCTAATCCCCCTTGCAGTTTTCGAAATATCCTAAACATCCCAATATCGAGGCCTGAGCCATATTTTGGAGCCAAATTCTGGCTCTCTGCACGTATTTGCAGTTTGAAATTACGACTTTTTATACCCAACATATGCCAAGTACTGAAAGCGGCGTTTGGTCACATTTGTCCCAATCCCCCCTGCAGTTTTCAAAATATCCCAAACATCCCAATTTTGAGGCCTGAGCCATATTTTGGAGACAAATTCTGGCTCTCTGCACGTATTCGCAGTTTGAAATTACGACTTTTTATACCCATATGCCAAGTACTGAAAGCGGCAATGAGTCACATTTTGAAGAATCCCCCCTGCAGTTTTCAAAATATCCCAAATATCCCAATTTAGAGGCCTGAGCTATATTTTGGAGCCAAATTCTGGCTCTCTGCACGTATTCGCAGTTTGATATTACGACTTTTTATACCCAACATATGCCAAGTACTGAAAGCGGCAGTGAGTCACATTTTGCATAAACTCTCTTGCAGTTTTCAAAATATCCCAAACATCCCAATTTTGAGGCCTGAGCCATATTTTTGAGCCAAATTCTGGCTCTCTGCACGTATTCGCAGTTGAAAATTACGATTTTTTTTACCTAACATATGCGAAGTACTGAAAGCGCCGTTTGGTCACATTTTGCACAAACTCCCTTGCAGTTTTCAAAATATCCCAAACATCCCAGTATTGAGGCCTGAGCCATATTTTGGAGCCAAATTCTGGCTCTCTGCACGTATTCGCAGTTTGATATTACGACTTTTTATACCCAACATATGCCAAGTGCTGATAGCGGCAATGAGTCACATTTTGCACAAACTCCCCTGCAGTTTTCAAAATATCCCTAACACCCCAATTTCGAGGCCGGAGCCATATTTTGAAGTCAAATTCAGGCTCTCTGCACGTATTAGCAGTTTGATATTACGACTTTTTATACCCAACATATGCCAAGTACTGAAGCGGCGTTTGGTCACATTTGTCCCAAACCTTCCTGCAGTTTTCAAAATATCCCAAACATCCCAGTATCGAGGCCTGAGCCATATTTTGGAGCCAAATTCTGGCTCTCTGCACGTATTCGCAGTTTGAAATTACGACTTTTTATACACATCATATGCCAAGTACTGAAAGCGGCAGTGAGTCACATTTTGCACAAACTCCCCTGCAGTTTTCAAAATATCCCAAATATCCCAACTTCGAGGCCTGAGCCATATTTTGGAGCAAAATTCTGGCTCTCTGCACGTATTCGCAGTTTGAAATTCCGACTTTTTATACCCAATATATGCCAAGTACTGAAAGCGGCGTTTGGTCACATTTGTCCCAATCCCCCCTGCAGTTTTCAAAATATCCCAAATATCCCAACTTCGAGGCCTGAGAAATATTTTGGAGCCAAATTTAGGCTTTCTGCACGTATTCGCAGTTCGAAATTCCAACTTTTTATACCCAACACATGCCAAGTACTGAGAGCGGCAGTGAGACATTTTGCACAAACTCCCCTCCAGTTTTCAAAATATCCCAAAAATCCCAATTTCGAGGCCTGAGCAATATTTTGGAGCCAAATTCTGGCTCTTTGCACGTATTCGCAGTTTGAAATTACGACTTTTTATACCCAGCATATGCCAATTACTGAAAGCGGCGTTTGGTCACATTTGTCCTAAACCTCCCTGCAGTTTTCAAAATATCCCAAATATCCCAATTTCGAGGCCTGAGCCATATTTTGGAGCCAAGTTCTGGCTCTATGCATGTATTCGCAGTTTGATATTACGACTTTTTATTTCCAACATATGCCATGTCCTGAAAGCGGCGTTTGGTCACATTTGTCACAATCCCCCCTGCAGTTTTCAAAATATCCCAAACATCCCAATTTTGAGGCCTGAGCCATATTTTGGAGACAAATTCTGGCTCTCTGCACGTATTCGCAGTTGAAAATTACGATTTTTTTTACCCAACATATGCGAAGTGCTGAAAGCGGCAATGAGTTACATTTTGCACAAACTCCCCTGCAGTTTTCAAAATATCCCAAACACCCCAATTTTGAGGCCGGAGCTATATTTTGAAGCCAAATTCAGGCTCTCTGCACGTATTCGCAGTTTGATATTACGACTTTTTATACCCAACATATGCCAAGTACTGAAAGCGGCAATGAGTCACATTTTGCACAAACTCCCCTGCAGTTTTCAAAATATCCCAAACTTACAAATTTTGAGTCCTGAGTCAGATTTTGGAGCCATATTCTGGCTCTCTGCACGTATTCGCAGTTTGAAATTACGACTTTTTATTCCCAACATATGCCATGTCCTGAAAGTTGCGTTTGATCACATTTGTCCTAATCCCCCTTGCAGTTTTCAAAATATCCTAAACATCCCAATATCGAGGCCTGAGCCATATTTTGGAGCCAAATTCTGGCTCTCTGCACGTATTTGCAGTTTGAAATTACGACTTTTTATACCCAACATATGCCAAGTACTGAAAGCGGCGTTTGGTCACATTTGTCCCAATCCCCCCTGCAGTTTTCAAAATATCCCAAACATCCCAATTTTGAGGCCTGAGCCATATTTTGGAGACAAATTCTGGCTCTCTGCACGTATTCGCAGTTTGAAATTACGACTTTTTATACCCATATGCCAAGTACTGAAAGCGGCAATGAGTCACATTTTGAAGAATCCCCCCTGCAGTTTTCAAAATATCCCAAATATCCCAATTTAGAGGCCTGAGCTATATTTTGGAGCCAAATTCTGGCTCTCTGCACGTATTCGCAGTTTGATATTACGACTTTTTATACCCAACATATGCCAAGTACTGAAAGCGGCAGTGAGTCACATTTTGCATAAACTCTCTTGCAGTTTTAAAAATATCCCAAACATCCCAATTTTGAGGCCTGAGCCATATTTTTGAGCCAAATTCTGGCTCTCTGCACGTATTCGCAGTTGAAAATTACGATTTTTTTTACCTAACATATGCGAAGTACTGAAAGCGCCGTTTGGTCACATTTTGCACAAACTCCCTTGCAGTTTTCAAAATATCCCAAACATCCCAGTATTGAGGCCTGAGCCATATTTTGGAGCCAAATTCTGGCTCTCTGCACGTATTCGCAGTTTGAAATTACGACTTTTTATACACATCATATGCCAAGTACTGAAAGCGGCAGTGAGTCACATTTTGCACAAACTCCCCTGCAGTTTTCAAAATATCCCAAATATCCCAACTTCGAGGCCTGAGCCATATTTTGGAGCAAAATTCTGGCTCTCTGCACGTATTCGCAGTTTGAAATTCCGACTTTTTATACCCAATATATGCTAAGTACTGAAAGCGGCGTTTGGTCACATTTGTCCCAATCCCCCCTGCAGTTTTCAAAATATCCCAAATATCCCAACTTCGAGGCCTGAGAAATATTTTGGAGCCAAATTTAGGCTTTCTGCACGTATTCGCAGTTCGAAATTCCAACTTTTTATACCCAACACATGCCAAGTACTCAGAGCGGCAGTGAGACATTTTGCACAAACTCCCCTCCAGTTTTCAAAATATCCCAAAAATCCCAATTTCGAGGCCTGAGCAATATTTTGGAGCCAAATTCTGGCTCTTTGCACGTATTCGCAGTTTGAAATTACGACTTTTTATACCCAGCATATGCCAAGTACTGAAAGCGGCGTTTGGTCACATTTGTCCCAAACCTCCCTGCAGTTTTCAAAATATCCCAAATATCCCAATTTCGAGGCCTGAGCCATATTTTGGAGCCAAGTTCTGGCTCTATGCATGTATTCGCAGTTTGATATTACGACTTTTTATTTCCAACATATGCCATGTCCTGAAAGCGGCGTTTGGTCACATTTGTCACAATCCCCCCTGCAGTTTTCAAAATATCCCAAACATCCCAATTTTGAGGCCTGAGCCATATTTTGGAGACAAATTCTGGCTCTCTGCACGTATTCGCAGTTGAAAATTACGATTTTTTTTACCCAACATATGCGAAGTGCTGAAAGCGGCAATGAGTTACATTTTGCACAAACTCCCCTGCAGTTTTCAAAATATCCCAAACACCCCAATTTTGAGGCCGGAGCTATATTTTGAAGCCAAATTCAGGCTCTCTGCACGTATTCGCAGTTTGATATTACGACTTTTTATACCCAACATATGCCAAGTACTGAAAGCGGCAATGAGTCACATTTTGCACAAACTCCCCTGCAGTTTTCAAAATATCCCAAACTTACAAATTTTGAGGTCTGAGTCATATTTTGGAGCCATATTCTGGCTCTCTGCACGTATTCGCAGTTTGAAATTACGACTTTTTATTCCCAACATATGCCATGTCCTGAAAGGTGCGTTTGATCACATTTGTCCTAATCCCCCTTGCAGTTTTCGAAATATCCTAAACATCCCAATATCGAGGCCTGAGCCATATTTTGGAGCCAAATTCTGGCTCTCTGCACGTATTTGCAGTTTGAAATTACGACTTTTTATACCCAACATATGCCAAGTACTGAAAGCGGCGTTTGGTCACATTTGTCCCAATCCCCCCTGCAGTTTTCAAAATATCCCAAACATCCCAATTTTGAGGCCTGAGCCATATTTTGGAGACAAATTCTGGCTCTCTGCACGTATTCGCAGTTTGAAATTACGACTTTTTATACCCATATGCCAAGTACTGAAAGCGGCAATGAGTCACATTTTGAAGAATCCCCCCTGCAGTTTTCAAAATATCCCAAATATCCCAATTTAGAGGCCTGAGCTATATTTTGGAGCCAAATTCTGGCTCTCTGCACGTATTCGCAGTTTGATATTACGACTTTTTATACCCAACATATGCCAAGTACTGAAAGCGGCAGTGAGTCACATTTTGCATAGACTCTCTTGCAGTTTTCAAAATATCCCAAACATCCCAATTTTGAGGCCTGAGCCATATTTTTTAGCCAAATTCTGGCTCTCTGCACGTATTCGCAGTTGAAAATTACGATTTTTTTTACCTAACATATGCGAAGTACTGACAGCGCCGTTTGGTCACATTTTGCACAAACTCCCTTGCAGTTTTCAAAATATCCCAAACATCCCAGTATTGAGGCCTGAGCCATATTTTGGAGCCAAATTCTGGCTCTCTGCACGTATTCGCAGTTTGATATTACGACTTTTTATACCCAACATATGCGAAGTACTGAAAGCGGCAATGAGTCACATTTTGCACAAACTCCCCTGCAGTTTTCAAAATATCCCTAACACCCCAATTTCGAGGCCGGAGCCATATTTTGAAGTCAAATTCAGGCTCTCTGCACGTATTAGCAGTTTGATATTACGACTTTTTATACCCAACATATGCCAAATACTGAAGCGGCGTTTGGTCACATCTGTCCCAAACCTTCCTGCAGTTTTAAAATATCCCAAACAGCCCAGTATCGAGGCCTGAGCCATATTTTGGAGCTAAATTCTGGCTCTCTGCACGTATTCGCAGTTTGAAATTACGACTTTTTATACACAACATATTCCAAGTACTGAAAGCGGCAGTGAGTCACATTTTGCACAAACTCCCCTGCAGTATTCAAAATATTCCAAATATCCCAACTTCGAGGCCTGAGCCATATTTTGGAGCAAAATTCTGGCTCTCTGCACGTATTCGCAGTTTGAAATTCCGACTTTTTATACCCAATATATGCCAAGTACTGAAAGCGACGTTTGGTCACATTTGTCCCAATCCCCCCTGCAGTTTTCAAAATATCCCAAATATCCCAACTTCGAGGCCTGAGCCATATTTTGGAGCCAAATTTAGGCTTTCTGCACGTATTCGCAGTTCGAAATTCCAACTTTTTATACCCAACACATGCCAAGTACTGAGAGCGGCAGTGAGACATTTTGCACAAACTCCCCTCCTGTTTTCAAAATATCCCAAATATCCCAATTTCGAGGCCTGAGCTATATTTTGGAGCCAAATTCTGGCTCTCTGCACGTATTCGCAGTTTGATATTACGACTTTTTATACCCAACATATGCCAAGTACTGAAAGCGGCAGTGAGTCACATTTTGCATAAACTCCCCTGCAGTTTTCAAAATATCCCAAACATCCCAATTTTGAGGCCTGAGCCATATTTTTGAGCCAAATTCTGGCTCTATGCACGTATTCACAGTTGAAAATTACGACTTTTTTTTACCCAACAAATGCGAAGTACTGAAAGCGGCGTTTGGTCACATTTTGCACAAACTCCCTTGCAGTTTTCAAAATATCCCAAACATCCCAGTATTGAGGCATGAGCCATATTTTGGAGCTAAATTCTGGCTCTCTGCACGTATTCGCAGTTTGATATTCCGACTTTTTATACCCAACATATGCCAAGTACTGGACGCGGCAGTGAGTCACATTTTGCACAAACTCCCCTGCAGTTTTCAAAATATCCCAAACATCCCAATTTCGAGGCCTAAGCCATATTGTCTAGCCAAATTCTGGCTCTCTGCACGTATTCGCAGTTTGAAATTACGAGTTTTTATACCCAGCATATGCCAAGAACTGAAAGAGGCGTTTGGTCACATTTGTCCAAACCTCCCTGCAGTTTTCAAAATATCCCAAATATCCCAATTTCGAGGCCTGAGCCATAATTTGGAGCCAAATTCTGGCTCTATGCATGTATTCGCAGTTTAATATTACGACTTTTTATACCCAACATATGCCAAGTACTGGACACGGCAGTGAGTCACATTTTGCACAAACTCCCCTGCAGTTTTCAAAATATCCCAAACTTACAAATTTCGAGGCCTGAGTCATATTTTGGAGCCATATTCTGGCTCTCTGCACGTATTCGCAGTTTGAAATTACGAATTTTTATTCCCAACATATGCCATGTTCTGAAATCGGCGTTTGGTCACATTTGTCCTAATCCCCCTTGCAGTTTTCAAAATATCCTAAACATCCCAATATCGAGGCCTGAGCCATATTTTGGAGCCAAATTCTGGCTCTCTGCACGTATTTGCAGTTTGAAATTACGACTTTTTATACCCAACATATGCCAAGTACTGAAAGCGGCAATGAGTCACATTTTGAAGAATCCCCCCTGCAGTTTTCAAAATATCCCAAATATCCCAATTTAGAGGCCTGAGCTATATTTTGGAGCCAAATTCTGGCTCTCTGCACGTATTCGCAGTTTGATATTACGACTTTTTATACCCAACATATGCCAAGTACTGAAAGCGGCAGTGAGTCACATTTTGCATAAACTCTCTTGCAGTTTTCAAAATATCCCAAACATCCCAATTTTGAGGCCTGAGCCATATTTTTGAGCCAAATTCTGGCTCTCTGCACGTATTCGCAGTTGAAAATTACGACTTTTTTTTACCCAACATATGCGAAGTACTGAAAGCGCCGTTTGGTCACATTTTGCACAAACTCCCTTGCAGTTTTCAAAATATCCCAAACATCCCAGTATCGAGGCCTGAGCCATATTTTGGAGCCAAATTCTGGCTCTCTGCACGTATTTGCAGTTTGATATTCCGATTTTTTATACCCAACATATGCCAAGTACTGAAAGCGGCGTTTGGTCACATTTGTCCCAAACCTCCCTGCAGTTTTCAAAATATCACAAATATCCCAATTTAAAGGCCTGAGCCATATTTTGGAGCCAAATTCTGGCTCTCTGCACGTATTCGCAGTTTGATATTTTGAATTTTTATACCCTACATATGCCAAGTACTGGACGCGGCAGTGAGTCACATTTTGCACAAACTCCCCTGCAGTTTTCGAAATATCCCAATTTCGAGGCCTGAGCTATATTTTGGAGCCAAATTCTGGCTCTCTGCACGTATTGGCAGTTTGAAATTACGACTTTTTATACCCAACATATGCCAAGTACTGAAAGCGGCGTTTGGTCACATGTCCCAAACCTCCCTCCAGTTTTCAAAATATCCCAAACATCCCAATTTCGACGCCTGAGCCATATTTTAGAGCCAAATTCTGGCTCTATGCACGTATTCGCAGTTTGATTCTACGACTTTTTACACCCAACATATGCGAAGTCCTGAAAGCGGCAGTGAGTCACATTTTGAACAAACTCCCCTGCAGTTTTCGAAATATCCCAAATATCCCAATTTCGAGGCCTGAGCCATATTTTAGAGCCAAATTCTGGCTCTATGCACGTATTCGCAGTTTGATATTCAGACTTTTTATACCCAACATATGCCAATTACTGGACGCGGCAGTGAGTCACATTTTGCACAAACTCCCCTGCAGTTTTCAAAATATCCCAAACATCCCAATTTCGAGGCCTAAGCCATATTGTCTAGCCAAATTCTGGCTCTATGCACGTATTTGCAGTTTGATATTACGACTTTTTATACCCAACATATGCCAAGTACTGAAAGCGGCAGTGAGTTACATTTTGCACAAACTCCCCTGCAGTTTTCAAAATATCCCAAATATCCCAACTTCGAGGCCTGAGCCATATTTTGGAGCAAAATTCTGGCTCTCTGCACGTATTCGCAGTTTGAAATTCCGACTTTTTATACCCAATATATGCCAAGTACTGAAAGCGGCGTTTGGTCACATTTGTCCCAATCCCCCCTGAAGTTTTCAAAATATCCCAAATATCCCAACTTCGAGGCCTGAGCCATATTTTGGAGCCAAATTTAGGCTTTCTGCACGTATTCGCAGTTCGAAATTCAAACTTTTTATTCCCAACACATGCCAAGTACTGAGAGCGGCAGTGAGACATTTTGCACAAACTCCCCTCCAGTTTTCAAAATATCCCAAAAATCCCAATTTCGAGGCCTGAGCAATATTTTGGAGCCAAATTCTGGCTCTCTGCACGTATTCGCAGTGTGAAATTACGACTTTATATACCCAACATATGCCAAGTACTGAAAGCGGCGTTTGGTCACATATGTCCCAAACCTCCCTCCAGTTTTCAAAATATCCCAAACATCCCAATTTCGAGGCCTGAGCCATATTTTGAAGCCAAATTCTGGCTCTATGCACGTATTCGCAGTTTGATTCTACGAATTTTTATACCCAACATATGTCAAGTCCTGAAAGCGGCAGTGAGTCACATTTTGAACAAACTCCCCTGCAGTTTTCGAAATATCCCAAATATCCCAATTTCGAGGTCTGAGCCATATTTTAGAGCCAAATTCTGGCTCTATGCACGTATTCGCAGTTTGATATTCCGACTTTTTATACCCAACATATGCCAAGTACTGGACGCGGCAGTGAGCCACATTTTGCACAAACTCCCCTGCAGTTTTCAAAATATCCCAAACATCCCAATTTCGAGGCCTAAGCCATATTGTCTAGCCAAATTCTGGCTCTATGCACGTATTCGCAGTTTGATATTACGATTTTTTATACCCAACATATGCCAAGTACTGAAAGCGGCAGTGAGTCACATTTTGCACAAACTCCCCTGCAGTTTTCAAAATATCCCAAATATCCCAACTTCGTGGCCTGAGCCATATTTTGGAGCAAAATTCTGGCTCTTTGCACGTATTCGCAGTTTGAAATTCCGACTTTTTATACCCAATATATGCTAAGTACTGAAAGCGGCGTTTGGTCACATTTGTCCCAATCCCCCCTGCAGTTTTCAAAATATCCCAAATATCCCAACTTCGAGGCCTGAGCCATATTTTGGAGCCAAATTTAGGCTTTCTGCACGTATTCGCAGTTCGAAATTCCAACTTTTTATACCCAACACATGCCAAGTACTGAGAGCGGCAGTGAGACATTTTGCACAAACTCCCCTCCAGTTTTCAAAATATCCCAAACTTACAAATTTCGAGGCCTGAGCAATATTTTGGAGCCAAATTCTGGCTCTTTGCACGTATTCGCAGTTTGAAATTACGACTTTTTATACCCAGCATATGCCAAGTACTGAAAGCGGCGTTTGGTCACATTTGTCCCAAACCTCCCTGCAGTTTTCAAAATATCCCAAATATCCCAATTTCGAGGCCTGAGCCATATTTTGGAGCCAAATTCTGGCTCTATGCATGTATTCGCAGTTTGATATTACGACTTTTTATACCCAACATATGCCAAGTACTGGACGCGGCAGTGAGTCACATTTTGCACAAACTCCCCTGCAGTTTTCAAAATATCCCAAACTTACAAATTTCGAGGCCTGAGCCATATTTTGGAGCCAAATTCTGGCTCTCTGCACGTATTCGCAGTTTGAAATTACAACTTTTTATACCCAACATATGCCATGTCCTGAAAGCGGCGTTTGGTCACATTTGTCACAAACCTCCCTGCAGTTTTCAAAATATCCCAAATATCCCAATTTCGAGGCCTGAGCCATATTTTGGAGCCATATTCTGGCTCTATGCATGTATTCGCAGTTTGATATTACGACTTTTTATACCCAACATATGCCAAGTACTGGACGCGGCAGTGAGTCACATTTTGCACAAACTCCCCTGCAGTTTTCAAAATATCCCAAACTTACAAATTTCGAGGCCTGAGCCATATTTTGGAGCCAAATTCTGGCTCTCTGCACGTATTCGTAGTTGAAAATTACGACTTTTTTGTACCCAACATATGTGAAGTACTGAAAACGGCGTTTGGTCACATTTTACACAAACTCCTCTGCAGTCTTCAAAATATCCCAAATATCCCAATTTCGATGCCTGAGCTATATTTTGGAGCCAAATTCTGGCTCTCTGCACTTATTTGCAGTTTGATATTACGACTTTTTATACCAACATATGGCAAGTACTGAAAGCCGTGTTTGGTCACATTTGTAACAATCCCCCCTGCAGTTTTCAAAATATCCCAAACATCCCAATTTTGAGGCCTGAGCCATATTTTGGAGACAAATTCTGGTTCTCTGCACGTATTCGCAGTTGAAAATTACGACTTTTTTTTACCCAACATATGTGAAGTGCTGAAAGCGGCAATGAGTCACATTTTGCACAAACTCCCCTGCAGTTTTCAAAATATCCCTAACACCCCAATTTTGAGGCCGGAGCCATATTTTAAAGCCAAATTCAGTCTCTCTGCACGTATTCGCAGTTTGATATTACGACTTTTTATACCCAACATATGCCAAGTACTGAAAGCGGCGTTTGGTCACATTTGTCCGAAACCTCCCTGCAGTTTTCAAAATATCCCAAATATCCCAATTTCGAGGCCTGAGCCATATTTTGGAGCCAAATTCTGGCTCTCTGCACGTATTCGCAGTTTGAAATTACGACTTTTTATACCCAACATATGCCAAGTACTGAAAGCAGCAATGAGTCACATTTTGAACAATCCCCCCTGCAGTTTTCAAAATATCCCAAATATCCCAATTTCGAGGCCTGAGCTATATTTTGAACCCAAATTTTGGCTCTCTGCACGTATTTGCAGTTTGATATTACGACTTTTTATACCCAACATATGCCAAGTACTGAAAGCGGAGTTTGGTCACATTTGTCCCAAACCTCCCTGCAGTTTTCAAAATATCCTAAATATCCCAATTTCGAGGCCTGAGCCATATTTTGGAGCCAAATTCTGGCTCTCTGCACGTATTCGCAGTTTGATATTTTGAATTTTTATACCCTACATATGCCAAGTTCTGAAAGCGGCGTTTGGTCACATATGTCTCAAACCTCCCTCCAGTTTTCAAAATATCCCAAACATCCCAATTTCGAGGCCTGAGCCATATTTTGGAGCCAAATTCTGGCTCTATGCACGTATTCGCAGTTTGATTCTACGACTTTTTACACCCAACATATGCCAAGTCCTGAAAGCGGTAGTGAGTCACATTTTGAACAAACTCCCCTGCAGTTTTCGAAATATCCCAAATATCCCAATTTCGAGGTCTGAGCCATATTTTAGAGTCAAATTCTGGCTCTATGCACGTATTCCCAGTTTGATATTCCGACTTTTTATACCCAACATATGCCAAGTACTGGACGCGGCAGTGAGTCACATTTTGCACAAACTCCCCTGCAGTTTTCAAAATATCCCAAACATCCCAATTTCGAGGCCTAAGCCATATTGTCTAGCCAAATTCTGGCTCTATGCACGTATTCGCAGTTTGATATTACGACTTTTTATACCCAACATATGCCAAGTACTGAAAGCGGCAGTGAGTCACATTTTGCACAAACTCCCCTGCAGTTTTCAAAATATCCCAAATATCCCAACTTCGAGGCCTGAGCCATATTTTGGAGCAAAATTCTGGCTCTTTGCACGTATTCGCAGTTTGAAATTCCGACTTTTTATACCCAATATATGCTAAGTACTAAAAGCGGCGTTTGGTCACATTTGTCCCAATCCCCCCTGCAGTTTTCAAAATATCCCAAATATCCCAACTTCGAGGCCTGAGCCATATTTTGGAGCCAAATTTAGGCTTTATGCACGTATTAGCAGTTCGAAATTCCAACTTTTTATACCCAACACATGCCAAGTACTGAGAGCGGCAGTGAGACATTTTGCACAAACTCCCCTTCAGTTTTCAAAATATCCCAAACTTACAAATTTCGAGGCCTGAGCAATATTTTGGAGCCAAATTCTGGCTCTTTGCACGTATTCGCAGTTTGAAATTACAACTTTTTATACCCAACATATGCCATGTCCTGAAAGCGGCGTTTGGTCACATTTGTCCCAAACCTCCCTGCAGTTTTCAAAATATCCCAAATATCCCAATTACGAGGCCTGAGCCATATTTTGGAGCCAAATTCTGGCTCTATGCATGTATTCGCAGTTTGATATTACGACTTTTTATACCCAACATATGCCAAGTACTGGACGCGGCAGTGAGTCACATTTTGCACAAACTCCCCTGCAGTTTTCAAAATATCCCAAACTTACAAATTTCGAGGCCTGAGCCATATTTTGGAGCCAAATTCTGGCTCTCTGCACGTATTCGTAGTTGAAAATTACGACTTTTTTGTACCCAACATATGTGAAGTACTGAAAACGGCGTTTGGTCACATTTTACACAAACTCCCCTGCAGTCTTCAAAATATCCCAAATATCCCAATTTCGATGCCTGAGCTATATTTTGGAGCCAAATTCTGGCTCTCTGCACGTATTTGCAGTTTGATATTACGACTTTTTATACCAACATATGGCAAGTACTGAAAGCCGTGTTTGGTCACATTTGTCCCAATCCCCCCTGCAGTTTTCAAAATATCCCAAACATCCCAATTTTGAGGCCTGAGCCATATTTTGGAGACAAATTCTGGCTCTCTGCACGTATTCGCAGTTGAAAATTACGACTTTTTTTTACCCAACATATGTGAAGTGCTGAAAGCGGCAATGAGTCACATTTTGCACAAACTCCCCTGCAGTTTTCAAAATATCCCAAACACCCCAATTTTGAGGCCGGAGCCATATTTTAAAGCCAAATTCAGTCTCTCTGCACGTATTCGCAGTTTGATATTACGACTTTTTATACCCAACATATGCCAAGTACTGAAAGCGGCGTTTGGTCACATTTGTCCCAAACCTCCCTGCAGTTTTCAAAATATCCCAAATATCCCAATTTCGAAACCTGAGCCATATTTTGGAGCCAAATTCTGGCTCTCTGCACGTATTCGCAGTTTGAAATTACGACTTTTTATACCCAACATATGCCAAGTACTGAAAGCAGCAATGAGTCACATTTTGAACAATCCCCCCTGCAGTTTTCAAAATATCCCAAATATCCCAATTTCGAGGCCTGAGCTATATTTTGGAGCCAAATTTTGGCTCTCTGCACGTATTTGCAGTTTAATATTACGACTTTTTATACCCAACATATGCCAAGTACTGAAAGCGGAGTTTGGTCACATTTGTCCCAAACCTCCCTGCAGTTTTCAAAATATCCCAAATATCCCAATTTCGAGGCCTGAGCCATATTTTGGAGCCAAATTCTGGCTCTCTGCACGTATTCGCAGTTTGATATTTTGAATTTTTATACCCTACATATGCCAAGTTCTGAAAGCGGCGCTTGGTCACATATGTCCCAAACCTCCCTCCAGTTTTCAAAATATCCCAAACATCCCAATTTCGAGGCCTGAGCCATATTTTGGAGCCAAATTCTGGCTCTATGCACTTATTCGCAGTTTGATTCTAAGACTTTTTACACCCAACATATGCCAAGTCCTGAAAGCGGTAGTGAGTCACATTTTGAACAAACTCCCCTGCAGTTTTCGAAATATCCCAATTTCGAGGCCTGAGCTATATTTTGGAGCCAAATTCTGGCTCTCTGCACGTATTCGCAGTTTGAAATTACGAGTTTTTATACCCTGTATATGCCAAGTACTGAAAGCGGCGTTTGGTCACATTTGTCCAAACCTCCCTGCAGTTTTCAAAATATCCCAAATATCCCAATTTCGAGGTCTGAGCCATAATTTGGAGCCAAATTCTGGCTCTATGCATGTATTCGCAGTTTGATATTACGACTTTTTATACCCAACATATGCCAAGTACTGGACACGGCAGTGAGTCACATTTTGCACAAACTCCCCTGCAGTTTTCAAAATATCCCAAACTTACAAATTTCTAGGCCTGAGCCATATTTTGGAGCCATATTCTGGCTCTCTGCACGTATTCTCAGTTTGAAATAACGAATTTTTATTCCCAACATATGCCATGTCCTGAAATCGGCGTTTGGTCACATTTGTCCCAATCCCCTCTGCAGTTTTCAAAATATCCCAAACATCCCAATTTCGAGGCCTGAGCCATATTTTGGAGCCAAATTCTGGCTCTATGTACGTATTCGCAGTTTGATATTACGACTTTTTATACCCAACATATGCCAAGTCCTGAAAGCGGCAGTGAGTCACATTTTGCACAAACTCTCTTGCAGTTTTCGAAATATCCCAATTTCGAGGCCTGAGCAATATTTTGGAGCCAAATTCTGGCTCTCTGCACGTAGACGCAGTTTGATATTACGACTTTTTATACCCAACACAGGCCAAGTACTGGACGCGGCAGTGTGTCACATTTTGCACAAACTCCCCTGCACTTTTCAAAATATCCCAAACATCCCAATTTCGAGGCCAGAGACATATTTTGGAGCCAAATTCTGGCTCTCTGCACGTATTCGCACTTTGAAATTACGACTTTTTATACCCAACATATGCCAAGTACTGAAAACGGCATTTGGTCACATTTGTCCCAAACCTCCCTGCAGTTTTCAAAATATCCCAAACATCCCAATATCGAAGCCTGAGCCATATTTTGGAGCCAAATTCTGGTTCTCTGCACGTATTCGCAGTTTCATATTACGACTTTTTAAACCCAACATATGCTAAATACTGGACACGGCAGTGAGTCACATTTTGCACAAACTCCCCTGCAGTTTTCAATATATCCCAAACATCCCCATTTCGAGGCCAGAGCCATATTTTGGAGCCAAATTCTGGCTCTCTGCACGTATTCGCAGTTTCATATTACGACTTTTTATACCCAACATATGCCAAGTACTGGACGCGGCAGTGAGTCATATTTTGCACAAACTCCCCTGCAGTTTTCAAAATATTCCAAACATCCCAATTTCGAGGCCTGAGCCATATTTTGGAGCCAAATTCTGGCTCTATGTACGTATTCACAGTTTGATATTACGACTTATTATACCCAACATATGCCAAGTCCTGAAAGCGGCAGTGAGTCACATTTTGCACAAACTCCCTTGCAGTTTTCGAAATATCCCAATTTCGAGGCCTGAGCAATATTTTGGAGCCAAATTCTGGCTCTCTGCACGTAGACGCAGTTTGATATTACGACTTTTTATACCCAACACAGGCCAAGTACTGGACGAGGCAGTGTGTCACATTTTGCACAAACTCCCCTGCAGTTTTCAAAATATCCCAAACATCCCAATTTCGAGGCCAGAGACATACTTTGGAGCCAAATTCTGGCTCTCTGCACGTATTCGCAGTTCGAAATTACGTCTGTTTATACCCAACATATGCCAAGTACGGAAAGCGGCATTTGGTCACATTTGTCCCAAACCTCCCTGCAGTTTTCAAAATTTCCCAAATATCCCAATTTCGAGGCCTGAGCCATATTTTGGAGCCAAATTCTCTCTCTCTGCATGTATTCGCCGTTTGATATTACGACTTTTTATACCCAACATATGCCAAGTACTGAAAGCGGCAGTGAGTCACATTTTGCACAAACTCCCCTGCAGTTTTCAAAATATCCCAAACATCCCAATTTCGAGGCCTGAGCCATATTTTGGAGCCAAATTCTGGCTCTCTGCATGTATTCGCAATTTGAAATTGCGACTTTTTTTATACACAACATATGCCAAGTACTGAATGCGGCGTTTGGTCACATTTGTCCCAACCTCCCTGCAGTTTTCAAAATATCCCGTATAGCCCAATTTCGAGGCCTGAGCCATATTTTGGAGCCAAATTCTGGCTCTCTGCACGTATCCGCAGTTTGATATTACGACTTTTTATACCCAACACAGGCCAAGTACTGGACGCGGCAGTGAGTCACATTTTACACAAACTCCCCTGCAGTTTTCGAAATATCCAAAATATCCCAATTTCGAGGCATGAACCATATTTTGGAGCTAAATTCTGGCTCTCTGCACGTATTCGCAGTTTGAAATTACGAATTTTATACGCAACATATGGCACGTACAGAAAGCGGCGTTTGGTCACATTTGTCCCAAACCTCCCTCCAGTTTTCAAAATATCCCAAACATCCCAATTTCGAGGCCTGGGCCATATTTTGGAGCCAAATTCTGGCTCTATGCACGTATTTGCAGTTTGTTATTACGACTTTTTATACCCAAGATATGCCAAGTCCTGAAAGCGGCAGTGAGTCACTTTTTGAACCAACTCCCCTGCAGTTTTTCGAAATATCCAAAATATCCCAATTTCGAGGCCTGAGCCATATTTTGGAGCCAAATTCTGGCTCTCTGCATGTATTCGCAGTTTGAAATTGCGACTTTTTTATGCCCAACATATGCCAAGTACTGAAAGTGGCGTTTGGTCACATTTGTCCCAAACCTCCCTGCAGTTTTCAAAATATCCCAACTTCGAGGCCGGAGCCATATTTTGGAGCCAAATTCTGGCTCTCTGCACGTATTCGCAGTTTGAAATTACAACTTATTATACCCAACATATGCAAAGTACTGAAAGCGGCAATGAGTCACATTTTGCACAAACTCCCATGCAGTTTTCAAAATATCCCAAACACCCCAATTTTGAGGCCGGAGCCATATATTGAAACCAAATTCAGGCTCTCTGCACGTATTCGCAGTTTGATATAACGACTTTTTATACCCAACATATGCCAAGTACAGAAAGCGGCGTTTGGTAACATTTGTCCCAAACCTTCCTGCAGTTTTCAAAATATCCGAAACATCTTAATATCGAAGCCTGAGCCGTATTTTGGAGCCAAATTCTGGCTCTCTGCATGTATTCGCAGTCTGATATTACGACTTTTTATACCCAACATATGCCAAGTCCTTTAAACGGCAATGAGTCACATTTTGAACAAACTCCCCTGCAGTTTTCGAAATGTCCCAAACATCCCAATTTTGAGGCCTGAGCCATATTTTGGAGACAAATTCTGGCTCTCTGCACGTATTCGCAATTGAAAATTACGACTTTTTTTTAACCCAACATATGCGAAGTACTGAAAGCAGCGTTTGGTCACATTTTGCACAAACTCCCTTGCAGTTTTCAAAATATCCCAAACATCCTAGTATTGAGGCCTGAGCCATATTTTGGAGCCAAATTCAGGCTCTCTACACGTATTCGCAGTTTGATATTACGACTTTTTATACCCAACATATGCCAAGTCCTTTAAACGGCAATGAGTCACATTTTGAACAAACTCCCCTGCAGTTTTCGAAATATCCCAAACATCCCAATTTTGTGGCCTGAAGCATATTTTGGAGCCAAATTCTGGCTCTCTACACGTATTCGCAGTTTGATATTACGACCTTTATACCCAACATATGCAAAGTACTGAAAGAGGCAATGAGTCACATTTTGCACAAACTCCCCTGCAGTTTTCAAAATATCATAAACACCCTAATTTCGAGGCCGGAGCCATATTTTGAAGTCAAATTCAGGCTCTCTGCACGTATTCGCAGTTTGATATTACGACTTTTTATACCCAAAATATGCTAAGTACTGAAAGCGGCGTTTGGTCACATTTGTCCCAAACCTTCCAGCAGTTTTCAAAATATCCCAAACATCCCAATATCGAAGCGTGAGCCATATTTTGGAGCCAAATTCTGGCTCTCTGCACGTATTCGCAGTTTGATATTACGACTTTTTATACCCAACATATGCCAAGTCCTGAAAGCGGCAATGAGTCACATTTTGCACAAACTTCCCTGCAGTTTTCAAAATATCCCAAACATCCTAATTTCGAGGCCTGAGCCATATTTTGGAGCCAAATTCTGGCTCTATGCACGTATTAGCAGTTTGATATTACGACTTTTTATACTCAACATATGCCATGTCCTGAAAGCGGCAGTGAGTCGCATTTTACACAAACTCCCCTGCAGTTTTCTAAATATCCCAATTTCGAGGCCTGAGCCATATTTTGGAGCCAAATTCTGGCTCTCTGCAGGTATTCGCAGTTTAAAATTGCGACTTTTTTATACTCAACATATGCCAAGTACTGAAAGCGGCGTTTGGTCACGTTTGTCCCAAACCTCCCTGCAGTTTTCAAAATATACCAAATATCCCAATTTCGAGGCCTGAACCATTTTTTGGAGCCAAATTCAGGATCTCTGCACGTATTCGCAGTTTGATATTACAACTTTTTATACCCAACATATGCCAAGTACTGGACGCGGCAGTGAGTCACATTTTGCACAAACTCCCCTGCAGTTTCAAAATATCCCAAACATCCCAATTTCGAGGCCGGAGCCATATTTTGGAGCCAAATTCTGGCTCTCTGCACGTATTCGCAGTTCGAAATTACGTCTTTTTATACCCATCATATGCCAAGTACTGAAAGCGGCATTTGGTCACATTTGTCCCAAACCTCCATGCAGTTTTCAAAATATCACAAATATCCCAATTTCGAGGCCTGAGCTATATTTTGGAGCCAAATTCTGGCTCTCTGCACGTATTCGCAGTATGAAATTACGGCTTTTTATACCTAACATATGCCAAGTTCTGAAAGCGGCGTTTGGTCACATTTGTCCCAAACCTTCCTGCAGTTTTCAAAATATCCTAAATATCCCAATTTCGAGGCCTGAGCCATATTTTGGAGCCAAATTCTGGCTCTCTGCACGTATTTGCAGTTTGAAATTGCGACTTTTTTATACCCAACATTTGCCAAGTCCTGAAAGCGACAATGAGTCACATTTTGCACAAACTCCCCTGCAGTTTTCAAAATATCCTAAACATCCCAATTTCTATGCCTGAGCCATATTTTGGAGTCAAATTCAGGCTCTCTGTACCTATTCGCAGTTTGAAATTACGACTTTTTATACCCATCATATCCCAAGTACTGAAAGCGGCGTTTGGTCACATTTGTCCCAAACCTCCCTCCAGTTTTCAAAATATCCCAAACATCCCAATTTCGAGGCCTGAGCCATATTTTGGAGCCAAATTCTGGCTCTATGCACGTATTCACAGTTTGATATAAGACTTTTTATACCCAACATATGCCAAGTCCTGAAAGCGGCAGTGAGTCACATTTTGCACAAACTCCCCTGCAGTTTTCTAAATATCCCAAATATCCCAATTTCAAGGCCTGAGCCATATTTTGGAGCCAAATTCTGGCTCTCTGCACGTATTCGCAGTTTGAAATTGCGACTTTTTTATACCCAACATATGCCAAGTACTGAAAGCGGCGTTTGGTCACATTTGTCCCAAACCTCCCCGCAGTTTTCAAAATATCCTAAATATCCCAATTTCGAGGCCTGAGCCATATTTTGGAGCCAAATTCTGGCTCTCTGCACGTATTTGCAGTTTGAAATTGCGACTTTTTTATACCCAACATATGTCAAGTACTGAAAGCGGCGTTTGGTCATATTTGTCCCAAAGTCCCCTGCAGTTTTCAAAATATCCCAAACTTCCCAATTTCGAAACCTGAGCCATAATTTGGAGCCAAATTCTGGCTCTCTGCACGTATTCGCAGTTTGAAATTGCGACTTTTTTATACCCAACATATGCCAAGTGTTGGAAGCACCGTTTTGTCACATTTGTCCCAATCCCCTCTGCAGTTTTCAAAATATCCCAAACATCCTAAAATCGAGGCCTGAGCCATATTTTGGAGCCAAATTCTGGATCTCTGCACGTATTCGCAGGTTGAAATTACGACATATAATACCCAACATATGCCAAGTACTGAAAGCGGCAGTGAGTCACATTTTGCCCAAACTTCCCTCCAGTAATAACGCAAATATCCCAATATCGAGGCCTGAGCCATATTTTGGAGCCATATTTTGGCTCTATGCAAGTACTCGCAGTTTGATACTACGAAATTTTATACCCAACATATGCCAAGTACTGAAAGCGGAAGTGAGTCACATTTTGCCCAAACTCCCATCCAGTAATAACGCCAATATCCCAATTTTGAGGCCTGAGCCATATTTTGGAGCCAAATTCTGGCTCTCTGCACGTATTCGCAGTTTGAAATTGTGACTTTTTTATACCCAATATATACCAAGTGCTGAAAGCGGCGTTTGGTCACATTTGTCCCAAAGTCCCCTGCAGTTTTCAAAATATCCCAAACATCCCAATTTCGATGCTTGAGCCTTATTTTGGAGCCAAATTCAGGCTCTCTGCACGTATTTGCAGTTTGAAATTGCGACTTTTTTATACCCAACATATGTCAAGTACTGAAAGCGGCGTTTGGTCATATTTGTCCCAAAGTCCCCTGCAGTTTTCAAAATATCCCAAACTTCCCAATTTCGAAACCTGAGCCATAATTTGGAGCCAAATTCTGGCTCTATGCACGTATTCGCAGTTTGAAATTACAACTTTTTATACCCAACATATGCCAAGTACTGAAAGCGGCAGTGAGTCACATTTTGCACAAACTCCCCTGCAGTTTTCGAAATATCCCAAATATCCCAATTTCGAGGCCTGAGCCATATTTTGGAGCCAAATTTTCGATCTCTGCCCGTATTCGCAGTTTGAAATAGCAACTTTTTTATTCCCAACATATGCCAAGTACTGAAAACGGCAGTGAGTCACATTTTGCCCAAATTCCCCTCCGGTTTTCAAAATAACGCAAATATCCCAATTTCGAGGCCTGAGCCATATTTTGGAGCCAAATTCTGGCTCTCTGCACGTATTCGCAGATTGAAATTGCGACTTTTTTATACCCAACATATGCCAAGTGTTGGAAGCAGCGTTTGGTCACATTTGTCCCAATCCCCTCTGCAGTTTTCAAAATATCCCAAACATCCTAAAATCGAGGCCTGAGCCATATTTTGGAGCCAAATTCTGGATCTCTGCACGTATTCGCAGGTTGAAATTACGACATATAATACCCAACATATGCCAAGTACTGAAAGCGGCAGTGAGTCACATTTTGCCCAAACTTCCCTCCAGTAATAACGCAAATATCCCAATTTCGAGGCCTGAGCCATATTTTGGAGCCAAATTCTGGCCCTCTGCACGTATTCGCTGTTTGATATTACGAATTTTTGTACCCAACATATGCCAATTACTGGACGCAGCAGAGTCACATTTTGCACAAACTCCCCTGCAGTTTTCAAAATATCCCAAACATCCCAATTTCGAGGCCTGAGCCATATATTGGAGCCAAATTCAGGCTCTCTGCACGTATTCGCAGTTTGATATTACGACTTTTTTATACCCAACATATGCAGAGTACTGAAAGCGGCGTTTGATCACATTTGTCCCAAACCTTCCTGCAGTTTTCAAAATATCCGAAACATCCCAATATCGAGGCCTGAGCCATATTTTGGAGCCAAATTCTGGCTCTCTGCACGTATTCGCAGTTTGATATTACGAATTTTATACCCAACATATGCCAAGTACTGAAAGCAGCAGTGAGTCACATTTTGCACAAACTCCCTTCCAGTTTTCAGAATATCTCAAATATCCCAATTATGAGGCCTGAGTCACATTTTGGAGCCAAATTCTGGCTCTCTGCACGTATTCGCAGTTTGAAATTACGACTTTTTATACCCAACATATGCCAAGTCCTGAAAGCGGCAGTGAGTCAGATTTTGAACAAACTCCCCTGCAGTTTTCAAAATATCCCAAATATCCCAATTTCGAGGCCTGAGCCATATTTTGGAGCCAAATTCTGGCTCTATGCGTGTATTTGCAGTTTGAAATTGCGAGTTTTTTATACCCAACATATGTCAAGTACTGAAAGCGGCGTTTGGTCATATTTGTCCTAAACTCCCCTGCAGTTTTCAAATCATCCCAAACTTTCCAATTTCGAAACCTGAGCCATAATCTGGAGCCAAATTCTGGCTCTATGCACGTATTTGCAGTTTGATATTACCAATTTTTATACCCAACATATGCAAAGTCCTGAGAGCGACAGTGAGTCACATTTTGCACAAACTCCCCTGCAGTTTTCGAAATTTCCCAAATATCCCAATTTCGAGGCCTGAGCCATATTTTGGATCCAAATTCTGGCTCTCTGCACGTATTCGCAGTTTGAAATTGCGACTTCTATATACCCAACATATGCCAAGTACTGAAAGCGGCAGTGAGTCACATTTGGCCCAAACTCCCCTCCAATTTTCAAAATATCGCAAATATCCCAATTTCGATCCCTGAGCCATATTTTATAGCCAAATTCTGGCTCTCTGCACGTATTCGCAGTTAGAAATTACATCTTTTTATACCCAACATATGCCAAGTACTGAAAGCGGCATTTGGTCACATTTGTCTCAAACATCCTTGCAGTTTTCAAAATATCCCAAATATCCCAATTTCGAGGCCTGAGCCATATTTTGGAGCCAAATTCTGGCTCTCTGCACGTATTCGCAGTTTGAAATTACATCTTTTTATACCCAACATATGCCAAGTACTGAAAGCGGCATTTTGTCACATTTGTCTCAAACATCCTTGCAGTTTTCAAAATATCCCAAATATCCCAATTTCGAGGCCTGAGCCATATTTTGGAGCCAAATTCCGGCTATCTGCACGTATTCGCAGTTCGAAATTATGTCTTTTTATACCCAACATATGCCAAGTACTGAAAGCGGCGTTTGGTCACATTTGTCCCAAACCTCCCCGCAGTTTTCAAAATATCCCAAATATCCCAATTTCGAGGCCTGAGCCATAATTTGGGGCCAAATTCTGGCTCTCTGCATGTATTCGCAGTTTGATATTACAACTTTTTATACCCAACATATGCCAAGTACTGAAAGCAGCAGTGAGTCGCATTTTGCACAAACTCCCCTGCAGTTTTCAAAATATCTCAAACATCCCAATTTCGAGGCCTGAGCAATATTTTGGAGCCAAATTCTGGCTATCTGCACGTATTCGCAGTTCGAAATTATGTCTTTTTATACCCAACATATGCCAAGTACTGAAAGCGGCGTTTGGTCACATTTGTCCCAAACCTCCCCGCAGTTTTCAAAATATCCCAAATATCCCAATTTCGAGGCCTGAGCCATGTTTTGGGGCCAAATTTTGGCTCTCTGCATGTATTCGCAGTTTGATATTACAACTTTTTATACCCAACATATGCCAAGTACTGAAAGCAGCAGTGAGTCGCATTTTGCACAAACTCCCCTGTAGTTTTCAAAATATCCCAAATATCCCAATTTCGAGGCCCTGAGCCATATTTTGGAGCCAAATTCTGGCTCTTTGCACGTATTCGCAGTTTAATATTACGACTTTTTATACCCAACATATGCCAAGTACTGAAAGTGGCAGTGAGTCACATTTTGCACAAACTCCCCTGGAGTTTTCAAAATATCCCAAAAATCCCAATTTCGAGGCCTGAACCATATTTTTTAGCCAAATTCAGGTTCTCTGTACGTATTCGCAGTTTGAAATTACGACTTTTTATACCCATCATATGCCAAGTACTGAAAGCGGCGTTTGGTCACATTTGTCCCAAACCTTCCACCAGTTTTCAAAATATCCCAAACATCCCAATTTCGAGGCCTGATCCATATTTTGGAGCCAAATTCTGGCTCTATGCACGTATTCGCAGTTTGATATTACGCCTTTTTGTACCCAACATATGCCAAGTCCTGAGAGCGGCAGTGAGTCACATTTAGCACAAACTCCCCTGCAGTTTTCGAAATATCCCAAATATCCCAATTTCGAGGCCTGATCCATATTTTGGAGCCAAATTCTGGCTCTCTGCACGTATTCGCTGTTTTAAGTTACGACTATTTATACCCAACATATGCCAAGTACTGAAAGCGGCGTTTGGTCACATTTGTCCCAAACCTCCCTCCAGTTTTCAAAATATCCCAAACATCCCAATTTCTAGGCCTGAGCCATATTTTGGAGCCAAATTCTTGCTCTATGCACGTATTCGCAGTTTGATATTACGACTTTTTATACCCAACATATGCCAAGTCCTGAAAGCGGCAGTGAGTCACATTTTGCATAAACTCCCCTGCAGTTTTCGAAATATCCCAAACATCCCAATTTCGAGGCCTGAGCCATATTTTTGAGCCAAATTCTGGCTCTATGCACTTATTCGCAGTTTGATTCTAAGACTTTTTACACCCAACATATGCCAAGTCCTGAAAGCGGTAGTGAGTCACATTTTGCACAAACTTCCCTGCAGTTTTCAAAATATCCCAAACATCCCAATTTCGAGACCTGAACCATATTTTGGACCCAAATTCTGGGTCTCTGCACGTATTCGCAGTTTGAAATTGCGACTTTTTTATACCCAACATATGTCAAGTACTGAGAGCGGCATTTGGTCATATTTGTCCCGAACTCCCCTGCAGTTTTCAAAATATCCCAAACTTCCCAATTTCGAGGCCTGAGTCATATTTTGGAGCCAAATTCTGGCTCTCTGCACGTATTCGCAGTTTGAAATTGCGACTTTTTTTATACCCAACATATGCCAAGTACTGAAAGCAGGTTTGGTCACATTTGTCCCAAACCTCCCTGCAGTTTTCAAAATATCTCAAACATCCCAATTTCAAAGCCTGAGCCATAATTTGGAGCCAAATTCTGGATCTCTGCACGTATTCGCAGTTTGAAATTGCGACTTTTTTATACCCAACATATGCCAAGTACTGAAAGTGGAAGTGAGTCACATTTTACCCAAACTCCCCTCCAGTTTTCAAAATAACGCAAATATCCCAATTTCGAGGCCTGATCCATATTTTGGAGCCAAATTATGGCTCTCTGCACGTATTCGCATTTAGAAATTACATCTTTTTATACCCAACATATGCCAAGTACTGAAAGCGGCATTTGGTCACATTTGTCCCAAACATCCTTGCAGTTTTCAAAATATCCCAAATATCCCAATTTCGAGGCATGAGCCATATTTTAGAGCCAAATTCTGGCTATCTGCACGTATTCGCAGTTCGAAATTATGTCTTTTTATACCCAACATATGCCAAGTACTGAAAGCGGCGTTTGGTCACATTTGTCCCAAACCTCCCCGCAGTTTTCAAAATATCCCAAATATCCCAATTTCGAGGCCTGAGCTATATTTTGGGGCCAAATTCTGGCTCTCTGCATGTATTCGCAGTTTGATATTACAACTTTTTATACCCAACATATGCCAAGTACTGAAAGCAGCAGTGAGTCGCATTTTGCACAAACTCCCCTGCAGTTTTCAAAATATCTCAAACATCCCAATTTCGAGGCCTGAGCAATATTTTGGAGCCAAATTCTGGCTATCTGCACGTATTCGCAGTTCGAAATTATGTCTTTTTATACCCAACATATGCCAAGTACTGAAAGCGGCAGTGAGTCACATTTTGCACAAACTCCCCTGCAGTTTTCAAAATATCCCAAATATCCCAACTTCGAGGCCTGAGCCATATTTTGGAGCAAAATTCTGGCTCTTTGCACGTATTCGCAGTTTGAAATTCCGACTTTTTATACCCAATATATGCTAAGTACTAAAAGCGGCGTTTGGTCACATTTGTCCCAATCCCCCCTGCAGTTTTCAAAATATCCCAAATATCCCAACTTCGAGGCCTGAGCCATATTTTGGAGCCAAATTTAGGCTTTATGCACGTATTAGCAGTTCGAAATTCCAACTTTTTATACCCAACACATGCCAAGTACTGAGAGCGGCAGTGAGACATTTTGCACAAACTCCCCTCCAGTTTTCAAAATATCCCAAACTTACAAATTTCGAGGCCTGAGCAATATTTTGGAGCCAAATTCTGGCTCCTTGCACGTATTCGCAGTTTGAAATTACGACTTTTTATACCCAGCATATGCCAAGTACTGAAAGCGGTGTTTGGTCACATTTGTCCCAAACCTCCCTGCAGTTTTCAAAATATCCCAAATATCCCAATTTCGAGGCCTAAGCCATATTTTGGAGCCAAATTCTGGCTCTATGCATGTATTCGCAGTTTGATATTACGACTTTTTATACCCAACATATGCCAAGTACTGGACGCGGCAGTGGGTCACATTTTGCACAAACTCCCCTGCAGTTTTCAAAATATCCGAAACTTACAAATTTCGAGGCCTGAGCCATATTTTGGAGCCAAATTCTGGCTCTCTGCACGTATTCGCAGTTTGAAATTACAACTTTTTATACCCAACATATGCCATGTCCTGAAAGCGGCGTTTGGTCACATTTGTCCCAAACCTCCCTGCAGTTTTCAAAATATCCCAAATATCCCAATTACGAGGCCTGAGCCATATTTTGGAGCCAAATTCTGGCTCTATGCATGTATTCGCAGTTTGATATTACGACTTTTTATACCCAACATATGCCAAGTACTGGACGCGGCAGTGAGTCACATTTTGCACAAACTCCCCTGCAGTTTTCAAAATATCCCAAACTTACAAATTTCGAGGCCTGAGCCATATTTTGGAGCCAAATTCTGGCTCTCTGCACGTATTCGTAGTTGAAAATTACGACTTTTTTGTACCCAACATATGTGAAGTACTGAAAACGGCGTTTGGTCACATTTTACACAAACTCCCCTGCAGTCTTCAAAATATCCCAAATATCCCAATTTCGATGCCTGAGCTATATTTTGGAGCCAAATTCTGGCTCTCTGCACGTATTTGCAGTTTGATATTACGACTTTTTATACCAACATATGGCAAGTACTGAAAGCCGTGTTTGGTCACATTTGTCCCAATCCCCCCTGCAGTTTTCAAAATATCCCAAACATCCCAATTTTGAGGCCTGAGCCATATTTTGGAGACAAATTCTGGCTCTCTGCACGTATTCGCAGTTGAAAATTACGACTTTTTTTTACCCAACATATGTGAAGTGCTGAAAGCGGCAATGAGTCACATTTTGCACAAACTCCCCTGCAGTTTTCAAAATATCCCAAACACCCCAATTTTGAGGCCGGAGCCATATTTTAAAGCCAAATTCAGTCTCTCTGCACGTATTCGCAGTTTGATATTACGACTTTTTATACCCAACATATGCCAAGTACTGAAAGCGGCGTTTGGTCACATTTGTCCCAAACCTCCCTGCAGTTTTCAAAATATCCCAAATATCCCAATTTCGAAACCTGAGCCATATTTTGGAGCCAAATTCTGGCTCTCTGCACGTATTCGCAGTTTGAAATTACGACTTTTTATACCCAACATATGCCAAGTACTGAAAGCAGCAATGAGTCACATTTTGAACAATCCCCCCTGCAGTTTTCAAAATATCCCAAATATCCCAATTTCGAGGCCTGAGCTATATTTTGGAGCCAAATTTTGGCTCTCTGCACGTATTTGCAGTTTAATATTACGACTTTTTATACCCAACATATGCCAAGTACTGAAAGCGGAGTTTGGTCACATTTGTCCCAAACCTCCCTGCAGTTTTCAAAATATCCCAAATATCCCAATTTCGAGGCCTGAGCCATATTTTGGAGCCAAATTCTGGCTCTCTGCACGTATTCGCAGTTTGATATTTTGAATTTTTATACCCTACATATGCCAAGTTCTGAAAGCGGCGTTTGGTCACATATGTCCCAAACCTCCCTCCAGTTTTCAAAATATCCCAAACATCCCAATTTCGAGGCCTGAGCCATATTTTGGAGCCAAATTCTGGCTCTCTGCACGTATTCGCAGTTTGAAATTACGAGTTTTTATACCCTGTATATGCCAAGTACTGAAAGCGGCGTTTGGTCACATTTGTCCAAACCTCCCTGCAGTTTTCAAAATATCCCAAATATCCCAATTTCGAGGTCTGAGCCATAATTTGGAGCCAAATTCTGGCTCTATGCATGTATTCGCAGTTTGATATTACGACTTTTTATACCCAACATATGCCAAGTACTGGACACGGCAGTGAGTCACATTTTGCACAAACTCCCCTGCAGTTTTCAAAATATCCCAAACTTACAAATTTCTAGGCCTGAGCCATATTTTGGAGCCATATTCTGGCTCTCTGCACGTATTCTCAGTTTGAAATAACGAATTTTTATTCCCAACATATGCCATGTCCTGAAATCGGCGTTTGGTCACATTTGTCCCAATCCCCTCTGCAGTTTTCAAAATATCCCAAACATCCCAATTTCGAGGCCTGAGCCATATTTTGGAGCCAAATTCTGGCTCTATGTACGTATTCGCAGTTTGATATTACGACTTTTTATACCCAACATATGCCAAGTCCTGAAAGCGGCAGTGAGTCACATTTTGCACAAACTCTCTTGCAGTTTTCGAAATATCCCAATTTCGAGGCCTGAGCAATATTTTGGAGCCAAATTCTGGCTCTCTGCACGTAGACGCAGTTTGATATTACGACTTTTTATACCCAACACAGGCCAAGTACTGGACGCGGCAGTGTGTCACATTTTGCACAAACTCCCCTGCACTTTTCAAAATATCCCAAACATCCCAATTTCGAGGCCAGAGACATATTTTGGAGCCAAATTCTGGCTCTCTGCACGTATTCGCACTTTGAAATTACGACTTTTTATACCCAACATATGCCAAGTACTGAAAACGGCATTTGGTCACATTTGTCCCAAACCTCCCTGCAGTTTTCAAAATATCCCAAACATCCCAATATCGAAGCCTGAGCCATATTTTGGAGCCAAATTCTGGTTCTCTGCACGTATTCGCAGTTTCATATTACGACTTTTTAAACCCAACATATGCTAAATACTGGACACGGCAGTGAGTCACATTTTGCACAAACTCCCCTGCAGTTTTCAATATATCCCAAACATCCCAATTTCGAGGCCAGAGCCATATTTTGGAGCCAAATTCTGGCTCTCTGCACGTATTCGCAGTTTCATATTACGACTTTTTATACCCAACATATGCCAAGTACTGGACGCGGCAGTGAGTCATATTTTGCACAAACTCCCCTGCAGTTTTCAAAATATTCCAAACATCCCAATTTCGAGGCCTGAGCCATATTTTGGAGCCAAATTCTGGCTCTATGTACGTATTCACAGTTTGATATTACGACTTATTATACCCAACATATGCCAAGTCCTGAAAGCGGCAGTGAGTCACATTTTGCACAAACTCCCCTGCAGTTTTCGAAATATCCCAATTTCGAGGCCTGAGCAATATTTTGGAGCCAAATTCTGGCTCTCTGCACGTAGACGCAGTTTGATATTACGACTTTTTATACCCAACACAGGCCAAGTACTGGACGAGGCAGTGTGTCACATTTTGCACAAACTCCCCTGCAGTTTTCAAAATATCCCAAACATCCCAATTTCGAGGCCAGAGACATACTTTGGAGCCAAATTCTGGCTCTCTGCACGTATTCGCAGTTCGAAATTACGTCTGTTTATACCCAACATATGCCAAGTACGGAAAGCGGCATTTGGTCACATTTGTCCCAAACCTCCCTGCAGTTTTCAAAATTTCCCAAATATCCCAATTTCGAGGCGTGAGCCATATTTTGGAGCCAAATTCTCTCTCTCTGCATGTATTCGCCGTTTGATATTACGACTTTTTATACCCAACATATGCCAAGTACTGAAAGCGGCAGTGAGTCACATTTTGCACAAACTCCCCTGCAGTTTTCAAAATATCCCAAACATCCCAATTTCGAGGCCTGAGCCATATTTTGGAGCCAAATTCTGGCTCTCTGCATGTATTCGCAATTTGAAATTGCGACTTTTTTTATACACAACATATGCCAAGTACTGAATGCGGCGTTTGGTCACATTTGTCCCAACCTCCCTGCAGTTTTCAAAATATCCCGTATAGCCCAATTTCGAGGCCTGAGCCATATTTTGGAGCCAAATTCTGGCTCTCTGCACGTATCCGCAGTTTGATATTACGACTTTTTATACCCAACACAGGCCAAGTACTGGACGCGGCAGTGAGTCACATTTTGCACAAACTCCCCTGCAGTTTTCGAAATATCCAAAATATCCCAATTTCGAGGCATGAACCATATTTTGGAGCTAAATTCTGGCTCTCTGCACGTATTCGCAGTTTGAAATTACGAATTTTATACGCAACATATGGCACGTACAGAAAGCGGCGTTTGGTCACATTTGTCCCAAACCTCCCTCCAGTTTTCAAAATATCCCAAACATCCCAATTTCGAGGCCTGGGCCATATTTTGGAGCCAAATTCTGGCTCTATGCACGTATTTGCAGTTTGATATTACGACTTTTTATACCCAAGATATGCCAAGTCCTGAAAGCGGCAGTGAGTCACTTTTTGAACCAACTCCCCTGCAGTTTTTCGAAATATCCAAAATATCCCAATTTCGAGGCCTGAGCCATATTTTGGAGCCAAATTCTGGCTCTCTGCATGTATTCGCAGTTTGAAATTGCGACTTTTTTATGCCCAACATATGCCAAGTACTGAAAGTGGCGTTTGGTCACATTTGTCCCAAACCTCCCTGCAGTTTTCAAAATATCCCAAATATCCCAACTTCGAGGCCGGAGCCATATTTTGGAGCCAAATTCTGGCTCTCTGCACGTATTCGCAGTTTGAAATTACAACTTATTATACCCAACATATGCAAAGTACTGAAAGCGGCAATGAGTCACATTTTGCACAAACTCCCATGCAGTTTTCAAAATATCCCAAACACCCCAATTTTGAGGCCGGAGCCATATATTGAAACCAAATTCAGGCTCTCTGCACGTATTCGCAGTTTGATATAACGACTTTTTATACCCAACATATGCCAAGTACAGAAAGCGGCGTTTGGTAACATTTGTCCCAAACCTTCCTGCAGTTTTCAAAATATCCGAAACATCTTAATATCGAAGCCTGAGCCGTATTTTGGAGCCAAATTCTGGCTCTCTGCATGTATTCGCAGTCTGATATTACGACTTTTTATACCCAACATATGCCAAGTCCTTTAAACGGCAATGAGTCACATTTTGAACAAACTCCCCTGCAGTTTTCGAAATGTCCCAAACATCCCAATTTTGAGGCCTGAGCCATATTTTGGAGACAAATTCTGGCTCTCTGCACGTATTCGCAATTGAAAATTACGACTTTTTTTTAACCCAACATATGCGAAGTACTGAAAGCAGCGTTTGGTCACATTTTGCACAAACTCCCTTGCAGTTTTCAAAATATCCCAAACATCCTAGTATTGAGGCCTGAGCCATATTTTGGAGCCAAATTCAGGCTCTCTACACGTATTCGCAGTTTGATATTACGACTTTTTATACCCAACATATGCCAAGTCCTTTAAACGGCAATGAGTCACATTTTGAACAAACTCCCCTGCAGTTTTCGAAATATCCCAAACATCCCAATTTTGTGGCCTGAAGCATATTTTGGAGCCAAATTCTGGCTCTCTACACGTATTCGCAGTTTGATATTACGACCTTTATACCCAACATATGCAAAGTACTGAAAGAGGCAATGAGTCACATTTTGCACAAACTCCCCTGCAGTTTTCAAAATATCATAAACACCCTAATTTCGAGGCCGGAGCCATATTTTGAAGTCAAATTCAGGCTCTCTGCACGTATTCGCAGTTTGATATTACGACTTTTTATACCCAAAATATGCTAAGTACTGAAAGCGGCGTTTGGTCACATTTGTCCCAAACCTTCCAGCAGTTTTCAAAATATCCCAAACATCCCAATATCGAAGCGTGAGCCATATTTTGGAGCCAAATTCTGGCTCTCTGCACGTATTCGCAGTTTGATATTACGACTTTTTATACCCAACATATGCCTAGTCCTGAAAGCGGCAATGAGTCACATTTTGCACAAACTTCCCTGCAGTTTTCAAAATATCCCAAACATCCTAATTTCGAGGCCTGAGCCATATTTTGGAGCCAAATTCTGGCTCTATGCACGTATTAGCAGTTTGATATTACGACTTTTTATACTCAACATATGCCATGTCCTGAAAGCGGCAGTGAGTCGCATTTTACACAAACTCCCCTGCAGTTTTCTAAATATCCCAATTTCGAGGCCTGAGCCATATTTTGGAGCCAAATTCTGGCTCTCTGCAGGTATTCGCAGTTTAAAATTGCGACTTTTTTATACTCAACATATGCCAAGTACTGAAAGCGGCGTTTGGTCACGTTTGTCCCAAACCTCCCTGCAGTTTTCAAAATATACCAAATATCCCAATTTCGAGGCCTGAACCATTTTTTGGAGCCAAATTCAGGATCTCTGCACGTATTCGCAGTTTGATATTACAACTTTTTATACCCAACATATGCCAAGTACTGGACGCGGCAGTGAGTCACATTTTGCACAAACTCCCCTGCAGTTTTCAAAATATCCCAAACATCCCAATTTCGAGGCCGGAGCCATATTTTGGAGCCAAATTCTGGCTCTCTGCACGTATTCGCAGTTCGAAATTACGTCTTTTTATACCCATCATATGCCAAGTACTGAAAGCGGCATTTGGTCACATTTGTCCCAAACCTCCATGCAGTTTTCAAAATATCACAAATATCCCAATTTCGAGGCCTGAGCTATATTTTGGAGCCAAATTCTGGCTCTCTGCACGTATTCGCAGTATGAAATTACGGCTTTTTATACCTAACATATGCCAAGTTCTGAAAGCGGCGTTTGGTCACATTTGTCCCAAACCTTCCTGCAGTTTTCAAAATATCCCAAACATCCCAATTTCGAGGCCTGAGCCATATTTTGGAGCCAAATTCTGGCTCTATGCACGTATTTGCAGTTCGAAATTACGTCGTTTTATACCCAACATATGCCAAGTACTGAAAGCAGCAGTGAGTCACATTTTGCACAAACTCCTTTGCAGTTTTCAAAATATCCCAAACATCTCAATTTCGAGGCCTGAGCAATATTTTGCAGCCAAACTCTGGCTCTCTGCACGTATTCGCAGTTTTAAATTACGACTTTTTATACCCAACATTTGCCAAGTCCTGAAAGCGACAATGAGTCACATTTTGCACAAACTCCCCTGCAGTTTTCAAAATATCCTAAACATCCCAATTTCTATGCCTGAGCCATATTTTGGAGTCAAATTCAGGCTCTCTGTACCTATTCGCAGTTTGAAATTACGACTTTTTATACCCATCATATCCCAAGTACTGAAAGCGGCGTTTGGTCACATTTGTCCCAAACCTCCCTCCAGTTTTCAAAATATCCCAAACATCCCAATTTCGAGGCCTGAGCCATATTTTGGAGCCAAATTCTGGCTCTATGCACGTATTCACAGTTTGATATAAGACTTTTTATACCCAACATATGCCAAGTCCTGAAAGCGGCAGTGAGTCACATTTTGCACAAACTCCCCTGCAGTTTTCTAAATATCCCAAATATCCCAATTTCAAGGCCTGAGCCATATTTTGGAGCCAAATTCTGGCTCTCTGCACGTATTCGCAGTTTGAAATTGCGACTTTTTTATACCCAACATATGCCAAGTACTGAAAGCGGCGTTTGGTCACATTTGTCCCAAACCTCCCCGCAGTTTTCAAAATATCCTAAATATCCCAATTTCGAGGCCTGAGCCATATTTTGGAGCCAAATTCTGGCTCTCTGCACGTATTCGCAGTTTGAAATTGCGACTTTTTTATACCCAACATATGTCAAGTACTGAAAGCGGCGTTTGGTCATATTTGTCCCAAAGTCCCCTGCAGTTTTCAAAATATCCCAAACTTCCCAATTTCGAAACCTGAGCCATAATTTGGAGCCAAATTCTGGCTCTCTGCACGTATTCGCAGTTTGAAATTGCGACTTTTTTATACCCAACATATGCCAAGTGTTGGAAGCACCGTTTTGTCACATTTGTCCCAATCCCCTCTGCAGTTTTCAAAATATCCCAAACATCCTAAAATCGAGGCCTGAGCCATATTTTGGAGCCAAATTCTGGATCTCTGCACGTATTCGCAGGTTGAAATTACGACATATAATACCCAACATATGCCAAGTACTGAAAGCGGCAGTGAGTCACATTTTGCCCAAACTTCCCTCCAGTAATAACGCAAATATCCCAATATCGAGGCCTGAGCCATATTTTGGAGCCATATTTTGGCTCTATGCAAGTACTCGCAGTTTGATACTACGACATTTTATACCCAACATATGCCAAGTACTGAAAGCGGAAGTGAGTCACATTTTGCCCAAACTCCCATCCAGTAATAACGCCAATATCCCAATTTTGAGGCCTGAGCCATATTTTGGAGCCAAATTCTGGCTCTCTGCACGTATTCGCAGTTTGAAATTGTGACTTTTTTATACCCAATATATACCAAGTGCTGAAAGCGGCGTTTGGTCACATTTGTCCCAAAGTCCCCTGCAGTTTTCAAAATATCCCAAACATCCCAATTTCGATGCTTGAGCCTTATTTTGGAGCCAAATTCAGGCTCTCTGCACGTATTTGCAGTTTGAAATTGCGACTTTTTTATACCCAACATATGTCAAGTACTGAAAGCGGCGTTTGGTCATATTTGTCCCAAAGTCCCCTGCAGTTTTCAAAATATCCCAAACTTCCCAATTTCGAAACCTGAGCCATAATTTGGAGCCAAATTCTGGTTCTATGCACGTATTCGCAGTTTGAAATTACAACTTTTTATACCCAACATATGCCAAGTACTGAAAGCGGCAGTGAGTCACATTTTGCACAAACTCCCCTGCAGTTTTCGAAATATCCCAAATATCCCAATTTCGAGGCCTGAGCCATATTTTGGAGCCAAATTTTCGATCTCTGCCCGTATTCGCAGTTTGAAATAGCAACTTTTTTATTCCCAACATATGCCAAGTACTGAAAACGGCAGTGAGTCACATTTTGCCCAAATTCCCCTCCGGTTTTCAAAATAACGCAAATATCCCAATTTCGAGGCCTGAGCCATATTTTGGAGCCAAATTCTGGCTCTCTGCACGTATTCGCAGATTGAAATTGCGACTTTTTTATACCCAACATATGCCAAGTGTTGGAAGCAGCGTTTGGTCACATTTGTCCCAATCCCCTCTGCAGTTTTCAAAATATCCCAAACATCCTAAAATCGAGGCCTGAGCCATATTTTGGAGCCAAATTCTGGATCTCTGCACGTATTCGCAGGTTGAAATTACGACATATAATACCCAACATATGCCAAGTACTGAAAGCGGCAGTGAGTCACATTTTGCCCAAACTTCCCTCCAGTAATAACGCAAATATCCCAATTTCGAGGCCTGAGCCATATTTTGGAGCCAAATTCTGGCCCTCTGCACGTATTCGCTGTTTGATATTACGAATTTTTGTACCCAACATATGCCAATTACTGGACGCAGCAGAGTCACATTTTGCACAAACTCCCCTGCAGTTTTCAAAATATCCCAAACATCCCAATTTCGAGGCCTGAGCCATATATTGGAGCCAAATTCAGGCTCTCTGCACGTATTCGCAGTTTGATATTACGACTTTTTTATACCCAACATATGCAGAGTACTGAAAGCGGCGTTTGATCACATTTGTCCCAAACCTTCCTGCAGTTTTCAAAATATCCGAAACATCCCAATATCGAGGCCTGAGCCATATTTTGGAGCCAAATTCTGGCTCTCTGCACGTATTCGCAGTTTGATATTACGAATTTTATACCCAACATATGCCAAGTACTGAAAGCAGCAGTGAGTCACATTTTGCACAAACTCCCTTCCAGTTTTCAGAATATCTCAAATATCCCAATTATGAGGCCTGAGTCACATTTTGGAGCCAAATTCTGGCTCTCTGCACGTATTCGCAGTTTGAAATTATGTCTTTTTATACCCAACATATGCCAAGTACTGAAAGCGGCGTTTGGTCACATTTGTCCCAAACCTCCCCGCAGTTTTCAAAATATCCCAAATATCCCAATTTCGAGGCCTGAGCCATATTTTGGAGCCAAATTCTGGCTCTCTGCACGTATTCGCAGTTTGAAATTACATCTTTTTATACCCAACATATGCCAAGTACTGAAAGCGGCATTTTGTCACATTTGTCTCAAACATCCTTGCAGTTTTCAAAATATCCCAAATATCCCAATTTCGAGGCCTGAGCCATATTTTGGAGCCAAATTCCGGCTATCTGCACGTATTCGCAGTTCGAAATTATGTCTTTTTATACCCAACATATGCCAAGTACTGAAAGCGGCGTTTGGTCACATTTGTCCCAAACCTCCCCGCAGTTTTCAAAATATCCCAAATATCCCAATTTCGAGGCCTGAGCCATAATTTGGGGCCAAATTCTGGCTCTCTGCATGTATTCGCAGTTTGATATTACAACTTTTTATACCCAACATATGCCAAGTACTGAAAGCAGCAGTGAGTCGCATTTTGCACAAACTCCCCTGCAGTTTTCAAAATATCTCAAACATCCCAATTTCGAGGCCTGAGCAATATTTTGGAGCCAAATTCTGGCTATCTGCACGTATTCGCAGTTCGAAATTATGTCTTTTTATACCCAACATATGCCAAGTACTGAAAGCGGCGTTTGGTCACATTTGTCCCAAACCTCCCCGCAGTTTTCAAAATATCCCAAATATCCCAATTTCGAGGCCTGAGCCATGTTTTGGGGCCAAATTCTGGCTCTCTGCATGTATTCGCAGTTTGATATTACAACTTTTTATACCCAACATATGCCAAGTACTGAAAGCAGCAGTGAGTCGCATTTTGCACAAACTCCCCTGTAGTTTTCAAAATATCCCAAATATCCCAATTTCGAGGCCCTGAGCCATATTTTGGAGCCAAATTCTGGCTCTTTGCACGTATTCGCAGTTTAATATTACGACTTTTTATACCCAACATATGCCAAGTACTGAAAGTGGCAGTGAGTCACATTTTGCACAAACTCCCCTGGAGTTTTCAAAATATCCCAAAAATCCCAATTTCGAGGCCTGAACCATATTTTTTAGCCAAATTCAGGTTCTCTGTACGTATTCGCAGTTTGAAATTACGACTTTTTATACCCATCATATGCCAAGTACTGAAAGCGGCGTTTGGTCACATTTGTCCCAAACCTTCCACCAGTTTTCAAAATATCCCAAACATCCCAATTTCGAGGCCTGATCCATATTTTGGAGCCAAATTCTGGCTCTATGCACGTATTCGCAGTTTGATATTACGCCTTTTTGTACCCAACATATGCCAAGTCCTGAGAGCGGCAGTGAGTCACATTTAGCACAAACTCCCCTGCAGTTTTCGAAATATCCCAAATATCCCAATTTCGAGGCCTGAGCCATATTTTTGAGCCAAATTCTGGCTCTCTGCACGTATTCGCAGTTTGATATTACGACTTCTTATACCCAACATATGCAAAGTACTGGACGCAGCAGTGAGTCACATTTTGAACAAACTTCCCTGCAGTTTTCAAAATATCCCAAACATCCCAATTTCGAGACCTGAACCATATTTTGGACCCAAATTCTGGGTCTCTGCACGTATTCGCAGTTTGAAATTGCGACTTTTTTATACCCAACATATGTCAAGTACTGAGAGCGGCATTTGGTCATATTTGTCCCGAACTCCCCTGCAGTTTTCAAAATATCCCAAACTTCCCAATTTCGAGGCCTGAGTCATATTTTGGAGCCAAATTCTGGCTCTCTGCACGTATTCGCAGTTTGAAATTGCGACTTTTTTTATACCCAACATATGCCAAGTACTGAAAGCAGGTTTGGTCACATTTGTCCCAAACCTCCCTGCAGTTTTCAAAATATCTCAAACATCCCAATTTCAAAGCCTGAGCCATAATTTGGAGCCAAATTCTGGATCTCTGCACGTATTCGCAGTTTGAAATTGCGACTTTTTTATACCCAACATATGCCAAGTACTGAAAGCAGGTTTGGTCACATTTGTCCCAAACTCCCCTCCAGTTTTCAAAATAACGCAAATATCCCAATTTCGAGGCCTGATCCATATTTTGGAGCCAAATTATGGCTCTCTGCACGTATTCGCATTTAGAAATTACATCTTTTTATACCCAACATATGCCAAGTACTGAAAGCGGCATTTGGTCACATTTGTCCCAAACATCCTTGCAGTTTTCAAAATATCCCAAATATCCCAATTTCGAGGCATGAGCCATATTTTAGAGCCAAATTCTGGCTATCTGCACGTATTCGCAGTTCGAAATTATGTCTTTTTATACCCAACATATGCCAAGTACTGAAAGCGGCGTTTGGTCACATTTGTCCCAAACCTCCCCGCAGTTTTCAAAATATCCCAAATATCCCAATTTCGAGGCCTGAGCTATATTTTGGGGCCAAATTCTGGCTCTCTGCATGTATTCGCAGTTTGATATTACAACTTTTTATACCCAACATATGCCAAGTACTGAAAGCAGCAGTGAGTCGCATTTTGCACAAACTCCCCTGCAGTTTTCAAAATATCTCAAACATCCCAATTTCGAGGCCTGAGCAATATTTTGGAGCCAAATTCTGGCTATCTGCACGTATTCGCAGTTCGAAATTATGTCTTTTTATACCCAACATATGCCAAGTACTGAAAGCGGCATTTGGTCACATTTGTCCCAAACCTCCCCGCAGTTTTCAAAATATCCCAAATATCCCAATTTCGAGGCCTGAGCCATGTTTTGGGGCCAAATTCTGGCTCTCTGCATGTATTCGCAGTTTGATATTACAACTTTTTATACCCAACATATGCCAAGTACTGAAAGCAGCAGTGAGTCGCATTTTGCACAAACTCCCCTGTAGTTTTCAAAATATCCCAAATATCCCAATTTCGAGGCCCTGAGCCATATTTTGGAGCCAAATTCTGGCTCTCTGCACGTAATCGCAGTTTGAAATTGCGACTTTTTTATACCAACATATGCCAAGTACTGAAAGCAGCGTTTGGTCACATTTGTCCCAAACCTCCCTGCAGTTTTCAAAATATCTCAAACATCCCAATTCCGAGGCGTGAGCCATAATTTGGAGCCAAATTCTGGCTCTATGCATGTATTCGCTGTTTGATATTACGAATTTTTATCCCCAACATATGCCAAGTCCTGAAAGCGGCAGTGAGTCACATTTTGCACAAACTCCCCTGCAGTTTTTGAAATTTCCGAAATATCCCAATTTCGAGGCCTGAGCCATATTTTGGAGCCAAATTATGGATCTCTGCATGTATTCACAGTTTGAAATTGCGACTTTTTTAAACCCAACATATGCCAAGTACTGAAAGCGGTAGTGAGTCACATTTTGCCAAACTCCACTCCACGTTTCAAAATAACGCAAATATCCCAATTTCGAGGCCTGAGCCATATTTTGGAGCCAAATTCTGGCTCTTTGCACATATTCGCAGTTCGAAATTACGTCTTTTTATACCCAACATATGCCAAGTACTGAAAGCGGCGTTTGGTCACATTTGTCCCAAACCTCCCTGGAGTTTTCAAAATATCCCAAACATACCAATTTCGAGGCCTGAGCCATATTTTGGAGCCAAATTCAGGTTCTCTGTACGTATTCGCAGTTGGATATTACTCCTTTTTATACCCAACATATGCTAAGTCCTGAGAGCGGCAGTGAGTCACATTTAGAACAAACTCCCCTGCAGTTTTCGAAATATCCCAAATATCCCAATTGCGAGGCCTGATCCATATTTTGGAGCCAAATTCTGGCTCTCTGCACGTATTCGCAGTTTTAAGTTACGACTTTTTATACCCAACATATGCAAAAGTACTGGACGCAGCAATGAGTCACATTTTCCACAAACTTCCCTGTATTTTTCAAAATATCCCAAACATCCCAATTTCGAGACCTGAACCATATTTTATACCCAAATTCTGACTCTCTGCACGTATTCGCAGTTTGAAATTGCGACTTTTTTATACCCAACATATGTCAAGTACTGAGAGCGGCATTTGGTCATATTTGTCCCTAACTCCCCTGCAGTTTTCAAAATATCCCAAACTTCCCAATTTCGAGGCCTGAGTCATATTTTGGAGCCAAATTCTGGCTCTCTGCACGTATTCGCAGTTTGAAATTGCAACTTTTTATACCCAACATATGCCAAGTCCTGAAAGTGGCAGTGAGTCACATTTTGCACAAACTCCCCTGCAGTTTTCAAAATATCCCAATTTCGAGGCCTGAGCCATATTTTGGAGCCAAATTCTGGATCTCTGCACGTATTCGCAGTTTGATATTACAACTTTTTATACCCAACATATGTCAAGTACTGAAAGCGGCGTTTGGTCATATTTGTCCCAAACTCCCCTGCAGTTTTCAAAATATCCCAAACTTCCCAATTACGAGAACTGAGTCATATTTTGGAGCCAAATTCTGGCTCTCTGCACGTATTCGCAGTTTGATATTTCGACTTTTTATACCCACCATATGCCAAGTACTGGACGCAGCAGTGAGTCACATTTTGCACAAACTCCCCTGCAGTTTTCAAAATATCCCAAACATCCCAATTTCGAGGCCTGAGCCATATTTTGGACCCAAATTCTGGCTCTCTGCACGTATTCGCAGTTTGAAATTACGACTTTTTTATACCCAACATATGCGAAGTACTGAAAGCGGCGTTTGGTCACATTTGTCCCAAACCTTCCTGCAGTTTTCAAAATATCCCAAACATCCTAATATCGAGGCCTGAGCCATATTTTGGAGCCAAATTCTGGCTCTCTTCACGTATTCGCAGTTTGATATTACGAATTTTATACCCAACATATGCCAAGTACTTAAATCGGCAGTGAGTCACATTTTGCACAAACTCCCTTCCAGTTTTCAAAGTATCCCAAATATCCCAATTTCGAGGCCTGAGCCATAGTTTAGAGCCAAATTCTGGCTCTCTGCACATATTCGCAGTTCGAAATTACATCTTTTTATACCCAACATATGCCAAGTACTGAAAGCGGCGTTTGGTCACATTTGTCCCAAACATCCTTGCAGTTTTCAAAATATCCCAAATATCTCAATTTCGAGGCCTGAGCCATATTTTGGAGCCAATTTCTGGCTCTCTGCACGTATTCGCAGTTTGAAATTGCAACTTTTTTTATACCCAACATATGCGAAGTACTGAAAGCGGCGTTTGGTCACATTTGTCCCAAACCTTCCTGCAGTTTTCAAAATATCCCAAACATCCCAATATCGAGGCCTGAGCCATATTTTGGAGCCAAATTCTGGATCTATGCACGTATTCTCAGTTTGAAATTGCGACTTTTTTTATACCCAACATATGCCAAGTACTGAAAGCAGCGTTTGGTCACATTTTGTCCCAAACCTCCCTGCAGTTTTCAAAATATCACAAACATCCCAATTTCAAAGCCTGAGCCATAATTTGGAGCCAAATTCTGGATGTCTGCACGTATTCGCAGTTTGAAATTGCAACTTTTTATACCCAACATATGCCAAGTACTGAAAGCAGGTTAGGTCACATTTGTCCCAAACCTCCCTGTAGTTTTCAAAATATCTCAAACATCCCAATTTCCAGGCCTGAGCCATATTTTGGAGCCATATTTTGGAGCCAAATTCTGGATCTCTGCACGTATTCGCAGTTTGAAATTGCGACTTTTTTATACCCAACATATGCCAAGTACTGAAAGTGGCAGTGAGTCGCATTTTGCACAAACTCCCCTCCAGTTTTCAAAATAACGCAAATATCCCAATTTCGAGGCCTGAATCATATTTTGGAGCCAAATTCTGGCTCTCTACACGTATTCGCAGTTAGAAATTACATGTTTTTATACCCAACATATGCCAAGTACTGAAAGCGGCATTTGGTCACATTTGTCCCAAACATCCTTGCAGTTTTCAAAATATCCCAAATATCCCAATATCGAGGCCTGAGCCATATTTTGGAGCCAAATTCTGGCTATCTGCACGTATTCGCAGTTCGAAATTATGTCTTTTTATACCCAACATATGCCAAGTACTGAAAGCGGCGTTTGGTCACATTTGTCCCAAACCTCCCTGCAGTTTTCAAAATATCCCAAATATCCCAATTTCGAGGCCTAAGCCATATTTTGGAGCCAAATTCTGGCTCTCTGCACGTATTCGCAGTTTTAAGTTACGACTTTTTATACCCAACATATGCCAAGTACTGAAAGCGGCAGTGAGTCACATTTTGAACAAACTCCCCTGCAGTTTTCAAAATATCCCAAATATCCCAATTTCGAGGCCTGAGCCATATTTTGGAGCCAAATTCTGGATCTATGCACGTATTCGCAGTTTGAAATTGCGACTTTTTTTATACCCAACATATGCCAAGTACTGAAAGCAGCGTTTGATCACATTTTGTCCCAAACCTCCCTGCAGTTTTCAAAATATCTCAAACATCCCAATTTCAAAGCCTGAGCCATAAATTGGAGCCAAATTCTGGCTCTCTTCACGTATTCGCAGTTTGATATTACGAATTTTATACCCAACATATGCCAAGTACTGAAAGCGGCGTTTGGTCACATTTGTCCCAAACCTTCCTGCAGTTTTCAAAATATCCCAAACATCCCAATATCGAGGCCTGAGCCATATTTTGGAGCCAAATTCTGGCTCTCTTCACGTATTCGCAGTTTGATATTACGAATTTTATACCCAACATATGCCAAGTACTGAAAGCGGCAGTGAGTCACATTTTGAACAAACTCCCTTCCAGTTTTCAAAGTATCCCAAATATCCCAATTTCGAGGCCTGAGCCATAGTTTGGAGCCAAATTCTGGCTCTCTGCACATATTCGCAGTTCGAAATTACATCTTTTTATACCCAACATATGCCAAGTACTGAAAGCGGCGTTTGGTCACATTTGTCCCAAACCTCCCTCCAGTTTTCAAAATATCCCAAACATCCCAATTTCTAGGCTTGAGTCATATTTTGGAGCCAAATTCTAGCTCTATGCACGTATTCGCAGTTTGATATTATGACTTTTTATACCCAACATATGCCAAGTCCTGAAAGCGGCAGTGAGTCACATTTTGCACAAACTCCCCTGCAGTTTTCGAAATATCCCAAATATCCCAATTTCGAGGCCAGAGCCATATTTTGGACCCAAATTCTGGCTCTCTTCACGTATTCGCAGTTTGATATTACGACTTTTTATACCCAACATATGCAAAGTACTGGACGCAGCAGTGAGTCACATTTTGCACAAACTTCCCTGCAGTTTTCAAAATATCCCAAACAATCCAATTTCGAGACCTGAACCATATTTTGGAGCCAAATTCTGGCTCTCTGCACGTATTCGCAGTTTGAAATTACGACTTTTTATACCCAACATATGCCAAGTCCTGAAAGCGGCAGTGAGTCACATTTTGCACAAACTTCCCTGCAGTTTTCAAAATATCCCAAATATCCCAATTTCGAGGCCTGAGCCATATTTTGGAGCCAAATTCTGGCTCTCTGCACGTATTCGCAGTTTGACTTTTTATACCCAACATATGCAAAGTACTGGACGCAGCAGTGAGTCACATTTTGCACAAACTTCCCTGCAGTTTTCAAAATATCCCAAACATCCCAATTTCGAGACCTGAACCATATTTTGGACCCAAATTCTGACTCTCTGCACGTATTCGCAGTTTGAAATTACGACTTTTTATACCCAACATATGCCAAGTACTGAAAGCAGCGTTTGGTCACATTTTGTCCCAAACCTCCCTGCAGTTTTAAAAATATCTCAAACATCCCAATTTCAAAGCCTGAGTCATAATTTGGAGCCAAATTCTGGATCTCTGCACGTATTCGCAGTTTGAAATTGCCACTTTTTTATACCCAACATATGCCAAGTACTGAAAGCGGCAGTGAGTTGCATTTTGCACAAACTCCCCTCCAGTTTTCAAAATACCGCAAATATCCCAATTTCGAGGCCTGAACCATATTTTGGAGCCAAATTCTGGCTCTCTTCACGTATTCGCAGTTTGATATTACGAATTTTATACCCAACATATGCCAAGTACTGAAAGCGGCAGTGAGTCACATTTTGCACAAACTCCCTTCCAGTTTTCAAAGTATCCAAAATATCCCAATTTCGAGGCCTGAGCCATAGTTTGGAGCCAAATTCTGGCTCTCTATACATATTCGCAGTTCGAAATTACATCTTTTTATACCCAACATATGCCAAGTACTGAAAGCGGCGTTTGGTCACATTTGTCCCAAACATCCCTGCAGTTTTCAAAATATCCCATATATCTCAAATTCGAGGCCTGAGCCATATTTTGGAGACAAATTCTGGCTCTCTGCACGTATTCGTAGTTCGAAATTACGTCTTTTTATACCCAACATATGCCAAGTACTGAAAGCGGCGTTTGGTCACATTTGTCCCAAACATCCCTGCAGTTTTCAAAATATCCCAAACATCGCAATTTCGAGGCCTGATCCATATTTTGGAGCCAAATTCTGGCTCTATGCACGTATTCGAAGTTTGATATTACTCCTTTTTATACCCAACATATGCCAAGTCCTGAGAGCGGCAGTGAGTCATATTTAGCACAAACTCCCCTGCAGTTTTCGAAATATCCCAAATATCCCAATTTCGAGGCCTGATCCATATTTTGGAGCCAAATTCTGGCTCTCAGCACGTATTCGCAGTTTTAAGTTACGACTTTTTATACCCAACATATGCCAAGTACTGAAAGCGGCGTTTGGTCACATTTGTCCCAAACCTCCCTCCAGTTTTCAAAATATCCCAAACATCCCAATTTCTAGGCCTGAGTCATATTTTGGAGCCAAATTCTTGCTCTATGCACGTATTCGCAGTTTGATATTATGACTTTTTATACCCAACATATGCCAAGTCCTGAAAGCGGCAGTGAGTCACATTTTGCACAAACTCCCCTGCAGTTTTCGAAATATCCCAAATATCCCAATTTCGAGGCCAGAGCCATATTTTGAACCCAAATTCTGACTCTTTGCACGTATTCGCAGTTTGATATTACGACTTTTTATACCCAACATATTCAAAGTACTGGACGCAGCAGTTAGTCACATTTTGCACAAACTTCCCTGCAGTTTTCAAAATATCCCAAACATCCCAATTTCGAGACCTGAACCATATTTTGGACCCAAATTCTGGCTCTCTGCACGTATTCGCAGTTTGAAATTGCGAATTTTTTATACCCAACATATGTCAAGTACTGAGAGCGGCATTTGGTCATTTTTGTCCCAAACTCCCCTGCAGTTTCCAAAATATCCCAAACTTCCCAATTTCGAGGCCTGAGTCATAATTTGGAGCCAAATTCTGGCTCTCTGCACGTATTCGCAGTTTGAAATTACGACTTTTTATACCCAACATATGCCAAGTCCTGAAAGCGGCAGTGAGTCACATTTTGCACAAACTCCCCTGCAGTTTTCAAAATATCCCAAATATCCCAATTTCGAGGCCTGAGCCATATTTTGGAGCCAAATTCTGGATCTATGCACGTATTCGCAGTTTGAAATTGCGACTTTTTTTATACCCAACATATGCCAAGTACTGAAAGCAGCGTTTGGTCACATTTTGTCGCAAACCTCCCTGCAGTTTTCAAAATATCTCAAACATCCCAATTTCAAAGCCTGAGCCATAATTTGGAGCCAAATTCTGGATCTCTGCACGTATTCGCAGTTTGAAATTGCAACTTTTTATACCCAACATATGCCAAGTACTGAAAGCAGGTTTGGTCACATTTGTCCCAAACCTCCCTGTAGTTTTCAAAATATCTGAAACATCCCAATTTCGAGGCCAGAGCCATATTTTTGACCCAAATTCTGGCTCTCTGCACGTATTCGCAGTTTGATATTACGACTTTTTATACCCAACATAGGCAAAGTACTGGACGCAGCAGTGAGTCAAATTTTGAACAAACTTCCCTGCAGTTTTCAAAATATCCCAAACATCCCAATTTCGAGACCTGAACCATATTTTGGACCCAAATTCTGGCTCTCTGCACGTATTCGCAGTTTGAAATTGCGACTTTTTTATACCCAACATATGTCAAGTACTGAGAGCGGCATTTGGTCATTTTTGTCCCAAACTCCCCTGCAGTTTTCAAAATATCCCAAACTTCCCAATTTCGAGGCCTGAGTCATAATTTGGAGCCAAATTCAGGCTCTCTGCACGTATTCGCAGTTTGATATTACGACTTTTTATACCCAACATATGCCAAGTACTGAAAGCGGCATTTGGTCACATATGTCCCAATCCCCCCTGCAGTTTTCATAATATCCCAAACATTCCAATTTTGAGGCCTGAGCCATATTTTTGAGACAAATTCTGGCTCTCTGCACGTATTCGCAGTGTAAAATTACGACTTTTTTTTTACCCAACATATGCGAAGTACTGAAAGCGGCAATGAGTCACATTTTGCACAAACTCCCCTGCAGTTTTCAAAATATCCCAAACACCCCAATTTCGAGGCCGGAGCCATATTTTGAAGCCAAATTCAGGCGCTCTGCACGTATTTGCAGTTTGATAATACGACTTTTTATACCCAACATATGCCAAGTACTGAAAGCGGCGTTTGGTCACATTTGTCCCAAACCTCCCTCCAGTTTTCAAAATATCCCAATTTCGAAGCCTGAGCCATATTTTGGAGCCAAATTCTGGCTCTCTGCACGTATTCGCAGTTTGATATTTCGAATTTTTATACCCTACATATGCCAAGTACTGGACGCGGCAGTGAGTCACATTTTGCACAAACTTACCTGCAGTTTTCGAAATACCCCAATTTCGAGGCCTGAGCCATATTTTGGAGCCAAATTCTGGCTCTCTGCACGTATTCGCAGTTTGAAATTACGACTTTTTATACCCAACATATGCCAAGTCCTGAAAGCGGCGTTTGGTCACATTTGTCCCAAACATCCCTCCAGTTTTCAAAATATCCCAAACATCCCAATTTTTTGGCCTGAGCCATATTTTGGAGCCAAATTCTGGCTCTATGCATGTATTCGCAGTTTGATATTACGACTTTTTATACCCAACATATGCCAAGTACTGAAACAGGCAGTGAGTCACATTTTGCATAAACTCCCATGCAGTTTTCAAAATATCCCAAACATCCCAATTTTGAGGCCTGAGCCATATTTTTGAGCCAAATTCTGGCTCTCTGCACGTATTCGCAGTTGAAAATTACGACTTTTTTTTACCCAACATATGCGAAGTACTGAAAGCGGCGTTTGGTCACATTTTACACAAACTCCCTTGCAGTTTTCAAAATATCCCAAACATCCCAGTATTGAGGCCTGAGCCATATTTTGGAGCCAAATTCTGGCTCTCTGCACGTATTCGCAGTTTGATATTACGACTTTTTATACCCAACATATGCCAAGTACTGGACGTGGCAGTGAGTCACATTTTGCACAAACTCCCCTGCAGTTTTCAAAATATCCCAAACATCCCAATTTCGAGGCCTAAGCCTTATTGTGGAGCCAAATTCTGGCTCTATGCACGTTTTCGCAGTTTGATATTATGACTTTTTATACAAAACATAAGCCAAGTCCTGAAAGCGGCGTTTGGTCACATTTGTCCCAATCCCCCCTGCAGTTTTCAAAATATTCCAAACATCCCAGTTTCGAGGCCTGAGCCATATTTTGGAACCAAATTTAGGCTCTCTGCACGTATTCGCAGTTCGAAATTCCGACTTTTTATACCCAACATATGCCAAGTACTGAAAGCGGCTGTGAGACATTTTGAACAAACTCCCCTCTAGTTTTCAAAATATCCAAAACATCCCAATTTTGAGGCCTGAGTAATATTTTGGAGCCAAATTCTGGCTCTCTGTTTGTATTCGCAGTTTGAAATTACGACTTTTTATACCCAGTATATGCCAAGTATTGAAAGCGGCGTTTGGTCACATTTGTCCCAAACCTCCCTGCAGTTTTCAAAATATCCCAAATATCCCAATTTCGAGGCTTGAGCCATATTTTGGAGCCAAATTCTGGAACTATGCATGTATTCGCAGTTTGATATAACGACTTTTTATACACTACATATGCCAAGTACTGGACGCGGCAGTGAGTCACATTTTGCACAAACTCCCCTGCAGTTTTCAAAATATCCCAAACTTACAAAATTCGAGGCCTGAGCCATATTTTGGATCCAAATTCTGCCTCTCTGCACGTATTCGCAGTTTGAAATTACGACTTTTTATACCCAACATATGCCATGTCCTGCAAGCGGCGTTTGCTCACATTTGTCCCAATCCCCCCTGCAGTTTTCAAAATATCCCAAACATTCCAATATCGAGGCCGTAGCCATATTATGGAGCCAAATTCTGGCTCTTTGCACGTATTCGCAGTTTGAAATTACGACTTTTTATACCCAACGTATGTCAAGTACTGGACGCGGCAGTGAGTCAAATTTTGCACAAACTCCCCTGCAGTTTTAAAAATATCCCAAACATCCCAATTTCGAGGCCTGAGCTATATTTTGGAGCCAAATTCTGGCTCTCTGCATGTATTCGCAGTTTGAAATTATGGCTTTTTATACCCAACATATGCCAAGTACTGAAAGCGGCAATGAGTCACATTTGGCACAAACTCCCCTGCAGTTTTCGAAATATCCCAAATTCGAGGCCTGAGTCATATTTTGGAGCCAAATTCTGGCTCTCTGCACGAATTGGCAGTTTGAAATTACGACTTTTTATACCCAACATATGCCAAGTACTGAAAGCGGCGTTTGGTCACATTTGTCCCAAACCTCCCTCCAGTTTTCAAAATATCCCAAATATCCCAATTTCAAGGACTGAGCCATATTTTGGAGCCAAATTCTGGCTCTCTGCACGTATTCGCAGTTTGAAATTACAAATTATTATACCCAACATATGCAAAGTACTGAAAGAGGCAATAAGTCAAATTTTGCACAAACTCCCCTGCAGTTTTCAAAATATCCCAAGCACCCCAATTTCGAGGCCGGAGCCATATTTTGAAGTCAAATTCAGACTCTCTGCACGTATTCGCAGTTAGATATTACGACTTTTTATACCCAACATATGCCAAGTACTGAAAGCGGCGTTTGGTCACATTTGTCCCAAACCTACCTCCCAGTTTTCAAAATATCCCAAACATCCCAGTATCGAGGCCTGAGCCATATTTTGGAGCCAAATTCTGGCTCTCTGCATGTATTCGCAGTTTGAAATTATGGCTTTTTATACCCAACATATGCCAAGTACTGAAAGCGGCAATGAGTTACATTTTGAACAATCCCCCCCTGCAGTTTTCAAAATATCCCAAATATCCCAATTTCGAGGCCTGAGCCATATTTTGGAGCCAAATTCTAGATCTATGCACGTATTCGCAGTTTGAAATTGCGACTTTTTTTATACCCAACATATGCCAAGTACTGAAATCAGCGTTTGGTCACATTTTGTCCCAAACCTCCCTGCAGTTTTCAAAATATCTCAAACATCCCAATTTTAAAGCCTGAGCCATAATTTGGAGCCAAATTCTGGATCTCTGCACGTATTCACAGTTTGAAATTGCAACTTTTTATACCCAACATATGCCAAGTACTGAAAGCAGGTTTGGTCACATTTGTCCCAAACCTCCCTGTAGTTTTCAAAATATCTCAAACATCCCAATTTCGAGGCCTGAGCCATATTTTGGAGCCAAATTCTGGATCTCTGCACGTATTCGCAGTTTGAAATTGCGACTTTTTTATACCCAACATATGCCAAGTACTGAAAGCGGCAGTGAGTCGCATTTTGCAGAAACTCCCCTCCAGTTTTAAAAATAACGCAAATATCCCAATTTCGAGGCCTGAACCATATTTTGGAGCCAAATTCTGGCTCTCTACACGTATTCACAGTTAGAAATTACATGTTTTTATACCCAACATATGCCAAGTACTGAAAGCGGCATTTGGTCACATTTGTCCCAAACATCCTTGCAGTTTTCAAAATATCCCAAACATCCCAATTTCGAGGCCTGAGCCATATTTTGGACCCAAATTCTAGCTCTCTGCACGTATTCGCAGTTTGAAATTACGATTTTTTTTAAACCCAACATATGCGAAGTACTGAAAGCGGCGTTTGGTCACATTTGTCCCAAACCTTCCTGCAGTTTTCAAAATATCCCAAACATCCCAATATCGAGGCCTGAGCCATATTTTGGAGCCAAATTCTGGCTCTCTTCACGTATTCGCAGTTTGATATTACGAATTTTATACCCAACATATGCCAAGTACTGAAAGCGGCAGTGAGTCACATTTTGCACAAACTCCCTTCCAGTTTTCAAAGTATCCCAAATATCCCAATTTCGAGGCCTGAGCCATAGTTTGGAGCCAAATTCTGGCTCTCTGCACATATTCGCAGTTCGAAATTACATCTTTTTATACCCAACATATGCCAAGTACTGAAAGCGGCGTTTGGTCACATTTGTCCCAAACATCCCTGCAGTTTTCAAAATATCCCAAATATCTCAATTTCGAGGCCTGAGCCATATTTTGGAGCCAAATTCTGGCTCTCTGCACGTATTCGCAGTTCGAAATTACGTATTTTTATACCCAAGAAATGCCAAGTAATGAAAGCGGCGTTTGGTCACATTTGTCCCAAACCTTCCACCAGTTTTCAAAATATCCCAAACATCGCAATTTCGAGGCCTGATCCATATTTTGGAGCCAAATTCTGGCTCTCTGCATGTATTCGCAGGTTGATATTACAACTTTTTATACCCAACATATGCCAAGTCCTGAGAGCGGCAGTGAGTCATATTTAGCACAAACTCCCCTGCAGTTTTCGAAATATCCCAAATATCCCAATTTCGAGGCCTGATCCATATTTTGGAGCCAAATTCTGGCTCTCAGCACGTATTCGCAGTTTTAAGTTACGACTTTTTATACCCAACATATGCCAAGTACTGAAAGCGGCGTTTGGTCACATTTGTCCCAAACCTCCCTCCCAGTTTTCAAAATATCCCAAACATCCCAATTTCTAGGCCTGAGTCATATTTTGGAGCCAAATTCTTGCACTATGCACGTATTCGCAGTTTGATATTATGACTTTTTATACCCAACATATGCCTAGTCCTGAAAGCGGCAGTGAGTCACATTTTGCACAAACTCCCCTGCAGTTTTCGAAATATCCCAAATATCCCAATTTCGAGGCCAGAGCCATATTTTGGACCCAAATTCTGGCTCTCTGCACATATTCGCAGTTTGATATTACGACTTTTTATACCCAACATATGCAAAGTACTGGACGCAGCAGTGAGTCACATTTTGCACAAACTTCCCTGCAGTTTTCAAAATATCCCAAACATCCCAATTTCGAGACCTGAACCATATTTTGGACCCAAATTCTGGCTCTCTGCACGTATTCGCAGTTTGAAATTGCGAATTTTTTATACCAACATATGTCAAGTACTGAAAGCGGCATTTAGTCACATTTGTCCCAAACATCCTTGCAGTTTTCAAAATATCCTAAACATCCCAATTTCGAGGCCTGAGCAATATTTTGGAGCCAAATTCTGGCTATCTGCACGTATTCGCAGTTTGAAATTACGACTTTTTTATACCCAACATATGCGAAGGACTGAAAGCGGCAGTGAGTCACATTTTGCACAAACTCCCCTGTAGTTTTCCAAATATCCCAAATATCCCAATTTCGAGGCCCTGAGCCATATTTTGGAGCCAATTTCTGGCTCTCTGCACGTAATCGCAGTTTGAAATTGCGAATTTTTTATACCAACATATGCCAAGTATTGAAAGCAGCGTTTGGTCACATTTGTCCCAAACCTCCCAGCAGTTTTTAAAATATCTCAAACATCACAATTTCGAGGCTTGAGCCATAATTTGGAGCCAAATTCTGGCTCTATGCATGTATTCGCAGTTTGATATTACGAATTTTTATACCCAACATATGCCAAGAACTGAAAGGGGCGTTTGGTCACATTTGTTCCAAACCTCCCCGCAGTTTTCAAAATATCCCAAATATCCCAATTTCGAGGCCTGAGCCATATTTTGGGGCCAAATTCTGGCTCTCTGCATGTATTCGCAGGTTGATATTACAACTTTTTATACCCAACATATGCCGAGTACTGAAAGCGGCAGTGAGTCGGATTTTGCACAAACTCCCCTGCAGTTTTCAAAATATCCTAAACATCCCAATTTCGAGGCCTGAGCAATATTTTGGAGCCAAATTCTGGCTCTCTGCACGTATTCGCAGTTTGAAATTACGACTTTTTTATACCCAAAATATGCGAAGGACTGAAAGCGGCAGTGAGTCACATTTTGCACAAACTCCCCTGTAGTTTTCAAAATATCCCAAGTATCCCAATTTCGAGGCCTGAGCCAAATTTTGGAGCCAAATTCTGGCTCTCTGCATGTATTCGCAGGTTGATATTACAACTTTTTATACCCAACATATGCCAAGTACTGAAAGCGGCAGTGAGTCACATTTTGCACAAACTCCCCTGCAGTTTTCAAAATATCCCAAATATCCCAATTTCGAGGCCTGAGCCATATTATGGAGCCAAATTCAGGCTCTTTGCACGAATTCGCAGTTTGAAATTTCAACTTTTTTATACCAACATATGCCAAGTACTGAAAGCGGCTTTTGGTCACATTTGTCCCAAACCTCCCTGCAGTTTTCAAAATATTCCAAACATCCCAATTTCGAGGCCTGAGCCATAATTTGGAGCCAAATTCTGGATCTATGCACATATTCGCAGTTTGATATTACAAATTTTTATACCCAACATATGCCAAGTCCTGAGAGCGGCAGTGAGTCACATTTTGCACAAACTCCCCTGCAGTTTTCGAAATATCCCAAATATCCCAATTTCGAGGCCTGAGCCATATTATGGAGCCAAATTCTGGCTCTTTGCACGTATTCGCAGTTTGATATTACGACTTTTTATACCCAACATATGCCCAGTCCTGAAAGCTGCAGTGAGTCACATTTTGCACAAACTCCCCAGCAGTTTTCGAAATATCCTAAATATCCCAGTTTCGAGGCCTGAGCCATATTTTGGAGCCAAATTCTGGATCTCTGCACGTATTCGCAGTTTGAAATTGCGACTCTTTTATACCCAACATTTGCCAAGTACTGAAAGAGGCAGTGAGTGACATTTTGCCCAAACTCCCCTCCAGTTTTCAAAATAACACAAATATCCCAATTTCGAGGCCTGAGCCATATTTTGCAGCCAAATTCTGGCTCTCTGCACGTATTCGCAGTTAGAAATTACATCTTTTTATACCCAACATGTTTCAAGTACTGAAAGCGGCAGTGAGTCACATTTTGCACAAGCTCTCCTGCAGTTTTCAAAATATCCGAAACATCCCAATTTCGAGGCCTGAGCAATATTTTGGAGCCAAGTTTTGGCTCTCTGCACGTATTCGCAGTTTGAAATTACGACTTTTTTATACCCAACATATGCGAAGTACTGAAAGCGGCGTTTGGTCACATTTGTCCCAAACCTCCATGCAGTTTTCAAAATATCACAAATATCCCAATATCGAGGCCTGACCCATATTTTGGAGCCAAATTCTGGCTCTTTGCACTGATTCGCAGTTTGATATTACGACTTTATATACCCAACACAAGCCAAGTACTGAATGCGGCGGTGAGTCACATTTTGCACAAACTCCCCTGCAGTTTTCAAATTATCCCAAACGTCCCAATTTCGAGGCCTGAGCCATATTTTGGAGCCAAATTCTGGCTCTCTGCACGTATTCGCAGTTTTAGATTACGACTTTTTATACCCAACATATGCCAAGTCATGAAAACGGCAGTGAGTCACATTTTGCCAAACTCCCCTGCAGTTTTCAAAATATCCCAAACATCCCAATTTCGAGGCCTGAGCCATATTTTGGAGCCAAATTCTGGCTCTCTGCACGTATTTGCAGTTTGAAATTACGACTTTTTTATACCCAACATATGCGAAGTACTGAAAGCGGCGTTTGGTCATATTTGTCCCAAACTTTCCTGCAGTGTTCAAAATATCCCAAACATCCCAATATCGAGACCTGACACATATTTTGGAGTCAAATTCTGGATCTCTGCACGTATTCGCAGTTTGTAATTGCGTCTTTTTTTTATACCCAACATATGCGAAGTACTGAAAGCGGCGATTGGTCACATTTGTCCCAAACCTCCCTCCAGTTTTCAAAATATCCCAAACATCCCAATTTCGAGGACTGAGCCATATTTTGGAGCCAAATTCTAGCTCTCTGCACATAATCGCAGTTTGATATTATAAATTTTTTATACCCAACATATGCAAAGTCCTGAAAGCGGCAGTGAGTCACATTTTGCACAAACTCCCCTGCAGTTTTCGAAATATCCCAAATATCCCAATTTCGAGGCTGAGCCATATTATGGACCTAAATTCTGGCTCTTTGCACGTATTCGCAGATTGATATTACGACTTTTTATACCCAACATATGCCAAGTCCTGAAAGCTGTAGTGAGTCACATTTTGCACAAACTCCCCTGCAGTTTTCGAAATTTTCTAAATATCCCAATTTCGAGGCCTGAGCCATATTTTGGAGCCAAATTCTGGATCTCTGCACGTATTCGCAGTTTGAAATTGCGACTCTTTTATACCCAACATTTGCCAAGTACTGAAAGCGACGTTTAGTCACATTTGTCCCAATCCCCCCTGCAGTTTTCAAAATATCCCAAACGTCGCAATATCGAGGCCTGAGCCATATTTTGGAACCAAATTCAGGCTCTCTGCACGTATTCGCAGTTTGAAATAACGACTTTTTATACCCAACATATGCCAAGTACTGAAAGCGGCGTTTGGTATCATTTGTCCCAAACCTCCCTTCAGTTTTTCAAAATATCCCAAACATCCCAATTTCGAGGCCTGAGCCATATTTTGGAGCCAAATTCTGGCTCTATGCACGTATTCGCAGTTTGATATTACGACTTTTTATACCCAACATATGCGAAGGACTGAATGCGGCGTTTGGTCACATTTGTCCCAAACCTCCCTGCAGTTTTCAAAATATCCCAAATATCCCAATATCGTGGCCTGACCCATATGTTGGAGCCAAATTCTGGCTCTCTGCACGTATTTGCAGTTTGAAATTACGACTTTTTTATACCCAACATATGCGAAGTACTGAAAGCGACGTTTGGTCACATTTGTCCCAAACTTAACTGCAGTTTTCAAAATATCCCAACCATCCCAATTTCGAGGCCTGAGCCATATTTTGGAGCCAAATTCTGGCTCTCTGCACGTATTTGCAGTTTGAAATTACGACTTTTTATACCCAACATATGCAAAGTCCTGAAAGCGGCAGTGAGTGACATTTTGCCCAAACTCCCCTCCAGTTTTCAAAATAACGCAAATATCCAAATTTCGAGGCCTGAGCCATATTTTGGAGCTAAATTCTGGCTCTCTGCACGTATTCGCAGTTGGAAATTAAATCTTTTTATACCCAACATATGCCAAGTACTGAAAGCGGCGTTTGGTCACATTTGTCCCAAACCTCCCTGCAGTTTTCAATATATCCCAAATATCCCAATTTCGTGGCCTGCGCCATATTTTCGAGCCAAATTCAGGCTCTCTGCTTGTATTCGCAGTTTGAAATTACGAATTTTATACCCAACATATGCCAAGTACTGAAAGCGGCGTTTGGTCATATTTGTCCCAAAGTCCCCTGCAGTTTTCAAAATATCCCAAACATCCCAATTTCGAGGCCTGAGTTATATTTTGGAGCCAATTTCTGGCTCTCTGAACGTATTCGCAGTTTGAAATTACCACCTTTTATACCCAACATATGCCAAGTCCTGAAAGGGGCAGTGATTTACATTTTGCACAAACTCCCCTGCAGTTTTCAAAATATCCCAAATAACCCAATTTCGAGGCCTGAGCCATATTATGGAGCCAAATTCAGGCTCTCTGCACGTATTCGCAGTTTGAAATAACGACCTCTTATACCCAACATATGCGAAGTACTGAAAGCGGCGTTTGGTCACATTTGTCCTAAACCTCCCAGTAGTTTTCAAAATATCCCAAATATCCCAAATTTGAGGCCTGAGCCATATTATGGAGCCAAATTCAGGCTCTTTGCACGTATTCGCAGTTTGAAATTGCAAATTTTTTATACCAACATATGCCAAGTACTGAAAGCGGCTTTTTTTCACATTTGTCCCAAACCTCCCTGCAGTTTTCAAAATGTCCCAAACATCCCAATTTCGAGGCCTGAGCCATAATTTGGAGCCAAATTCTGGCTCTATGCACATATTCGCAGTTTGATATTACAAATTTTTATACCCAACATATGCCAAGTCCTGAAAGCGGCAGTGAGTCACATTTTGCACAAACTCCCCTGCAGTTTTCGAAATATCCCAAATATCCCAATTTCGAGGCCTGAGCCATATTATGGAGCCAAATTCTGGCTCTTTGCACGTATTCGCAGTTTGATATTACGACTTTTTATACCCAACATATTGCCAAGTCCTGAAAGCTGCAATGAGTCACATTTTGCACAAACTCCCCTGCAGTTTTCGAAATATCCTAAATATCCCAGTTTCGAGGCCTGAGCCATATTTTGGAGCCAAATTCTGGATCTCTGCACGTATTCGCAGTTTGAAATTGCGACTCTTTTATACCCAACATTTGCCAAGTACTAAAAGTGGCAGTGAGTGACATTTTGCCCAAACTCCCCTCCAGTTTTCAAAATAACGCAAATATCCAAATTTCGAGGCCTGAGCCATATTTTGGAGCTAAATTCTCGCTCTCTGCACGTATTCGCAGTTGGAAATTAAATCTTTTTATACCCAACATATGCCAAGTACTGAAAGCGGCGTTTGGTCATATTTGTCCCAAAGTCCCCTGCAGTTTCCAAAATATCCCAAACATCCCAATTTCGTGGCCTGAGTTATATTTTTGAGCTAATTTCTGGCTCTCTGAACGTATTCGCAGTTTGAAATTATCACCTTTTATACCCAACATATGCCAAGTCCTGAAAGCGGCAGTGATTTACATTTTGCACAAACTCCCCTGCAGTTTTCAAAATATACCAAATAACCCAATTTCGAGGCCTGAGCCATATTATGGAGCCAAATTTTGGCTCTTTGCACGTATTCGCAGTTTGAATTTGCGACTTTTTTATACCAACATATGCCAAGTACTGAAAGCGGCGTTTGGTCACATTTGTCCCAAACCTCCCTGCAGTTTTCAAAATATCCCAAACATCCCAATTTCGAGGCCTGAGCCATATTTTCGAGCCAAATTCTGGCTCTCTGCAAGTATTCGCAGTTTTAAATTACGACTTTTTATACCCAACACATGCCAAGTCCTGAAAACGGCAGAGAGTCACATTTTGCACAAACTCCCCTGCAGTTTTCAAAATATCCCAAACATCCCAATTTCGAGGCCTGAGCCATATTTTGGAGCCAAATTCTGGCTCTCTGCACGTATTTGCAGTTTGAAATTACGACTTTTTTATACCCAACATATGCGAAGTACTGAAAGCGGCGTTTGGTCATATTTGTCCCAAACTTTCCTTCAGTTTTCAAAATATCCCAAACATCCCAATATCGAGACCTGACACATATTTTGGAGTCAAATTCTGGATCTATGCACGTATTCGCAGTTTGTAATTGCGACTTTTTTTATACCCAACATATGCGAAGTACTGAAAGCGGCGTTTGGTCACATTTGTCCCAAACATCCCTGAAGTTTTCAAAATATCCCAAATATCCCAATTTCAAGGCCTGAGCCATATTTTGGAGCCAAATTCTGGCTCTCTGCACGTATTCGCAGTTCGAAATTACGTCTTTTTATACCCAACATATGCCAAGTACTGAAAGCGGCGTTTAGTCACATTTGTCCCAAAACTCCCCGCTGTTTTCAAAATATCTCAAATATCCCGATTTCGAGGCCTGAGCCATATTTTGGAGCCAAATTCTGGCTCTCTGCATGTATTCGGGGTTTGATATTACGACTTTTTATACCCAACATATGCCAAGTACTGAAAGCGGCAATGAGTCACATTTTGAACAAACTCCCCTGCAGTTTTCAAAATATCCCAAATATCCCAATATCCAGGCCTGACCCATATTTTGGAGCCAAATTCTGGCTCTTTGCACGTATTCGCAGTTTGATATTTCGACTTTTTATACCCAACATATGCCAAGTACTGAAAGCGGCAGTGAGTCACATTTTGCACAAACTCCCCTGCAGTTTTCAAAATATCCCAAACGTCCCAATTTCGAGGCCTGAGCCATATTTTGGAGCCAAATTCTGGCTCTCTGCACGTATTCGCAGTTAGAAATTACATCTTTTTATACCCAACATATGCCAAGTACTGAAAGCGGCGTTTGGTCACATTTGTCCCAAACCTCCCTGCAGTTTTCAATATATATCCCAAATATCCCAATTTCGAGGCCTGCGCCATATTTTGGAGCCAAATTCAGGCTCTCTGCACGTATTCGCAGTTTGAAATTACGACTTTTTATACCCAACATATGCCAAGTACTGAAAGCGGCGTTTGGTCATATTTGTCCCAAAGTCCCCTGCAGTTTCCAAAATATCCCAAACATCCCAATTTCGTGGCCTGAGTTATATTTTTGAGCTAATTTCTGGCTCTCTGAACGTATTCGCAGTTTGAAATTATCACCTTTTATACCCAACATATGCCAAGTCCTGAAACGGCAGTGATTTACATTTTGCACAAACTCCCCTGCAGTTTTCAAAATATACCAAATAACCCAATTTCGAGGCCTGAGCCATATTATGGAGCCAAATTTTGGCTCTTTGCACGTATTCGCAGTTTGAAATTGCGACTTTTTTATACCAACATATGCCAAGTACTGAAAGCGGCGTTTGGTCACATTTGTCCAAAACCTCCCTGCAGTTTTCAAAATATCCCAAACATCCCAATTTCGAGGCCTGAGCCATATTTTCGAGCCAAATTCTGGCTCTCTGCACGTATTCGCAGTTTTAAATTACGACTTTTTATACCCAACACATGCCAAGTCCTGAAAACGGCAGTGAGTCACATTTTGCACAAACTCCCCTGCAGTTTTCAAAATATCCCAAACATCCCAATTTCGAGGCCTGAGCCATATTTTGGAGCCAAATTCTAGCTCTCTGCACGTATTTGCAGTTTGAAATTACGATTTTTATACCCAACATATGCCAAGTACTGAAAGCGGCGTTTGGTCACATTTGTCCTAAACCTCCCTTCAATTTTCAAAATTTCCCAAACATCCCAATTTCGAGGCCTGAGCCATATATTGGAGCCAAATTCAAGCTCTCCGCACGTATTCGCAGTTTGAAATATCGACTTTTTATACCCAACATATGCGAAGTACTGAAAGTGGTGTTTTGTCACATTTGTCCCAAACCTCCCTGCAGTTTTCAAAATAACTTAAATATCCCAATTTTTAGGCCTGAGCCATATTTTGGAGCCAAATTCTGGCTCTATGCACGTATTCGCAGTTTGATATTACGAATTTTTATACCCAGCATATGCCAAGTCCTGAAAGCGGCAGTGAGTCACATTTTGCACCAACTCCCCTGCAGTTTTCGAAATATCCCAAATAACCCAATTTCGAGGCCTGAGTCATATTTTGGAGCCAAATTCTGGATCTCTGCACGTATTCGCAGTTTGAAATTGCGACTTTTTTATACCCAACATATGCCAAGTACTGAAAGCGGCAGTGAGTCACATTTTGCCCAAACTCCCCTCCAGTTTTCAAAATAACGCAAATATCCCGATTTTGAGGCCTGAGCCATATTTTGGAGACAAATTCTGGCTCTCTGCACGTATTCGCAGTTCGAAATTACGTCTTTTTATACCCAACATATGCCAAGTACTGAAAGCGGCGTTAAGTCACATTTGTCCCAAACCTCCCCGCAGTTTTCAAAATATCCCAAATATCCCAATTTCGAGGCCTGAGCCATATTTTGGAGCCAAATTCTGGCTCTCTGAATGTATTGGGGGTTTGTTATTACGACTTTTTATACCCAACATATGCCAAGTACTGAAAGCGGCAGTGAGTCACATTTTGCACAAACTCCCCTGCAGTTTTCAAAATATCCCAAACATCCCAATTACGAGGCCTGATCAATATTTTGGAGCCAAATTTTGGCTCTCTGCACGTATTCGCAGTTTGAAATTACGACTTTTTTATGCCCAACAGGTGCGAAGGACTGAAAGCGGCGCTTGGTCACATTTGTCCCAAACCTCCCTGCAGTTTTCAAAATATCCTAAGTATCCCAATTTCGAAGCCTGAGCCATATTTTGAGCCAAATTCAGGCTCTCTGCACGTATTCGCAGTTTGAAATTACGACTTTTTATACCCAACATATGCCAAGTCTTGAAAGCGGCAGTGAGTCACATTTTGGACAAACTCCCCTGCAGTTTTCAAAATATCCCAAATATCCCAATTTCGAGGCCTGAGCCATATTATGGAGCCAAATTCAGGCTCTTTGCACGTATTCGCAGTTTGAAATTGCAACTTTTTTATACCAACATATGCCAAGTACTGAAAGCGGCTTTTGGTCACATTTGTCCCAAACCTCCCTGCAGTTTTCAAAATATCCCAAACATCCCAATTTCGAGGCCTGAGCCATATTTTGGAACCAAATTCTGGCTCTATGCACGTATTCGCAGTTTGATATTACGACTTTTTATACCCAACATATGCCAAGTCTTGAAAGCGGCAGTGAGTCACATTTTGCACAAACTCCCCTGCAGTTTTCGAAATATCCCAAATATCCCAGTTTCGAGGCCTGCGCCATATTTTGGAGCCAAATTCTGGATCTCTGCACGTATTCGCAGTTTGAAATTGCGACTCTTTTATACCCAACATTTGCCAAGTACTGAAAGCGGCGTTTGGTCACATTTGTTCCAAACATCCCTGCAGTTTTCAAAATATCACAAATTTCCCAATTTCGAGGCCTGAGCCATATTTTGGAGCCAAATTCTAGCTCTCTGCATGTATTCGGGGTTTGATATTACGACTTTTTATACCCAACATATGCCAAGTATTGAAAGCGGCATTGAGTCACATTTTGCACAAACTCCCCTGCAATTTTCAAAATATCCCAAACATCCCAATTTCGAGGCCTGAGCAATATTTTGGAGCCAAATTTTGGCTCTCTGCACGTATTCGCAGTTTGAAATTACGACTTTTTTATACCCAACATATGCGAAGGACTGAAAGCGGCGTTTGGTCACATTTGTCCTAAACCTCCCTGCAGTTTTCAAAATATCCCAAATATCCCAATATCGAGGACTGACCCATATTTTGGAGCAAAATTCTGGCTCTTTGCACGAATTCGTAGTTTGATATTACGACTTTTTATTCCCAACATATGCCAAGTACTGAAAGCGGCAGTGAGTCACATTTTGCACAAACTCCCGTGCAGTTTTCAAAATATCCCAAACATCCCAATTTCGAGGTCTGAGCCATATTTTGGAGCCAAATTCTGGCTCTCTGCACGTATTTGCAGTTTGAAATTACGACTTTTTTATACCCAACATATGTGAAGTACTGAAAGCGGCGTTTGGTCACATTTGTCCCAAACTTTCCTGCAGTTTTCAAAATATCCCAAACATCCCAATATCGAGGCCTGAGCCATATTTTGGAGCCAAATTCTGGCTCTCTGCACGTATTCGCAGTTCGAGATAACGTCTTTTTATACCTTACATATGCCAAGTACTGAAAGCGGCCTTTAGTCACATTTGTCCTAAACCTCCCTGCAGTTTTCAACATATCCCAAATATCCCAATTTCGAGGCCTGAGCCATATTTCGGAGCCAAATTCTGGCTCTCTGCACGTATTTTCAGTTTGAAATTACGAATTTTTTATACCCAACATATGCGAAGTACTGAAAGCGGCGTTTGGTCACATTTGTCCCAAACTTTCCTGCAGTTTTCAAAATATCCCAAACATCCCAATATCGAGGCCTGAGCCATATTTTGGAGCCAAATTCTGGCTCTCTGCACGTATTCGCAGTTTGAAATAACGAATTTTTATACCCAACATATGCGCAGTACTGAAAGCGGCGTTTAGTCACATTTGTCCCAATCCCCCCTGCAGTTTTCAAAATATCCCAAACATCCCAATATCGATGCCTGAGCCATATTTTGCCACCAAATTCAGGCTCTCTGCTCGAATTCGCAGTTTGAAATAACGACTTTTTATACCAACATATGCCAAGTACTGAAAGCGGCGTTTGGTCACATTTGTCCCAAATATAACTGAAGTTTTCAAAATATCCCAAACATCACATTATCGAGGCCTGAGCCATATTTTGGAACCAAATTCAGGCTCTCTGCACGTATTCGCAGTTTGAAATAACGACTTTTTATACCCAACATATGCCAAGTACTGAAAGCGGCATTTGGTCACATTTGTCCCAAACCTCCCTCCAGTTTTCAAAATATCCCAACCATCCCAATTTCGAGGCCTGAGCCATATTTTGGAGTCAAATTCTAGCTTTCTGCACGTATTCGCAGTTTAAAATTACGACTTTTTATACCCAACATATGCGAAGTACTGAAAGCGGCGTTTGGTCACATTTGTCCCAAACCTCCCTGCAGTTTTCAAAATATCCTAAATATCCCAATTTCGAGGCCAGAGCCATATTTTGGAGCCAAATTCAGGCTCTCTGCACGTATTCGCAGTTTGAAATTACGACTTTTTATACCCAACATATGCCAAGTCCTGAAAGCGGCAGTGAGTCACATTTTGCACAAACTCCCTACAGTTTTCAAAATGTCCCAAATATCCCATTTTCGAGGCCTGAGCCATAATTTGCAGCCAAATTCTGGCTCTATGCACATATTCGCAGTTTGATATTACAAATTTTTATACCCAACATATGCCAAGTCCTGAAAGCGGCAGTGAGTCACATTTTGCACAAACTCCCCTGCAGTTTTTGAAATATCCCAAATATCCCAGTTTCGAGGCCTGAGCCATATTTTGGAGCCAAATTCTGGATCTCTGCACGTATTCGTAGTTTGAAATTGCGACTCTTTTTATACCCAACATTTGCCAAGTACTGAAAGCGGCAGTGAGTGACATTTTGCACAAACTCCCCTGCAATTTTCAAAATGTCCCAAATATCCCATTTTCGAGGCCTGAGCCATAATTTGCAGCCAAATTCTGGCTCTATGCACATATTCGCAGTTTGATATTACGAATTTTTATACCCAACATATGCCAAGTCCTGAAAGTGGCAGCGAGTCATATTTTGCACAAACTCCCCTGCAGTTTTCGAAATATCCCAAATATCCCAGTTTCGAGGCCTGCGCCATATTTTGGAGCCAATTCTGGATCTCTGCACGTATTCGCAGTTTGAAATTGCGACTCTTTTATACCCAACATATGCCAAGTACTGAAAGCGGCGTTTGGTCACATTTGTTCCAAACATCCTTGAAGTTTTCAAAATATCACAAATATCCCAATTTCGAGGCCTGAGCCATATTTTGGAGCCAAATTCTGGCTCTCTGCACGTATTCGAAGTTCGAAATAACGTCTTTTTATACCTAACATATGCCAAGTACTGAAAGCGGCGTTTAGTCACATTTGTCCCAAACCTCCCTGCAGTTTTCAACATATCCCAAATATCCCAATTTCTAGGCCTGAGCCATATTTTGGAGCCAAATTCTGGCTCTCTGCATGTATTCGGGGTTTGATATTACGACTTTTTATACCCAACATATGCCAAGTACTGAAAGCGGCGTTTGGTCACATTTGTTCCAAACATCCCTGAAGTTTTCAAAATATCCCAAACATCCCAATTTCGAGGCCTGAGCAATATTTTGGAGCCAAATTTTGGCTCTTTGCACGTATTCGCAGTTTGAAATTACGACTTTTTTATACCCAACATATGCGAAGGACTGAAAGCGGCGTTTGGTCACATTTGTCCTAAACCTCCCTGCAGTTTTCAAAATATCCCAAATATCCCAATATCGAGGCCTCACCCATATTTTGGAGCCAAATTCTGGCTCTTTGCACGTATTCGTAGTTTGATATTACGACTTTTTATTCCCAACATATGCCAAGTACTGAAAGCGGCAGTGAGTCACATTTTGCACAAACTCCCCTGCAGTTTTCAAAATATCCCAAACATCCCAATTTCGAGGTCTGAGCCATATTTTGGAGCCAAATTCTGGCTCTTTGCACGTATTTGCAGTTTGAAATTACGACTTTTTTATACCCATCATATGCGAAGTACTGAAAGCGGCGTTTGGTCACATTTGTCCCAAACTTTCCTGCAGTTTTCAAAATATCCCAAACATACCAATATCGAGGCCTGAGCCATATTTTGGAGCCAAATTCTGGCTCTCTGCACGTATTCGCAGTTTGAAATAACGACTTTTTATACCCAACATATGCGAAGTACAGAAAGCGGCGTTTAGTAACATTTGTCCCAATCCCCCCTGCAGTTTTCAAAATATCCCAAACATCCCAATATCGAGGCCTGAGCCATATTTTGCAACCAAATTCAGGCTCTCTGCTCGTATTCGCAGTTTGAAATAACGACTTTTTATACCCAACATATGCCAAGTAGTGAAAGCGGCGTTTGGTCACATTTGTCCCAAATATAACTGCAGTTTTTAAAATATCCCAACCACCCCAATTTCGAGGCCTGAGCCATATTTTGGATTCAAATTCTAGCTTTCTGCACGTATTCGCAGTTTGAAATTACGACTTTTTATACACAACATATGCGAAGTACTGAGAGCGGCGTTTGGTCACATTTGTCCCAAACCTCCCTGCAGTTTTCAAAATATCCCAAATATTCCAATTTCGAGGCCTGAGCCATATTTCGGAGCCAAATTCTGGCTCTCTGCACGTATTCGCAGTTTGAAATAACGACTTTTTATACCCAACATATTCGCAGTACTGAAAGCGGCGTTTGGTCACATTTGTCCCAAACCTCCCTCCAGTTTTCAAAATATCCCAACCGTCCCAATTTCGAGGCCTGAGCCATATTTTGGAGTCAAATTCTAGCTTTCTGCACGTATTCACAGTTTGAAATTACGACTTTTTATACCCAACATATGCGAAGTACTGAAAGCGGCGTTTGGTCACATTTGTCCCAAACCTCCCTGCAGTTTTCAAAATATCCCAAATATCCCAATTTCGAGGCCTGCGCCATATTTTGGAGCCAAATTCAGGCTCTCTGCACGTATTCGCAGTTTGAAATTACGACTTTTTATACCCAACATATGGCAAGTACTGAAAGCGCTGTTTGGTCATATTTGTCCCAAAGTCCCCTGCAGTTTTCAAAATATCCCAAACATCCCAATTTCGAGGCCTGAGTTATATTTTGGAGCCAATTTCTGGCTCTCTGAACGTATTCGCAGTTTTAAATTAGCACCTTTTATACCCAACATATGCCAAGTCCTGAAAGCGGCAGTGAGTCACATTTTGCACAAACTCCCCTGCAGTTTTCAAAATATCCCAAATAACCCAATTTCGAGGCCTGAGCCATATTATGGAGCCAAATTTTGGCTCTTTGCACGTATTCGCTGTTTGAAATTGCGACTTTTTTATACCAACATATGCCAAGTACTGAAAGCGGCGTTTGGTCACATTTGTCCCAAACCTAACTGCATTTTTCAAAATATCCCAAACATCCCAATTTCGAGGCCTTAGCCATATTTTGGAGCCAAATTCTGGCTCTCTGCACGTATTCGCAATTTTAAATTACGACTTTTTATACCCAACATATGCCAAGTTCTGAAAACGGCAGTGAGTCACATTTTGCACAAACTCCCCTGCAGTTTTCCAAATATCCCAAACATTCCAATTTTGAGGCCTGAGCCATATTTTGGAGCCAAATTCTAGCTCTCTGCACGTATTCCCAGTTTGAAATTACGACTTTTTATACCCAACATATGCGAAGTACTGAAAGCGGCGTTTGGTCACATTTGTCCCAAAGCTCCCTGCAGTTTTCAAAATATCCCAATTTCGAGGCCTGAGCCATATTTTGGAGCCAAATTCAGGCTCTCTGCACGTATTCGCAGTTTGAAATCACGAATTTTTATACCCGACATATGCCAAGTCCTGAAAGAGGAAGCAAGTCACATTTTGCACAAACTCCCCTGCAGTTTTCAAAATATCCCAAATATTATAATTTCGAGGCATGAGCCATATTATGGAGCCAAATTCAGGCTCTTTGCACGTATTCGCAGTTTGAAATTGCAACTTTTTTATACCAACATATGCCAAGTACTGAAAGTGGCTTTTGGTCACATTTGTCCCAAACCTCCCTGCAGTTTTCAAAATATCCCTAACATCTCAATTTCGAGGCCTGAGCTATAATTTGGAGCCAAATTCTGGCTCTATGCACGTATTCGCAGTTTGATATTACGAGTTTTTATACCCAACATATGCCAAGTACTGAAAGCGGCGTTTGGTCATATTTGTCCCAAAGTCCCCTGCAGTTTTCAAAATATCCCAAACATCCCAATTTCGAGGCCTGAGTTATATTTTGGAGCCAATTTCTGGCTCTCTGAACGTATTCGCAGTTTGAAATTACCACCTTTTATACCCAACATATGCCAAGTCCTGAAAGCGGCAGTGAGTCACATTTTGCACAAACTCCCCTGCAGTTTTCAAAATATCCCAAATAACCCAATTTCGAGGCCTGAGCCATATTATGGAGCCAAATTCAGGCTCTCTGCACGTATTCGCAGTTTGAAATAACGACCTTTTATACCCAACATATGCGAAGTACTTAAAGCGGCGTTTGGTCACATTTGTCCTAAACCTCCCAGTAGTTTTCAAAATATCCCAAATATCCCAAATTTGAGGCCTGAGCCATATTATGGAGCCAAATTCAGGCTCTTTGCACGTATTCGCAGTTTGAAATTGCAAATTTTTTATACCAACATATGCCAAGTACTGAAAGCGGCTTTTTTTCACATTTGTCCCAAACCTCCCTGCAGTTTTCAAAATATCCCAAACATCCCAATTTCGAGGCCTGAGCCATAATTTGGAGCCAAATTCTGGCTCTATGCACATATTCGCAGTTTGATATTACAAATTTTTATACCCAACATATGCCAAGTCCTGAAAGCGGCAGTGAGTCACATTTTGCACAAACTCCCCTGCAGTTTTCGAAATATCCCAAATATCCCAATTTCGAGGCCTGAGCCATATTATGGAGCCAAATTCTGGCTCTTTGCACGTATTCGCAGTTTGATATTACGACTTTTTATACCCAACATATTGCCAAGTCCTGAAAGCTGCAATGAGTCACATTTTGCACAAACTCCCCTGCAGTTTTCGAAATATCCTAAATATCCCAGTTTCGAGGCCTGAGCCATATTTTGGAGCCAAATTCTGGATCTCTGCACGTATTCGCAGTTTGAAATTGCGACTCTTTTATACCCAACATTTGCCAAGTACTAAAAGTGGCAGTGAGTGACATTTTGCCCAAACTCCCCTCCAGTTTTCAAAATAACGCAAATATCCAAATTTCGAGGCCTGAGCCATATTTTGGAGCTAAATTCTGGCTCTCTGCACGTATTCGCAGTTGGAAATTAAATCTTTTTATACCCAACATATGCCAAGTACTGAAAGCGGCGTTTGGTCACATTTGTTCCAAACATCCCTGCAGTTTTCAAAATATCCCAAACGTCCCAATTTCGAGGCCTGAGCCATATTTTGGAGCCAAATTCTGGCTCTCTGCACGTATTCGCAGTTAAAAATTACATCTTTTTATACCCAACATATGCCAAGTACTGAAAGCGGCGTTTGGTCATATTTGTCCCAAAGTCCCCTGCAGTTTCCAAAATATCCCAAACATCCCAATTTCGTGGCCTGAGTTATATTTTTGAGCTAATTTCTGGCTCTCTGAACGTATTCGCAGTTTGAAATTATCACCTTTTATACCCAACATATGCCAAGTCCTGAAAGCGGCAGTGATTTACATTTTGCACAAACTCCCCTGCAGTTTTCAAAATATACCAAATAACCCAATTTCGAGGCCTGAGCCATATTATGGAGCCAAATTTTGGCTCTTTGCACGTATTCGCAGTTTGAAATTGCGACTTTTTTATACCAACATATGCCAAGTACTGAAAGCGGCGTTTGGTCACATTTGTCCCAAACCTCCCTGTAGTTTTCAAAATATCTCAAACATCCCAATTTCGAGGCCTGAGCCATATTTTGGAGCCAAATTTTGGCTCTTTGCACGTATTTGCAGTTTGAAATTACGACTTTTTTATACCCAACATATGCGAAGTACTGAAAGCGGCGTTTGGTCATATTTGTCCCAAACTTTCCTCCAGTTTTCAAAATATCCCAAACATCCCAATATCGAGACCTGACACATATTTTGGAGTCAAATTCTGGATCTCTGCACGTATTCGCAGTTTGTAATTGCGACTTTTTTTATACCCAACATATGCGAAGTACTGAAAGCGGCGTTTGGTCACATTTGTCCCAAACATCCCTGAAGTTTTCAAAATATCCCAAATATCCCAATTTCAAGGCCTGAGCCATATTTTGGAGCCAAATTCTGGCTCTCTGCACGTATTCGCAGTTCGAAATTACGTCTTTTTATAACCAACATATGCCAAGTACTGAAAGCGGCAATGAGTCACATTTTGAACAGACTCCCCTGCAGTTTTCAAAATATCCCAAATATCCCAATATCGAGGCCTGACCCATATTTTGGAGCCAAATTCTGGCTCTTTGCACGTATTCGCAGTTTGATATTTCGACTTTTTATACCCAACATATGCCAAGTACTGAAAGCGGCAGTGAGTCACATTTTGCACAAACTCCCCTGCAGTTTTCAAAATATCCCAAACGTCCCAATTTCGAGGCCTGAGCCATATTTTGGAGCCAAATTCTGGCTCTCTGCACGTATTCGCAGTTAGAAATTACATCTTTTTATACCCAACATATGCCAAGTACTGAAAGCGGCGTGTGGTCACATTTGTCCCAAACCTCCCTGCAGTTTTCAATATATATCCCAAATATCCCAATTTCGAGGCCTGCGCCATATTTTGGAGCCAAATTCAGGCTCTCTGCACGTATTCGCAGTTTGAAATTACGACTTTTTATACCCAACATATGCCAAGTACTGAAAGCGGCGTTTGGTCATATTTGTCCCAAAGTCCCCTGCAGTTTCCAAAATATCCCAAACATCCCAATTTCGTGGCCTGAGTTATATTTTTGAGCTAATTTCTGGCTCTCTGAACGTATTCGCAGTTTGAAATTATCACCTTTTATACCCAACATATGCCAAGTCCTGAAACGGCAGTGATTTACATTTTGCACAAACTCCCCTGCAGTTTTCAAAATATACCAAATAACCCAATTTCGAGACCTGAGCCATATTATGGAGCCAAATTTTGGCTCTTTGCACGTATTCGCAGTTTGAAATTGCGACTTTTTTATACCAACATATGCCAAGTACTGAAAGCGGCGTTTGGTCACATTTGTCCAAAACCTCCCTGCAGTTTTCAAAATATCCCAAACATCCCAATTTCGAGGCCTGAGCCATATTTTCGAGCCAAATTCTGGCTCTCTGCACGTATTCGCAGTTTTAAATTACGACTTTTTATACCCAACACATGCCAAGTCCTGAAAACGGCAGTGAGTCACATTTTGCACAAACTCCCCTGCAGTTTTCAAAATATCCCAAACATCCCAATTTCGAGGCCTGAGCCATATTTTGGAGCCAAATTCTAGCTCTCTGCACGTATTTGCAGTTTGAAATTACGATTTTTATACCCAACATATGCCAAGTACTGAAAGCGGCGTTTGGTCACATTTGTCCTAAACCTCCCTTCAATTTTCAAAATTTCCCAAACATCCCAATTTCGAGGCCTGAGCCATATATTGGAGCCAAATTCAAGCTCTCCGCACGTATTCGCAGTTTGAAATATCGACTTTTTATACCCAACATATGCGAAGTACTGAAAGTGGCGTTTTGTCACATTTGTCCCAAACCTCCCTGCAGTTTTCAAAATAACTTAAATATCCCAATTTTTAGGCCTGAGCCATATTTTGGAGCCAAATTCTGGCTCTATGCACGTATTCGCAGTTTGATATTACGAATTTTTATACCCAGCATATGCCAAGTCCTGAAAGCGGCAGTGAGTCACATTTTGCACCAACTCCCCTGCAGTTTTCGAAATATCCCAAATAACCCAATTTCGAGGCCTGAGTCATATTTTGGAGCCAAATTCTGGATCTCTGCACGTATTCGCAGTTTGAAATTGCGACTTTTTTATACCCAACATATGCCAAGTACTGAAAGCGGCAGTGAGTCACATTTTGCCCAAACTCCCCTCCAGTTTTCAAAATAACGCAAATATCCCGATTTTGAGGCCTGAGCCATATTTTGGAGACAAATTCTGGCTCTCTGCACGTATTCGCAGTTCGAAATTACGTCTTTTTATACCCAACATATGCCAAGTACTGAAAGCGGCGTTTAGTCACATTTGTCCCAAACCTCCCCGCAGTTTTCAAAATATCCCAAATATCCCAATTTCGAGGCCTGAGCCATATTTTGGAGCCAAATTCTGGCTCTCTGCATGTATTGGGGGTTTGTTATTACGACTTTTTATACCCAACATATGCCAAGTACTGAAAGCGGCAGTGAGTCACATTTTGCACAAACTCCCCTGCAGTTTTCAAAATATCCCAAATATCCCAATTTCGAGGCCTGAGCCATATTATGGAGCCAAATTCAGGCTCTTTGCACGTATTCGCAGTTTGAAATTGCAACTTTTTTATACCAACATATGCCAAGTACTGAAAGCGGCTTTTGGTCACATTTGTCCCAAACCTCCCTGCAGTTTTCAAAATATCCCAAACATCCCAATTTCGAGGCCTGAGCCATATTTTGGAACCAAATTCTGGCTCTATGCACGTATTCGCAGTTTGATATTACGAATTTTTATACCCAACATATGCCAAGTCCTGAAAGTGGCAGTGAGTCACATTTTGCACAAACTCCCCTGCAGTTTTCGAAATATCCCAAATATCCCAGTTTCGAGGCCTGCGCCATATTTTGGAGCCAAATTCTGGATCTCTGCACGTATTCGCAGTTTGAAATTGCGACTCTTTTATACCCAACATTTGCCAAGTACTGAAAGCGGTGTTTGGTCACATTTGTTCCAAACATCCCTGCAGTTTTCAAAATATCACAAATTTCCCAATTTCGAGGCCTGAGCCATATTTTGGAGCCAAATTCTAGCTCTCTGCATGTATTCGGGGTTTGATATTACGACTTTTTATACCCAACATATGCCAAGTATTGAAAGCGGCATTGAGTCACATTTTGCACAAACTCCCCTGCAATTTTCAAAATATCCCAAACATCCCAATTTCGAGGCCTGAGCAATATTTTGGAGCCAAATTTTGGCTCTCTGCACGTATTCGCAGTTTGAAATTACGACTTTTTTATACCCAACATATGCGAAGGACTGAAAGCGGCGTTTGGTCACATTTGTTCAAAACCTCCCTGCAGTTTTCAAAATATCCCAAATATCCCAATATCGAGGCCTGACCCATATTTTGGAGCCAAATTCTGGCTCTTTGCACGAATTCGTAGTTTGATATTACGACTTTTTATTCCCAACATATGCCAAGTACTGAAAGCGGCAGTGAGTCACATTTTGCACAAACTCCCGTGCAGTTTTCAAAATATCCCAAACATCCCAATTTCGAGGTCTAAGCCATATTTTGGAGCCAAATTCTGGCTCTCTGCACGTATTTGCAGTTTGAAATTACGACTTTTTTATACCCAACATATGTGAAGTACTGAAAGCGGCGTTTGGTCACATTTGTCCCAAACTTTCCTGCAGTTTTCAAAATATCCCAAACATCCCAATATCGAGGCCTGAGCCATATTTTGGAGCCAAATTCTGGCTCTCTGCACGTATTCGCAGTTCGAGATAACGTCTTTTTATACCTTACATATGCCAAGTACTGAAAGCGGCCTTTAGTCACATTTGTCCTAAACCTCCCTGCAGTTTTCAACATATCCCAAATATCCCAATTTCGAGGCCTGAGCCAAATTCTGGCTCTCTGCACGTATTTTCAGTTTGAAATTACGAATTTTTTATACCTAACATATGCGAAGTACTGAAAGCGGCGTTTGGTCACATTTGTCCCAAACTTTCCTGCAGTTTTCAAAATATCCCAAACATCCCAATATCGAGGCCTGAGCCATATTTTGGAGCCAAATTCTGGCTCTCTGCACGTATTCGCAGTTTGAAATAACGACTTTTTATACCCAACATATGCGCAGTACTGAAAGCGGCGTTTAGTCACATTTGTCCCAATCCCCCCTGCAGTTTTCAAAATATCCCAAACATCCCAATATCGAGGCCTGAGCCATATTTTGGAGCCAAATTCTGGCTCTCTGCACGTATTCGCAGTTTGAAATAACGACTTTTTATACCCAACATATGCGCAGTACTGAAAGCGGCGTTTAGTCACATTTGTCCCAATCCCCCCTGCAATTTTCAAAATATCCCAAACATCCCAATTTCGAGGCCTGAGCAATATTTTGGAGCCAAATGTTGGCTCTCTGCACGTATTCACAGTTTGAAATTACGACTTTTTTATACCCAACATATGCAAAGGACTGAAAGCGGCGTTTGGTCACATTTCTCCTAAACCTCCCTGCAGTTTTCAAAATATCCCAAATATCCCAATATCGAGGCCTGACCCATATTTTGGAGCCAAATTCTGGCTCTTTGCACGTATTCGCAGTTTGATATTACGACTTTTTATTCCACCATATGCCAAGTACTTAAAGCGGCAGTGAGTCACATTTTGCACAAACTCCCCTGCAGTTTTCAAAATATCCCAAACATCCCAATTTCGAGGTCTGAGCCATATTTTGGAGCCAAATTCTGGCTCTCTGCACGTATTTGCAGTTTGAAATTACGACTTTTTTATACCCAACATATGCGAAGTACTGAAAGCGGCGTTTGGTCACATTTGTCCCAAACTTTCCTGCAGTTTTCAAAATATCCCAAACATCCCAATATCGAGGCCTGAGCCATATTTTGGAGTCAAATTCTAGCTTTCTGCACGTATTCACAGTTTGAAATTACGACTTTTTATACCCAACATATGCGAAGTACTGAAAGCGGCGTTTGGTCACATTTGTCCCAAACCTCCCTGCAGTTTTCAAAATATCCCAAATATCCCAATTTCGAGGCCTGCGCCATATTTTGGAGCCAAATTCAGGCTCTCTGCACGTATTCGCAGTTTGAAATTACGACTTTTTATACCCAACATATGGCAAGTACTGAAAGCGCTGTTTGGTCATATTTGTCCCAAAGTCCCCTGCAGTTTTCAAAATATCCCAAACATCCCAATTTCGAGGCCTGAGTTATATTTTGGAGCCAATTTCTGGCTCTCTGAACGTATTCGCAGTTTTAAATTAGCACCTTTTATACCCAACATATGCCAAGTCCTGAAAGCGGCAGTGAGTCACATTTTGCACAAACTCCCCTGCAGTTTTCAAAATATCCCAAATAACCCAATTTCGAGGCCTGAGCCATATTATGGAGCCAAATTTTGGCTCTTTGCACGTATTCGCTGTTTGAAATTGCGACTTTTTTATACCAACATATGCCAAGTACTGAAAGCGGCGTTTGGTCACATTTGTCCCAAACCTAACTGCATTTTTCAAAATATCCCAAACATCCCAATTTCGAGGCCTTAGCCATATTTTGGAGCCAAATTCTGGCTCTCTGCACGTATTCGCAATTTCAAATTACGACTTTTTATACCCAACATATGCCAAGTTCTGAAAACGGCAGTGAGTCACATTTTGCACAAACTCCCCTGCAGTTATCCAAATATCCCAAACATTCCAATTTTGAGGCCTGAGCCATATTTTGGAGCCAAATTCTAGCTCTCTGCACGTATTCCCAGTTTGAAATTACGACTTTTTATACCCAACATATGCGAAGTACTGAAAGCGGCGTTTGGTCACATTTGTCCCAAAGCTCCCTGCAGTTTTCAAAATATCCCAATTTCGAGGCCTGAGCCATATTTTGGAGCCAAATTCAGGCTCTCTGCACGTATTCGCAGTTTGAAATCACGAATTTTTATACCCGACATAGGCCAAGTCCTGAAAGAGGAAGCAAGTCACATTTTGCACAAACTCCCCTGCAGTTTTCAAAATATCCCAAATATTATAATTTCGAGGCATGAGCCATATTATGGAGCCAAATTCAGGCTCTTTGCACGTATTCGCAGTTTGAAATTGCAACTTTTTTATACCAACATATGCCAAGTACTGAAAGTGGCTTTTGGTCACATTTGTCCCAAACCTCCCTGCAGTTTTCAAAATATCCCAAACATCCCAATTTCGAGGCCTGAGCAATATTTTGGAGCCAAATGTTGGCTCTCTGCACGTATTCACAGTTTGAAATTACGACTTTTTTATACCCAACATATGCAAAGGACTGAAAGCGGCGTTTGGTCACATTTCTCCTAAACCTCCCTGCAGTTTTCAAAATATCCCAAATATCCCAATATCGAGGCCTGACCCATATTTTGGAGCCAAATTCTGGCTCTTTGCACGTATTCGCAGTTTGATATTACGACTTTTTATTCCACCATATGCCAAGTACTTAAAGCGGCAGTGAGTCACATTTTGCACAAACTCCCCTGCAGTTTTCAAAATATCCCAAACATCCCAATTTCGAGGTCTGAGCCATATTTTGGAGCCAAATTCTGGCTCTCTGCACGTATTTGCAGTTTGAAATTACGACTTTTTTATACCCAACATATGCGAAGTACTGAAAGCGGCGTTTGGTCACATTTGTCCCAAACTTTCCTGCAGTTTTCAAAATATCCCAAACATCCCAATATCGAGGCCTGAGCCATATTTTGGAGTCAAATTCTAGCTTTCTGCACGTATTCACAGTTTGAAATTACGACTTTTTATACCCAACATATGCGAAGTACTGAAAGCGGCGTTTGGTCACATTTGTCCCAAACCTCCCTGCAGTTTTCAAAATATCCCAAATATCCCAATTTCGAGGCCTGCGCCATATTTTGGAGCCAAATTCAGGCTCTCTGCACGTATTCGCAGTTTGAAATTACGACTTTTTATACCCAACATATGGCAAGTACTGAAAGCGCTGTTTGGTCATATTTGTCCCAAAGTCCCCTGCAGTTTTCAAAATATCCCAAACATCCCAATTTCGAGGCCTGAGTTATATTTTGGAGCCAATTTCTGGCTCTCTGAACGTATTCGCAGTTTTAAATTAGCACCTTTTATACCCAACATATGCCAAGTCCTGAAAGCGGCAGTGAGTCACATTTTGCACAAACTCCCCTGCAGTTTTCAAAATATCCCAAATAACCCAATTTCGAGGCCTGAGCCATATTATGGAGCCAAATTTTGGCTCTTTGCACGTATTCGCTGTTTGAAATTGCGACTTTTTTATACCAACATATGCCAAGTACTGAAAGCGGCGTTTGGTCACATTTGTCCCAAACCTAACTGCATTTTTCAAAATATCCCAAACATCCCAATTTCGAGGCCTTAGCCATATTTTGGAGCCAAATTCTGGCTCTCTGCACGTATTCGCAATTTCAAATTACGACTTTTTATACCCAACATATGCCAAGTTCTGAAAACGGCAGTGAGTCACATTTTGCACAAACTCCCCTGCAGTTATCCAAATATCCCAAACATTCCAATTTTGAGGCCTGAGCCATATTTTGGAGCCAAATTCTAGCTCTCTGCACGTATTCCCAGTTTGAAATTACGACTTTTTATACCCAACATATGCGAAGTACTGAAAGCGGCGTTTGGTCACATTTGTCCCAAAGCTCCCTGCAGTTTTCAAAATATCCCAATTTCGAGGCCTGAGCCATATTTTGGAGCCAAATTCAGGCTCTCTGCACGTATTCGCAGTTTGAAATCACGAATTTTTATACCCGACATAGGCCAAGTCCTGAAAGAGGAAGCAAGTCACATTTTGCACAAACTCCCCTGCAGTTTTCAAAATATCCCAAATATTATAATTTCGAGGCATGAGCCATATTATGGAGCCAAATTCAGGCTCTTTGCACGTATTCGCAGTTTGAAATTGCAACTTTTTTATACCAACATATGCCAAGTACTGAAAGTGGCTTTTGGTCACATTTGTCCCAAACCTCCCTGCAGTTTTCAAAATATCCCTAACATCTCAATTTCGAGGCCTGAGCTATAATTTGGAGCCAAATTCTGGCTCTATGCACGTATTCGCAGTTTGATATTACGAATTTTTATACCCAACATATGCCAAGTCCTGAAACCGGCAGTGAGTCACATTTTGCACAAACTCCCCTGCAGTTTTCGAAATATCCCAAATAACCCAATTTCGAGGCCTGCGCCATATTTTGGAGCCAAATTCTGGATCTCTGCACGTATTCGCAGTTTGAAATTGCGAGTTTTTTATTCCCAACATATGCCAGATACTGAAAGCGGCAGTGAGTCACATTTTGCCCAAACTCCCCTCCAGTTTTCAAAATAACGCAAATATCTCAATTTCGAGGTCTGAGCCATATTTTGGAGCCAAATTCTGGCTCTCTGCACGTATTCGCAGTTTGATATTTCGACTTTTTATACCCAACATATGCCAAGTACTGAAAGCGGCAGTGAGTCACATTTTGCACAAACTCCCCTGCAGTTTTCAAAATATCCCAAACGTCCCAATTTCGAGGCCTGAGCCATATTTTGGAGCCAAATTCTGGCTCTCTGCACGTATTCGCAGTTAGAAATTACATCTTTTTATACCCAACATATGCCAAGTACTGAAAGCGGCGTTTGGTCACATTTGTCCCAAACCTCCCTCCAGTTTTCAAAATATCCCAACCATCCCAATTTCGAGCCCTGAGCCATATTTTGGAGCCAAATTCTAGCTTTCTGCACGTATTCGCTGTTTGAAATTACGACTTTTTATACCCAACAAATGCGAAGCACTGAAAGCAGCGTTTGGTCACATTTGTCCCAAACCTCCCTGCAGTTTTCAATATATCCCAAATATCCCAATTTCGAGGCCTGCGCCATATTTTGGAGCCAAATTCAGGCTCTCTGCACGTATTCGCAGTTTGAAATTACGACTTTTTATACCAAACATATGCCAAGTACTGAAAGCGGCGTTTGGTCATATTTGTTCCAAAGTCCCCTGCAGTTTTCAAAATATCCCAAACATCCCAATTTCGAGGCCTGAGTTATATTTTGGAGCCAATTTCTGGCTCTCTGAACGTATTCGCAGTTTGAAATTACCAACTTTTATACCCAACATATGCCAAGTCCTGAAAGCGGCAATGAGTCACATTTTGCACAAACTCCCCTGCAGTTTTCGAAATATCCCAAATAACCCAATTTCGAGGCCTGAGCCATATTTTGGAGCCAAATTCTGGATCTCTGCACGTATTCGCAGTTTGAAATTGCGACTTTTTTATACCCAACATATGCCAAGTACTGAAAGCGGCAGTGAGTCACATTTTGCCCAAACTCCCCTCCAGTTTTCAAAATAACGCAAATATCCCGATTTTGAGGCCTGAGCCATATTTTGGAGCCAAATTCTGGCTCTCTGCACGTATTCGCAGTTCGAAATTATGTCTTTTTATACCCAACATATGCCAAGTACTGAAAGCGGCGTTTAGTCACATTTGTCCCAAACCTTCCTGCAGTTTTCAAAATATCCCAAATATCCCAATTTCGAGGCCTGAGCCATATTTTGGAGCCAAATTCTGGCTCTCTGCATGTATTCGGGGTTTGATATTACGACTTTTTATACCCAACAAATGCCAAGTACTGAAAGCGGAAGTGAGTCACATTTTGCACAAACTCCTTTGCAGTTTTCAAAATATCCCAAACATCCCAATTACGAGGCCTGATCAATATTTTGGAGCCAAATTTTGGCTCTCTGCACGTATTCGCAGTCTGAAATTACGACTTTTTTATACCCAACATATGCGAAGGACTGAAAGCGGCGTTTGGTCACATATGTCCCAAACCTTCCTGCAGTTTTCAAAATATCCCAAATATCCCAATATCGAGGCCTAACCCATATTTTGGAGCCAAATTATTGCTCTCTGCACGTATTTGCAGTTTGAAATTTCGACTTTTTTATACCCAACATACGCGAAGTACTGAAAGCGGCGTTTGGTCACATTTGTCCCAAATCTAACTGCAGTTTTTAAAATATCCCAAACATCCCAATTCCGAGGCCTGAGCCATATTTTGGAACCAAATTCAGTCTCTCTGCACGTATTCCCAGTTTGAAATAACGACTTTTTATACCCAACATATGCCAAGTACTGAAAGCGGCGTTTGCTCACATTTGTCCCAAACCTCCCTGCAGTTTTCAAAATATCCTAAATATCCCAATTTCGAGGCCACAGCCATATTTTGGAGCCAAATTCAGCCTCTCTGCACGTATTCGCAGTTTGAAATTACGACTTTTTATACCCAACATATGCCAAGTCATGAAAGCAGCAGTGAGTCACATTTTGCACAAACTCCCTACAGTTTTCAAAATATCCCAAATATCCCATTTTCGAGGCCTGAGCCATATTATGGAGCCAAATTCAGGCTCTTTGCACGTATTCGCAGTTTGAAATTGCAACTTTTTTATACCAACATATGCCAAGTACTGAAAGCGGCTTTTGGTCACATTTGTCCCAAACCTCCCTGCAGTTTTCAAATTATCCCAAACATCCCAATTTCGAGGCCTGAGCCATAATTTGCAGTCAAATTCTGGCTCTATGCACATATTCGCAGTTTGATATTACAAATTTTTATACCCAACATATGCCAAGTCCTGAAAGCGGCAGTGAGTCACATTTTGCACAAACTCCCCTGCAGTTTTCGAAATATCCCAAATATCACAATTTCGAGGCCTGACCCATATTATGGAGCCAAATAACGGCTCTTTGCACGTATTCGCAGTTTAATATTACGACTTTTTATACCAAACATATGCCAAGTCCTGAAAGCTGCAGTGAGTCACATATTGCACAAACTCCCCTTCAGTTTTCGAAATATCCCAAATATCCCAGTTTCGAGGCCTGAGCCATATTTTGGAGCCAAATTCTGGATCTCTGAACGTATTCGCAGTTTGAAATTGCGACTCTTTTTATACCCAACATTTGCCAAGTACTGAAAGCGGCAGTGAGTGACATTTTGCCCAAACTCCCCTCCAGTTTTCAAAATAACGCAAATATCCCAATTTCGAGGCCTGAGCCATATTTTAGAGCCAAATTCTGGCTCTCTGCACGTATTCGCAGTTAGAAATTACATCTTTTTATACCCAACATATGCCAAGTACTGAAAGCGGCGTTTGGTCACATTTGTTTCAAACATCCCTGAAGTTTTCAAAATATCCCAAATATCCATATTTCGAGGCCTGAGCCATATTTTGGAGCCAAATTCTGGCTCTCTGCACGTATTCACAGTTCAAAATTACGTCTTTTTATACCCAACATATTCCAAGCACTGAAAGCGGCGTTTAGTCATATTTGTCCCAAACCTCCCCGCAGTTTTCAAAATATCCCAAATATCCCAATTTCGAGACCTGAGCCATATTTTAGAGCCAAATTCTGGCTCTCTGCATGTATTCGGGGTTTGATATTACGACTTTTTATACCCAACATATGCCAAGTACTGAAAGCAGCAGTGAGTCACATTTTGCACAAACTCCCCTGCAGTTTTCAAAATATCCCAAACATCCCAATTTCGAGGCCTGAGCAATATTTTGGAGCCAAATTTTGGCTCTCTGCACGTATTCGCAGTTTGAAATTACGACTTTTTTATACCCAACATATGCGAAGGACTGAAAGCGGCGTTTGGTCACATTTGTCCCAAACCTTCCTGCAGTTTTCAAAATATCCCAAATATCCCAATATCGAGGCCTGACCCATATTTTGGAGCCAAATTATGGCTCTCTGCACGAATTTGCATTTTGAAATTTCGACTTTTTTATACCCAACATATGCGAAGTACTGAAAGCAGCGTTTGGTCACATTTGTCCCAAACTTTCCTGCAGTTTTCAAAATATCCCAACCATCCCAATTTCGAGGCCTGAGCCATATTTTGGAGCCAAATTCTGGCTTTCAGCACGTATTTTCAGTTTGAAATTACGACTTTTTATACCCAACATATGCCAAGTAATGAAAGTGGCGTTTGGTCACATTTGTCCCAAATCTAACTGCAGTTTTTAAAATATCCCAAACATCCCAATATCGAGGCCTGAGCCATATTTTGGAACCAAATTCAGTCTCTCTGCACGTATTCGCAGTTTGAAATAAGGACTTTTTATACCCAACATATGCCAAGTACTGAAAGCGGCGTTTGGTCACATTTGTCCCAAACCTCCCTGCAGTTTTCAAAATATCCTAAATATCCCATTTCGAGGCCAGAGCCATATTTTGGAGCCAAATTCAGGCTCTCTGCACGTATTCGCAGTTTTAAATTACGACTTTTTATACCCAACATATTCCAAGTACTGAAAGCGGCAGTGAGTCACATTTTGCACAAACTCCCCTGCAGTTTTCAAAATATCCCAAACATCCCAATTTCGAGGCCTGAGCAATATTTTGGAGCCAAATTTTGGCTCTCTGCACGTATTCGCAGTTTGAAATTACGACTTTTTTATACCCAACATATGCGAAGGACTGAAAGTGGCGTTTGGTCACATTTGTCCCAAACCTTCCTGCAGTTTTCAAAATATCCCAAATATCCCAATATCGAGGCCTGACCCATATTTTGGATCCAAATTATGGCTCTCTGCACGAATTTGCATTTTGAAATTTCGACTTTTTTATACCCAACATATGCGAAGTACTGAAAGCAGCGTTTGGTCACATTTGTCCCAAACTTTCCTGCAGTTTTCAAAATATCCCAACCATCCCAATTTCGAGGCCTGAGCCATATTTTGGAGCCAAATTCTGGCTTTCAGCACGTATTTGCAGTTTGAAATTACGACTTTTTATACCCAACATATGCCAAGTAATGAAAGTGGCGTTTGGTCACATTTGTCCCAAATCTAACTGCAGTTTTTAAAATATCCCAAACATCCCAATATCGAGGCCTGAGCCATATTTTGGAACCAAATTCAGTCTCTCTGCACGTATTCGCAGTTTGAAATAAGGACTTTTTATACCCAACATATGCCAAGTACTGAAAGCGGCGTTTGGTCACATTTGTCCCAAACCTCCCTGCAGTTTTCAAAATATCCTAAATATCCCATTTCGAGGCCAGAGCCATATTTTGGAGCCAAATTCAGGCTCTCTGCACGTATTCGCAGTTTTAAATTACGACTTTTTATACCCAACATATTCCAAGTCCTGAAAGCGGCAGTGAGTCACATTTTGCACAAACTCCCTACAGTTTTCAAAATGTCCCAAATATCCCATTTTCGAGGCCTGAGCCATAATTTGCAGCCAAATTCTGGCTCTATGCACATATTCGCAGTTTGATATTAAAATTTTTTATACCCAACATATGCCAAGTCCTGAAACGGCAGTGAGTCACATTTTGCACAAACTCCCCTGCAGTTTTCGAAATATCCCAAATATCCCAAGTTCGAGGCCTGACCCATATTATGGAGCCAAATTCTGGCTCTTTGCACGTATTCGCAGTTTGATATTACGACTTTTTATTCCCAACATATGCCAAGTCCTGAAAGCTGCAGTGAGTCACATTTTGCACAAACTCCCCTGCAGTTTTCGAAATATCCCAAATATCCCAGTTTCGAGGCCTGAGCCATATTTTGGAGCCAAATTCTGGATCTCTGCACGCATTCGCAGTTTGAAATTGCGACTCTTTTTATACCCAACATTTGCCAATTACTGAAAGCGGCAGTGAGTGACTTTTTGGCCAAACTCCCCTCCAGTTTTCAAAATAACGCAAATATCCCAATTTCGAGGCCTGAGCCATATTTTGGAGCCAAATTCTGGCTCTCTGCACGTATTCGCAGTTAGAAATTACATCTTTTTATACCCAACATATGCCAAGTACTGAGAGCGCATTTGGTCACATTTGTTCCAAACATCCCTGAAGTTTTCAAAATATCCCAAATATCCATATTTCGAGGCCTGAGCCATATTTTGGAGAGAAATTCTGGCTCTCTGCACGTATTCGCAGTTCGAAATTACATCTTTTTATACCCAACATATGCCAAGTACTGAGAGCGGCATTTGGTCACATTTGTTCCAAACATCCCTGAAGTTTTCAAAATATCCCAAATATCCCAATTTCGAAGCCTGAGCCATATTCTGGAGCCAAATTCTGGCTCTCTGCATGTATTCGGGGTTTGATATTACGACTTTTTATACCCAACATATGCCAAGTACTGTAAGCGGCAGTGAGTCACATTTTGCACAAACTCCCCTGCAGTTTTCAAAATATCCCAAACATCTCAATTTCGAGGCCTGAGCAATATTTTGGAGCCAAATTTTGGCACTGCACGTATTCGCAGTTTGAAATTACGACTTTTTTATACCCAACATATGCGAAGTACTGAAAGCAGCGTTTGGTCACATTTGTCCCAAACCTCCCTTCAGTTTTCAAAATATCCCAAACATCCCAATTTCGAGGCCTGAGCCATATTATGGAGCCAAATTCTGGATCTCTGCAGGTATTCGCAGTTTGAAATTGCGACTTTTTTATACCCAACATATGCCAAGTCCTGAAAACGGCAGTGAGTCACATTTTGCACAAACTCCCCACCAGTTTTCCAAATATCCCAAACATTCCAATTTCGAGGCCTGAGCCATATTTTGGAGCCAAATTCTAGCTCTCTGCACGTATTCGCAGTTTGAAATTACGACTTTTTATACCCAACATATGCGAAGTACTGAAAGCAGCGTTTGGTCACATTTGTCCCAAACCTCCAAGCAGTTTTCAAAATATCCCAATTTCGAGGCCTGAGCCATATTTTGGAGCCAAATTCAGGCTCTCTGCACGTATTCGCAGTTTGAAATTACGACTTTTTATACCCAACATATGCCAAGTCCTGAAAACGGAAGTGAGTCACATTTTGCACAAACTCCCCTGCAGTTTTCAAAATATCCCAAATATCCCAATTTCGAGGTCTGAGCCATATTATGGAAATTCAGGCTCTTTGCAAGTATTCGCAGTTTGAAATTGCAACTTTTTTATACCAACATATGCCAAGTACTGAAAGCGGCTTTTGGTCACATTTGTCCCAAACCTCCATGCAGTTTTCAAAATATCCCAAACATCCCAATTTTGAGGCCTGAGCCATAATTTGGAGCCAAATTCTGGCTCTATGCACGTATTCGCAGTTTGATATTACGAATTTTTATACCCAACATATGCCAAGTCCTGAAAGCAGCAGTGAGTCACATTTTGCACAAACTCCCCTGCAGTTTTTGAAATATCCCAAATAACCCAATTTCGAGGCCTGTGCCATATTTTGGAGCCAAATTCTGGATCTCTGCACGTATTCGCAGTTTGAAATTGCGACTTTTTTATACCCAACATATGCGAAGTACTGAAAGCGGCGTTTGGTCACATTTGTCCCAAACTTTCCTGCAGTTTTCAAAATATCCCAAACATCCCAATATCGAGGCCTGAGACATATTTTAAAGCCAAATTCTGGCTCTCTGCACGTATTCGCAGTTTGAAATAACGACTTTTTATACCCAACATATGCGAAGTACTGAAAGCGGCGTTTAGTAACATTTGTCCCAATCCCCCCTGCAGTTTTCAAAATATCCCAAACATCCCAATATCGAGGCCTGAGCCATATTTTGGAACCAAACTCAGGCTCTCTGCACGTATTCGCAGTTTGAAATAACGACTTTTTATACCCAACATATGCCAAGTACTGAAAGCTGCGTTTGGTCACATTTGTCCCAAATCTAACTGCAGTTTTCAAAATATCCCATCCAACCCAATTTCGAGGCCTGAGCCATATTTTGGAGCCAAATTCTAGCTTTCTGCACGTATTCGCAGTTTGAAATTACGACTTTTTATACCCAACATATGCAAAGTACTGAAAGCGGCGTTTAGTCACATTTGTCCCAATCCCCCCTGCAGTTTTCAAAATATCCCAAACATCCCAATATCGAGGCCTGAGCCATATTTTGGAACCAAATTCAGGCTCTCTGCACGTATTCACAGTTTGAAATTACGACTTTTTATACCCAACATATGCCAAGTACTGAAAGCGGCGTTTGGTCATATTTGTCCCAAAGTCCTTTGCAGTTTTCAAAATATCCCAAACATCCCAAGTTCGAGGCCTGAGTTATATTTTGGAGCCAATTTCTGGCTCTCTGAACGTATTCACAGTTTGAAATTACCACCTTTTATACCCAACATATACCAAGTCCTGAAAGCGGCAGTGAGTCACATTTTGCACAAACTCCACTGCAGTTTTCAAAATATCCCAAATAACCCAATTTCAAGGCCTGAGCCATATTATGGAGCCAAATTTTGGCTCTTTGCATGTATTCGAAGTTTAAAATTGCGACTTTTTTATACCAACATATGCCAAGTACTGAAAGCGGCGTTTGGTCACATTTGTCCCAAATCTCCCTGCAGTTTTCAAAATATCCCAAACATCTCAATTTCGAGGCCTGAGCAATATTTTGGAGCCAAATTTTGGCACTCTGCACATATTCGCAGTTTGAAATTACGACTTTTTTATACCCAACATATGCGAAGGACTGAAAGCGGCGTTTGGTCACATTTCTCCCAATCACCCCTGCAGTTTTCAAAATATCCCAAACATCCCAATATCGAGGCCTGAGCCATATTTTGGAACCAAATTCAGGCTCTCCGCACGTATTCGCAGTTTGAAATAACGACTTTTAGTACCCAACATATGCCAAGTACTGAAAGCGGCGTTTGGTCACATATTTGTCCCAAATCATACTGCAGTTTTCAAAATATCCCAAACATCCCAATATAGAGGCCTGAGACATATTTTGGAACCAAATTCAGGCTCTCTGCACGTATTCGCAGTTTGAAATAACGACTTTTTATACCCAACATATGCGAAGGACTGAAAGCGGCGTTTGGTCACATTTGTCCCAAACCTCCCTGCAGTTTTCAAAATATCCCAAACATCCCAATTTTGAGGCCTGACCCATATTTTGGAGCCAAATTCTGGCTCTTTGCACGTATTCACAGTTTGATATTACGATTTTTATACCCAACATATGCCAAGTACTGAAAGCGGCAGTGAGTCATATTTTGCACAAACTCTCCTGCAGTTTTCGAAATATCCCAGTTTCGAGGCCTGCGCCATATTTTGGAGCCAAATTCTGGTTCTCTGCACGTATTTGCAGTTTGAAATTGCGACTCTTTTATACCCAACATTTGCCAAGTACTGAAAACGGCAGTGAGTGACATTTTGCCCAAACTCCCCTCCAGTTTTCAAAATAACGCAAATATCCTAATTTCCAGGCCTGAGCCATATTTTGGAGCCAAATTCTGGCTCTCTGCACGTATTCGCAGTTAGAAATTACATCTTTTTATACCCAACATACGCTAAGTACTGAAAGCGGTGTTTGGTCACATTTGTCCCAAGCCTCCCTGCAGTTTTCAAAATATCCCAAATATCCCAATTTCGAGGCCTGCGCCATATTTTGGAGCCAAATTCAGGCTCTCTACACGTATTCGCAGTTTGAAATTACGACTTTTTATACCCAACATATGCCAAGTACTGAAAGCGCCGTTTGGTCATATTTGTCCCAAAGTCCCCTGCCGTTTTCAAAATATCATAAGCATCCCAATTTCGAGGCCAGAGTTATATTTTGGAGCCAATTTCTGGCTCTCTGAACGTATTCGCAGTTTTAAATTACCACCTTTTATACCCAACATATGCCAAGTCCTGAAAGCGGCAGTGAGTCACATTTTTCACAAACTCCCCTGCAGTTTTCAAAATATCCCAAATAACCCAATTTCGAGGCCTGAGCACTATTATGGAGCCAAATTTTGGCTCTTTGCACGTATTCGCTGTTTGAAATTGCGACTTTTTTATACCAACATATGCCAAGTACTGAAAGCGGCGTTTGGTCACATTTGTCCCAAACCTTCCTGCAGTTTTCAAAATATCCCAAACATCCCAATTTCGAGGCCTGAGCCATATTTTGGAGCCAAAATCTGGCTCTCTGCACGTATTCACAGTTTTAAATTACGACTTTTTATACCCAACATATGCCAAGTCCTGAAAACGGCAGTGAGTCACATTTTGCACAAACTCCCCACCAGTTTTCCAAATATCCCAAACATTCCAATTTCGAGGCCTGAGCCATATTTTGGAGCCAAATTCTAGCTCTCTGCACGTATTCGCAGTTTGAAATTACGACTTTTTATACCCAACATATGCGAAGTACTGAAAGCAGCGTTTGGTCACATTTGTCCCAAACCTCCAAGCAGTTTTCAAAATATCCCAATTTCGAGGCCTGAGCCATATTTTGGAGCCAAATTCAAGCTCTCTGCACGTATTCGCAGTTTGAAATTACGACTTTTTATACCCAACATATGCCAAGTACTGAAAGCGGCGTTTGGTCACATTTGTCCCAAACCTCCCTGCAGTTTTCAAAATATCCCAATTTTGAGGCCTGAGCCATATTTTGGAGCAAAATTCAGGCTCTCTGCACGTATTCGCAGTTTGAAATTACTACTTTTTATACCCAACATATGCCAAGTCCTGAAAGCGGAAGTGAGTCACATTTTGCACAAACTCCCCTGCAGTTTTCAAAATATCCCAAATATCCCAATTTCGAGGCCTGAGACATATTATGGAGCCAAATTCAGGCTCTTTGCACGTATTCGCAGTTTGAAATTGCAACTTTTTTATGCCAACATATGCCAAGTACTGAAAGCGGCTTTTGGTCACATTTGTCCCAAACCTCCCTGCAGTTTTCAAAATATCCCAAAAATCCCAATTTCGAGGCCTGAGCCAAAATTTGGAGCCAAATTCTGGCTCTATGCACGTATTCGCAGTTTGATATTACGAATTTTTATACCCAACATATGCCAAGTCCTGAAAGCGGCAGTGAGTCACATTTTCCACAAACTCCACAGCAGTTTTCGAAATATCCCAAACATCCCAATTTCGAAGCCTGAGCCATAATTTGGAGCCAAATTCTGGTTCTATGCACGTATTCGCAGTTTGATATTACGAATTTTTATACCCAAAATATGCCAAGTCCTGAAAGCGGCAGTGAGTCACCTTTTGCCCAAACTCCCCTCCAGTTTTCAAAATAACGCAAATATCCCAATTTCGAGGTCTGAGCGATATTTTGGAGCCAAATTCTGGCTCTCTGCACGTATTCGCAGTTTTAAATTACATCTTTTTATACCCAACATATGCCAAGTACTGAAAGCAGCGTTTGGTCACATTTGTCCCAAACCTCCCTTCAGTTTTCAAAATATCCCAAACATCCCAATTTCGAGGCCTGAGCCATATTTTGGAGCCAAATTCTGGATCTCTGCAGGTATTCGCAGTTTGAAATTGTGACTTTTTTATACCCAACATATGCCAAGTCCTGAAAACGGCAGTGAGTCACATTTTGCACAAACTCCCCACCAGTTTTCCAAATATCCCAAACATTCCAATTTCGAGGCCTGAGCCATATTTTGGAGCCAAATTCTAGCTCTCTGCACGTATTCGCAGTTTGAAATTACGACTTTTTATACCCAACATATGCGAAGTACTGAAAGCAGCGTTTGGTCACATTTGTCCCAAACCTCCAAGCAGTTTTCAAAATATCCCAATTTCGAGGCCTGAGCCATATTTTGGAGCCAAATTCAGGCTCTCTGCACGTATTCGCAGTTTGAAATTACGACTTTTTATACCCAACATATGCCAAGTCCTGAAAACGGAAGTGAGTCACATTTTGCACAAACTCCCCTGCAGTTTTCAAAATATCCCAAATATCCCAATTTCGAGGCCTGAGCCATATTTTGGAGCCAAATTCAGGCTTTTTGCAAGTATTCGCAGTTTGAAATTGCAACTTTTTTATACCAACATATGCCAAGTACTGAAAGCGGCTTTTGGTCACATTTGTCCCAAACCTCCATGCAGTTTTCAAAATATCCCAAACATCCCAATTTTGAGGCCTGAGCCATAATTTGGAGCCAAATTCTGGCTCTATGCACGTATTCGCAGTTTGATATTACGAATTTTTATACCCAACATATGCCAAGTCCTGAAAGCAGCAGTGAGTCACATTTTGCACAAACTCCCCTGCAGTTTTTGAAATATCCCAAATAACCCAATTTCGAGGCCTGCGCCATATTTTGGAGCCAAATTCTGGATCTCTGCACGTATTCGCAGTTTGAAATTGCGACTTTTTTATACCCAACATATGCGAAGTAAAGAGACAGCAAACAATTTTAGGTTGCCACAACATATCTGGAAAGTATTTGAAAGTATTGGAAACGTTTGTTTTATCGTATCAGATACGATATTGTGTGTGGACTTAAATAGGTTTCCAAAACTTATAACCAAGACATATGTATCTAACACTAATTTGAGATGTTGTGGCAACTTACACTCCTAACATGAGTCATTCATAATCCATTCATACACCAATATGAATCTCTTGTGAAAGGTTTGAGCCTTATCTGAACCCTTTTCACATCTTTGTGTTATTATTTTTATTATATTTTATTTTATAATTTATTATTATTTTTCTTATATTTTTTATATTATATTAGTGTTTTCAATTTAAATATTAAAACCAATTTAAGGGTAAAAAAATCAAATAATTTATATTTCTTTTATTATTTACTAACAAATCAGCAAAAATACAAAAACATATGACCTATATAATTATATATATAATATATATATAAATAATTTATATAATATATATATATATATATATATATATATATATATATATATATATATATATATATATTAGTGTAATACATAAGAATGTAGTGTAATAGTATATATATTATATATATATATATTTATATATAAATAATATATTTATATATAAATAATATATATATATATATAAATAATATAAATAATATATATATATATAAATAATATATATATATATAAATAATATATATATATATAAATAATATATATATGATAACCATCTTTGTAACCTATATGTAACTCCCTCTTTGTAACAAAGTTCAAATAAAGCAAATATATGTGTACATACAAAAGAATGGGGGTGGTAGAAGATAATATTAGTGTTTAGTGAGTGACCACAAGGTCTCCTCTGAATACTTTTTATTTTCTTCTCCTATGCTATGGGTCCCCACATTGGCACCAGAGGTCTTCCTCACAAACTTTTTATATAATATATATATATATATAAATATTATATATATAAAGGTAAAACTAGCTAGTTATACGTAGATATATGATAACTAACCAACCCTACCAAACCTAACCTAATATATATATATAAATATATATATATATATATAAATATATATATATATATAAATATATATATATATATATATATAAATATATATATATATATATATATATATATATATATATATATATATATATATATAAATATATATATATATATATATATATATATATATATATATAAATATATATATATATATATAAATATATATATATATATATATAAATATATATATATATATATAAATATATATATACATATAAATATATATATATATATATATATATATATATATATATATATATATATATATATATATATATATAAATATATATATATATATATATATATATATATATATATAAATATATATATATATATATATAAATATATATATATATATATATATATATATAAATATATATATATATATATATATATATAAATATATATATATATATATATATATATATATATATATATATATATATATAAATATATATATATATATATATATATAAATATATATATATATATATATATATATATATATATATATATAAATATATATATATATATATATATATATATATATAAATATATATATATATATATATATATATATATATATATATATATATATATATATATAAATATATATATATATATATATATATATATATATATATATATATATATAAATATATATATATATATATATAAATATATATATATATATATATATATATATATATATATATATATATATATATATATATATATATATATATAAATATATATATATATATATATATATATATATATATATATATATATATATATATATATATAAATATATATATATATATATATATATATATATATATATATATAAATATATATATATATATATATATATATATATATATATATATATATATATAAATATATATATATATATATATATATATATATATATATATATAAATATATATATATATATATATATATATATATATATATATATATATATATATATATATATATATATATATATATATAATATATATATATATATATATATATATATATATATATATAATATATATATATATATATATATATATATATATATATATATATATAATATATATATATATATATATATATATATATATATATATATATATATATATATATATATATATATATATATATATATATATATATATATATATATATATATATATATATATATAAATATATATATATATATATATATATAATATATATATATATATAAATATATATATATATATATATAATATATATATATATATATATATATAAATATATATATATATATATATATATATATATATATATATATAAATATGTGTGTATATATATACATATATACACACAGAAACAAAGATTCTTCTATATAGACATTAGAGAAGATTCAGCGGTATGCCATGCACCAGGCTCTCCGCTGTTTTCATTATTCGTCATATCCGACTCTGCTATGTGATGCACATGTATTCTTGCTTCACCACCCTGTAATGAAATATTGTTTGTTACTAATTGTTTTCAATAATACATTATTTTATTATATAATATTTAATTTATTAATTAAAAACCCTTTCCATATTATAGAAAAAAACTATAACTATAGAATAGAAGAGACTAATAGAATAAAATATATATATCATATATATATTTATATAAATAAATATATATATATATAAATATATGTATATATATTTATATATATATATATTATTATATCCTGTATTATTCCAGCCCATTATTAGAGATAGTAGCCACCTCTTATTTTGGTTTTCTTTCATTATTAGTGCTCAGAAAATTAAATATATCTACATATTTAGTCAAAATCAATTACATTATTTTATCTTATTCATAGCATAAATGTTCACAAAGATTACTAAAAAGAGATTGAATTAGACTACAGCAAATTGGCAAACTTTACCTTGTATCTGTTTCCACCGTGTTTGTTTGGGGCGTTCTTCAACATATCAGCAATACTTGTCTCAACATCTCTTTCAGTTGCATTAGTGTGGGTGTTGATACAGGCTTCTGGAAAGTTATAAGAATTAATTAATATATATAATTATAATTCTTTTTGTCAGGAGACAAGAAGCCACAGAGTAATAACATTGTTGGCTTTTATTTAGGTGTTCCCCTGTTCTCCAGTCTTCCTCCGTCCCCTCGTCCCCTTTGTCCTCCCCAGCATTCTCCATTCCCCTGTCCCCTCGTCCTCCCCACCATTACCCTCTCCTCTGTTCCCTCGTCTTCCCCACCATCCCCCCTGTCGTCCTCCCCACCATTCTAAACTACCTCATCCCATGCATTCCATGATGGTCTGATGCTTCCATCTGAAAATTGGGAACATCAAAAGATCTGACTTTCCCAATTTTCTGATGGGAACATCAAATGATCTGATATTCCCATCACTGAAAAATAAAAACAGATAAAAAAAATGATATGAAAAAATAGAAAATAAAATATACTCATGAAATGAACAGAATGGTTAACAACGCAGCTCAATTGCAATGCAATGTCACAATAACATTTAAATATACTTTAAGATATAATCTAGAAGAAAATAAGGATATTGAAACGGTTCATGAACTCTATTTCAATAAAGGACACTATGGGGAACTTTGAAAAATAGTTATTGAGTATAATTAGACAGACTTGTTGCTAGGCAGAGGAGTAATGAGATATATGGCAAATTTTGCAAAATATACAATGAAGGTACACAAACATTCATACCCAAACAAAGCAAAATGCTAGGTAAGAACAAAGCATTTGGCCCGTAGGAGAAAGGAGATACCCACAAGACTAGAATACAAGTCATTAACAAGCATGCAAGTATAATACATAATACATGCAGACATATATATAATCCAAAAAAATGTCAAATTTACGTACTTATTATTACATTACAAATATCCAAGGTTTTGAAGACACGTTTCCTCTTGCGCCCAACGAGTGAATACTGAGACCAGACCAAATAGGTCCCTATCCTCCTCATCATTCGTCTCACTGTGTCTCCACAGCTTGCACCGCCCATTTGAGACAGCGTCTGGACCTGTTAAAATAATGCATAAGCTGTAAGGTAATAGAGAATAATATATATCTTTCAATCTCAACATTAGATTTTCTAATTTCCAACTGTATTAAATAAATAGCATTAAAATATTTTCCTTCTTAACTATTACAAAAATCAACGAATTTGAGTAACTTTTGCTTTTGTTTTATTTGTACCTTAAACATAACACTGAACAATCAATTATGTGCCACCCCACCTTCCTTCATCTGCAAAAAAACTAATCAAAAGACATATGTACAAGGCTAAAAAAATTCAACAACACTTACCATACTCAGGCTAAAAGAATTAAGCAACACTTACCATACTCTTTTTATATTCACTGTTAACTTTTAGCTCATGTGACAGACTTTCCACCTGCTCAACAGTTTCAAGTGGGGATGGAAGAATGTCTTCCAGGATTGGTATATCTAGTATATGGTATATATAGATTGGCAGTCTACTGTATTTTATCAAACCGTTATTAGTATAATAGATCTCGTAATAATTTTGCAAAAATAATGGCATTTACTATTTTTAAAAGATTATTAGCAAATTTACAGAAATGGTGCATTCGGAAGACAAAACCGTGGTAGACATGGTTGGAACAAGTTAGGTGAGAGGGTGGTGGAGGCCAAAACCATAATCATAATCATCTGTATCAAACCTTATTACAGGTAAAACCAGTAGGCAGTCTACTGTATTTTATCAAACCGTTATTAGTATAATAGATCTCGTAATAATTTTGCAAAAATAATGGCATTTACTATTTTTAAAAGATTATTAGCAAATTTACAGAAATGGTGCATTCGGAAGACAAAACCGTGGTAGACATGGTTGGAACAAGTTAGGTGAGAGGGTGGTGGAGGCCAAAACCATAATCATAATCATCTGTATCAAACCTTATTACAGGTAAAACCAGTAGGCAGTCTACTGTACTTTATCAAACCGTTATTAGTATAATAGATCTCGTAATAATTTTGCAAAAATAATGGCATTTACTATTTTTAAAAGATTATTAGCAAATTTACAGAAATGGTGCATTCGGAAGAAAAAACCGTGGTAGACATGGTTGGAACAAGTTAGGTGAGAGGGTGGTGGAGGCCAAAACCATAATCATAATCATCTGTATCAAACCTTATTACAGGTAAAACCAGTAGGCAGTCTACTGTATTTTATCAAACCGTTATTAGTATAATAGATCTCGTAATAATTTTGCAAAAATAATGGCATTTACTATTTTTAAAAGATTATTAGCAAATTTACAGAAATGGTGCATTCGGAAGACAAAACCGTGGTAGACATGGTTGGAACAAGTTAGGTGAGAGGGTGGTGGAGGCCAAAACCATAATCATAATCATCTGTATCAAACCTTATTACAGGTAAAACCAGTAGGCAGTCTACTGTATTTTATCAAACCGTTATTAGTATAATAGATCTCGTAATAATATTGCAAAAATAATGGCATTTACTATTTTTAAAAGATTATTAGCAAATTTACAGAAATGGTGCATTCGGAAGACAAAACCGTGGTAGACATGGTTGGAACAAGTTAGGTGAGAGGGTGGTGGAGGCCAAAACCATAATAATAATCATCTGTATCAAACCTTATTACAGGTAAAACCAGTAGGCAGTCTACTGTATTTTATCAAACCGTTATTAGTATAATAGATCTCGTAATAATTTTGCAAAAATAATGGCATTTACTATTTTTTAAAGATTATTAGCAAATTTACAGAAATGGTGCATTCGGAAGACAAAACCGTGGTAGACATGGTTGGAACAAGTTAGGTGAGAGGGTGGTGGAGGCCAAAACCATAATCATAATCATCTGTATCAAACCTTATTACAGGTAAAACCAGTAGGCAGTCTACTGTACTTTATCAAACCGTTATTAGTATAATAGATCTCGTAATAATTTTGCAAAAATAATGGCATTTACTATTTTTAAAAGATTATTAGCAAATTTACAGAAATGGTGCATTCGGAAGACAAAACCGTGGTAGACATGGTTGGAACAAGTTAGGTGAGAGGGTGGTGGAGGCCAAAACCATAATCATAATCATCTGTATCAAACCTTATTACAGGTAAAACCAGTAGGCAGTCTACTGTATTTTATCAAACCGTTATTAGTATAATAGATCTCGTAATAATTTTGCAAAAATAATGGCATTTACTATTTTTAAAAGATTATTAGCAAATTTACAGAAATGGTGCATTCGGAAGACAAAACCGTGGTAGACATGGTTGGAACAAGTTAGGTGAGAGGGTGGTGGAGGCCAAAACCATAATCATAATCATCTGTATCAAACCTTATTACAGGTAAAACCAGTAGGCAGTCTACTGTATTTTATCAAACCGTTATTAGTATAATAGATCTCGTAATAATTTTGCAAAAATAATGGCATTTACTATTTTTAAAAGATTATTAGCAAATTTACAGAAATGGTGCATTCGGAAGACAAAACCGTGGTAGACATGGTTGGAACAAGTTAGGTGAGAGGGTGGTGGAGGCCAAAACCATAATCATAATCATCTGTATCAAACCTTATTACAGGTAAAACCAGTAGGCAGTCTACTGTATTTTATCAAACCGTTATTAGTATAATAGATCTCGTAATAATTTTGCAAAAATAATGGCATTTACTATTTTTAAAAGATTATTAGCAAATTTACAGAAATGGTGCATTCGGAAGACAAAACCAATTTTTCACTTTTGACAATTGAGCACCTGCTACATCCAGATTCTAGGGAGGAAAGGAAGGACGATCTTACTGGATCCCATAGCCTCTCCGAGGCACAAACCAGGCTTTTACATAACCCCCCCCCCCTGCACCCTAGCTTTTTAAAATAGTAAATGCCATTATTTTTGCAAAATTATTACGAGATCTATTATACTAATAACGGTAAATAAATAATAAATAGTAAATAAATCAAAATCAGTTACATTATTTTATCTTATTCATAGCATAAATGTTCTCGAAGATTACTAAAAAGAAATTGAATTAGACTACAGCAAATTGGCAAACTTTACCTTGTATCTGTTTCCACCGAGTTTGTTTGGGGCGTTCTTCAACATATCAGCAATACTTGTCTCAACATCTCTTTCAGTTGCATTAGTGTGGGTGTTGATACAGGCTTCTGGAAATTTATAAGAATTAATTAATATATATAATTATAATTCACTTTGCTATTCCCCATTCCACAGTCCTCTCGTCCTTCCCACTTCCCTGTCCCCACATCATCCCCACTATTCCCACTTCCCTGTCCCATCGTCCTCCTTACCATTTTCCCCTCCCCTGTCCTTCTTCCTCCCCCACTATCTCCCATTCACCTGTCCCTTTGTCCTCCCCAGCATTCCCCTGTCCCCACCATCCCCAACTCCCCAGTCCCCTCGTCCTCCCCACCATTACCCTCTCCTCTGTCCCCTCGTCTTCCCCACCATACCCCCCTCTCGTCCTCCCCACCATTCCAAACTACCTCATCCGATGCATTCTATAATGGTCTGATGCTTCCATCAGAAAATTGGGAACATCAAATGATCTGATATTCCCATCACTGAAAAATAAGAACAGCTAAAAAAATGAAATGAAAAAAATAAAAAAATATACTATACTCATGAAATGAACAGTATGGTAAACAACACAGCTCAATTTCAATGCAATGTCACACAAAATTATTAAATCGAAATGAAAATAAATTGAAATCTATGAAAATTCAAATTATCAATACAATCGGAAATATTGAAATAATATCGCAACATAATATAGTGTGGGTTGCTCTTACGTGCAACAGACGGTGCTGTTTTTCAAAAAAGGCATGGTTTTACCTGTCACAAGTGTGGCATCTATACTTATACTCACGAAATGAACGGTATGGTAAACAACATAGCTCAATTGCAATGCAATGTCACAATAACATTTAATAACAATAATAACAATAACATTTAAATATACTTTAAGATATAATCTAGAAGAAAATAAGAACATTGAAACGGTTCATGAACTCGATTTCAATAAAGGACACTATGGGGAACTTTGAAAAACAGTTAATGAGTATAATTAGACAGACTTGTTGCTAGGCAGAGGAGTAAATAATGAGATATATGGCAAATTTTGCAAAATATACGGCACACAAACATTCATATCCAAACAAAGCAAAATGCTAGGTAAGAACAAAGCAGTTGGCCCGTAGGGGAAAGGAGATACCCACAAGACTGGAATACAAGTCATTAACAAGCACACAAGTACTACACTACACAACAACCTCACTACTACCAGAACTGGACGAATCACTACCAAAACAACACATTGCACATCACTACCAAAACAACACAACACAACACAAGCATTGGCAAAGAATTATAGACCAGTTGCACTAACATCCCACATAATAAAATTATTTGAGAGTGATCAGGAGTCAGATTACTAGTTTTATAGAGACCAATGACCTCCACAATCCAGGCCAACAAGGATTTAGAGCAGTTTCTATGATCGAGCCACTGAGATCTATAAAGAATTCTGATCAAGAAAGAGATCTAGGGGTGGTTTTAGATAGAAAACTATAACCTGAGGATCATATTAAGAACATTCTGCGAGGGGCCTATGCTACACTTTTTAACTTTAGAATTGCTTTTAAATACATAGGTCAAAAAGTTTTAAAAGTTTTAAAAGTTTTTTAAACCTCTCGTGTATCATGAGTGTGTTAAAGCATCAGATGGTGCATTCAGATGATGAATATTACCTAGTTCCTTCATCTGGGAAGAATGAACACATATTGGTGCATTCGGATGATAAAAACTAACTACTGTAGTTTAATTGATCAACAGACTGTATATCATATGCAGACTGTATGTGGATCTGCGGGCCACTCCAAACAACAGCCTGGTGGACCAAGCTCCACCAGGGCTAAAGCACAAAGTGATATAGATGTGATAGAGAAACTAGGTCAAATGGAGGAGTAGGTCTGTATATTAAACAGCACCTGACGTGCACAGAGCTACTAAACTCAATGTGGTGGTAGAGTGGTGGGGGGGGGGGGGGGGAAACATTGCAGAAAAAAACAAAAATACAATTTGGTCAACAAAACAGCATTGTTTAAAATAGAAGACATGGGTTGTCATTTTGGGGGTAAGGTAGGTTACATTGAGTTAATTAGTTAGTACTTAGTTTTTATCTTAAACTGGTTGGGAGAGGTACAGTGTTGCTGTGCTGGTGAAAGAACACCTAAAGGTAAATTAAATAATGATTGCGAATCCACAAGAAGTTGACATAATATCGCTAGAGATCTGCAATCAGGATGATAAACTTTCCTTAAAGAATTTGACAAACACTTGCTGATAGGACATGAAGTAAATGAAATGTATGTCAAGTTTTGTGAAATATATGATAAAAGCACAACAAAATTTGTACCAAAGGAGAGATGCAGAACTAGGAAAAGGGGTTTGTTCAACAGAAATTGCGAGAGGGCCTGAGACCCAAACACACACAAATGGAATCAATATATAGCAAGAGGCCAAACCCCCAAACATACAAGCGATGCAAAGATGCGAGAAACAGCAGCAGCATTAAGGAGAGGGACTTAAGGACCATAAATAAAGTGTGAAAATAAACTCGAGTAAATTTTTTTAACTACTCTCGACAGTGAAGAAAAACAAATATTCAGACGATTTGTGTTAGAATCATTAATCTTACACTTTCGGTCATATTCAACAACACAAATACATACACACACATTCCTGTTGCTGTAGCAAGTGAAGAATTACACACACAGATCACAATAACGTGATGCATCAAATGAACAAATCCACAAGGGCCGTGACGAGGATTCGAACCTGCGTCCGGGAGCATCCCAGACACTGCCTTAATCGACTGAGCTACAACAGGGTAAAAGGGTTGAAACCGAAGTTCTACTGAACTTACTGGATCCCATAGCCTCTCCGAGGCACAAACCAGGCTTCTACACAACCCCCCCCCCCTGCACCCGAGCTATGTCAACAGGCCGTTCTCCCTCTTCGCCCTTCCGAATGCACCATATCAGTAAATTTTTTAATAATCTTTTAAAAATAGTAAATGCCACTATTTTTGCAAAATTATTACGAGATCTATTATTCTATAGAATAATGCATATAAATGCATATATGCATATAAATACAAAACATAAATACAAAACAAGTAAATGTAAATAATTTTACCTTGCACCTAGATCCACCAAGCCTGTATGGCGCGCGTTTCAGTACTTCGGAAATCTAGAACTATCTTGAATCTCTAATCTGCAATGAAACAATACATATTATTGCACTTACCAAAATATGGATGAATGTAGAAAATACAGAACTATTAGCTGAATATCAAATAAATGGATTTAATCTATTTCACACAGATAGATATATTACACCGTGTATATTAGGTAATACCTAACATACACGCCTCCACACACACTACATTTGAAATGTAGTCTCAAAAAGACTACATTTCAACAGCAAAGATTACTCCATAAAAAAATAATTAAATTATTGACCAACATGAGAGAGGGTTAGCCAACATGAGGGTTGTGTTGATTGCCTGAAAATATTTAAATTGTGTAATGTATTGAATGGCATTTTTCAAGTTACAACATTTTTTAAATTACTGAACTAGGTTCTAGGCTTTGCTAGGCTTAATTCAATTATTACAGATAAGCCTAACCTAGCCTAGAACCCAGTGGGTTTTCTTCCTATTGGGGAGTGTTGTACATGCCTCGCCTCCACATACACACTAGCACAGCCAGGCCTCGCCTCCACATACACACTAGCACAGCCAGGCCTCGCCTCCACATACACCAGCACTGCCAGGCCTCGCCTCCACATACACACTAGCACAGCCAGGCCTCGCCTCCACATACACACTAGCACAGCCAGGCCTCGCCTCCACATACACCAGCACTGCCAGGCCTCGCCTCCACATACACCAGCACTGCCAGGCCTCGCCTCCACATACTCACCAGCACAGCCAGGCCTCGCCTCCACATACACCAGCACTGCCAGGCCTCGCCTCGCCTCCACATACACCAGCACTGCCAGGCCTCGCCTCCACATTTAAACCAACCAAGCCCACAAATACGTTAACATGGACCAGCATTACACCGTCTAACATACTCTGTCAGATGTAACAACTAAATTTGTGAATTCAAGACCAAATCTATTGTATAACACAGTGTTAGTACGAGAAAAACATTACTTACATTCGAAGCCGTGTTTTAAAATGGCGGCGGTCTTGTACTGACGCTCCAAACTGTGTGTTCGTTTGCGTATGATGAACGTGTGACAATTTACTACAACAATTATTTAATTATTCTTATTCTTTATTTTAATATTTTTAGGGTACATGAAATTTCAAACTTATTTGCACACAATAATATAATTGCATTGTCATAACCTTTATATATTACGGAAAATACGATGACATGAACGAAGTCAAAGTGAAGTTGAAGTCAAAGTCATTCGCCGAACGTATTAGTCATTTTTTTTTCTCCCAAACGATAGTGGTAACAAATCCACAGAGAATATAAGTGTACAGTAAAGTCAATTTTATTCAGGAAAGTACATACATAGTTGATTTACAAACATAATGTTGGATTTATAGATAGAGCTAGTGCATACAATACCTAAAGCCACTATAGTAGTCCTATAGCATTTCATGCAACCGGGCAGTATATATGGACCCCTTACTCAAATCTCTGAATATGTTAGATATTAAGTCCCTGCACATACTCTCATGTGTATTTTATATATATAAAACGCTGCACTGTAATGTCAATCCTGACCTTAAAAGCTTCCTAGAAGGTTGTAACAGATCCCATGAGCACCACACCAGAAACAAATACCTATTTGATATTCCAAGAGTACGACTTAGTCAAACTAGAAATGCTTTACAAATCAAGAGACCTCGAATGTGGAATGACCTTCCCAATTATGTTAAAAACTGTACCTCTCCCAACCAGTTTAAGATAAATAAAGATAAATTTATAAGTTAAGAAAAATTCCACAAATCAACAACCCTGTTACTGACCCTGTATTTACCCAAGTCTTTCCTAAATCTAAACTTATCCAATTTATACCCATTGTTTCGTGTTCTATCTTGTGTTGACAATTTTAATACCCTATTAATATCCCCTTTGTTATATCTATTCAGGAAATTGTGGTTGATCTCGAACCCATTGATAATGTGACGACTTATACAGAATTTTGTAACTATATCATCAAGATTGTAACCAGCTTAGCTAAATGTAGTGTGGGGTTCAGTCCCTAAGCCCATATATGTGCCTCTCTAACCATTTAGGTTACAGGGCAAAAACATAAAAACAAAGGTAACTGCAGAAGGCCTATTGGCCCATACCAGGCAGCTCCTATCTATAACAGATAAACACTAAGTACTACCTAATTAACTCAATGTAACCTACCAACCTAACCCCCAAAATGTCAATCCATATCTTTTATTTTAAACAATGCTGTTTTGTTGACCAAATTGTATTTTTACTCTTTTTCTGTCATGTTTCTCCCACCCCTGTTTTTTCCCTTTTTTCTTATTTTTTCTCAACATAATTCATACTTTAATTATGCGGATCAGGACATCACCTGATCAAACACATCAAACATCGTTTGACCACCATCAAACACACACATTTCGTGTGTGTTTGACGCTCACTGATATGTACCAGCGTTGTTTTATATATGGTGCTATTCTATCTTACGCTTTGTTGCTCTTTTTTACCTACGGGCTCATAGAACATTCTATTGCGAAAACATTGGCACAAAAATGAATGACGTACATACAATAATAATGTCAGGACAGTGATATAATTATAAACTTTCAAAGCACTGTATCGCCCATGTGTCGTCTTGTCACCAATACTGGGTAACAGTTCCGCCACTTCCACACTCTTGCGGGTGGGCAGCGACCATTATTCTACGTTTATATTCATATCACCGTGTTGGGAATTTCATTGCGAGTACATTGATACCAAAATTAACGCTGTAGGACAAGTGTGGAAGTGATAACAATCCCAAGAGTAAAAACATTTTGTTGCTCTTGGGCACTCACGGCGAGTCATCTACGTAGGTATTTATTGGGTGCTGGTATTCATATAACTTTTGGTGACCGTTTTTGCTGATTTTCTTCTAGAGAATGTTATTGCGAACACGTTGGTACCAAAATGAAATACATAGCTCAAGAACTAAGGTCAGGAGAGTAAAAAGAGTATACACATTTTTGTTTTGACGCTTAATTAAGGTTATTGTGAGTACTCATCGCCTGCCTAGAAACTGGAACTAGTAATTCCATCTATCATACATATCATACAAGAGGAGCCACACATCTATGGATCATCCAATAAAATCAGCAGACTTCTAGATGTTACTACTGCTCGGCTTAGACTCGGTTACAAGTATCTCTGGGAATTCTCATTATCTGCTGATGTAGACCTGACCAAATGTAAACTGTGTCAACAAAATTATTCGCACACCCTCCGTCACTATGTGATGGAGTGCGAAAAGATACATGAATTTAGAGACAATTCTATAACCAATGTTCCAGCGATGTGTCAATATTTCATTCAAAATGATCTGCTACCAGAAATTTTAGCCAAATATCCCCAGTTTGCTAACTGTAGATAACAACTAAGTGATTGTAACCTATCCACCGCTGCCCACTGGATGGGGGACGGTGTGCAGGACAAACATATAAATTTTGATACTAGCTCTCCACATATGTCAGTTGCTTAATTTAGAACCTGTACTTGAGGTCGATCTCGAACCCATTGTTGATGTGATGACTTATATTGAATTTTGTAACTAGCTCATCAAGATTGTAACTTGCTTAGCTAAATGAATTGTGGGGTTCAGTCCCTGAGCCCATTATGTGCCTCTGTAACCCTTTCCACAACCGCCCACAAGATGGGTATGGGGTGCATAATGGGGTGGGGTGTCTTGGCCAAACGTGCCACATCAAAACCACAAGTTGACATTGAATGTGAATTAACAATGAGACAAGTAAGATTTATACTAATATATTTATACTAACTCTGTTGAGCGTTGACCATTTATACATCAAATCTGTTGATGTGAGCACTTTAGTTTAGTCTGCCGTTTAAAGAAAAAAAGAGCATATCAATGGTATATCACAGAAAACGAATTTATCATAAACTCATGTATTTGTCTTATCATATTGAACTGCATTCATATTTTTAATATATAACAATATGAATATACAAATTTCTGTAAATCCCCTACCTTGTTGGAATCTGTGGAAATGAATGAGCAAATGTGCTGGCTGAAGGCGCTGAAGGAAACCACATTGGTTTCATTTTGGATACAAATGTCCATGGAAATTCAAAATGGAAACTAATTATATAGTTGAACCTGCAGAGACGAGTTTAAGAATCTGTGTTGAGAGTGATGGACACAGCCTTCACAATTATACTTCAGAGAATGTAAACATCTAAGAGTCATTAGAAATATGTGTAGAATAATAAACCCTACATTGTTTGAGTTAGGGAAAACACCATTTGTGATATATAGATACTATAGCTGTTCCTAAAGATTCACCCTTTTTTGCACCAGCAAGATAACATATAAGATTTTAAGAGTTGACGAATGTTAATATTCTTGTTTGATAAACTGTGAACTTGAGACATAGTTAATAAGAACATATTAACACAACAAAATGTTTTCAGAATCCTTAACACCACTTTCCAACAACTTATATAATTTATATAAATTATTTTAGAGAATAATACATAAATTATATATTTAAACATGATATAGTGTTTAGTGGAATGTATAAGGAGTCAAATTGTGTTAAAAAGAGCAATTTTTAGAAAATTTGGAAAAATACTTTTTTCTGTTCAACTTATAACTAAATGGATTATAAAGGTTTCACTCAGCCAATATATATCATTCACAATTTATTAATGAATTTTACAAAAAAACACCATAAATTTTATATTTAAACATGTAAAAACTATTTGTTTTACATTTGGAAGAAAATAATTGTAGAAAAACAATTTATAATTAAACCTTTGTGTTTGGATTTTTTGAGTAAACGTTTCTCAAAGGCTTTCCTGCACCATTCTCAATGCAAATCATTCCCACACCTATGGCAAGAGATAGGCGAACGTTGTGTAGATGATTTGTGTTTGCTGGGTGAAAGCGGCGTTTGGTCACATTTGTCCCAAACTTTCCTGCAGTTTTCAAAATATCCCAAACATCCCAATATCGAGGCCTGAGACATATTTTAAAGCCAAATTCTGGCTCTCTGCACGTATTCGCAGTTTGAAATAACGACTTTTTATACCCAACATTTGCGAAGTACTGAAAGCGGCGTTTAGTCACATTTGTCCCAATCCCCCCTGCAGTTTTCAAAATATCCCAAACATCCCAATATCGAGGCCTGAGCCATATTTTGGAACCAAATTCAGGCTCTCTGCACGTATTCGCAGTTTGAAATAACGACTTTTTATACCCAACATATGCCAAGTACTGAAAGCTGCGTTTGGTCACATTTGTCCCAAATCTAACTGCAGTTTTCAAAATATCCCATCCAACCCAATTTCGAGGCCTGAGCCATATTTTGGAGCCAAATTCTAGCTTTCTGCACGTATTCGCAGTTTGAAATTACGACTTTTTATACCCAACATATGCAAAGTACTGAAAGCGGCGTTTAGTCACATTTGTCCCAATCCCCCCTGCAGTTTTCAAAATATCCCAAACATCCCAATATCGAGGCCTGAGCCATATTTTGGAACCAAATTCAGGCTCTCTGCACGTATTCACAGTTTGAAATTACGACTTTTTATACCCAACATATGCCAAGTACTGAAAGCGGCGTTTGGTCATATTTGTCCCAAAGTCCTTTGCAGTTTTCAAAATATCCCAAACATCCCAAGTTCGAGGCCTGAGTTATATTTTGGAGCCAATTTCTGGCTCTCTGAACGTATTCACAGTTTGAAATTACCACCTTTTATACCCAACATATACCAAGTCCTGAAAGCGGCAGTGAGTCACATTTTGCACAAACTCCACTGCAGTTTTCAAAATATCCCAAATAACCCAATTTCAAGGCCTGAGCCATATTATGGAGCCAAATTTTGGCTCTTTGCATGTATTCGCAGTTTAAAATTGCGACTTTTTTATACCAACATATGCCAAGTACTGAAAGCGGCGTTTGGTCACATTTGTCCCAAATCTCCCTGCAGTTTTCAAAATATCCCAAACATCCCAATTTCGAGGCCTGACCCATATTTTGGAGTCAAATTCTGGCTCTCTGCAGGTATTCGCAGTTTTAAATTACGACTTTTTATACCCAACATATGCCAAGTCCTGAAAACGGCAGTGTGTCACATTTTGCACAAAATCCCCTGCAGTTTTCCAAATATCCCAAACATCCCAATTTCGAGGCCTGAGCCATATTTTAAAGCCAATTTCTAGCTCTCTGCACGTATTCGCAGTTTGAAATTACGACTTATTATACCCAACATATGCGAAGTACTGAAAGCGGCGTTTGGTCACATTTGTCCCAAACCTCCCTGCAGTTTTCAAAATATCCCAATTTTGAGGCCTGAGCCATATTTTGGAGCAAAATTCAGGCTCTCTGCACGTATTCGCAGTTTGAAATTACGACTTTTTATACCCAACATATGCCAAGTCCTGAAAGCGGAAGTGAGTCACATTTTGCACAATCTCCCCTGCAGTCTTCAAAATATCCCAAATATCCCAATTTCGAGGCCTGAGCCATATTATTGAGCCAAATTCAGGCTCTTTGCACGTATTCGCAGTTTGAAATTGCAACTTTTTTATGCCAACATATGCCAAGTACTGAAAGCGGCTTTTGGTCACATTTGTCCCAAAGCTCCCTGCAGTTTTCAAAATATCCCAAACATCCCAATTTCGAGGCCTGAGCCATAATTTGGAGCCAAATTCTGGCTCTATGCACGTATTCGCAGTTTGATATTACGAATTTTTATACCCAACATATGCCAAGTCCTGAAAGCGGCAGTGAGTCACATTTCCCACAAACTCCACAGCAGTTTTCGAAATATCCCAAACATCCCAATTTCGAGGCCTGAGCCATAATTTGGAGCCAAATTCTGGCTCTATGCACGTATTCGCAGTTTGATATTACGAATTTTTATACCCAACATATGCCAAGTCCTGAAAGCGGCAGTGAGTCACATTTCCCACAAACTCCACAGCAGTTTTCGAAATATCCCAAACATCCCAATTTCGAGGCCTGAGCCATAATTTGGAGCCAAATTCTGGTTCTATGCACGTATTCGCAGTTTGATATTACGAATTTTTATACCCAACATATGCCAAGTCCTGAAAGCGGCAGTGAGTCACATTTTGCCCAAACTCCCCTCCAGTTTTCAAAATAACGCAAATATCCCAATTTCGAGGTCTGAGCCATATTTTGGAGCCAAATTCTGGTTCTCTGCACGTATTCGCAGTTTTAAATTACATCTTTTTATACCCAACATATGCCAAGTACTGAAAGCAGCGTTTGGTCACATTTGTCCCAAACCTCTCTTCAGTTTTCAAAATATCCCAAACATCCCAATTTCGAGGCCTGAGCCATATTTTGGAGCCAAATTCTGGATCTCTGCAGGTATTCGCAGTTTGAAATTGCGACTTTTTTATACCCAACATATGTCAAGTACTGAAAGCGGCAGTTAGTCACATTTTGCCCAAACTCCCCTCCAGTTTTCAAAATAACACAAATATCCCAATTTCGAGGTTTGAGCTATATTTTGGAGCCAAATTCTAGCTCTTTGCACGTATTCGCAGTTTGATATTACGACTTTTTATACCCAACATATGCCAAGTACTGAAAGCGACAGTGAGTCACATTTTGCACAAACTCCCCTGCAGTTTTCGAAATATCCCAAAAATCCCAGTTTCGAGGCCTGCGCCATATTTTGGAGCCAAATTCTGGATCTCTGCACGTATTCGCAGTTTGAAATTGCGACTCTTTTATACCCAACATTTGCCAAGTACTGAAAGCGGCAGTGAGTGACATTTTGCCCAAACTCCCCACCAGTTTTCAAAATAACGCAAATATCCCAATTTCAAGGCCTGAGCCATATTTTGGAGCCAAATTCTGGCTCTTTGCACGTATTCGCAGTTAGAAATTACATCTTTTTATACCCAACATATACCAAGTACTGAAAGCGCGTTTGGTCACATTTGTTCCAAACATCCCTGCAGTTTTCAAAATATCACAAATATCCCAATTTCGAGGCCTGAGCCATATTTTGGAGCCAAATTCTGGCTCTCTGCACGTATTCACAGTTCGAAATTACGTCTTTTTATACCTAACATATGCCAAGTACTGAAAGCGGCGTTTAGTCACATTTGTCCCAAACCTCCCTGCAGTTTTCAAAATATCCCAAATATCCCAATTTCGAGGCCTGAGCTATATTTTGGAGCCAAATTCTGGCTTTCTGCATGTATTCGGGGTTTGATATTCGGACTTTTTATACCCAACATATGCCAAGTACTGAAAGCGGCAGTGTGTCACATTTTGCACAAACTCCCCTGCAATTTTCAAAATATCCCAAACATCCCATTTTCGAGGCCTGAGCAATATTTTGGAGCCAAATTTTGGCTCTCTGCACGCATTCGCAGTTTGAAATTACGACTTTTTTATACCCAACATATGCGAAGGACTGAAAGCGGCATTTGGTCACATTTGTCCCAAACCTCCCTGCAGTTTTCAAAATATCCCAAACATCCCAATTTCGAGGCCTGAGCCATATTTTGGAGCCAAATTCTGGAACTCTGCAGGTATTCGCAGTTTGAAATTGCGACTTTTTTATACCCAACATATGTCAAGTACTGAAAGCGGCAGTGAGTCACATTTTGCCCAAACTCCCCTCCAGTTTTTAAAATAACGCAAATATCCCAATTTCGAGGTCTGAGCTATATTTTGGAGCCAAATTCTGGATCTCAGCACGTATTCGCAGTTTGAAATTACGACTTTTTTATACCCAACATATGCGAAGGACTGAAAGCGGCGTTTGGTCACATTTGTCCCAAACCTCCCTGCAGTTTTCAAAATATCCCAAATATCCCAATATCGAGGGCTGACCCATATTTTGGAGCCAAATTCTGGCTCTTTGCACGTATTCGCAGTTTGATATTACGACTTTTTATACCCAACATATGCCAAGTACTGAAAGCGGCAGTGAGCCACATTTTGCACAAACTCCCCTGCAGTTTTCAAAATATCCCATACATTCCAATTTCGAGGTCTGAGCCATATTTTGGAGCCAAATTCTGGCTCTCTGCACGTATTTGCAGTTTGAAATTACGACTTTTTTATACCCAACAAATGCGAAGTACTGAAAGCGGCGTTTGGTCACATTTGTCCCAAACTTTCCTGCAGTTTTCAAAATACCCCAAACATCCCAATATCGTGGCCTGAGACATATTTTAAAGCCAAATTCTGGCTCTCTGCACGTATTCGCAGTTTGAAATACCGACTTTTTATACCCAACATATGCGAAGTACTGAAAGCGGCGTTATGTCACATTTGTCCCAATCCCCCCTGCAGTTTTCAAAATATCCCAAACATCCCAATATCGAGGCCTGAGCCATATTTTGGAACCAAATTCAAGCTCTCTGCACGTATTCGCAGTTTGAAATAACGACTTTTTATAATCCCAACATATGCCAAGTACTGAAAGCTGCGTTTGGTCACATTTGTCCCAAATCTAACTGCAGTTTTCAAAATATCCCAACCAACCCAATTTCGAGGCCTGAGCCATATTTTGGAGCCAAATTCTAGCTTTCTGCACGTATTCGCAGTTTGAAATTACGAATTTTTATACCCAACATATGCAAAGTACTGAAAGCGGCGTTTGGTCACATTTGTCCCAAACCTCCCTGCAGTTTTCAAAATATCCCAAATATCCCAATTTCGAGGCCTGCGCAATATTTTGGAGCCAAATTCAGGCTCTCTGCACGTATTCGCAGTTTGAAATTACGACTTTTTATACCCAACATATGCCAAGTACTGAAAGCGGCGTTTGGTCATATTTGTCCCAAAGTCCCCTGCAGTTTTCAAAATATCCCAAACATCCCAATTTCGAGGCCTGAGTTATATTTTGGAGCCAATTTCTGGCTCTCTGAACGTATTCGCAGTTTCAAATAACCAACTTTTATACCCAACATATACCAAGTCCTGAAAGCGGCAGTGAGTCACATTTTGCACAAACTCCCCTGCAGTTTTCAAAATATCCCAAATATCCCAATTTCGAGGCCTGAGCTATATTATGGAGCCAAATTTTGGCTCTTTGCACGTATTCGCAGTTTAAAATTGCGACTTTTTTATACCAACATATGCCAAGTACTGAAAGCGGCGTTTGGTCACATTTGTCCCAAATCTCCCTGCAGTTTTCAAAATATCCCAAACATTTCAATTTCGAGGCCTGACCCATATTTTGGAGCCAAATTCTGGCTCTCTGCAGGTATTCGCAGTTTTAAATTACGACTTTTTGTACCCAACATATATGCCAAGTCCTGAAAACGGCAGTGAGTCACATTTTGCACAAACTCCCCACCAGTTTTCCAAATATCCCAAACATTCCAAATTCGAGGCCTGAGCCATATTTTGAAGCCAAATTCTAGCTCTCTGCACGTATTCGCAGTTTGAAATTACGACTTTTTATATCCAACATATGCGAAGTACTGAAAGCAGCGTTTGGTCACATTTGTCCCAATCCTCCAAGCAGTTTTCAAAATATCCCAATTTCGAGGCCTGAGCCATATTTTGGAGCCAAATTCAGGCTCTCTGCACGTATTCGCAGTTTGAAATTACGACTTTTTATACCCAACATATGCCAAGTCCTGAAAACGGAAGTGAGTCACATTTTGCACAAACTCCCCTGCAGTTTTCAAAATATCCCAAATATCCCAATTTCGAGGCCTGAGCCATATTATGGAAATTCAGGCTCTTTGCAAGTATTCGCAGTTTGAAATTGCAACTTTTTTATACCAACATATGCCAAGTACTGAAAGCGGCTTTTGGTCACATTTGTCCCAAACCTCCATGCAGTTTTCAAAATATCCCAAACATCCCAATTTTGAGGCCTGAGCCATAATTTGGAGCCAAATTCTGGCTCTATGCACGTATTCGCAGTTTGATATTACGAATTTTTATACCCAACATATGCCAAGTCCTGAAAGCAGCAGTGAGTCACATTTTGCACAAACTCCCCTGCAGTTTTTGAAATATCCCAAATAACCCAATTTCGAGGCCTGCGCCATATTTTGGAGCCAAATTCTGGATCTCTGCACGTATTCGCAGTTTGAAATTGCGACTTTTTTATACCCAACATATGCGAAGTACTGAAAGCGGCGTTTTGTCACATTTGTCTCAAACTTTCCTGCAGTTTTCAAAATATCCCAAACATCCCAATATCGAGGCCTGAGACATATTTTAAAGCCAAATTCTGGCTCTCTGCACGTATTCGCAGTTTGAAATAACGACTTTTTATACCCAACATATGCGAAGTACTGAAAGCGGCGTTTAGTCACATTTGTCCCAATCCCCCCTGCAGTTTTCAAAATATCCCAAACATCCCAATATCGAGGCCTGAGCCATATTTTGGAACCAAATTCAGGCTCTCTGCACGTATTCGCAGTTTGAAATAACGACTTTTTATACCCAACATATGCCAAGTACTGAAAGCTGCGTTTGGTCACATTTGTCCCAAATCTAACTGCAGTTTTCAAAATATCCCATCCAACCCAATTTCGAGGCCTGAGCCATATTTTGGAGCCAAATTCTAGCTTTCTGCACGTATTCGCAGTTTGAAATTACGACTTTTTATACCCAACATATGCAAAGTACTGAAAGCGGCGTTTAGTCACATTTGTCCCAATCCCCCCTGCAGTTTTCAAAATATCCCAAACATCCCAATTTCGAGGCCTGAGCCATATTTTGGAGCCAAATTCTGGATCTCTGCAGGTATTCGCAGTTTGAAATTGCGACTCTTTTATACCCAACATTTGCCGAGTACTGAAAGCGGCAGTGAGTGACATTTTGCCCAAACTCCCCTCCAGTTTTCGAAATAACACAAATATCCCAATTTCGAGGCCTGAGCCATATTTTGGAGACAAATTCTGTCTCTAAGCACGTATTCGCAGTTCGAAATTACGTCTTTTTATACCCAACATATGTGAAGGACTGAAAGCGGCGTTTAGTCACATTTGTCCCAAACCTCCCTGCAGTTTTCAAAATATCCCAAATATCCCAATATCGAGGCCTGAACCATATTTTGGAGCCAAATTCTGGCTCTTTGCACGTATTCGCAGTTTGATATTACGACTTTTTATACCCAACATATGCCAAGTACTGAAAGCGGCAGTGAGTCACATTTTGCACAAACTCCCCTGCAGTTTTCAAAATATTCCAAACATCCCAATTTCGAGGCCTGAGCCATATTTTGGAGCTAATTTCTAGCTCTCTGCACGTATTCGCAGTTTGAAATTACGACTTATTATACCCAACATATGCGAAGTACTGAAAGCGGCGTTTGGTCACATTTGTCCCAAACCTCCCTGCAGTTTTCAAAATATCCCAATTTTGAGGCCTGAGCCATATTTTGAAGCAAAATTCAGGCTCTCTGCACGTATTCGCAGTTTGAAATTACGACTTTTTATACCCAACATACGCCAAGTCCTGAAAGCGGAAGTGAGTCACATTTTGCACAATCTCCCCTGCAGTTATCAAAATATCCCATATACCCCAATTTCGAGGCCTGAGCCATATTATGGAGCCAAATTCAGGCTCTTTGCACGTATTCGCAGTTTGAAATTGCAACTTTTTTATGCCAACATATGCCAAGTACTGAAAGCGGCTTTTGGTCACATTTGTCCCAAACCTCCCTGCAGTTTTCAAAATATCCCAAACATCCCAATTTTGAGGCCTGAGCCATATTTTGGAGCCAAATTCTGGCTCTCTGCACGTATTCGCAGTTTTAAATTACATCTTTTTATACCCAACATATGCCAAGTACTGAAAGCAGCGTTTGGTCACATTTGTCCCAAACCTCTCTTCAGTTTTCAAAATATCCCAAACATCCCAATTTCGAGGCCTGAGCCATATTTTGGAGCCAAATTCTGGATCTCTGCAGGTATTCGCAGTTTGAAATTGCGACTTTTTTATACCCAACATATGTCAAGTACTGAAAGCGGCAGTGAGTCACATTTTGCCCAAACTCCCCTCCAGTTTTTAAAATAACGCAAATATCCCAATTTCGAGGTCTGAGCTATATTTTGGAGCCAAATTCTGGATCTCTGCACGTATTCGCAGTTTGAAATTACGACTTTTTTATACCCAACATATGCGAAGGACTGAAAGCGGCGTTTGGTCACATTTGTCCCAAACCTCCCTGCAGTTTTCAAAATATCCCAAATATCCCAATATCGAGGGCTGACCCATATTTTGGAGCCAAATTCTGGCTCTTTGCACGTATTCGCAGTTTGATATTACGACTTTTTATACCCAACATATGCCAAGTACTGAAAGCGGCAGTGAGCCACATTTTGCACAAACTCCCCTGCAGTTTTCAAAATATCCCAAACATTCCAATTTCGAGGTCTGAGCCATATTTTGGAGCCAAATTCTGGCTCTCTGCACGTATTTGCAGTTTGAAATTACGACTTTTTTATACCCAACAAATGCGAAGTACTGAAAGCGGCGTTTGGTCACATTTGTCCCAAACTTTCCTGCAGTTTTCAAAATACCCCAAACATCCCAATATCGAGGCCTGAGACATATTTTAAAGCCAAATTCTGGCTCTCTGCACGTATTCGCAGTTTGAAATACCGACTTTTTATACCCAACATATGCGAAGTACTGAAAGCGGCGTTATGTCACATTTGTCCCAATCCCCCCTGCAGTTTTCAAAATATCCCAAACATCCCAATATCGAGGCCTGAGCCATATTTTGGAACCAAATTCAAGCTCTCTGCACGTATTCGCAGTTTGAAATAACGACTTTTTATAATCCCAACATATGCCAAGTACTGAAAGCTGCGTTTGGTCACATTTGTCCCAAATCTAACTGCAGTTTTCAAAATATCCCAACCAACCCAATTTCGAGGCCTGAGCCATATTTTGGAGCCAAATTCTAGCTTTCTGCACTTATTCGCAGTTTGAAATTACGAATTTTTATACCCAACATATGCAAAGTACTGAAAGCGGCGTTTGGTCACATTTGTCCCAAACATCCCTGCAGTTTTCAAAATATCCCAAATATCCCAATTTCGAGGCCTGCGCAATATTTTGGAGCCAAATTCAGGCTCTCTGCACGTATTCGCAGTTTGAAATTACGACTTTTTATACCCAACATATGCCAAGTACTGAAAGCGGCGTTTGGTCATATTTGTCCCAAAGTCCCCTGCAGTTTTCAAAATATCCCAAACATCCCAATTTCGAGGCCTGAGTTATATTTTGGAGCCAATTTCTGGCTCTCTGAACGTATTCGCAGTTTCAAATAACCACCTTTTATACCCAACATATACCAAGTCCTGAAAGCGGCAGTGAGTCACATTTTGCACAAACTCCCCTGCAGTTTTCAAAATATCCCAAATAACCCAATTTCAAGGCCTGAGCAATATTATGGAGCCAAATTTTGGCTCTTTGCACGTATTCGCAGTTTAAAATTGCGACTTTTTTATACCAACATATGCCAAGTACTGAAAGCGGCGTTTGGTCACATTTGTCCCAAATCTCCCTGCAGTTTTCAAAATATCCCAAACATTTCAATTTCGAGGCCTGACCCATATTTTGGAGCCAAATTCTGGCTCTCTGCAGGTATTCGCAGTTTTAAATTACGACTTTTTGTACCCAACATATGCCAAGTCCTGAAAACGGCAGTGTGTCACATTTTGCACAAACTCCCCTGCAGTTTTCCAAATATCCCAAACATCCCAATTTCGAGGCCTGAGCCATATTTTGGAGCCAAATTCTAGCTCTCTGCACGTATTCGCAGTTTGAAATTACGACTTTTTATACCCAACATATGCGAAGTACTGAAAGCGGCGTTTGGTCACATTTGTCCCAAACCTCCCTGCAGTTTTCAAAATATCCCAATTTTGAGGCCTGAGCCATATTTTGGAGCAAAATTCAGGCTCTCTGCACGTATTCCCAGTTTGAAATTAGTACTTTTTATACCCAACATATGCCAAGTCCTGAAAGCGGAAGTGAGTCACATTTTGCACAAACTCCCCTGCAGTTTTCAAAATATCCCAAATATCCCAATTTCAAGGCCTGAGCCATATTATGGAGCCAAATTCAGGCTCTTTGCACGTATTCGCAGTTTGAAATTGCAACTTTTTTATGCCAACATATGCCAAGTACTGAAAGCGGCTTTTGGTCACATTTGTCCTAAACCTTCCTGCAGTTTTCAAAATATCCCAAACATCCCAATTTCGAGGCCTGAGCCATAATTTGGAGCCAAATTCTGGCTCTATGAACGTATTAGCAGTTTGATATTACGAATTTTTATACACAACATATGCCAAGTCCTGAAAGCGGCAGTGAGTCACATTTTCCACAAACTCCACAGCAGTTTTCGAAATATCCCAAACATCCCAATTTCGAGGCCTGAGCCATAATTTGGAGCCAAATTCTGGTTCTATGCATGTATTCGCAGTTTGATATTACGAATTTTTATACCCAACATATGCCAAGTCCTGAAAGCGGCAGTGAGTCACATTTTTCCCAAACTCCCCTCCAGTTTTCAAAATAACGCAAATATCCCAATTTCGAGGTCTGAGCCATATTTTGGAGCCAAATTCTGGCTCTCTGCACGTATTCGCAGTTTTAAATTACATCTTTTTATACCCAACATATGCCAAGTACTGAAAGCGGCGTTCGATCACATTTGTCCCAAACCTCCCTTCAGTTTTCAAAATATCCCAAACATCCCAATTTCGAGGTCTGAGCCATATTTTGGAGCCAAATTCTGGATCTCTGCAGGTATTCGCAGTTTGAAATTGCGACTCTTTTTTACCCAACATTTGCCGAGTACTGAAAGCGGCAGTGAGTGACATTTTGCCCAAACTCCCCTCCAGTTTTCGAAATAACACAAATATCCCAATTTCGAGGCCTGAGCCATATTTTGGAGCCAAATTCTGGCACTCTGCACGTATTCGCAGTTAGAAATTACATCTTTTTATACCCAACATATGCCAAGTACTGAAAGCGGCGTTTGGTCACATTTGTTCCAAACATCCCTGCAGTTTTCAAAATATCACAAATATCCCAATTTCGAGGCCTGAGCCATATTTTGGAGCCAAATTCTGGCTCTCTGCACGTATTCGCAGTTCGAAATTACGTCTTTTTATACCTAACATATGCCAAGTACTGAAAGCGGCGTTTAGTCACATTTGTCCCAAACCTCCCTGCAGTTTTCAAAATATCCCAAATATCCCAATTTCGAGGAATGAGCCATATTTGGAGCCAAATTCTGGCTCGCTGCATGTATTCGGGGTTTGATATTACGACTTTTTATACCCAACATATGCCAAGTACTGAAAGCGGCAGTGAGTCACATTTTGCACAAACTCCCCTGCAATTTTCAAAATATCCCAAACATCCCATTTTCGAGGCCTGAGCAATATTTTGGAGCCATATTTTGGCTCTCTGCACGTATTCGCAGTTTGAAATTACGAATTTTTTATACCCAACATATGTGAAGGACTGAAAGCGGCGTTTGGTCACATTTGTCCCAAACCTCCCTGCAGTTTTCAAAATGTCCCAAACATCCCAATATCGAGGCCTGAGACATATTTTAAAGCCAAATTCTGGCTCTATGCACGTATTCGCAGTTTGAAATAACGACTTTTTATACCCAATATATGCGAAGTACTGAAAGCGGCGTTTAGTCACATTTGTCCCAATCTCCCCTGCAGTTTTCAAAATATCCCAAACATCCCAATATCGAGGCCTGAGCCATATTTTGGAACCAAATTCAGGCTCTCTGCACGTATTCGCAGTTTGAAATAACGACTTTTTATAATCCCAACATATGCCAAGTACTGAAAGCTGCGTTTGGTCACATTTGTCCCAAATCTAACTGCAGTTTTCAAAATATCCCAACCAACCCAATTTCGAGGCCTGAGCCATATTTTGGAGCCAAATTCTAGCTTTCTGCACGTATTCGCAGTTTGAAATTACGAATTTTTATACCCAACATATGCAAAGTACTGAAAGCGGCGTTTGGTCACATTTGTCCCAAACCTCCCTGCAGTTTTCAAAATATCCCAAATATCCCAATTTCGAGGCCTGCGCAATATTTTGGAGCCAAATTCAGGCTCTCTGCACGTATTCGCAGTTTGAAATTACGACTTTTTATACCCAACATATGCCAAGTACTGAAAGCGGCGTTTGGTCATATTTGTCCCAAAGTCCCCTGCAGTTTTCAAAATATCCCAAACATCCCAATTTCGAGGCCTGAGTTATATTTTGGAGCCAATTTCTGGCTCTCTGAACGTATTCGCAGTTTCAAATAACCACCTTTTATACCCAACATATACCAAGTCCTGAAAGCGGCAGTGAGTCACATTTTGCACAAACTCCCCTGCAGTTTTCAAAATATCCCAAATAACCCAATTTCAAGGCCTGAGCAATATTATGGAGCCAAATTTTGGCTCTTTGCACGTATTCGCAGTTTAAAATTGCGACTTTTTTATACCAACATATGCCAAGTACTGAAAGCGGCATTTGGTCACATTTGTCCCAAATCTCCCTGCAGTTTTCAAAATATCCCAAACATTTCAATTTCGAGGCCTGACCCATATTTTGGAGCCAAATTCTGGCTCTCTGCAGGTATTCGCAGTTTTAAATTACGACTTTTTGTACCCAACATATGCCAAGTCCTGAAAACGGCAGTGTGTCACATTTTGCACAAACTCCCCTGCAGTTTTCCAAATATCCCAAACATCCCAATTTCGAGGCCTGAGCCATATTTTGGAGCCAAATTCTAGCTCTCTGCACGTATTCGCAGTTTGAAATTACGACTTTTTATACCCAACATATGCGAAGTACTGAAAGCGGCGTTTGGTCACATTTGTCCCAAACCTCCCTGCAGTTTTCAAAATATCCCAATTTTGAGGCCTGAGCCATATTTTGGAGCAAAATTCAGGCTCTCTGCACGTATTCCCAGTTTGAAATTACTACTTTTTATACCCAACATATGCCAAGTCCTGAAAGCGGAAGTGAGTCACATTTTGCACAAACTCCCCTGCAGTTTTCAAAATATCCCAAATATCCCAATTTCAAGGCCTGAGCCATATTATGGAGCCAAATTCAGGCTCTTTGCACGTATTCGCAGTTTGAAATTGCAACTTTTTTATGCCAACATATGCCAAGTACTGAAAGCGGCTTTTGGTCACATTTGTCCTAAACCTTCCTGCAGTTTTCAAAATATCCCAAACATCCCAATTTCGAGGCCTGAGCCATAATTTGGAGCCAAATTCTGGCTTTATGAACGTATTAGCAGTTTGATATTACGAATTTTTATACACAACATATGCCAAGTCCTGAAAGCGGCAGTGAGTCACATTTTCCACAAACTCCACAGCAGTTTTCGAAATATCCCAAACATCCCAATTTCGAGGCCTGAGCCATAATTTGGAGCCAAATTCTGGTTCTATGCATGTATTCGCAGTTTGATATTACGAATTTTTATATCCAACATATGCCAAGTCCTGAAAGCGGCAGTGAGTCACATTTTTCCCAAACTCCCCTCCAGTTTTCAAAATAACGCAAATATCCCAATTTCGAGGTCTGAGCCATATTTTGGAGCCAAATTCTGGCTCTCTGCACGTATTCGCAGTTTTAAATTACATCTTTTTATACCCAACATATGCCAAGTACTGAAAGCGGCGTTCGATCACATTTGTCCCAAACCTCCCTTCAGTTTTCAAAATATCCCAAACATCCCAATTTCGAGGTCTGAGCCATATTTTGGAGCCAAATTCTGGATCTCTGCAGGTATTCGCAGTTTGAAATTGCGACTCTTTTATACCCAACATTTGCCGAGTACTGAAAGCGGCAGTGAGTGACATTTTGCCCAAACTCCCCTCCAGTTTTCGAAATAACACAAATATCCCAATTTCGAGGCCTGAGCCATATTTTGGAGCCAAATTCTGGCTCTCTGCACGTATTCGCAGTTAGAAATTACATCTTTTTATACCCAACATATGCCAAGTACTGAAAGCGGCGTTTGGTCACATTTGTTCCAAACATCCCTGCAGTTTTCAAAATATCACAAATATCCCAATTTCGAGGCCAGAGCCATATTTTGGAGCCAAATTCTGGCTCTCTGCACGTATTCGCAGTTCGAAATTACGTCTTTTTATACCTAACATATGCCAAGTACTGAAAGCGGCGTTTAGTCACATTTGTCCCAAACCTCCCTGCAGTTTTCAAAATATCCCAAATATCCCAATTTCGAGGAATGAGCCATATTTGGAGCCAAATTCTGGCTCGCTGCATGTATTCGGGGTTTGATATTACGACTTTTTATACCCAACATATGCCAAGTACTGAAAGCGGCAGTGAGTCACATTTTGCACAAACTCCCCTGCAATTTTCAAAATATCCCAAACATCCCATTTTCGAGGCCTGAGCAATATTTTGGAGCCATATTTTGGCTCTCTGCACGTATTCGCAGTTTGAAATTACGAATTTTTTATACCCAACATATGTGAAGGACTGAAAGCGGCGTTTGGTCACATTTGTCCCAAACCTCCCTGCAGTTTTCAAAATGTCCCAAACATCCCAATATCGAGGCCTGAGACATATTTTAAAGCCAAATTCTGGCTCTCTGCACGTATTCGCAGTTTGAAATAACGACTTTTTATACCCAATATATGCGACGTACTGAAAGCGGCGTTTAGTCACATTTGTCCCAATCTCCCCTGCAGTTTTCAAAATATCCCAAACATCCCAATATCGAGGCCTGAGCCATATTTTGGAACCAAATTCAGGCTCTCTGCACGTATTCGCAGTTTGAAATTACGACTTGTTATACCCAACATATGCAAAGTACTGAAAGCGGCGTTTGGTCACATTTGTCCCAAACCTCCCTGCAGTTTTCAAAATATCCCAAATATCCCAATTTCGAGGCCTGCGCCATATTTTGGAGCCAAATTCAGACTCTCTGCACGTATTCGCAGTTTGATATTACGACTTTTTATACCCAACATATGCCAAGTACTGAAAGCGGCGTTTGGTCATATTTGTCCCAAAGTCCCCTGCAGTTTTCAAAATATCCCAAACATCCCAATATCGAGGCCTGACGCATATTTTGGAGCCAAATTCTGGCTCTTTGCACGTATTCGCAGTTTGAGATTACGACTTTTTATACCCAACATATGCGAAGTACTGAAAGTGGCGTTTAGTCACATTTGTCCCAATCCCCCCTGCAGTTTTCAAAATATCCCAAACATCCCAATATCGAGGCCTAAGCCATATTTTGGAACCAAATTCAGGCTCTCTGCACGTATTCGCAGTTTGAAATAACGACTTTTTATACCCAACATATGCCAAGTAATGAAAGCGGCATTTGGTCACATTTGTCCCAAACCTCCCTCCAGTTTTCAAAATATCCCAATCATCCCAATTTCGAGGCCTGAGCCATATTTTGGAGCCAAATTCTAGTTTTCTGCACGTATTCGCAGTTGGAAATTACGACTTTTTATACCAACATATGCCAAGTACTGAAAGCGGCGTTTGGTCACATTTGTCCCAAACCTCCCTGCAGTTTTCAAAATATCCCAAACATCCCAATATCGAGGCCTGAGCCATATTTTGGAACCAAATTCAGGCTCTCTGCACGTTTTCGCAGTTTGAAATAACGACTTTTTATACTTAACATATGCCAAGTACTGAAAGCGGCGTTTGGTCACATTTGTCCCAAACCTCCCTCCAGTTTTCAAAATATCCCAGCCATCCCAATTTCGAGGCCTGAACCATATTTTGGAGCCAAATTCTGGCTCTCTGCACGTATTCACAGCTTGAAATTACGAATTTTTTATACCCAACATATGTGAAGGACTGAAAGCGGCGTTTGGTCACATTTGTCCCAAACCTCCCTGCAGTTTTCAAAATATCCCAAACGTCCCAATATCGAGGCCTGAGACATATTTTAAAGCCAAATTCTGGCTCTCTGCAAGTATTCGCAGTTTGAAATAACGACTTTTTATACCCAACATATGCGAAGTACTGAAAGCGGCGTTTAGTCACATTTGTCCCAATCTCCCCTGCAGTTTTCAAAATATCCCAAACATCCCAATATCGAGGCCTGAGCCATATTTTGGAACCAAATTCAGGCTCTCTGCACGTATTCGCAGTTTGAAATAACGACTTTTTATAATCCCAACATATGCCAAGTACTGAAAGCTGCGTTTGGTCACATTTGTCCCAAATCTAACTGCAGTTTTCAAAATATCCCAACCAACCCAATTTCGAGGCCTGAGCCATATTTTGGAGCCAAATTCTAGCTTTCTGCACGTATTCGCAGTTTGAAATTACGAATTTTTATACCCAACATATGCAAAGTACTGAAAGCGGCGTTTGGTCACATTTGTCCCAAACCTCCCTGCAGTTTTCAAAATATCCCAAATATCCCAATTTCGAGGCCTGCGCAATATTTTGGAGCCAAATTCAGGCTCTCTGCACGTATTCGCAGTTTGAAATTACGACTTTTTATACCCAACATATGCCAAGTACTGAAAGCGGCGTTTGGTCATATTTGTCCCAAAGTCCCCTGCAGTTTTCAAAATATCCCAAACATCCCAATTTCGAGGCCTGAGTTATATTTTGGAGCCAATTTCTGGCTCTCTGAACGTATTCGCAGTTTCAAATAACCACCTTTTATACCCAACATATACCAAGTCCTGAAAGCGGCAGTGAGTCACATTTTGCACAAACTCCCCTGCAGTTTTCAAAATATCCCAAATAACCCAATTTCAAGGCCTGAGCAATATTATGGAGCCAAATTTTGGCTCTTTGCACGTATTCGCAGTTTAAAATTGCGACTTTTTTATACCAACATATGCCAAGTACTGAAAGCGGCATTTGGTCACATTTGTCCCAAATCTCCCTGCAGTTTTCAAAATATCCCAAACATTTCAATTTCGAGGCCTGACCCATATTTTGGAGCCAAATTCTGGCTCTCTGCAGGTATTCGCAGTTTTAAATTACGACTTTTTGTACCCAACATATGCCAAGTCCTGAAAACGGCAGTGTGTCACATTTTGCACAAACTCCCCTGCAGTTTTCCAAATATCCCAAACATCCCAATTTCGAGGCCTGAGCCATATTTTGGAGCCAAATTCTAGCTCTCTGCACGTATTCGCAGTTTGAAATTACGACTTTTTATACCCAACATATGCGAAGTACTGAAAGCGGCGTTTGGTCACATTTGTCCCAAACCTCCCTGCAGTTTTCAAAATATCCCAATTTTGAGGCCTGAGCCATATTTTGGAGCAAAATTCAGGCTCTCTGCACGTATTCCCAGTTTGAAATTACTACTTTTTATACCCAACATATGCCAAGTCCTGAAAGCGGAAGTGAGTCACATTTTGCACAAACTCCCCTGCAGTTTTCAAAATATCCCAAATATCCCAATTTCAAGGCCTGAGCCATATTATGGAGCCAAATTCAGGCTCTTTGCACGTATTCGCAGTTTGAAATTGCAACTTTTTTATGCCAACATATGCCAAGTACTGAAAGCGGCTTTTGGTCACATTTGTCCTAAACCTTCCTGCAGTTTTCAAAATATCCCAAACATCCCAATTTCGAGGCCTGAGCCATAATTTGGAGCCAAATTCTGGCTTTATGAACGTATTAGCAGTTTGATATTACGAATTTTTATACACAACATATGCCAAGTCCTGAAAGCGGCAGTGAGTCACATTTTCCACAAACTCCACAGCAGTTTTCGAAATATCCCAAACATCCCAATTTCGAGGCCTGAGCCATAATTTGGAGCCAAATTCTGGTTCTATGCATGTATTCGCAGTTTGATATTACGAATTTTTATATCCAACATATGCCAAGTCCTGAAAGCGGCAGTGAGTCACATTTTTCCCAAACTCCCCTCCAGTTTTCAAAATAACGCAAATATCCCAATTTCGAGGTCTGAGCCATATTTTGGAGCCAAATTCTGGCTCTCTGCACGTATTCGCAGTTTTAAATTACATCTTTTTATACCCAACATATGCCAAGTACTGAAAGCGGCATTCGATCACATTTGTCCCAAACCTCCCTTCAGTTTTCAAAATATCCCAAACATCCCAATTTCGAGGTCTGAGCCATATTTTGGAGCCAAATTCTGGATCTCTGCAGGTATTCGCAGTTTGAAATTGCGACTCTTTTATACCCAACATTTGCCGAGTACTGAAAGCGGCAGTGAGTGACATTTTGCCCAAACTCCCCTCCAGTTTTCGAAATAACACAAATATCCCAATTTCGAGGCCTGAGCCATATTTTGGAGCCAAATTCTGGCTCTCTGCACGTATTCGCAGTTAGAAATTACATCTTTTTATACCCAACATATGCCAAGTACTGAAAGCGGCGTTTGGTCACATTTGTTCCAAACATCCCTGCAGTTTTCAAAATATCACAAATATCCCAATTTCGAGGCCAGAGCCATATTTTGGAGCCAAATTCTGGCTCTCTGCACGTATTCGCAGTACGAAATTACGTCTTTTTATACCTAACATATGCCAAGTACTGAAAGCGGCGTTTAGTCACATTTGTCCCAAACCTCCCTGCAGTTTTCAAAATATCCCAAATATCCCAATTTCGAGGAATGAGCCATATTTGGAGCCAAATTCTGGCTCGCTGCATGTATTCGGGGTTTGATATTACGACTTTTTATACCCAACATATGCCAAGTACTGAAAGCGGCAGTGAGTCACATTTTGCACAAACTCCCCTGCAATTTTCAAAATATCCCAAACATCCCATTTTCGAGGCCTGAGCAATATTTTGGAGCCCTATTTTGGCTCTCTGCACGTATTCGCAGTTTGAAATTACGAATTTTTTATACCCAACATATGTGAAGGACTGAAAGCGGCGTTTGGTCACATTTGTCCCAAACCTCCCTGCAGTTTTCAAAATGTCCCAAACATCCCAATATCGAGGCCTGAGACATATTTTAAAGCCAAATTCTGGCTCTCTGCACGTATTCGCAGTTTGAAATAACGACTTTTTATACCCAATATATGCGACGTACTGAAAGCGGCGTTTAGTCACATTTGTCCCAATCTCCCCTGCAGTTTTCAAAATATCCCAAACATCCCAATATCGAGGCCTGAGCCATATTTTGGAACCAAATTCAGGCTCTCTGCACGTATTCGCAGTTTGAAATTACGACTTGTTATACCCAACATATGCAAAGTACTGAAAGCGGCGTTTGGTCACATTTGTCCCAAACCTCCCTGCAGTTTTCAAAATATCCCAAATATCCCAATTTCGAGGCCTGCGCCATATTTTGGAGCCAAATTCAGACTCTCTGCACGTATTCGCAGTTTGATATTACGACTTTTTATACCCAACATATGCCAAGTACTGAAAGCGGCGTTTGGTCATATTTGTCCCAAAGTCCCCTGCAGTTTTCAAAATATCCCAAACATCCCAATATCGAGGCCTGACGCATATTTTGGAGCCAAATTCTGGCTCTTTGCACGTATTCGCAGTTTGAGATTACGACTTTTTATACCCAACATATGCGAAGTACTGAAAGTGGCGTTTAGTCACATTTGTCCCAATCCCCCCTGCAGTTTTCAAAATATCCCAAACATCCCAATATCGAGGCCTAAGCCATATTTTGGAACCAAATTCAGGCTCTCTGCACGTATTCGCAGTTTGAAATAACGACTTTTTATACCCAACATATGCCAAGTAATGAAAGCGGCATTTGGTCACATTTGTCCCAAACCTCCCTCCAGTTTTCAAAATATCCCAATCATCCCAATTTCGAGGCCTGAGCCATATTTTGGAGCCAAATTCTAGTTTTCTGCACGTATTCGCAGTTGGAAATTACGACTTTTTATACCAACATATGCCAAGTACTGAAAGCGGCGTTTGGTCACATTTGTCCCAAACCTCCCTGCAGTTTTCAAAATATCCCAAACATCCCAATATCGAGGCCTGAGCCATATTTTGGAACCAAATTCAGGCTCTCTGCACGTTTTCGCAGTTTGAAATAACGACTTTTTATACTTAACATATGCCAAGTACTGAAAGCGGCGTTTGGTCACATTTGTCCCAAACCTCCCTCCAGTTTTCAAAATATCCCAGCCATCCCAATTTCGAGGCCTGAACCATATTTTGGAGCCAAATTCTGGCTCTCTGCACGTATTCACAGCTTGAAATTACGAATTTTTTATACCCAACATATGTGAAGGACTGAAAGCGGCGTTTGGTCACATTTGTCCCAAACCTCCCTGCAGTTTTCAAAATATCCCAAACGTCCCAATATCGAGGCCTGAGACATATTTTAAAGCCAAATTCTGGCTCTCTGCAAGTATTCGCAGTTTGAAATAACGACTTTTTATACCCAACATATGCGAAGTACTGAAAGCGGCGTTTAGTCACATTTGTCCCAATCTCCCCTGCAGTTTTCAAAATATCCCAAACATCCCAATATCGAGGCCTGTGCCATATTTTGGAACCAAATTCAGGCTCTCTGCACGTATTCGCAGTTTGAAATAACGACTTTTTATACCCAACACATGCCAAGTACTGAAAGCGGCGTTTGGTCACTTTTGTCCCAAACCTCCCTGCAGTTTTCAAAATATCCCAATTTTGAGGCCTGAGCCATATTTTGGAGCAAAATTCAGGCTCTCTGCACGTATTCGCAGTTTGAAATTACGACTTTTTATACCCAACATATGCCAAGTCCTGAAAGCAGAAGTGAGTCACATTTTGCACAAACTCCCCTGCAGTTTTCAAAATATGACAAATATCCCAATTTCGAGGCCTGAGCCATATTATGGAGCCAAATTCAGGCTCTTTGCACGTATTTGCAGTTTGAAATTGCAACTTTTTTATGCCAACATATGCCAAGTACTGAAAGCGGCAGTGAGTCACATTTTCCACAAACTCCACAGCAGTTTTCGAAATATCCCAAACATCCCAATTTCGAGGTCTGAGCCATATTTTGGAGCCAAATTCTGGCTCTCTGCACGTATTCGCAGTTTTAAATTACATCTTTTTATACCCAACATATGCCAAGTACTGAAAGCGGCGTTTGGTCACATTTGTCCCAAACCTCCCTTCAGTTTTCAAAATATCCCAAACATCCCAATTTCGAGGCCTGAGCCATATTTTGGAGCCAAATTCTGGATCTCTGCAGGTATTCGCAGTTTGAAATTGCGACTCTTTTATACCCAACATTTGCCGAGTACTGAAAGCGGCAGTGAGTGACATTTTGCCCAAACTCCCCTCCAGTTTTCGAAATAACACAAATATCCCAATTTCGAGGCCTGAGCCATATTTTGGAGCCAAATTCTGTCTCTCTGCACGTATTCGCAGTTCGAAATTACGTCTTTTTATACCCTACATATGCGAAGGACTGAAAACGGCGTTTAGTCACATTTGTCCCAAACATCCCTGCAGTTTTCAAAATATCCCAAACATCCCAATATCGAGGCCTGAGCCATATTTTGAAGCCAAATTCTGGCTCCCTACACGTATTCGCAATTTGAAATAACGACTTTTTATACCCAACATATGCGAAGTACTGAAAGCAGCGTTTAGTCACATTTGTCCCAATCCCCCCTGCAGTTTTCAAAATATCCCAAACATCCCAATATCGAGGCCTGAGCCATATTTTGGAACCAAATTCAGGCACTTTGCACGTATTCGCAGTTTGAAATAACGACTTTTTATACCCAACATATGCCAAGTACTGAAAGCGGCGTTTGGTCACATTTGTCCCAAACCTCCCTGCAGTTTTCAAAATATCCCAAATATCCCAATTTCGAGGCCTGTGCCATATTTTGGAGCCAAATTCAGGCTCTCTGCACGTATTCGCAGTTTGAAATTACGACTTTTTATACCCAACATATGCCAAGTACTGAAAGCGGCAGTGAGTCACATTTTGCACAAACTCCCCTGCAGTTTTCGAAATATCCCAAAAATCCCAGTTTCGAGGCCTGCGCCATATTTTTGAGCCAAATTCTGGATCTCTGCACGTATTCGCAGTTTGAAATTGCGACTCTTTTATACCCAACATTTGCCAAGTACTGAAAGCGGCAGTGAGTGACATTTTGCCCAAACTCCCCTCCAGTTTTCAAAATAACGCAAATATCCCAATTTCGAGGCCTGAGCCATATTTTGGAGCCAAATTCTGGCTCTCTGCACGTATTCGCAGTTCGAAATTACGTCTTTTTATACCTAACATATGCCAAGTACTGAAAGCGGCGTTTAGTCACATTTGTCCCAAACCTCCCTGCAGTTTTCAAAATATCCCAAATATCCCAATTTCGAGGCCTTAGCCATATTTTGGAGCCAAATTCTGGCTCGCTGCATGTATTCGGGGTTTGATATTACGACTTTTTATACCCAACATATGCCAAGTACTGAGAGCGGCAGTGAGTCACATTTTGCACAAACTCCCCTGCAATTTTCAAAATATCCCAAACATCCCATTTTCGAGGCCTGAGCAATATTTTGGAGCCATATTTTGACTCTCTGCACGTATTCGCAGTTTGAAATTACGACTTTTTTATACCCAACATATGCGAACGACTGAAAGCGGCGTTTGGTCACATTTGTCCCAAACCTCCCTGCAGTTTTCAAAATATCCCAAACATCCCAATATCGAGGCCTGAGACATATTTTAAAGCCAAATTCTGGCTCTCTGCACGTATTCGCAGTTTGAAATAACGAATTTTTATACCCAATATATGCGAAGTACTGAAAGCGGCGTTTAGTCACATTTGTCCCAATCTCCCCTGCAGTTTTCAAAATATCCCAAACATCCCAATATCGAGGCCTGAGCCATATTTTGGAACCAAATTCAGGCTCTCTGCACGTATTCGCAGTTTGAAATTACGACTTGTTATACCCAACATATGCAAAGTACTGAAAGCGGCGTTTGGTCACATTTGTCCCAAACCTCCCTGCAGTTTTCAAAATATCCCAAATATCCCAATTTCGAGGCCTGAACCATATTTTGGAGCCAAATTCTGGCTCTTTGCACGTATTCGCAGTTTGAGATTACGACTTTTTATACCCAACATATGCGAAGTACTGAAAGTGGCATTTAGTCACATTTGTCCCAATCCCCCCTGCAGTTTTCAAAATATCCCAAACATCCCAATATCGAGGACTAAGCCATATTTTGGAACCAAATTCAGGCTCTCTGCACGTATTCGCAGTTTGAAATAACGACTTTTTATACCCAACATATGCCAAGTACTGAAAGCGGCATTTGGTCACATTTGTCCCAAACCTCCCTCCAGTTTTCAAAATATCCCAACCATCCCAATTTCGAGGCCTGAGCCATATTTTGGAGCCAAATTCTAGTTTTCTGCACGTATTCGCAGTTGGAAATTACGACTTTTTATACCAACATATGCCAAGTACTGATAGCGGCAGTGAGTCACATTTTGCATATGTGACTCATTTGCATACCACGTCCACCAGCGTCCCGCTGGTGGACGTGGTATTGAGTGCCATGCTTCGTGTCCCGGTTGGGGACGTATATGGCATTGAGCTGGTAACTGCCCACCGTGTTGTTGTCAAGTTTGTGGGTGAGGCGGTGTACCGTGCTTTCTTACGGAGGTACGAGGGCCGTACTTTGCAGCTACCGGACGGCACCGGGTCTGTGACCATTTCAGACCGTAGTGGTGTTGTGACGTATGTCAGTGTTCATGGCGCCCTCATGGAGTTTCCTGAGACTCTCCTTCGGCGATTCTTCCAGAGGTACGGCTCCGTCATCAGTGTGGGGATGAACTCACTTTCGGCTGGCACGTATTCGGGTGTGAAGACCAACATTCGGACCCTCGGGATGCGCCTGAGGTCGGACATACCGTGCTCTGTCCGGCTGTTGGGGTACTACGTGCGTGTGTTTTATGCCCGGCAAGCCCGTACTTGCTTCCGGTGTGGCTTGTTGGGGCATCAAGTTGCCGGGTGTACTGCTGATCCGGTCGCTCCTGTGAACTTGTTCCGTGAGGAGGATTTCCCGCCGCTCCCTCTGGAGGAGGACTCCAGGGGTGAGGAGGTGCGCGTCCAGTTCGCTGCTGCGGCTCCCCCAGTGTCACCCGACGTTCCCCCGGTTGTTGCAGACCCTCCTCCGGGTGTTGCGGTGCCGTCAGATGTTCCTCCTGACCATGTCTCTGGCCCTGCCGTTCCCGTGGACCTTCCTGGTGATCCCTGTGGAGCGTCGCCGTCGGCTTCCTCGTCTTCGGCTGTGGACCCTGGCCCTGCGTCCTCCCCTCGGGTTCCTCCTGTGCTGGGTGCTGGGGTGGCTGCGGTGCCTCCTGCTGTGTGTGGTCCGGTTCCCCCTGTGGTAGAGGCTGCTGCCGTTCTGCGACGGGCGTCGGTTCGCCCGGTTCGTGAGGCCAGTGGTTCTGGGTCCGCCTCCGGCTGTGAGGATGTGCGGCCAGTGCCCAAGCTGTCCAGGCGTTCTTCTACTGCATGGGCTGATGCGGACTACGACGCAGGTGGAGCTTCGGGAGATGATGTGGCGATTCCGGGTGCTTCGCGCTCTACGACGCTGGTGGTGGCTGACGTCCATGTGTCTGCTGTTGACGATGGTTGTACCTATGATTTACCTCCTGTTCTTTCTCCTGCAGAAGGTTCTCCCCAGTGGGAGGTGGTCGCTCCTACTGACGTGGATGATGAGAGTTCTGGTGCGCGCCGAGGCATCAAGCTGGTACTGAAGAAGGATGCCAAGCGTTGGGGGTCCCGGCAGGTGCAACGTCCGGTGGTTGACGCGGGGCCCTGTGAGGCGGCCGAGGAGGCTCCTAGTGCGCTGCCCATTGCCCGGCCTCGTGGGAAGGAGCCTCTCCCTCTCGTCTTGGCCTCCGGAGTGGCGCATGATGCGCAGCATCCTTTGCAGTTTGACATTATTGACCGCGTGCATCCTGTTCCGTGGTGCCCTTCTTCCATCTGGGTACAGCAGGCTCGGTGTTTTGTTGTGGGTGTGCCGGAGTTAATGCCTGATCCTCGTACTGTTAATACTGTACCTGTTCCGGATGACGTAGTGTTACTGTGGGAGGCGTATTGTGTTCGATTCCCGGCGGCGGTGTGGCCGGATAAGTATGAACACTTTGAGTAGTCTGTGTGCTTGCTGTGACCTGTGGTTTGTTGCAATGTGATGTACCTATTGTGCGCCCATCAGGCTGGTGGTGTTGTTTTTTTGTTGTATTTATCATATTTCCGTTACCCTTCTGTCCGGTGTTGTTTCATTCTGTTTATGCTCCTTGTTGTGTTTTTGTTGTCGGCCCTTCGGGCCGGTATTTAGTGTATTTGTGTTACTTTGTATTAACTTGCTTTGTGCTTCTGTATTTTTTTGTTTTCTGACTGTTATTAGTTTATTATTTTATTGTATTTATTCGCATGTTCGCATGTAAAAAAAAAAAAAAAAAAAAAAACTTGGCCCACACACACACATGGCTTTTCCGGCCTACGACACACTAATTACCCTAGCCATTAGCTCTGATTCCCGCTACTAACACTGCACATTAATGACCCTATGTAAAAGACACATCGAACACTCTATGTAGGGCATACGTAAATCTGTGTATCTATGTATTTAGGTATGTAGGTTAGCTTAGCATTTTAAAAGCACCGAATCACCTTCTGTGGTTGATTGTTCAATATACCCTTGAACTATATGTTTAACACATCTCTAACCCTGTCCATGGAGGACAGAAGAAAATGTATATATGTTAGTTAGCATTGTAAATGTGTAGCCACGTCTGTGGTAGAAAATAATAATACAATAAAAAATGTCTTTTACGTTGTATCTAGATTAATTAAATATACTATCACTCCTTTTAATGTATTTCTCGTTGTTGGAATCTGTAAAGAAATAAAAAGAGACACCTGTGAAGACTATTAATCCTATGACCTGGTCTTCCCCTGACCTAACATTCCTCATTCACTGAACTGACGTCAATACATCGTATATCTTTTCTCCACAAATGTAAACTTGTAACTTTTAATTTGCTGTAAAGCAGGTTTTCACTGCCACCATTTATCGTAGTCGACAGTACACTTCCTTTGTTAAAACGTAAGTTTTATTTGTTATGTATGCATTAATAGTGTGTTATTATTAAATTAAATAAATATTAAGTATCAATCAACAACACTTAGACCAGACTCTTAGAGGTATACTGTTCGTCTCTTGGTACACATTTGAGTATAAGGAATGGCCACAGAAGCCCAAAAACTTAGTATTTATCATATATAAATAGTCTGTGAACAATTACATAAAGAATTTATTTCCCATTTCAGTCAATTACTGGTAATGAGTTTATTTTTACCGTGATTACAAAGCCAGGTTACTGATAAACATCACAGTCCACTATGTACATAGAGGTTCACACGCTTCATCCTAATATGTCCATACCGTAGACCAATACGTTGGACCCCTAACTATTCCACATAAGAAACCTTAACAGATATAACATGTCTATCTGTTTATATCTGTCAATCAGTATTGTCATTCAGTATCTGTCAATACTCCCTCTATAATACACACCTATGAGTTTGACTACTGCAACGCATCCTCCGAATTGACAGTACCGTTTATAATATTAAGTGTAATAAGTACATTTTCAGACTACTAAGAATAGTACAAAATTACACTTAATTGTGCCTATACATCTACCTCACCATATTTTCTCCTTGTTAAGACACTCAGAATCTAAGAATGAAGTTTTCATGTTTAATTCTATATACTCAAGTTTTAAATAGAATTTCTTTTTCACTTTTATTAAACAATAGGTATTATACAAAATTCGAAAATATCCGGAGTTACTTTACAATTTATTGAAAGATTTTAGTTTTGTTTTATTAGTTTTCTAAAACTGTAATATCATAATAGCTATAGGTTAAGTACTAATTGTATTTAAGAAGCAATAAATTGCTTGTACTCATACACTAAGAAGGTTAGGTTAGGTCGTGGTTTTCTATTCAGCTCTTTGGGTAAACCCTAATATTCACAATATTTTGGTGCGATTCTGGCGATTTAATGTATTTATGTACTAAACATCTGAGAGATACTCAAATGGGGTAACTCCGATCATATATGTCGATGATATTTTGTTTCAGGGCAAAGATATTTGAAAGGTTCAAACAGTGTTGGACAATTTCGGAAACCTGTGTCACCATATAGAACTGGTGGTTAATGAAGACAAAACTAAGTTTTAATGTAGAAGTCGGAGGCCCACTATACTGAAAATAAATGGTAAAAATATATAGAGTTAATATATATAAATATTTAGGCATATATGTTGGATATACCCATGAGAGTTTGGAAGCTGAGATGAACAGACTGTTGAGTCAATGTCAGAAGAGATTACACCCTCTGAAGGCCTTGGCATGCTGTGGAAAGGGAGTGGGAGTCCCTGTGCTACGAATGGTATACTTGAGTACTGTAAGATCTCTTATTGATTATGCTGCACCTGTCATTTCTTTTTTTTTTGGTAAAGGTAGGATGAGCAAGTTGGAGAAGGTACAAAATGAAGCCATGATATTTTTCTTAAGATGCCCAAAAAATGCTATGATTCAGATAATGAGGATGGAGTTTAATCTGCAGAGTATTGGGGATAGAATTGTGGAGATAAATGTAGCCTCTGATATTCGATTAATGACAGGTGGGGGAGCTAATGAATTAATCCTCTCGGTTCAAAAGGTGGGAAGTAGTGAACAGTGTATGATAAAGAAGAGAGCATATATGAATACCTTAAGTTCTAATGTTATAAAGTATGATGTTATTACAGAGTGTATTGCTGTGCCGAAGAGACAATTCACACCACCATGGGTGGATTGTAATGTAGATGTAGTAATTACTCCCTTGCATAAGAAAAAATGTGTGAAATAGGAGAGCTGAGGGCAACATATGATTGTATAATTCGAAAATTACCTACAGAAAACACTCTACATGTATATATATTGATGGGTCAGTAGCTAGGAATGGGAAGGCAGGATGTGGAGTCTTGATCAGGGAGTACACTGACATCGGCACTGTAGATACTGTTATTGGACGCCGCTTAACTGACAATGTCTCTTCAACGCAGACTAAACTCTAAGGTGTATTAGCAGGATTACAGAAAGTAGTCAAATGTGGTAAAAATGCCTGCTTCTTATTGACAGCAGAGGAGCATTAGAGTCTTTAAATAGCAGACGCCCAGTATACCAGAATATTGTGATAGAGTATAGAGAGAGTGTTAATAAATTAGAAAAAAACTGGGTATAAAGTAAGATTCATGTGGGTCCCTTCACATGTGGGAATACTGTAGAATGAGGTAGGTGATGAGATAGCGAAGAGAGCCACAGAAAAATGGGTGCTTGTTTAGACCAGTGGGTGCTTGTTTAGACCAGTGGATACTTGTTCAGACCAGTGGATGCTTGTGAATCTCCTCCTTACTCTCGTCTTGTCAACTTCTTCTTCTTTTTTTTTTCTTTTTTTTTGAGATATATACAAGAGTTGTTACATTCTTGTAGAGCCACTAGTACGCGTAGCGTTTCGGGCAGGTCCTTGGAATACGATCCCCCGCCGCGAAGAATCGTTGTTACAACCAAGTACACATTTTACTGTTGAGTTAAACAGAGGCTACAGTTAAGGATTTGCGCCCAGTAAATCCTCCCCGGCCAGGATACGAACCCATGACAAAGCGCTCGCGGAACGCCAGGCGAGTGTCTTACCACTACACCACGGAGACTGTCAATTCAATGAAAGTCTTCCCTTACCTAAACTAACGTCATATAATGTTAGTCTCTTCTAAATGACTGACGAAAGTTCGGGCATCAAGAAGAGTTAAACTTGTTGTTGTTGTTTAAGATTCGCTACTTGGAACAAAAAGTTCCAAGTAGCACGGGCTATGGTGAGCCCGTAGTGGACTTACCTGGCACAGGAGCAGGGAAGTTTAACTGCACAAAATCACAATTATTCAAAATGACTGAGTACATGCAGTTAATCTATTCAACATTATACCATTGTATGTGCAGTTTTCACGTTAATATTCGTTGCAGTGTGTAGCTACTGCGTGAATAATATAAGTAATTATATGTTCGAGGTGTTTTAAGAGCTAAATGAACTGCTGGAAGGGTTGTTCTCGAGTTGACAATCGCCGATGACGTAACGATCGCAGCCCGTCCTCCAAACAAAGATCCAAAAGTGATTCCATGCACCCACCAAACCCTCTGTTTATGAATGAAAAGCGGTTTACGCACGACTCACAACTTCTGACGTTCGAACATATCCGGAACAAGTGCTTCACTGACGAATTTTGTTCGAATCACAACGCAATAAATGCTTCACCCACGTACTATAAATACAAATAATTCCAACAGAACCTAAACACCTAACCGAACCTATCCTATGCCTATATATACACAATATGCTAATATATTATAATATTAATTTATACTTGCGAAAATTCCCGTTTTGAATGAACAACATGTTAAAATTTATGAATGCGTCTGTGGGGTTGACCGCTGAATGTAATGGACTTGAGTCGAGGACGGGTTGAACGATCGTTAGTTGCCATCTACCACTTTGCAAGAAAGTCCTAAAAGAATTTTGGGCGTTTTCACGCTTAAAGTATATCGAAACGAGTGGGAAATATTTAGATAAACCCTCAAATGATCATGAAATGACTACATTAGTAACGATTTTGAGGGTAAATTGTAACGGCGACCAGACTTATCTGGTAACCCCTCCCTCACTCTTCCCTCCGCCCTCAGTCAACCATCACCACACTCAATGCTCCTCCTTCCTCATCTAACGTCAAATTGGCGCCAGATTACCAAAAGGAACATGCTACCAAACCTCAATCAACTATATAATTAACCTCATTAAACATTAAACTTCGGTATAAAAAGTCGTAGTTTCAAACTGCGAGTACGTGCAGAGAGCCAGAATTTGGCTCCAAAATGTGGCTCAGGCGTCGAATTTGGAATGCTTGGGTTATTTTGAAAACTGGAGGGGGGGGGGGGGTTAAAATGTGATCCATCGCCGCTTTCAGTAATTGGCATATTTTCGGGTTTTCTGGGTGGCTGAGTTTAGTGCCCTTTTATATATATATGATAATGCGAACAAGCCTGAATGGTCCCCAGGACTATATGCGACTGTGAGTTTGGGGTGTGAGTTTTCAGTCATATATCATAATCAATGATGTTCATAGATTTATACCTTCTCCAGAGGGTTTGCTTAGTTATCAAAGCTCATTAAACTATATGTTTGGTCCATCTAGTTCCCTTTTTTATTTATTTCTCCTTTTTGGCATATTTTTTGAACGAGTTCAGGAATGACCCATTATTTATTTCCATTTAGGCTTATATCAAGGTCCGCTGGTGTTTGTATAGTATTGTAAGTGTTTGCTGCTGTCACGTTGGATAGCGAGTGTTTGCTGGGGGCATGTTGGACAGTAAGTGTTCGCTGTCGTTGTGTTGGACAGCAAATGTTCGCTGGCATGTATCGTGCAAACAGAGAGGTCCCAGGACAGAGCCCCGAGGCACTCCACCCACAAAACCCATTAGTGGTAGGATGGTGTTATGGGTGGTAAATTTAAACGATCATTTTAATTTAAAGTAGTCTCTCCAACCTACCAGAGGACCCAAAACAGAAAACGGGACAGTACGTCACCTTCACCAGTCGCCTCCAGGTGCAGTCACAGTGAGAGGTTGTGTTAGCTGGAGCTCCGATTCTAATAACATTATTATTGCAATAATGGAAGGATTAGTAAAAGATTTGGTGAGTCTGGTTAGAGCTCTGAGAGCAGAGATGGATTCCCTGCGGGAGGAGGTACGACGGCTACGTCTTCGGGAGGAAACGAAGGAGGAGGCCAGTGTTGACGGGACCTCATTAAGAAGGACTGACGAAACCAGTATTAAGAAGTCCTCGTCTTGGCAAGTTGTGAAAGACAGGGGTCTTAAGAAGACCTTGGCAAAACTGACTACTAATAGCCTACACCTAAGGACTTTTAACGTATTAGAGGACGAGTGCTGTGTTGAACCTGTTGTTCAACGAGGTGGCAAAGACAAAGTAACGAGGAGCATTGAAGCGCAGGTCCTTCATACTGCTCGAAAGGAAAAGGGAGAATCGAAGCGAATTTTGGTTGTGGGAGATTCCCAGGTAAGGTATTTAGACAGAACGTTTTGTGCCAGAGATAGGGGGAACAGATTTAGGATTTGCTATCCGGGAGCTGGAATTGGTGATATTGTTAGAAACATGAATGATATTATGACAGGAAATGGAAACAAACCCATTATTTGTATTAGTGCAGGGGGTAATGATGTTGGACGAGTTAGGAGTGAGGAACTAATACAGAGATTCAGGACAGCCATTGAATTAGTTAGGAGCATGGGAGGAATCCCGATCATATGCGGCATTCTTCCAAGAAAGGGAGTAGGAAATGAATGGATATCGAGGGCACTTGGTGTCAATTGCCGGCTGGAAAGATATTGCAAATCAAATGCAATATCTTTCATAGACATCTGGGAACACTTCTATGGAAGAAATGGAATGTATGCTCGTGATGGGGTGCATCTATCGAGAGCTGGGGTTGTTGCTGTTGCGAACTCCTTGGAAGAAGTGGTTAAAGGTGTTTGTTTGGGTTTAAACTGTTAGCTGATAGAGGTATGGGAATTGATTTGGAGGAAGGAGATAATAAAAGTACGTGTTTGTGGGAGAGAGGAATTGGCAAAATGATCAGGGAAAGAGAAGGGCCTCAAAATAACAATTCACTTAAGGTATTTTACACTAACAGTAGAAGTCTAAGAAATAAAATTAACGAATTAAATGCTCTTGTCTGCACAGAAAAAAATAGATATTATTGCACTTACCGAAACGTGGATGAATGTAGAAAATAGAGAGCTATTAGCTGAATATCAAATAAATGGATTTAAACTATTTCACACAGATAGATATATTAGACGAGGAGGGGGAGTAGCCATATATGTTAGGGACAATTTGAAATGTAGTCTCAAAGAGGGAATCAAAACTGAGCCACACACAGAAACTATTTGGATAGAATTATACGAAAAAGCAAATAATATTATAATAGGAGTTATATATAGGCCACCAAATTTAGACAGAATGGAAGCAAAGCATCTATGGGATGCAATATCTAGGGCATCTAGATCTAACAGTATTTACGTCATGGGTGACTTTAATTTTAGTGGAATAAACTGGTTGAACAAAACAGGGAATAGTGAAGCAGAAGATGTTCTAGAATTAATTGACGATGGCTTTCTTACCCAACACATTATGGAACCAACACGGGAAAATAATATTTTAGATTTAGTGTTAACTAACAGGGAAACACAAATTAATGACATCGAAACAGGGAGTGAGCTAGGGAACAGTGATCACAAAGAAATCAGATTTAGCATAGAATGGAATAGACCTGTAGGAGAAAATTCTGTTAAAGTGCCAGATTTTCGAAAAACTGATTTTAATAGCCTTAGAAATTTTTGGGTCAAATTGATTGGAAAGTCTTGGGTATGGGGTGGGGGCCGGTCTTGGAGCGAGACATGAACCCAGCGATAGGTGACGTAAATGGGGATTTCGATGTGGATTCAATATATAACTTATTTAAGAATATTCTAAACAAAGCACAGGAACGTAGTATACCATACAAATTGAATAGATCGAATACCAATGACCCAAAGTGGATAACAAAGAATTTGAAGAACCTTATAGGTAAAAAGAGAGCTTGGTACAAAAGGATTAAAAATGGGGAGGTCACTTTAGAACAGGAATTCGTACAACTGGTTAGAAATGTTAAAAAAGAGATAAGGGAAGCAAAAAGAAACTATGAAGTTCGCATAGCAGGGCAAACAAAGACAAATCCTAAAGGGTTTTTTCAGTTATATCGTACTAAGACTAGGGAAAGGATAGGTCCATTAAAAACTGAGACTGGTCAAATAACAGATAGTGATGAAGAGATGAGTAGTATTTTTAATAAATATTTTGTATCTGTATTTACTAAAGAGGAACCTAACAATATGCCTTCAGCCGAACAAGTCTATGTGGGTGGGGACGAGGACAGGTTGACTCGTTTAACAGTTACCAGGGAGGATGTTCTTAAACAAATAGTAAAACTCAAACCAAACAAATCCCCAGGGCCGGATGAAGTGTTTGCCAGGGTGCTTAAAGAATGCAAAGAGGAGCTTTGTGACCCACTGTCAACCATATTTAATAAATCAATAGAGTCAGGCAGAGTGCCAGAGTTTTTGAAAGTTGCTAATGTGATACCAGTTTTTAAGAATGGAGATAGATCACTTGCGTCTAACTATCGACCAATTAGCCTAACGTCTATTGTGGGAAAGTTACTCGAATCTATAATAGCAAATAAAATTCGTCTTCATCTTGAAAAACATAAATTAATAATTGAGTTGCAACATGGTTTTATAAATGGCCGTTCATGTTTAACAAATTTGTTATCTTTTTATTCTAGCATTGTTGAGGCAGTTGATAGTGGTAAGGATTGCGATGTTGTGTACCTTGACTTTAGCAAAGCTTTTGATACAGTGCCACATGAAAGACTGATTAAAAAGTTAGAGTCTCATGGTATTGGGGGTGCTATATTAAGCTGGATTAGGGCATGGCTATACCAAAGGAAACAGAGTTAGTATAAATGGAGTCAAGTCACAGTGGGAAAATGTTGTAAGTGGGGTGCCTCAGGGCTCTGTCCTGGGACCTCTGTTGTTTATAATATATATAAATGATTTAGATTCAGGTTTGAGTAGCAACATTTGCAAATTTGCCGATGATACGAAAATCGGTAGGGAAATTAATTCGGAGGAAGACTCACTATCACTTCAAATTGATCTAGATAGGGTTTTGAAATGGTCGAAGGATTGGCAGATGCAGTTTAATGCTGATAAATGTAAAGTTCTGAGGCTAGGTAATGATGATATAGTTACAAGATACGAGCTAGATGGTGTTGAGATTGCGAAGTCGGATTGCGAAAGGGATCTGGGAGTTATGAGTAGCAAGAATTTAAAACAAAAGGATCAATGCTTGAATGTTCGTAATAAGGCGAATAGGACACTGGGATTTATTAATCGAAGCGTTAGTAACAAGACACCTGGTGTGGTTCTTAAGCTATATCTTGCTCTGGTTAGGCCCCATTTAGATTATGCAGTTCAGTTTTGGTCGCCATATTATAGAATGGACATAAATTCACTTGAACGTGTCCAGCGTAGGATGACGAAGTTAATTCCCCAAATTAGAAATCTTTCATATGAAGAAAGATTAACAAAGCTTAAGTTGCATTCACTGGAAAGGCGAAGAGTTAGGGGTGACATGATAGAGGTTTACAAGTGGGTGAATGGACATAACAAAGGGGATAATAATAGGGTATTAAAAGTATCAACACAAGACAGAACACGAAACAATGGCTATAAATTGGATAAGTTTAGATTTAGGAAAGACTTGGGTAAATATTGGTTCAGTAACAGGGTTGTTGATTTGTGGAACCAATTGCCGCGTAACATTGTGGAGGTGGGGTCCCTCGATTGTTTCAAGCATGGGTTGGACATGTATATGAGTGGGATTGGGTGGTTATAAATAGGAGCTGCCTCGTATGGGCCAATAGATCTTCTGCAGTTGCCTTTGTTCTTATGTTCTCCATTTTCTAGTACGACAATTTTTGGCCTTATGTAACGCCTACGATCGAAATGCGACGTTCTTTGTAGGAGGCCTACCCAATAAATGTGTAGGTGTATTACACATTATCTGACGAAACCTACAACCTTTCTCAAGGTAGTGTATACAATGTTGTGATTATACAGTGTTGTAGTGTGTATACAGTATCTCAGGATGCCTCCCACAACAGTTAACTAACTCCCGGGTACCTACCTACCTCCACTCTTTCTTTACACCACTAAACACGACTACAGGAAGGATTGGGCTACAGGAAGGATTGGGCTACAGGAAGGATTGGGGTACAGGAAGGATTGGGCTACAGGAAGTATTGGGGTACAGGAAGGATTGGGGTACAGGAAGAATTGGGGTACAGGAAGGATTGGGCTACAGGAAGGATTGGGGTGCAGGAAGGATTGGGCTACAGGAAGGATTGGGGTACAGGAAAGATTGGGCTACAGGAAGAATTGGGCTACAGGCAGGATTGGGCTACATCTCCAAATGTATATTTGCCAGATAATTTGGCACTAAAAACAAAACGCATATATTATTGTTTAGACTAAATCCGCTACTCATTACTTTCCTGAAGTTGTCGTATATACACTACAAAATCGGAGTGTAAATCACGACAATTAACAAGTAATGAAAAATGTGAGTGTCAGACCACGAAGGAAGAATTGAAACAGGAATTTCCTTAAGTATTTTCGCATTTAATAATACATCTTCAGAAGGGTGTTTCATTTCTTCCTTCGAGGTCTGACACTGTCACTACAGAACATGAATGTATTTAAAGGATGCAACATTGAATAATGAGAACAATCATTATATGGATGGTGTAATAACAGGGGAGCATTAGCGCCTCTGGTGGTCAGATGCTTAAATGTATTAGAGGTTGACACTTTGGATATTATGGTGAAGTAAGGGTGAGTGGCGCGTCTGGAAGTCCCGCTTCTTAACGTGTGGCTCAGTTGTCGACCAGCCGCCGCCTGGCAAGGGTCACGTTGATTACCAGTGTGCAAAGAAATTTGTGTTGAAGATATCTTTATATAGAAAGGATTGTTCGGGGTATGTTTTATGTTGTTATTCCTTATTATTTTGTATATTTTATGTATTTAGACAAAATATAGAGGTGATTGTCAGGTGGCAGCCATAGGTGTACCCGCTAGTTAAGTCACTAGGGCGCTTGTGGTGGCCTTAATAGCCATGCCAGTAGCTAGCCATCAATCTTGAGATTATTTCGGGGCCTAGCGTCTCCGGGGCCCGGTCCTCGACCAGGCCTTCTTCTTGTTAAACATCCCCAGGAAGCAGCCCGTAGCAGCTGTCTAGCTCCCAGGTACTTATTTACTGATAGGTGTACAGGTTCATCAGGGTGAAAGAAAGTGCCCATTTATTTTAGCCTCCACCGGGGATCGAACCCGGAACCTCAGGATTGCGAATCCGAAGCGCTGTCCACTCGGCTGTCAGGCCCCTTAAAACAACCCAAAGAGAAATCTTCGACATATTTTGATGAAAATCTGAATGAAACTAGAAATTTTGGCCAGATTGTGTGAAGATGGTGGTGGTGGTGGGGGGGGGTGGATTAGGGGGGTGCAGGTTAGTACGATGAGCATGATTCAGAATGATGGAAGGAAAAGGGCTCGTATGATGAATTGACCTAAGGGCCACCATCTACAGTGGCCTCGACGGGGACAGGACGGCGGCGCCTTGTCAAAGGTCAGCCTTCCTACTCCCCCCCACCCTTATTTTATTGAGGATTTGTCTTGTGTATATTGTGAACAAGAGGAATGACTCGGCATTTATGACTTGAGTGGTTAAGCGGGTTCATGGGTTAATAATCCTATGGGGGAAACAACACATCTATTGTCTGTGTTACATTGTGGCTTGTTGAGCTTGAAGCTGTTGTCCAGCCTGTCTGTGTCAAATATGACATTTTAGAGAAGTGGTCTCTATTAATAGACTCCAATTTGGTCAGTATTATCATTTTTTTTTGTTTAATTTGTAATACTGACAAAGTTGGAGGTTATAAATACAAAGCACTTCTCTAAAAGACTTTACAAAGTATAAAGCAATGCATTAAAATAGTATTATAAAGGCCTCGGCTGTTATTTATTTATTTATATAACTACAAGAAGTTACATTGGGTTTCTGAGAGTACACAGTACACGGCATGATGTGTTTTCATTCTTGTAAAGCCACTAGTACGCATAGCGCTTCGGGCAGGGCCTTAATCTAACAGATAATATTAAGGAGGTAATTTCTAGGAAAATTTATAGGCTAATCTATCAAAATCTATAACAATTTAAACATTTATAGTGTTAGTCCTTCAAAGATTCGTGGTAGTGACAGTTGAACAAGTTCTGGCATGATTGTTGTTGCTGTCTTGAACTTTCTCCAAAGCGGAAAATCATTGATATCTTTTTGAAGTGAGGTTTCCATATTAGGACACAGTAGGCCAGATGGGACCACAACAGAGACTCGTACAGTTGAATATTCAATGTTGTTCGTTTAAGTCAAAGATTCGTTTAACTATTCTTAAGGATTGTTTTCATATTAACTGAGTCCCAGATGTTTCATGGCTGGTACATCATAACTCCTAGGTAATATTGGCTTAAATTTACCAGAGAGCCACCATTTGTCCATAGTGCCTTCTACGGCAACAGGAAACCAGCGGCTTGTCAAAGGTTCCCCTACGGTTCCTGAGGAGTTTGTCTATCTGTATTTTGAGCGCGCAAACTGCTGCATTATGACATTAAAGGTAGTTTGATTATATGTACAACGTGTTTTGTATCTAAGCTAAAGGTGACATGTAATGTTTAGCAACAAGACACACTAGATTGTTTAGTGTTAACGACTAGGGCGATGGAGTGGTCATATCAGGATAGCAATTGTGCAGATAAATGGGGAAGATTATTGCATACGAGGAGTCACAATAACGGGGGCTGAAATATGTTGACCAAACCACACACTAGAAAGTGAAGTGACGACTAGATAATGGTTTATCTAATAGATGGAAGATGTTAATTGTTTGCATCTTGTTTACTCTGCGATGTAAAATGAATTCACCTGTAAAAGGTCATTTTTAACAATGTAACCACTAGGCTTCTAACGTTGGTTTAGTGCTCAGAGACCATATACTGTACTTAAGAGGTTTTAAACATATTATTTATATAATTTAGGCCAATAGACAGCTAAATAAATTAATAATACACAGTACTTTTAACTAAGGTTAGCTAAAGGTTTGTTTTAGTGGAAGACCCTAATAAGGTAATGTGTTTCTATGTAACTTTAAAAGAACATTGATGCTTTACCATAGACTCATGAGTCCAAGACAAAACTGTACCCCGTTAGGCTATTGCAGTCTTATCAGTCTTGCCTACTCGCTATTGTTGCTACAATCTGTAATTAATCTCCATTGCAATTACACCTTTTCCAGTGATTGGTTCCAGTGTTCTTGAAATTCATAATTGTATTTTCCTACTCGATTGTATTTGAAATAAACTGTTTATACTTACCCTGGTGCTACATAGCCTTCCCGGTTTGGTGCCTTCTTTTGATAATTACTTACTTATACTTGCCCTTAATATATGTAAAAAATATTTTTTCAGGGGCGTGGCAAGTGTGGACAAGTGTTGGATCAGAGGAGTCAAGGTAAAGTGCTTATTTAACAACTAGTTCTGGGGAGGAGCGGGTGGAACTAGATGGACGTAGAAAACTTCACCTTCTTGTTACACTAACACTGGTTTGTGCCTCAGAGAGGCTACAGGATCCAGTAAGTTCAGTAGAACTTCGGTTTCAACTCCTTTTGACCATGTCGTAGCTCAGTCGATTACGGCAGCGTCTGGGATGCTCTCGGATGCAGGTTTGAATCCTCGTTCCGGCCCTTGTGGATTTGTACACTCTTGTTAACAGGCTGAGAGCTTTTCTTTCCCATAGATTTATTTATAGAAGAGTTAGCAATAAGTCGGCTAGGTTTATTAACGTATTGTTTTTAGGCCTCATTTAGATTATGCAGTTCAGTTTTGATCGCCATGCTAAACAATGGACATAATTCACTAGAACACGTCAGTTAGGATGACAAAGTTAATCCCGCAAATTAGAAAGCTTCCGTATGAAGAGATGTTGCAAAAACCTTAACGTGACATGATTGAAGTGTACAAGTGGATGAATGGGCATAACAAGGGAGTTATTGATAAGGCTTTAAATGAAGATAAGTTTAGATTTAGGAAATACCTGGGTAAATACTGGTTTGGTAACTGGGTTGTGGATTTGTGGAACAAATTACTGGATCATGTGCAGACGACGAGTCACAATAACGTGGCTGAAGTATGTTGACCAGACCACACACTAGAAGGTGAAGGGACGACTACGTTTCGGTCCGTCCTGGACCATTCTCAAGTCTATTGTGGATCATATTACTGGATCACTGGATCCATATTACTGCATCATAATAGGCATAGGAATCTTTGATTGGTTGAAGCTTAGGTTAGACGTATATGAATGAGTGTGGGTGGATATAAATAGGAAGTACCAAGTGCAGGACAATAGGCCATCTGCAGTTTCTTGACTTACGTTCTACTAGTTTACACTCAGAACGCGACTCTCCAATCAACTTACATCTGTATCCTCAATTGCTGCTAGGTGATCAAGGGCGAACATTTAACCTTGAATGTTTAATACAAACCAAATGATGGGTAGCAAAGATGTATGATAAGGTAAAAGCTGGGTGGCGAGGCAAGTTTTGGGGTAGTGAAGACTTAGAATATTGTTCAATGTGGGTGACAAAGACTTGCTGTGAAGAGTAGGTAAAGAATAAATTGAGAGATAGGAGAATTATCTTAAGATTAGACTTGGACTGGCTGGCATATGCATTATATATCATTAATGCATATGAAAGGAGGGGGGGGGAGATCTCCCCAAAGGCATAAACTGCTAGGTCAGGTCATCCACAAACCCATATCCAATGACTCCAAGGTCCTGGGAAGCTTGACCTTCCCATGAAGTTGGAGGATTGTTGGTGGGTTTGTGGATTTGGAATGAGGGAAGAGGCGGGCTGGATGAGGCAGTTTATGTCTTGGGAAATATTTGTAATAATTTTATTTAGAGATGAGTGTGAGCAGAAATGACACGCTATAGTAGTAATTTATAGTGAAGATGATAATGTATTTTCCAAATGAGAAAAAATTATGCGTGGCGAAAACTTAAGTTGAGATAAAAGTATGTTGTCAACAGCTCTACAATAAAAGATTTCGTTGTGGAAGAGATTCCCGGCCGAAAGGTCGGCCATCTTGACGCGCAGTTTGAACGCTCCTGGCTGGACTTTCTTTCCACACCTCGCCTGGAGCTCATCTTTGAATTCAGCTGGATTTTTTGGGCCAGTGTGTGCTCACTGCAGCTACCCAGAGGCTCACAGCACCGGGGGAGGCCGGAACCCCCCTAATGGACGCCATTTTTTGGAGCCAAATTCTGGCTCTATGCACGTATTCGCAGTTTGAAACTACGACTTTTTATACCCAACATATGCCATGTCCTGAAAGCGGCGTTTGGTCACATTTGTCCCAATCCCCCCTGCAGTTTTCAAAATATCCCAAACATCCCAATATCGAGGCCTGAGCCATATTTTGGAGCCAAATTCTGGCTCTTTGCACGTATTCGCAGTTTGAAATTACGAATTTTTTTACCCAACATATGCCAAGTATTGAAAGCGGCAATGAGTCACATTTTGAACAATCCCCCCTGCAGTTTTCAAAATATCCCAAATATCCCAATTTAGAGGCCTGAGCTATATTTTGGAGCCAAATTCTGGCTCTCTGCACGTATTCGCAGTTTGATATTACGACTTTTTATACCCAACATATGCCAAGTACTGAAAGCGGCAGCAGTGAGTCACATTTTGCATAAACTCCCCTGCAGTTTTCAAAATATCCCAAACATCCCAATTTCGAGGCCTAAGCCATATTGTGGAGCCAAATTCTGGCTCTATGCACGTATTCGCAGTTTGATATTATGACTTTTTATACCCAACATATGCCAAGTCCTGAAAGCGGCGTTTGGTCACATTTGTCCCAATCCCCCATGCAGTTTTCAAAATATCCCAAATATCCCAGTTTCGAGGCCTGAGCCATATTTTGGAGCCAAATTTAGGCTCTCTGCACGTATTCGCAGTTCGAAATTCCGACTTTTTATACCCAACATATGCCAAGTACTGAAAGCGGCAGTGAGACATTTTGCACAAACTCCCCTGCAGTTTTCAAAATATCCCAAACATCCCAATTTCGAGGCCTAAACCATATTGTGGAGCCAAATTCTGGCTCTCTGCACGTATTCGCAGTTTGAAATTACAACTTTTTATACCCAACATATGCCAAGTACTGAAAGCGGCAATGAGTCACATTTTGAACAATCCCCCCCTGCAGTTTTCAAAATATCCCAAGTATCCCAATTTCGAGGCCTGAGCTATACTTTGGAGCCAAATTCTGGCTCTCTGCACGTATTTGCAGTTTGATATTACGACTTTTTATACCCAACATATGCCAAGTACTGAAAGCGGCATTTGGTCATATATGTCCCAATCCCCCCTGCAGTTTTCATAATATCCCAAACATTCCAATTTTGAGGCCTGAGCCATATTTTTGAGACAAATTCTGGCTCTCTGCACGTATTCGCAGTGTAAAATTACGACTTTTTTTTTACCCAACATATGCGAAGTACTGAAAGCGGCAATGAGTCACATTTTGCACAAACTCCCCTGCAGTTTTCAAAATATCCCAAACACCCCAATTTCGAGGCCGGAGCCATATTTTGAAGCCAAATTCAGGCGCTCTGCACGTATTTGCAGTTTGATAATACGACTTTTTATACCCAACATATGCCAAGTACTGAAAGCGGCGTTTGGTCACATTTGTCACAAACCTCCCTCCAGTTTTCAAAATATCCCAATTTCGAAGCCTGAGCCATATTTTGGAGCCAAATTCTGGCTCTCTGCACGTATTCGCAGTTTGATATTTCGAATTTTTATACCCTACATATGCCAAGTACTGGACGCGGCAGTGAGTCACATTTTGCACAAACTTACCTGCAGTTTTCGAAATACCCCAATTTCGAGGCCTGAGCCATATTTTGGAGCCAAATTCTGGCTCTCTGCACGTATTCGCAGTTTGAAATTACGACTTTTTATACCCAACATATGCCAAGTCCTGAAAGCGGCGTTTGGTCACATTTGTCCCAAACATCCCTCCAGTTTTCAAAATATCCCAAACATCCCAATTTTTAGGCCTGAGCCATATTTTGGAGCCAAATTCTGGCTCTATGCATGTATTCGCAGTTTGATATTACGACTTTTTATACCCAACATATGCCAAGTACTGTAACAGTGGCAGTGAGTCACATTTTGCACTAAACTCCCATGCAGTTTTCAAAATATCCCAAACATCCCAATTTTGAGGCCTGAGCCATATTTTTGAGCCAAATTCTGGCTCTCTGCACGTATTCGCAGTTGAAAATTACGACTTTTTTTTACCCAACATATGCGAAGTACTGAAAGCGGCGTTTGGTCACATTTTACACAAACTCCCTTGCAGTTTTCAAAATATCCCAAACATCCCAGTATTGAGGCCTGAGCCATATTTTGGAGCCAAATTCTGGCTCTCTGCACGTATTCGCAGTTTGATATTACGACTTTTTATACCCAACATATGCCAAGTACTGGACGTGGCAGTGAGTCACATTTTGCACAAACTCCCCTGCAGTTTTCAAAATATCCCAAACATCCCAATTTCGAGGCCTAAGCCTTATTGTGGAGCCAAATTCTGGCTCTATGCACGTTTTCGCAGTTTGATATTATGACTTTTTATACAAAACATAAGCCAAGTCCTGAAAGCGGCGTTTGGTCACATTTGTCCCAATCCCCCCTGCAGTTTTCAAAATATTCCAAACATCCCAGTTTCGAGGCCTGAGCCATATTTTGGAACCAAATTTAGGCTCTCTGCACGTATTCGCAGTTCGAAATTCCGACTTTTTATACCCAACATATGCCAAGTACTGAAAGCGGCTGTGAGACATTTTGAACAAACTCCCCTCTAGTTTTCAAAATATCCAAAACATCCCAATTTTGAGGCCTGAGTAATATTTTGGAGCTAAATTCTGGCTCTCTGTTTGTATTCGCAGTTTGAAATTACGACTTTTTATACCCAGTATATGCCAAGTATTGAAAGCGGCGTTTGGTCACATTTGTCCCAAACCTCCCTGCAGTTTTCAAAATATCCCAAATATCCCAATTTCGAGGCATGAGCCATATTTTGGAGCCAAATTCTGGAACTATGCATGTATTCGCAGTTTGATATAACGACTTTTTATACACTACATATGCCAAGTACTGGACGCGGCAGAGAGTCACATTTTGCACAAACTCCCCTGCAGTTTTCAAAATATCCCAAACTTACAAAATTCGAGGCCTGAGCCATATTTTGGATCCAAATTCTGCCTCTCTGCACGTATTCGCAGTTTGAAATTACGACTTTTTATACCCAACATATGCCATGTCCTGCAAGCGGCGTTTGCTCACATTTGTCCCAATCCCCCCTGCAGTTTTCAAAATATCCCAAACATTCCAATATCGAGGCCGTAGCCATATTATGGAGCCAAATTCTGGCTCTTTGCACGTATTCGCAGTTTGAAATTACGACTTTTTATACCCAACATATGTCAAGTACTGGACGCGGCAGTGAGTCAAATTTTGCACAAACTCCCCTGCAGTTTTAAAAATATCCCAAACATCCCAATTTCGAGGCCTGAGCTATATTTTGGAGACAAATTCTAGCTCTTTGCACGTATTCGCAGTTGAAAATTACGACTTTTTTTACCCAACATATGCGAAGTACTGAAAGCGGCAATGAGTCACATTTGGCACAAACTCCCCTGCAGTTTTCGAAATATCCCAAATTCGAGGCCTGAGTCATATTTTGGAGCCAAATTCTGGCTCTCTGCACGAATTGGCAGTTTGAAATTACGACTTTTTATACCCAACATATGCCAAGTACTGAAAGCGGCGTTTGGTCACATTTGTCCCAAACCTCCCTCCAGTTTTCAAAATATCCCAAACATCCCAATTTCAAGGACTGAGCCATATTTTGGAGCCAAATTCTGGCTCTCTGCACGTATTCGCAGTTTGAAATTACAAATTATTATACCCAACATATGCAAAGTACTGAAAGAGGCAATAAGTCACATTTTGCACAAACTCCCCTGCAGTTTTCAAAATATCCCAAGCACCCCAATTTCGAGGCCGGAGCCATATTTTGAAGTCAAATTCAGACTCTCTGCACGTATTCGCAGTTAGATATTACGACTTTTTATACCCAACATATGCCAAGTACTGAAAGCGGCGTTTGGTCACATTTGTCCCAAACCTACCTCCCAGTTTTCAAAATATCCCAAACATCCCAGTATCGAGGCCTGAGCCATATTTTGGAGCCAAATTCTGGCTCTCTGCATGTATTCGCAGTTTGAAATTATGGCTTTTTATACCCAACATATGCCAAGTACTGAAAGCGGCAATGAGTTACATTTTGAACAATCCCCCCCTGCAGTTTTCAAAATATCCCAAATATCCCAATTTCGAGGCCAGAGCTATATTTTGGAGCCAAATTATGGCTCTCTACACGTATTTGCAGTTTGATATTACGACTTTTTATACCCAACATATGCCAAGTACTGAAAGCGGCGTTTGGTCACATTTGTCCCAATCCCCCCTGCAGTTTTCAAAATATCCCAAACATCCCAATTTTGAGGCCTGAGCCATATTTTGGAGACAAATTCTAGCTCTCTACACATATTCGCAGTTGAAAATTACGACTTTTTTTTACCCAACATAGTTGGGTAAAATTAGTACTGAAAGCGGCAATGAGTCACATTTTGCACAAACTCCCCTGCAGTTTTCAAAATATCCCAAACACCCTAATTTCGAGGCCGGAGCCATATTTTGAAGCCAAATTCAGGCGCTCTGCACGTATTCGCAGTTTGAAATTGCGACTTTTTTATACACAACATATGCCAAGTACTGAATGCGGCGTTTGGTCACATTTGTCCCAAACATCCCTGCAGTTTTCAAAATATCCCATATATCCCAATTTCGAGGCCTGAGCCATATTTTGGAGCCAAATTCTGGCTCTCTGCACGTATCCGCAGTTTGATATTACGACTTTTTATACCCAACACAGGCCAAGTACTGGACGCCGCACTGAGTCACATTTTGCACAAACTCCCCTGCAGTTTTCGAAATATCCCAAACACCCCAATTTCGAGGCCGGAGCCATATTTTGAAGCCAAATTCAGGCGCTCTGCACGTATTCGCAATTTGATATTACGACTTTTTATACCCAACATATGCCAAGTACTGAAAGCGGCGTTTGGTCACATTTGTCCCAAACCTACCTCCCAGTTTTCAAAATATCCCAAATATCCCAGTATCGAGGCCCGAGCCATATTTTGGAGCAAAATTCTGGCTCTCTGCACGTATTCGCAGTTTGAAATTACGAGTTTTTATACCCAGCATATGCCAAGTACTGAAAGCGGCGTTTGGTCACATTTGTCCCAAACCTCTCTGCAGTTTTCAAAATATCCCAAAATCCCAATTTCGAGGCCTGAGCCATAATTTGGAGCCAAATTCTGGCTCTATGCATGTATTCGCAGTTTGATATTATGACTTTTTATACCCAACATATGTCAAGTACTGGAGGCGGCAGTGAGTCACATTTTGCACAAACTCCCCTGCAGTTTTCAAAATATCCCAAACTTACAAATTTCGAGGCCTGAGCCATATTTTGGAGCCAAATTCTGGCTCTCTGCACGTATTCGCAATTTGAAAATACGAATTTTTATACCCAACATATGCCATGTCCTGAAAGCGGCGTTTGGTCACATTTTGCACAAACTCCCTTGCAGTTTTCAAAATATCCCAAACATCCCAATATTGAGGCCTGAGCCATATTTTGGAGCCAAATTCTGGCTCTCTACACGTATTAGCAGTTTGATATTAAGAAGTTTTATACCCAACATATGCAAAGTAATGAAAGCGGCAATGAATCACATTTTGCACAAACTCCCCTACAGTTTTCAAAATATCCCAAACACCCCAATTTCGAGGCCGGAGCCATATTTTGAAGCCAAATTCAGGCTCTCTGCACGTATTCGCAGTTTGAAATTGCGACTTTTTTATACACAACATATGCAAAGTACTGAATGTGGCGTTTGGTCACATTTGTCCCAAACATAACTGCAGTTTTCAAAATATCCCATATATCCCAATTTCGAGGCCTAAGCCATATTTTGGAGCCAAATTCTGGCTCTCTGCACGTATCCGCAGTTTGATATTACGACTTTTTATACCCAACACAGGCCAAGTACTGGACGCAGCAGTGAGTCACATTTTGCACAAACTCCCCTGCAGTTTTCGAAATATCCCAAACATCCCAATTTCGAGGCCTGAGCCATATTTTGGAGCCAAATTCTCTCTCTCTGCATGTATTCGCAGTTAGACATTACGACTTTTTATACCCAACATATGCCAAGTACTGAATTCGGCATTTGATCACATTTGTCCCAAACCTCCCTGCAGTTTTCAAAATATCCCAAATATCCTAATTTCGAGGCCTGAGCCATATTTTGGAGCCAAATTCTCTCTCTCTGCATGTATTCGCAGTTAGACATTACGACTTTTTATACCCAATATATGTCAAGTATTGAAAGCGGCAGTGAATCACATTTTGCACAAACTCCCCTGCAGTTTTCAAAATATCTCAAACATCCCAATTTCGAGGCCTGAGCCATATTTTGGAGCCAAATTCTGGCTCTATGCACGTATTCGCAGTTTGATATTACGACTTTTTATACCCAACATATGCCAAGTCCTGAAAGCGGCAGTGAGTCACATTTTGCACAAACTCCCCTGCAGTTTTCGAAATATCCCAATTTCGAGGCCTGAGCCATATTTTGGAGTCAAATTCTCTCTCTCTGCATGTTTTCGCAGTTAGACATTACGACTTTTTATACCCAACATATGCCAAGTCCTGAAAGCGGCAGTGAGTCACATTTTGTACAAACTCTCCTGCAGTTTTCGAAATATCCCAAATATCACAATTTCGAGGCCTGAGCCATATTTTGGAGCCAAATTCTGGCTCTCTGCACGTATTCGCAGTTAGAAATTACATCTTTTTACCCCCAACATATGCCAAGTACTGAAAGCGGCATTTGGTCACATTTGTTCCAAACATCCCTGCAGTTTTCAAAATATCCAAAATATCCCAATTTCGAGGTCTAAGCCATATTTTGGAGCCAAATTCTGGCTCTCTGCACGTATTCGCAGTTTGAAATTACAACTTATTATACCCAACATTTGCCAACTACTGAAAGCGGCGTTTGGTCACATTTGTCCCAAACCTCCCTGCAGTTTTCAAAATATCCCAATTTCGAGGCCTGAGCCATATTTTGGAGCCAAATTCTGGCTCTCTGCACGTATTCGCAGTTAGAAATTACATCTTTTTACACCCAACATATGCCAAGTACTGAAAGCGGCGTTTGGTCACATTTGTCCCAAACATCCCTGCAGTTTTCAAAATATCCCAAATATCCCAATTTCGAGGCCTGAGCCATATTTTGGAGCCAAATTCTGGCTCTCTGCACGTATTCGCAGGTCGAAATGACGTCTTTTTATACCCAACATATGTCAAGTACTGAAAGCGGCGTTTGGTCATATTTGTCCCAAACTCCCCTGCAGTTTTCAAAATATCCCAAACTTTCCAATTTCGAGGCCTGAGTCATATTTTGGAGCCAAATTCTGGTTCTCTGCACGTATTCGCAGTTTGAAATTACGACTTTTTATACCCAACATATGCCAAGTCCTGAAAGCGGCAGTGAGTCACATTTTGTACAAACTCTCCTGCAGTTTTCGAAATATCCCAACTATCTCAATTTCGAGGACTGAGCCATATTTTGGAGCCAAATTCTGGCTCTCTGCACGTATTCGCAGTTAGAAATTACTACTTTTTTTATACCCAACATATGCCTAGTACTGAAAGCGGTGTTTGGTCACATTTGTCCCAAACATCCCTGCAGTTTTCAAAATATCCCAAATATCCCAATTTCGAGGTCTGAGCCATATTTTGGAGCCAAATTCTGGCTCTCTGCACGTATTCGCAGTTCGAAATTACGTCTTTTTATACCCAACATATGCCAAGTACTGAAAGCGGCGTTTAGTCAGATTTGTCCCAATCCCCCCTGCAGTTTTCAAAATATCAAAACATCCCAATATCGAGGCCTGAGCCATATTTTGGAAGCCAAATTCTGGCTCTCTGCACGTATTCGCAATTTGAAATTACAACTTATTATACCCAACATATGCCAACTACTGAAAGCGGCATTTGGTCACATTTGTCCCAAACCTCCCTGCAGTTTTCAAAATATCCGAAATATCCCAATTTCGAGGCCTAAGATATATTTTGGAGCCAAATTCAAGCTCTATGAACGTATTCGCAGTTTGATATTTCGACTTTTTTTACCCAACATATGCAAAGTCCTGAAAGAAGCAGTGAGTCACATTTTGCACAAACTCCCCTGCAGTTTTCGAAATATTCCAAATATCCCAATTTCGAGGACTGAGCCATATTTTGGTGCCAAATTCTGGCTCTCTGCACGTATTCGCAGTTTGAAATTGCGACTTATTTTATACCCAACATATGCCCAGTACTGAAAGCGGCGTTTGGTCACATTTGTCCCAAACCTCCCTGCAGTTTAAAATATCCCAAATATCTCAATTTCGAGGCCTGAGCCATATTTTGGAGCCAAATTCTAGCTCTCTGCACGCATTCGCAGTTTGATATTACGACTTTTTTTACCCAACATATGCCAAGTACTGAAATCAGCGTTTGGTCACATTTGTCCCAAACCTACCTGCAGTTTTCAAAATATCCCAAACTTCCCAATTTCGAGGCCTGAGCCATAATTTGGAGCCAAATTCTGGCTCTATGCACGTATTCGCAGTTAGAAATTACATCTTTTTATACCCAACATATGCCAAGTACTGAAAGCGGCTTTTGGTCACATTTGTCCCAAACCTCCCCGCAGTTTTCAAAATATGCCAAATATCCCAATTTCGAGGCCTGAGCCATATTTTGGAGCCAAATTCTGGCTATCTGCACGTATTCGCAGTTAGAAATTACGTCTTTTTATACCCAACATATGCCAAGTACTGAAAGTGGCGTTTGGTCACATTTGTCCCAAACCTCCTTGCAGTTTTCAAAATATCCAAAATATCCCAATTTCGAGGCCTGACCCATATTTTGGAGCCAAATTCTGGCTCGTTGCACGTATTCGCAGTTTAATATTATGAATTTTTATACCCAACATATGCCAAGTACTGAAAGCTGCAGTGAGTTACATTTTGCACAAACTCCCCTGCAGTTTTCGAAATATCCCAAATATCCCAATTTCGAGGCCTGAGCCATATTTTGGATCCAAATTCTGGCTCTCTGCACGTATTCGCAGTTATAAGTTACGAATTTTTATACCCAACATATGCCAAGTACTGAAAGCGGCGTTTGGTCACATTTGTCCCAAACCTCCCTCCAGTTTTCAAAATATTCCCAAAATCCCAATTTCTAGGCCTGTGCCATATTTTGGAGCCAAATTCTTGCTTTATGCACGTATTCGCAGTTTAATATTACGACTTTTTATACCCAACATATGCCAAGTCCTGAAAGCGGCAGTGAGTCACATTTTGCACAATCTCCCCTGCAGTTTTCAAAATATCCCAAATATCCCAATTTCGAGGCCTGAGCCATAATTTGGAGCCCAATTCTGGCTCTATGCACGTATTCGCAGTTTGATATTACGACTTTTTATACCCAACATATGCCAAGTCCTGAAAGCGGCAGTGAGTCACATTTTGAACAAACTCTCCTGCAGTTTTCGAAATATCCCAAATATCACAATTTTGAGGACTGAGCCATATTTTGGAGCCAAATTCTGGCTCTCTGCACGTATTCGCAGTTAGAAATTACATCTTTTTACACCCAACATATGCCAAGTACTGAAAGCGGCGTTTGGTCACATTTGTCCCAAACATCCCTGCAGTTTTCAAAATATCCAAAATATCCCAATTTCGAGGTCTAAGCCATATTTTGGAGCCAAATTCTGGCTCTCTGCACGTATTCGCAGTTTGAAATTACAATTTATTATACCCAACATATGCCAACTACTGAAAGCGGCATTTGGTCACATTTGCCCCAAACCTCCCTGCAGTTTTCAAAATATCCCAAATATCCCAATTTCGAGGCCTGAGCCATATTTTGGAGCTAATTTCTGGCTCTCTGCACGTATTCGCAGGTCGAAATGACGTCTTTTTATACCCAACATATGTCAAGTACTGAAAGCGGCGTTTGGTCATATTTGACCCAAACTCCCCTGCAGTTTTAAAAATATCCCAAACTTCCCAATTTCGAGGCCTGAGTCATATTTTGGAGCCAAATTCTGGTTCTCTGCACGTATTCGCAGTTTGAAATTACGACTTTTTATACCCAACATATGCCAAGTCCTGAAAGCGGCAGTGAGTCACATTTTGTACAAACTCTCCTGCAGTTTTCGAAATATCCCAAATATCACAATTTCGAGGCCTGAGCCATATTTTGGAGCCAAATTCTGGCTCTCTGCACGTATTCGCAGTTAGAAATTACATCTTTTTACACCCAACATATGCCAAGTACTGAAAGCGGCATTTGGTCACATTTGTTCCAAACATCCCTGCAGTTTTCAAAATATCCAAAATATCCCAATTTCGAGGTCTAAGCCATATTTTGGAGCCAAATTCTGGCTCTCTGCACGTATTCGCAGTTTGAAATTACAACTTATTATACCCAACATATGCCAACTACTGAAAGCGGCGTTTGGTCACATTTGTCCCAAACCTCCCTGCAGTTTTCAAAATATCCCAATTTCGAGGCCTGAGCCATATTTTGGAGCCAAATTCTGGCTCTCTGCACGTATTCGCAGTTAGAAATTACATCTTTTTACACCCAACATATGCCAAGTACTGAAAGCGGCGTTTGGTCACATTTGTCCCAAACATCCCTGCAGTTTTCAAAATATCCCAAATATCCCAATTTCGAGGCCTGAGCCATATTTTGGAGCCAAATTCTGGCTCTCTGCACGTATTCGCAGGTCGAAATGACGTCTTTTTATACCCAACATATGTCAAGTACTGAAAGCGGCGTTTGGTCATATTTGTCCCAAACTCCCCTGCAGTTTTCAAAATATCCCAAACTTTCCAATTTCGAGGCCTGAGTCATATTTTGGAGCCAAATTCTGGTTCTCTGCACGTATTCGCAGTTTGAAATTACGACTTTTTATACCCAACATATGCCAAGTCCTGAAAGCGGCAGTGAGTCACATTTTGTACAAACTCTCCTGCAGTTCTCGAAATATCCCAACTATCTCAATTTCGAGGACTGAGCCATATTTTGGAGCCAAATTCTGGCTCTCTGCACGTATTCGCAGTTAGAAATTACTACTTTTTATACCCAACATATGCCAAGTACTGAAAGCGGTGTTTGGTCACATTTGTCCCAAACATCCCTGCAGTTTTCAAAATATCCCAAATATCCCAATTTCGAGGTATGAGCCATATTTTGGAGCCAAATTCTGGCTCTCTGCACGTATTCGCAGTTCGAAATTACGTCTTTTTATACCCAACATATGCCAAGTACTGAAAGCGGCGTTTAGTCAGATTTGTCCCAATCCCCCCTGCAGTTTTCAAAATATCAAAACATCCCAATATCGAGGCCTGAGCCATATTTTGGAACCAAATTCTGGCTCTCTGCACGTATTCGCAATTTGAAATTACAACTTATTATACCCAACATATGCCAAGTACTGAAAGCGGCATTTGGTCACATTTGTCACAAACATCCCTGCAGTTTTCAAAATATCCCAAATATCTCAATTTCGAGGCCTGAGCCATATTTTGGAGCCAAATTCTGGCTTACTGCACGTATTCGAAGTTCGAAATTACGTCTTTTTATACCAAACATATGCCAAGTACTGAAAGCGGCGTTTGGTCACATTTGTCCCAAACATCCCTGCAGTTTTCAAAATATCCCAAATATCTCAATTTCGAGGCCTGAGCCATATTTTGGAGCCAAATTCTGGCTCTCTGCCTGTATTCTCAGTTTGATATTACGACTTTTTATACCCAACATATGCCAAGTACTGAAAGCGGCAGTGAGTCACATTTTGCACAAACTCCCCTGCAGTTTTCAAAATATCCTAAACATCCCAATTACGAGGCCTGAGCAATATTTTGGAGAAAAAATTCTGGCTCTCTGCATGTATTCGCAGTTTGAAATTACGACTTTTTTATACCCAACATATGCAAAGGACTGAAAGCGGCGTTTGGTCACATTTGTCCCAAACCTCCCTGCAGTTTTCAAAATATCCCAAATATCCCAATATCGAGGCCTGACCCATATTTAGGAGCCAAATTCTGGCTCTTTGCACGTTTTCGCAGTTTAATATTACGACTTTTTATACCCAACATATGCCAAGTACTGAAAGTGGCAGTGAGTCACATTTAGCACAAACTCCCCTGCAGTTTTCGAAATATCCCAAATATCCCAATTTCGAGACCTGAGCTATATTTTGGAGCCAAATTCTTGCTCTATGCACGTATTCGCAGTTTGATATTACGACTTTTTATACCCAACATATGCCAAGTCCTGAAAGAGGCAGTGAGTCACATTTTGCTCAAACTCCCCTGCAATTTTTGAAATATCCCAAATATCCCAATTTCGAGGCCTGAGCCATATTTTTGAGCCAAATTCTGGCTCTCTGCACGTATTCGCAGTTTGATATTACGACTTTTTATACCCAACATATGCCAAGTACTGTAAGCGGCGTTTGGTCATATTTGTCCCAAACTCCCCTGCAATTTTCAAAATATCCCAAACTTCCCAATTTCGAGGCCTGAGTCATATTTTGGAGCCAAATTCTGGCTCTCTGCACGTATTCGCAGTTTGAAATTACGACTTTTTATACCCAACATATGCCAAGTCCTGAAAGAGGCAGTGAGTCACATTTTGCACAAACTCCCCTGCAGTTTTCAAAATATCCCAAATATCCCAATTTCGAGGCCTGAGCCATATTATGGAGCCAAATTCTGGCTCTCTGCAGGTATTCGCAGTTTGAAATTGCGAATTTATTTATACCAACATATGCCAAGTACTGAAAGCGGCAGTGAGTCACATTTTGCCCAAACTCCCCTCCAGTTTTCAAAGTAACGCAAATATCCCAATTTCGAGGCCTGAGCCATATTTTGGAGCCAAATTCTGGCTCTCTGCACGTATTCGCAGTTAGAAATTACATCTTTTTTGACCCAACATATGCCAAGTATTGAAAGCGGCGTTTGGTCACATTTGTCCCAAACCTCCCCGCAGTTTTCAAAATATCCCCAAAATCCCAATTTCGAGGCCTGAGCAATATTTTGGAGCCAAATTCTGGCTCTCTGCATGTATTCGCAGTTTGATATTACGACTTTTTATACCCATCATATGCCAAGTACTGAAAGCGGCAGTGAGTCACATTTTGCACAAACTCCCCTGCAGTTTTCAAAATATCCCAAACATCCCAATTTCGAGGCCTGATCAATATTTTGGAGCCAAATTCTGGCTCTCTGCAGGTATTCGTTGTTTTAAATTAAAACTTATTATACCCAACATATGCCAAGTCAGGAAAGCGGCAGTGAGTCACATTTTGCACAAACTCCCCTGCAGTTTTCGAAATATCCCAAATATCACAATTTCGAGGCCTGAGCCATATTTTGGAGCTAAATTCTGGATCTCTGCACGTATTCGCAGTTTGAAATTGCGACTTTTTTATACCCAACATATGCCAAGTACTGAAAGTGGCAGTGAGTCACATATTGCACAAACTCCTCTGCAGTTTTCGAAATATCCCAAATTTCCCAATTTCGAGGCCTGAGCCATATTTTGGAGCCAAATTGTGGCTCTCTGCACGTATTCGCAGTTTGAAAGTGCGAATTTTTTATACCAACATATGCCAAGTACTGAAAGCAGCGTTTGGTCACATTTGTCCCAAACCTCCCTGCAGTTTTCAAAATATCCCAACCATCCCAATTTCGAGGCCTGAGCCATAATTTGGAGCCAAATTCCGGCTCTCTGCATGTATTCGCAGTTTGATATTACGACTTTTTATACCCAACATTTGCCAAGTACTGAAAGCGGCAGTGAGTCACATTTTGCACAACCTCCCCTGCAGTTTTCAAAATATCCCAAATATCCCAATTTCGAGGCCTGAGCCATATTTTGGGGCCAAATTCTGGCTCTCTGCACGTATTCGCAGTTTGAAATTGCGAATTTTTTATACCCAACATATGCCAAGTACTGAAAGCGGCGTTAGGTCACATTTGTCCCAAACCTCCCTGCAGTTTTCAAAATATCCCAAATATCTCAATTTCGAGGCCTGAGCCATATTTTGGAGTCAAATTCTGGCTCTCTGCACATATTCGCATTTTGATATTACGACTTTTTATACCCACCATATGCCAAGTACTGGACGCAGCAGTGAGTAATATTTTGCACAAACTCCCCTGCAGTTTTCAAAATTCCCCAAACATCCCAATTTCGAGGCCTGAGCCATATTTTGGACCCAAATTCTGGCTCTCTGCACGTATTCGCAGTTTGAAATTACGACTTTTTTATACACAACATATGCGAAGTACTGAAAGCGGCGTTTGGTCACATTTGTCCCAAAACTTCCTGCAGTTTTAAAAATATCCCAAACATCCCAGTATCGAGGCCTGAGCCATATTTTGGAGCCAAATTCTGGCTTTCTTCACGTATTCGCAGTTTGATATTGCGAATTTTATACCCAACATATACCAAGTACTGAAAGCGGCAGTGAGTCACATTTTGCACAAACTCCCTTCCAGTTTTCAAAGTATCACAAATATCCCAATTTCGAGGCCTGAGCCATATTTTGGAGCCAAATTCTGCCTCTCTGCACATATTCGCAGTTTGAAATTGCGACTTTTTTATACCCAACATATGTCAAGCACTGAAAGCGGCGTTTGGTCATATTTGTCCCAAACTCCCCTGCACTTTTCAAAATATCCCAAACTTCCCAATTTCGAGGCCTGAGTCATATTTTGGAGCCAAATTCTGGCTCTCTGCACGTATTCGCAGTTTGATATTACGACTTTTTATACCCAACATATGCCAAGTCCTGAAATCGGCAGTGAGTCACATTTAGCACAAACTCCCCTGCAGTTTTCGAAATATCCCAAATATCCCAATTTCGAGGCCTGAGCCATATTTTGGAGCCAAATTCTGGATCTCTGCACGTATTCGCAGTTTGAAATTACGACTTTTTTATACACAACATATGCCAAGTACTGAAAGCGGCGTTTGGTCACATTTGTCCCAAAACTTCCTGTAGTTTTAAAAATATCCCAAACATCCCAGTATCGAGGCCTGAGCCATATTTTGGAGCCAAATTCTGGCTTTCTTCACGTATTCGCAGTTTGATATTGCGAATTTTATACCCAGCATATGCCAAGTACTGAAAGCCACGTTTGGTCAAATTTGTCCCAAACCTCCCTGCAGTTTTCAAAATATCTTAAACATCCCAATTTCGAAGCCTGAGCCATAATATGGAGCCAAATTCTGGATCTCTGCACGTATTCGCAGTTTGAAATTGCGACTTTTTTATACCCAACATATGCCAAGTACTGAAAGCGGCAGTGAGTCACATTTTGCATAAACTCCCCTCCAGTTTTGAAAATAACGCAAATATCCCAATTTCGAGGCCTGAGCCATATTTTGGAGCCAATTTCTGGCTCTCTGCATGTATTCGCAGTTTGATATTACAACTTTTTATACCCAACATATGCCAAGTACTGAAAGCGGCGTTTGGTCACATTTGTCCCAAACATCCTTGCAGTTTTCAAAATATCCCAAATATCCCAATTTCGAGGCCTGAGCCATATTTTGGAGCCAAATTCTGGCTATCTGCACGTATTCGCAGTTCGAAATTATGTCTTTTTATACCCAACATATGGCAGTACTGAAAGCGGCGTTTGGTCACATTTGTCCCAAACCCCCCCGCAGTTTCAAAATATCCCAAATATCCCAATTTCGAGGCTTGAGCCATATTTTGGAGCCAAATTCTGACTCTCTGCATGTATTCGCAGTTTGATATTAAAACTTTTTATACCCAACATATGCCAAGTACTGAAAGCGGCAGTGAGTCGCATTTTGCACACACTCCCCTGCAGTTTTCAAAATATCCTAAACATCCCAATTTCGAGGCCTGAGCAATATTTTGGAGCCAAATTCTGGCACTCTGCACGTATTCGCAGATAGAAATTACGTCTTTTTATACCCAACATATGCCGAGTACTGAAAGCTGCGTTTGGTCACATTTGTCCCAAACATCCCTGCAGTTTTCAAAATATCCCAAATATCTCAATTTCGAGGCCTGAGTCATATTTGGGAACCAAATTCTGGCTCTCTGCACGTATTCGCAGTTCGAAATTACGACTTTTTATACCCAACATATGCCAAGTACTGAAAGCGGCGTTTGGTCACATTTGTCCCAAACATCCCTGCAGTTTTCAAAATATCCGAAATATCCCAATATCGAGGCTTGACCCATATTTTGGAGCCAAATTCTGGCTTTTTGCACGTATTCGCAGTTTAATATTACGACTTTTTATACCCAACATATGTCAAGTCCTGAAAGCGGCAGTGAGTCACATTTAGCACAAACTCCCCTGCAGTTTTCGAAATATCCCAAATATCCCAATTTCGAGGCCTGAGCCATATTTTGGAGCCAAATTCTTGCTCTATGCACGTATTCGCAGTTTGACATTACGACTTTTTATACCCAACATATGCCAAGTCCTGAAAGCGGCAGTGAGTCACATTTTGCACAAACTCCCCTGCAGTTTTCGATATATCCCAAATATCCCAATTTCGAGGCCTGAGCCATATTTTTGAGCCAAATTCTGGCTCTCTGCACGTATTCGCAGTTTGATATTACGACTTTTTATACCCACCATATGCCAAGTACTGGACTCAGCAGTGAGTCACAATTTGCACAATCTCCCCTGCAGTTTTATAAATATCCCAAACATCCCAATTTCGAGGCCTGAGCCATATTTTGGACCCAAATTCTGGCTCTCTGCACCTATTCGCAGTTTGAAATTACGACTTTTTTATACACAACATATGCGAAGTACTGAAAGCGGCGTTTGGTCATATTTGTCCCAAACCTTCTTGCAGTTTTAAAAATATCCCAAGCATCCCAATATCGAGGCCTGAGCCATATTTTGGAGCCAAATTCTGGCTCTCTTCACGTATTCGCTGTTTGATATTACGAATTTTATACCCAACATATGCCAAGTACTGAAAGCGGCAGTGAGTCACCTTTTGCACAAACTCCCTTCCAGTTTTCAAAGTATCACAAATATCCCAATTTCGAGGCCTGAGCCATATTTTGGAGCCAAATTCTGGCTGCACATATTCGCAGTTTGAAATTGCGACTTTTTTATACCCAACATATGTCAAGCACTGAAAGCGGCTTTTGGTCATATTTGTCCCAAACTCCCCTGCAGTTTTCAAAATATCCCAAACTTCCCAATTTCGAGGCCTGAGTCGTATTTTGGAGCCAAATTCTGGCTCTCTGCACGTATTCGCAGTTTGATATTACGCCTTTTTATACCCAACATATGCCAAGTCCTGAAATCGGCAGTGAGTCACATTTAGCACAAACTCCCCTGCAGTTTTCGAAATATCCCAAATATCCCAATTTCGAGGCCTGAGCCATATTTTGGAGCCAAATTCTGGATCTCTGCACGTATTCGCAGTTTGAAATTGCGAATTTTTTTATACCCAGCATATGCCAAGTACTGAAAGCCACGTTTGGTCAAATTTGTCCCAAACCTCCCTGCAGTTTTCAAAATATCTTAAACATCTCAATTTCGAAGCCTGAGCCATAATATGGAGCCAAATTCTGGATCTCTGCACGTATTCGCAGTTTGAAATTGCGACTTTTTTATACCCAACATATGCCAAGTACTGAAAGCGGCAGTGAGTCACATTTTGCATAAACTCCCCTCCAGTTTTCAAAATAACGCAAATATCCCAATTTCGAGGCCTGAGCCATATTTTGGAGCCAATTTCTGGCTCTCTGCATGTATTCGCAGTTTGATATTACAACTTTTTATACCCAACATATGCCAAGTACTGAAAGCGGCGTTTGGTCACATTTGTCCCAAACATCCTTGCAGTTTTCAAAATATCCCAAATATCCCAATTTCGAGGCCTGAGCCATATTTTGGAGCCAAATTCTGGCTATCTGCACGTATTCGCAGTTCGAAATTGTCTTTTTATACCCAACATATGGCAAGTACTGAAAGCGGCGTTTGGTCACATTTGTCCCAAACCCCCCCGCAGTTTCAAAATATCCCAAATATCCCAATTTCGAGGCCTGAGCCATATTTTGGAGCCAAATTCTGGCTCTCTGCATGTATTCGCAGTTTGATATTAAAACTTTTTATACCCAACATATGCCAAGTACTGAAAGCGGCAGTGAGTCGCATTTTGCACACACTCCCCTGCAGTTTTCAAAATATCCTAAACATCCTAATTTCGAGGCCTGAGCAATATTTTGGAGCCAAATTCTGGGTCTCTGCACGTATTCGCAGTTTGAAATTACGACTTTTTTATACCCAACATTTGCGAAGGACTGAAAGCGGCAGTGAGTCACATTTTGCACAAACTCTCCTGTAGTTTTCAAAATATAACAAATATCCCAATTTCGAGGTCTGAGCCATATTTTGTAGCCAAATTCTGGCTCTCTGCACGTATTCGCAGTTAGAAATTACGTCTTTTTATACCCAACATATGCCAAGTACTGAAAGCGGCGTTTGGTCACATTTGTCCCAAACATCCCTGCAGTTTTCAAAATATCCGAAATATCCCAATATCGAGGCCTGACCCATATTTTGGAGCCGAATTCTGGCTTTTTGCACGCATTCGCAGTTTAATATTCTGACTTTTTATACCCAACATATGCCAAGTACTGAAAGCGGCAGTGAGTCACATTTTGCACAGACTCCCCTGCAGTTTTCAAAATATCCCAAACATCCCAATTTCGAGGCCTGAGCCATATTTTGGAGCCAAATTCTGGCTCTATGCACGTATTCGAACTTTGATATTACACTTTTTATACCCAACATATGCCAAGTCCTAAAATCGACAGTGAGTCACATTTAGCACAAACTCCCCTGCAGTTTTCGAAATATCCCAAATATCCCAATTTCGAGGCCTGAGCCATATTTTGGAGCCAAATTCTGGATCTCTGCACGTATTCGCAGTTTGAAATTGCGAATTTTTTTATACCCAGCATATGCCAAGTACTGAAAGCCACGTTTGGTCAAATTTGTCCCAAACCTCCCTGCAGTTTTCAAAATATCTTAAACATCTCAATTTCGAAGCCTGAGCCATAATATGGAGCCAAATTCTGGATCTCTGCACGTATTCGCAGTTTGAAATTGCGACTTTTTTATACCCAACATATGCCAAGTACTGAAAGCGGCAGTGAGTCACATTTTGCATAAACTCCCCTCCAGTTTTCAAAATAACGCAAATATCCCAATTTCGAGGCCTGAGCCATATTTTGGAGCCAATTTCTGGCTCTCTGCATGTATTCGCAGTTTGATATTACAACTTTTTATACCCAACATATGCCAAGTACTGAAAGCGGCGTTTGGTCACATTTGTCCCAAACATCCTTGCAGTTTTCAAAATATCCCAAATATCCCAATTTCGAGGCCTGAGCCATATTTTGGAGCCAAATTCTGGCTATCTGCACGTATTCGCAGTTCGAAATTGTCTTTTTATACCCAACATATGGCAAGTACTGAAAGCGGCGTTTGGTCACATTTGTCCCAAACCCCCCCGCAGTTTCAAAATATCCCAAATATCCCAATTTCGAGGCCTGAGCCATATTTTGGAGCCAAATTCTGGCTCTCTGCATGTATTCGCAGTTTGATATTAAAACTTTTTATACCCAACATATGCCAAGTACTGAAAGCGGCAGTGAGTCGCATTTTGCACACACTCCCCTGCAGTTTTCAAAATATCCTAAACATCCTAATTTCGAGGCCTGAGCAATATTTTGGAGCCAAATTCTGGGTCTCTGCACGTATTCGCAGTTTGAAATTACGACTTTTTTATACCCAACATTTGCGAAGGACTGAAAGCGGCAGTGAGTCACATTTTGCACAAACTCTCCTGTAGTTTTCAAAATATAACAAATATCCCAATTTCGAGGTCTGAGCCATATTTTGTAGCCAAATTCTGGCTCTCTGCACGTATTCGCAGTTAGAAATTACGTCTTTTTATACCCAACATATGCCAAGTACTGAAAGCGGCGTTTGGTCACATTTGTCCCAAACATCCCTGCAGTTTTCAAAATATCCGAAATATCCCAATATCGAGGCCTGACCCATATTTTGGAGCCGAATTCTGGCTTTTTGCACGCATTCGCAGTTTAATATTCTGACTTTTTATACCCAACATATGCCAAGTACTGAAAGCGGCAGTGAGTCACATTTTGCACAGACTCCCCTGCAGTTTTCAAAATATCCCAAACATCCCAATTTCGAGGCCTGAGCCATATTTTGGAGCCAAATTCTGGCTCTATGCACGTATTCGAACTTTGATATTACACTTTTTATACCCAACATATGCCAAGTCCTAAAATCGACAGTGAGTCACATTTAGCACAAACTCCCCTGCAGTTTTCGAAATATCCCAAATATCCCAATTTCGAGGCCTGAGCCATATTTTGGAGCCAAATTCTGGATCTCTGCACGTATTCGCAGTTTGAAATTGCGAATTTTTTTATACCCAGCATATGCCAAGTACTGAAAGCCACGTTTGGTCAAATTTGTCCCAAACCTCCCTGCAGTTTTCAAAATATCTTAAACATCCCAATTTCGAAGCGTGAGCCATAATATGGAGCCAAATTCTGGATCTCTGCACGTATTCGCAGTTTGAAATTGCGACTTTTTTATACCCAACATATGCCAAGTACTGAAAGCGGCAGTGAGTCACATTTTGCATAAACTCCCCTCCAGTTTTCAAAATAACGCAAATATCCCAATTTCGAGGCCTGAGCCATATTTTGGAGCCAATTTCTGGCTCTCTGCATGTATTCGCAGTTTGATATTACAACTTTTTATACCCAACATATGCCAAGTACTGAAAGCGGCGTTTGGTCACATTTGTCCCAAACATCCTTGCAGTTTTCAAAATATCCCAAATATCCCAATTTCGAGGCCTGAGCCATATTTTGGAGCCAAATTCTGGCTATCTGCACGTATTCGCAGTTCGAAATTATGTCTTTTTATACCCAACATATGGCAAGTACTGAAAGCGGCGTTTGGTCACATTTGTCCCAAACCCCCCCGCAGTTTCAAAATATCCCAAATATCCCAATTTCGAGGCCTGAGCCATATTTTGGAGCCAAATTCTTGCTCTCTGCATGTATTCGCAGTTTGATATTAAAACTTTTTATACCCAACATATGCCAAGTACTGAAAGCGGCAGTGAGTCGCATTTTGCACACACTCCCCTGCAGTTTTCAAAATATCCTAAACATCCCAATTTCGAGGCCTGAGCAATATTTTGGAGCCAAATTCTGGCACTCTGCACGTATTCGCAGATAGAAATTACGTCTTTTTATACCCAACATATGCCGAGTACTGAAAGCTGCGTTTGGTCACATTTGTCCCAAACATCCCTGCAGTTTTCAAAATATCCCAAATATCTCAATTTCGAGGCCTGAGCCATAACATGGAGCCAAATTCTGGATCCCTGCACGTATTCGCAGTTTGAAATTGCGACTTTTTTATACCAACATATGCCAAGTACTGAAAGCAGCGTTTGGTCACATTTGTCCCAAACCTCCCTGCAGTTTTCAAAATATCTCAAACATCCCAATTTCGAGGCCTGAGCCATAATTTGGAGCCAAATTCTGGCTCTATGCATGTATTCGAAGTTTGATATTACGAATTTTTTACCCAACATATGCAAAGTTATGAAAGTGGCAGTGAGTCACATTTAGCACAAACTCCCCTCCAGTTTTCGAAATATCCGAAATATCCCAATTTCGAGGCCTGAGCCATATTTTGGAGCCAAATTATGGATCTCTGCACGTATTCACAGTTTGAAATAGCGACTTTTTTAAACCCAATATATGCCAAGTACTGAAAGCGGCAGTGAGTCACATTTTGCCAAAACTCCCCTCCAGTTTTCTCAATAACGCAAATTTCCTAATTTCGAGGCCTGAGCCATATTTTGGAGCCAAATTCTATGTCTCTGCACGTATTCGCAGTTAGAAATTACATCTTTTTATACCCAACATATGCCAAGTACTGAAAGAGGCGTTTGGTCACATTTGTCTCAAACATCCTTGCAGTTTTCAAAAAATCGCAAATATCCCAATTTCCAGGCCTGAGCCATATTTTGGAGCCAAATTCTGGCTCTCTGCACGTATTCGCAGTTCGAAATTACGTCCTTTTATACCCAACATATGCCAAGTTCTGAAAGCGGCGTTTGGTCACATTTGTCCCAAACCTCCCCGCAGTTTTTAAAATATCCCAAACATCCCTATTTCAAGGCCTGAGCCATATTTTGGAGCCAAATTCTGGCTCTCTGCATGTATTCGCAGTTTGATATTACGACTTTTTATAACCAACATATGCCAAGTACTGAAAGTGGCGTTTGGTCACATTTGTCCCAAACCTCCCTCCAGTTATCAAAATATCCCAAACATCCCTATTTCAAGGCCTGAGCCATATTTTGGAGCCAAATTCTGGCTCTATGCACGTATTCGCAGTTTGATATTACGACTTTTTATACCCATCATATGCCAAGTCCGGAAAGCGGCACTGAGTCAAATTTTGCACAAACTCCCCTGTAGTTTTCAAAATATCCCAAACATCCCTATTTCAAGGCCTGAGCCATATTTTGTAGCCAAATTCTGGCTATCTGCACGTATTCGCAGTTTGAAATTACTACTTTTATACCCAACATATGACAAGTCCTGAAAGCGGCAGTGAGTCACATTTTGCACAAACTCCCCTGCAGTTTTCAAAATAACGCAAATATCCCAATTTCGAGGCCTGAGCCATATTTTGGAGCCAAATTCTGGCTCTCTTAGAAATTACGTCTTTTTATACCCAACATATGCCAAGTACTGAAAGCGGCGTTTGGTCACATTTGTCCCAAACTTCCTTGCAGTTTTCAAAATATCCCAAATATCCCAATTTCGAGGCCTGAGCCATATTTTGGAGCCAAATTCAGGTTATCTGCACGTATTCGCAGTTCGAAATTAGGTCTTTTTATACCCAACATATGCCAAGTACTGAAAGCGGCATTTGGTCACATTTGTCCCAAACCCCCCCCCCCCCCGCAGTTTCAAAATATCCCAAACATCCCAATTTCGAGGCCTGAGTCATATTTTGCAGCCAAATTCTGGCTCTCTGCATGTATTCGCAGTTTGATATTACGACTTTTTATAACCAACATATGCCAAGTACTGATAGCGGCGTTTGGTCACATTTGTCCCAAACCTCCCTCCAGTTTTCAAAATATCCCAAACATCCCCAATTTCAAGGCCTGAGCCATATTTTGCAGCCAAATTCTGGCTCTATGCACGTATTCGCAGTTTGAAATTACGACTTTTTATTCCGAACATATGCCAAGTCCGGAAAGCGGCAGTGAGTCACATTTTGCACCAACTCCCCTGCAGTTTTCAAAATATCCCAAATATCCCAATTTCGAGGCCTGAGCCATATTTTGAAGCCAAATTCTGGATCTCTGCACGTATTCGAAGTTTGAAATTGCGACTTTTTTTTATACCCAACATATGCCAAGTACTGAAAGCAGCGTTTGGTCACATTTGTCCCAAATCTCCCTGCAGTTTTCAAAATATCTCACACATCCCAATTTCAAAGCCTGAGCCATAATTTGGAGCCAAATTCTGGATCTCTGCCCGTATTCGCAGTTTGAAATTGCGACTTTTCTATACCCAACATATGCCAAATACTGAAAGCAGCGTTTGGTCACATTTGTCCCAAACCTCCCTGCAGTTTTCAAAATATCTCAAACATCCCAATTTTGAGGCCTGAGCCATATTTTGGAGGCAAATTCAGGCTCTATGCACGTATTCGCAGTTTGATATAACGACTTTTTATACCCATCATATGCCAAGTCCTGAAAGCGGCACTGAGTCAAATTTTGCACAAACTCCCCTGCAGTTTTCAAAATATCCCAAACATCCCAATTTCGAGGCCTGAGTCTTATTTTGGAGCCAAATTCTGGCTCTCTGCACTTATTCGCATTTCGAAATTACGTCTTTTTATACCCAACATATGCCATGTACTGAAAGCAGCGTTTGGTCACATTTGTCCCAAACCTCCCTGCAGTTTTCAAAATATCTCAATCATCCCAATTTCGAGGCCTGAGCCATATTTTGGAGCCAAATTCTGGATCTCTGCACGTATTCGCAGTTTGAAATTGCGACTTTTTTATACCCAACATATGCCAAGTACAGAAAGCGGCAGTGAGTCACATTTTACCCAAACTCCCCTCCAGTTTTCAAAATAACGCAAATATCCCAATTTCGAGGCCTGAGCCATATTTTGGAGCCAAATTCTGGCTCTCTGCACGTATTCGCAGTTAGAAATTAAATCTTTTTATACCCATCATATGCCAAGTACTGAAAGCAGCGTTTGGTCACATTTGTCCCAAACCTCCCTGCAGTTTTCAAAATATCTCAAATATCCCAATTTCGAGGCCTGAGCCATATTTTGGAGCCAAATTCTGGATCTCTGGACATATTCGCTGTTTGAAATTGCGACTTTTTTATACCCAACATATGCCAAGTACTGAAAGCTGCAGTGAGTCACATTTTACCCAAACTCCCCTCCAGTTTTTAAAATAACGCAAATATCCCAATTTCGAGGCCTGAGCCATATTTTGGAGCCAAATTCTGGCTATCTGCACGTATTCGCAGTTCGAAATTATGTGTTTTTATACCCAACATATGCCAAGTACTGAAAGCGGCGTTTGGTCACATTTGTCCCAAACCTCCCCGCAGTTTTCAAAATATCTCAAACATCCCAATTTCGAGGCCTGAGCCATATTTTGGAGCCAAATTCTGGCTCTCTGCATATATTCGAAGTTTGATATTACGACTTTTTATAACCAACATATGCCAAGTTCTGAAAGCAGCAGTGAGTCACATTTTGCCCAAACTCCCCTGCAGTTTTCGAAATATCCGAAATATCCCAATTTCGAGGCCTGAGCCATATTTTGGAGCCAAATTATGGATCTCTGCACGTATTCACAGTTTGAAATTGCGACTTTTTTAAACCCAACATATGCCAAGTACTGAAAGAGGCAGTGAGTCACATTTTGCCAAAACTTCCCTCACGTTTTCAAAATACGCAAATATCCAAATTTCCTGGCCTGAGCCATGTTTTGGAGCCAAATTCTGGCTCTCTGCACGTATTCGCAGTTCGAAATTACCTCCTTTTATACCCAACATATGCCAAGTACTGAAAGCGGCGTTTGGTCACATTTGTCTCAAACCTCCCTGCAGTTTTCAAAATATCCCAAAAATCCCAATTTCGAGGCTGAGCCATATTTTGGAGGCAAATTCTGGCTCTCTGCACGTATTTGCAGTTAGAAATTACATCTTTTTATACCCAACATATGCCAAGTACTGAAAGCGGCGTTTGGTCACATTTGTCCCAAATCTCCCCGCAGTTTTCAAAATATTCCAAATATCCCAATTTCGAGGCCTGAGCCATATTTTGGAGCCAAATTCTGGCTCTCTGCATGTATTCGCAGTTTGATATTACGACTTTTTATAACCCACATATGCCAAGTACTAAAAGCGGCGTTTGGTCACATTTGTCCCAAACCTCCCTCCAGTTTTCAAAATATCCCAAACATCCCAATTTCAAGGCCTGAGCCATATTTTTGTAGCCAAATTCTGGCTCTATGCACGTATTCGCAGTTTGATATTACGACTTTTTATACCCAACATATGCCAAGTCCTGAAAGCGGCAGTGAGTCACATTTTGCACAAACTCCCCTGCAGTTTTCAAAATATCCCAAACATCCCAATTTCGTGGCCTGAGTCATATTTTGGAGCCAAATTCTGGCTCTCTGTACGTATTCGCAGTTTAAAATTGCGACTTTTTATACCCAACATATGTCAAGTACTGAAAGCGGCGTTTGGACACATTTGTCCCAAACCTCCCTCCAGTTTTCAAAACATCCCAAACATCCCAATTTCTAGGCCTGAGCCACATTTTGGAGCCAAATTCTTGCTCTATGCACGTATTCGCAGTTTGATATTAAGACTTTTTATACCCAACATATGCCAAGTCCTGAAAGCGGCAGTGAGTCACATTTTGCACAAACTTCCCTGCAGTTTTCGAAATATCCCAAATATCCCAATTTCGAGGCCTGAGCAATATTTCTGAGCCAAATTCTGGCTCTCTGCACGTATTCGCAGTTTGATATTACGACTTTTTATACCCAACATATGCAAAGTACTGGACGCAACAGTGAGTTACATTTTGCACAAACTTCCATGCAGTTTTCAAAATATCCCAAACTTCCCAATTTCGAGACCTGAACCATATTTTGGACCCAAATTCTGGATCTCTGCACGTATTCGCAGTTTGAAATTGCGACTTTTTTATACCCAACATATGTCAAGTACTGAAAGCGGCGTTTGGTCATATATGTCCCAAACTCCCCTGCAGTTTTCAAAATATCCCAAACTTCCCAATTTCGAGACCTGAACCATATTTTGGAGCCAAATTCTGGCTATCTGCACGTATTCGCAGTTTGAAATTGCGACTTTTTATACCCAACATATGCCAAGTCCGGAAAGCGGCAGTGAGTCACATTTTGCACCAACTCCCCTGTAGTTTTCTAAATATCCCAAATATCCCAACTTCGAGGCCTGAGCCATATTTTGGAGCCAAATTCTGGATCTCTGCACGTATTCGCAGTTTGAAATTGCGACTTTTTTTATACCCAACATATGCCAAGTACTGAAAGCAGCGTTTGGTCACATTTGTCCCAAATCTCCCTGCAGTTTTCAAAATATCTCAAACATTCAAATTTCAAAGCCTGAGCCATAATTTGGAGCCAAATTCTGGATCTCTGCCCGTATTCGCAGTTTGAAATTACGACTTTTTCATACCCAACATATGCCAAGTACTGAAAGCAGCGTTTGGTCACATTTGTCCCAAACCTCCCTGCAGTTTTCAAAATATCTCAAACATCCCAATTTCGAGGCCTGAGCCCTATTTTGGAGCCAAATTCTGGCTCTCTGCACGTATTCGCAGTTTGATATTACGCCTTTTTATACCCAACATATGCCAAGTCCTGAAAGCGGCAGTGAGTCACATTTAGCACAAACTCCCCTGCAGTTTTCGAAATATCCCAAATATCCCAATTTCGAGACCTGAGCCATATTTTGGAGCCAAATTCTGGCTCTCTGCACGTATTCGCAGTTTTAAGTTACGACTTTTTATACCCAACATATGCCAAGTACTGAAAGCGGCGTTTGGACACATTTGTCCCAAACCTCCCTCTAGTTTTCAAAACATCCCAAACATCCCAATTTCTAGGCCTGAGCCATATTTTGGAGCCAAATTCTTGCTCTATGCACGTATTCGCAGTTTGAAATTGCGACTTTTTATACCCAACATATGCCAAGTCCTGAAAGCGGCAGTGAGTCACATTTTGCACAAACTCCCCTGCAGTTTTCAAAATATCCCAAACTTCCCAATTTCGAGACCTGAACCATATTTTGGACCCAAATTCTGGCTCTCTGCACGTATTCGCAGTTTGAAATTGCGACTTTTTTATACCCAACATATGCCAAGTACTGAAAGCAGCGTTTGGTCACATTTGTCCCAAACCTCCCTGCAGTTTTAAAAATATCTCAAACATCTCAATTTCGAGGCCTGCGCCATATTTTGGAGCCAAATTCTGGCTCTATGCACGTATTCGCAGTTTGATATTACTACTTTTTATACCCATCATATGCCAAGTCCTGAAAGCGGCACTGAGTCAAATTTTGCACAAACTCCCCTGCAGTTTTCAAAATATCCCAAACATCCCAATTTCGAAGCCTGAGTCATATTTTGGAGCCAATTTCTGGCTCTCTGCACGTATTCGCAGTTTGAAATTACGACTTTTATACCCAACATATGCCAAGTCCTGAAAGCGGCAGTGAGTCACATTTGTCCCAAACATCCTTGCAGTTTTCAAAATATCCCAAATATCCCAATTTCGAGGCCTGAGCCATATTTTGGAGCCAAATTCTGGCTATCTGCACGTACTCGCAGTTCGAAATTATGTCTTTTTATACCCAACAAATGCCAAGTACTGAAAGCGGCATTTGGTCATATTTGTCCCAAACTCCCCTGCAGTTTTCAAAATATCCCAAACTTCCCAATTTCGAGGCCTGAAGCATATTTTGGTGCCAAATTCTGGCTCTCAGCACGTATTCGCAGTTTGAAATTACGACTTTTTATACCCAACATATGCCAAATCCGGAAAGCGGTAGTGAGTCACATTTTGCACAAACTCCCCTGCAGTTTTCTAAATATCCCAAATATCCCAATTTCGAGGCCTGAGCCATATTTTGGAGCCAAATTCTGGATCTCTGCACGTATTCGCAGTTTGAAATTGCGACTTTTTTTATACCCAACATATGCCAAATACTGAAAGCAGCGTTTGGTCACATTTGTCCCAAATCTCCCTGCAGTTTTCAAAATATCTCAAACATCCTAATTTCAAAGCTTGAGCCATAATTTGGAGCCAAATTCAGGATCTCTGCCCGTATTCGCAGTTTGAAATTGCGACTTTTTCATACCCAACATATGCCAAGTACTGAAAGCAGCGTTTGGTCACATTTGTCCCAAACCTCCCTGCAGTTTTCAAAATATTTCAAACATCCCAATTTCGAGGCCTGAGCCATATTTTGGAGCCAAATTCTGGCTCTATACACGTATTCGCAGTTTGATACTACGACTTTTTATACCCATCATATGCCAAGTCCTGAAAGCGGCACTGAGTCAAATTTTGCACAAACTCCCCTGCAGTTTTCAAAATATCCCAAACATCCCAATTTCGAGGCATGAGTCATATTTTGGAGCCTAATTCTGGCTCTCTGCACGTATTCGCAGTTTGAAATTACGACTTTTATACCCAACATATGCCAAGTCCTGAAAGCGACAGTGAGTTACATTTTGCACAAACTCGTCTGCAGTTTTTGAAATATCCCAAATATCCCAATTTCGAGGCATAAGCCATATTTCTGAGCCAAATTCTGGCTCTCTGCACGTATTCGCAGTTTTAAGTTACGACTTTTCATACCCAACATATGCCAAGTACTGAAAAGCGGCATTTGGTCACATTTGTCCAAAACCTCTCTCCAGGTTTCAAAATATCCCAAACATACCAATTTCTTGGCCTGAGCCATATTTTGGAGCCAAATTATGGATCTCTGCACGTATTCGCAGTTCGAAATTATGTCTTTTCATACCCAACATATGCCAAGTACTGAAAGCGGCATTTGGTCACATTTGTCCCAAACCCCCCCGCAGTTTCAAAATATCCCAAATATCCCAATTTCGAGGCCTGAGCCATATTTCTAAGCCAAATTCTGGCTCTCTGCACGTATTCGCAGTTTGATATTACGACTTTTTATACCCAACATATGCAAAGTACTGGACGCAGCATTGAGACACATTTTGCACAAACTTCCCTGCAGTTTTCAAAATATCCCAAACTTCCCAATTTCGAGACCTGAACCATATTTTGGACTCAAATTCTGGCTCTCTGCACGTATTCGCAGTTTAAAATTGCGACTTTTTTATACCCAACATATGTCAAGTACTGAAAGCGGCGTTTGGTCATATTTGTCCCAAACTCCCCTGCAGTTTTCAAAATATCCCAAATATCCCAATTTCGAGGCCTGAGCCATATTTTGGAGCCAAATTCTGGCTCTCTGCACGTATTCGCAGTTAGAAATTACATCTTTTTATACCCAACATATGCCAAGTACTGAAAGCGGCGTTTGGTCACATTTGTCCCAAACATCCTTGCAGTTTTCAAAATATCCCAAATATCCCAATTTCGAGGCCTGAGCCATATTTAGGAGCCAAATTCTGGATCTCTGCCCGTATTCGCAGTTTGAAATTGCGACTTTTTCATACCCAACATATACCAAGTACTGAAAGCAGCGTTTGGTCACATTTGTCCCAAACCTCCCTGCAGTTTTCAAAATATCTCAAACATCCCAATTTCGAGGCCTGAGCCATAATTTGGAGCCAAATTCTGGCTCTCTGCATGTATTCGCAGTTTGATATTACAATTTTTATACCCAACATATGCCAAGTACTGAAAGCGGCAGTGAGTCGAATTTTGCACAAACTCCCCTGCAGTTTTCAAAATATCCTAAACATCCCAATTTCGATGCCAGAGCAATATTTTGGAGCCAAATTCTGGCTCTCTGCACGTATTCGCAGTTTGAAATTACGACTTTTTTATACACAACATATGCGAAGGACTGAAAGAGGCAGTGAGTCACATTTGGACAAACTCCCCTCCAGTTTTCAAAATAACGCAAATATCCCAATTTCGAGGCCTGAGCCATATTTTGGAGCCAAATTCTGGCTCTCTGCACGTATTCGTTCTTAGAAATTACATCTTTTTATACCCAACATATGCCAAGTACTGAAAGAGGCGTTTGGTCATATTTGTCCCAAACATCCTTGCAGTTTTCAAAATATCCCAAATATCCCAATTTCGAGGCCTGAGCCATATTTTGGAGCCAAATTCTGGCTATCTGCACGTATTCGCAGTTTGAAATTATGTCTTTTTATACCCAACATATGCCAAGTACTGAAAGCGGCGTTTGGTCACATTTGTCCCAAACCTCCCCGCAGTTTTCAAAATATCCCAAATATCCCAATTTCGAGGCCTGAGCCAAATTCTGGCTCTCTGCATGTATTCGCAGTTTGATATTACAACTTTTTATACCCAACATATGCAAAGGACTGAAAGCGGCTGTGAGTCACATTTTGCACAAACTCCCCTGTAGTTTTCAAAATATCCCAAATATCCCAATTTCGAGGCCCTGAGCCATATTTTGGAGCCAAATTCTGGCTCTCTGCACGTAATCGCAGTTTGAAATTGCGACTTTTTTATACCAACATATGCCAAGTACTGAAAGCAGCGTTTGGTCACATTTGTCCCAAACCTCCCTGCAGTTTTCAAAATATCTCAAACATCCCAATTTCGAGGCCTGAGCCATAATTTGGAGCCAAATTCTGGCTCTATGCATGTATTCGCAGTTTGATATTACGAATTTTTATACCCAACATATGCCAAGTCCTGAAAGCGGCAGTGAGTCACATTTTGCACAAACTTCCCTGCAGTTTTCGAAATATCCGAAATATCCCAATTTCGAGGCCTGAGCCACATTTTGGAGCCAAATTATGGATCTCTGCACGTATTCACAGTTTGAAAATGCGATTTTTTTAAACCTAACATATGCCAAGTACTGAAAGAGGCAGTGAGTCATATTTTGCCAAAACTCCCCTCCAGTTTTCAAAATAATGCAAATATCCAAATTTCGAGGCCTGAGCCATATTTTGGAGCCAAATTCTGGCTCTCTGCACGTATTTGCAGTTAGAAATTACATCTTTTTATACCCAACATATGCCAAGTACTGAAAGCGGCGTTTGGTCACATTTGTCACAAACATCCCTGCAGTTTTCAAAATATCGCAAATATCCCAATTTCCAGGCCTGAGCCATATTTTGGAGCCAAATTCTGGCTCTCTGCACGTATTCGCAGTTCGAAATTACGTCCTTTTATACCCAACATATGCCAAGTACTGAAAGCGGCGTTTGGTCACATTTGTCCCAAATCTCCCCGCAGTTTTCAAAATATTCCAAATATCCCAATTTCGAGGCCTGAGCCATATTTTGGAGCCAAATTCTGGCTCTCTGCATGTATTCGCAGTTTGATATTACGACTTTCTATAACTAACATATGCCAAGTACTGAAAGCGGCGTTTGGTCACATTTGTCCCAAACCTCCCTCCCGTTTTCAAAATATCCCAAACATCCCAATTTCAAGGCCTGAGCCATATTTTTGTAGCCAAATTTTGGCTCTATGCACGTATTCGCAGTTTGATATTACGACTTTTTATACCCTTCATATGCCAAGTCCTGAAAGCGGCAGTGAGTCACATTTTGCACAAACTCCCCTGCAGTTTTCAAAATATCCCAAATATCCCAATTTCGAGGCCTGAGCCATATTATGGAGCCAAATTCTGGCTCTCTGCATGTATTCACAGTTTAAAATTGCGATTTTTTATACCAACATATGCCAAGTACTGAAAGCAGCGTTTGGTCACATTTGTTCCAAACCTCCCTGCAGTTTTCAAAATATCTCAAACATCCCAATTTCGAGGCCTGAGCCATAATTTGGAGCCAAATTCTGGCTCTATGCATGTAGTCGCTGTTTGATATTACAAATTTTTATACCCAACCTATGCCAAGTCCTGAAAGCGGCAGTGAGTCACATTTTGCATAAACTCCCCTGCAGTTTTCTAAATATCCTAAACATCCCAATTTCGAGGCCTGAGCAATATTTTGGAGCCAAACTTTGGCTCTCTGCACGTATTCGCGGTTTGAAATTACGACTTTTTTTTACCCAACATATGCGAAGGACTGAAAGCGGCGTTTGGTCACATTTGTCCCAAACCTCCCTGCAGTTTTCAAAATATCCAAAATATCCCAATTTCGAGGCCTGAGCCATATTTTGGAGCCAAATTCAGGCTCTCTGCACGTATTCGCAGTTTGAAATATTGATTTTTTATACCCAACATATGCCAAGTACTGAAAGTGGCGTTTGGTCACATTTGTCCCAAATCTAACTGCAGTTTTCGAATTATCCCAAACATCCCAATATCGAGGCCTGAGCCGTATTTTGGAGCCAAATTCTGGCTCTCTGCACGTATTCGCAGTTTGATATTACGACTTTTTATTCCCAACATATGCTAAGTACTGAAAGCGGCAGTGAGTCACATTTTGCACAAACTCCCCTGCAGTTTTCAAAATATCCCAAACTTCCCAATTTCGAGGCCTGAGTCATATTTTGGAGCCAAATTCTGGCTCTCTGCACGTATTCGCAGTTTAAAATTGCGATTTTTTATACCAACATATGCCAAGTACTGAAAGCAGCGTTTGGTCACATTTGTTCCAAACCTCCCTGCAGTTTTCAAAATATCACAAACATCCCAATTTCGAGGCCTGAGCCATAATTTGGAGCCAAATTCTGGCTCTATGCATGTAGTCGCTGTTTGATATTACGAATTTTTATACCCAACATATGCCAAGTCCTGAAAGCGGCAGTGAGTCACATTTTGCACAAACTCCCCTGCAGTTTTCTAAATATCCTAAACATCCCAATTTCGAGGCCTGAGCAATATTTTGGAGCCAAACTTTGGCTCTCTGCACGTATTCGCGGTTTGAAATTACGACTTTTTTTTACCCAACATATGCGAAGGAATGAAAGCGGCGTATGGTCACATTTGTCCCAAACCTCCCTGCAGTTTTCAAAATATCCAAAATATCCCAATTTCGAGGCCTGAGCCATATTTTGGAGCCAAATTCAGGCTCTCTGCACGTATTCGCAGTTTGAAATATTTATTTTTTATACCCAACATATGCCAAGTACTGAAAGTGGCGTTTGGTCACATTTGTCCCAAATCTAACTGCAGTTTTCAAATTATCCCAAACATCCCAATATCGAGGCCTGAGCCGTATTTTGGAGCCAAATTCTGGCTCTCTGCACGTATTCGCAGTTTGATATTACGACTTTTTATTCCCAACATATGCTAAGTACTGAAAGCGGCAGTGAGTCACATTTTGCACAAACTCCCCTGCAGTTTTCAAAATATCCTAAACATCCCAATTTCGAGGCCTGAGCAATATTTTGGAGCCAAATTCTGGCTCTCTGCACGTATTCGCAGTTTGAAATTACGACTTTTTTATACCCAACATATGCGAAGGACTGAAAGCGGCGTTTGGTCACATATGTCCCAAACCTCCCTGCAGTTTTCAAAATATCCCAAATATCCCAATATCGAGGCCTGACCCATATTTTGGAGCCAAATTCTGGCTCTATGCACGTATTCGCAGTTTGATATTACGCCTTTTTATACCCAACATATGCGAAGGACTGAAAGCGGCGTTTGGTCACATTTGTCCCAAACCTCCCTCCAGTTTTCAAAATATCCCAAACATCCCAATTTCTAGGCTTGAGCCATTTTTGGAGACAAATTCTTGCTCTATGCACGTATTCGCAGTTTGATATTACGACTTTTTATACCCAACATATGCCAAGTCCTGAAAGCAGCAGTGAGTCACATTTTGCACAAACTCCCCTGCAGTTTTCGAAATATCCCAAATATCTAAATTTCGAGGCCTGAGCCATATTTTTGAGCGAAATTCTGGCTCTCTGCACGTATTCGCAGTTTGATATTACGACTTTTTATACCGAACATATGCAAAGTACTGGACGCAGCAGTGAGTCACATTTTGCACAAACTTCCCTGCAGTTTTCGAAATATCCCAAATATCCCAGTTTCGAGGCCTGAGCCATATTTTGGAGCCAAATTCTGGATATCTGCACGTATTCGCAGTTTGAAATTGCGACTTTTTTATACCCAACATATGCCAAGTACTGAAAGCAGCGTTTGGTCACATTTGTCCCAAACCTCCCTGCAGTTTTAAAAATATCTCAAACATCCCAATTTCAAAGCCTGAGCCATAACTTGGAGCCAAATTCTGGATCTCTGCACGTATTCGCAGTTTGAAATTGCGACTTTTTTTATACCCAACATATGCCAAGTACTGAAAGCAGCGTTTGGTAACAGTTGTCCCAAACCTCCCTGCAGTTTTAAAAATATCTCAAACATCCCAATTTCGAGGCCTGAGCCATATTTTGGAGCCAAATTCTGGCTCTCTGCACGTATTCACAGTTAGAAATTACATCTTTTTATACCCAACATATGCCAAGTACTGAAAGCTGCGTTTGGTCACATTTGTCCCAAACATCCTTGCAGTTTTCAAAATATCCTAAATATCCCAATTTCGAGGCCTGAGCCATATTTTGGACCCAAATTCTGGCTATCTGTACGTATTCGCAGTTCGAAATTATGTCTTTTTGTACCCAACATATGCCAAGTACTGAAAGCGGCGTTTGTTCACATTGGTCCCAAACCTCCCCGCAGTTTTCAGTATATCCCAAATATCCCAATTTCGAGGCCTGAGCCATATTTTGGTGCCAAATTCTGGCTCTCTGCATGTATTCGCAGTTTGATATTACAACTTTTTATACCCAACATATGCGAAGGACTAAAAGCGGCAGTGAGTCACATTTTGCACAAACTCCCCTGCAGTTTTCGAAATATCCAAAATATCCCAATTTTGAGGCTTGAGCCATATTTTGGAGCCAAATTATGGATCTCTGCACGTATTCACAGTTTGAAATTGCGATTTTTTTAAGCCCAACATATGCCAAGTACTGAAAGAGGCAGTGTGTCACATTTTGCCAAAACTCCCCTCCAGTTTTCAAAATAACGCAAATATCCAAATTTCGAGGCCTGAGCCATATTTTGGAGCCAAATTCTGGCTCTCTGCACGTATTCGCAGTTAGAAATTACATCTTTTTATACCCAACATATGCCAAGTACTGAAAGCGGAGTTTGGTCACATTTGTCACAAACATCCCTGCAGTTTTCAAAATATCGCAAATATCCCAATTTCCAGGCCTGAGCCATATTTTGGAGCCAAATTCTGGCTCTCTACACGTATTCGCTGTTTGAAATTGCGATTTTTTATACCAACATATGCCAAGTACTGAAAGTAGCGTTTGGTCACATTTGTTCCAAACCTCCCTGCAGTTTTCAAAATATCTCAAACATCCCAATTTCGAAGCCTGAGCCATAATTTGGAGCCAAATTCTGGCTCTATGCATGTAGTCGCTGTTTGATATTACGAATTTTAATACCCAACATATGCCAAGTCCTGAAAGCGGCAGTGAGTCACATTTTGCACAAACTCCCCTGCAGTTTTCTAAATATCCTAAACATCCAAATTTCGAGGCCAGAGCAATATTTTGGAGCCAAACTCTGGCTCTCTGCACGTATTCGCGGTTTGAAATTACGATTTTTTTTTACCCAACATATGCGAAGGACTGAAAGCGGCGTTTGGTCACATTTGTCCCAAACCTCCCTTCAGTTTTCAAAATATCCAAAATATCCCAATATCGAGGTCTGACCCATATTTTGGAGCCAAATTCTGGCTCTTTGCCCGTATTCGCAGGTTGAAAATACGACTTATTATACCCAACATATGCCAAGTACTGAAAGCGGCAATGAGACACATTTTGCACAAACTCCCCTGCATTTTTCTAAATATCCCAAACATCCCTATTTCAAGGCGTGAGCCATATTTTGGAGCCAAATTCTGGCTCTCTGCACGTATTCGCAGTTTGAAATTACGAATTTTTATACCCAACATATACGAAGTGCTGAAAGCGGCGTTTGGTCTCATTTGTCCCAAACCTCCCTCCAGTTTTCAAAATATCCCAAACATCCCAATTTCAAGGCCTGAGCCATATTTTGGAGCCAAATTCTGGCTCTCTGCACGTATTCGCAGTTTGAAATTACGACTTTTTTATACCCAACATATGCGAAAGTACTGAAAGCGGCGTTTAGTCACATTTGTCCCAATCCCCCCTGCAGTTTTCAAAATAACCCAAACATCCCAATTTCGAGGCCTGAGCTATATTTTGGAGCCAAATTCTGGCTCTCTGCACGTATTCGCAGTTTGAAATATTGACTTTTTATACCCAACATATGCCAAGTACTGAAAGCGGCGTTTGGTCACATTTGTCCCAAATCTAACTGCAGTTTTCGACATATCCCTAACATCCCAATATCGAGGCCTGAGCCATATTTTGGAGCCAAATTCTGGCTCTCTGCACGTATTCGCAGTTTGAAATTGCGACTTTTTTATACCCAACATATGCCAAGTACTGAAAGCAGCAGTGAGTCACATTTTACCCAAACTCCCCTCCAGTTTTCAAAATAACGCAAATATCCCAATTTCGAGGCCTGAGCCATATTTTGGAGCCAAATTCTGGATCTCTGCATGTATTCACAGTTTGAAATTGCGACTTTTTTATACCCAACATATGCCAAGTACGGAAAGCGGCAGTGAGTCACATTTTACCCAAACTCCCCTCCAGTTTTCAAAATAACGGAAATATCCCAATTTCGAGGCCTGAGCCATATTTTGGAGCCAAATTCTGGCTCTCTGCACGTATTCGCAGTTAGAAATTACATCTTTTTATACCAAACATATGCCAAGTACTGAAAGCGGCGTTTGGTCACATTTGTCCCAAACATCCTTGCAGTTTTCAAAATATCCCAAATATCCCAATTTCGAGGCCTGAGCCATATTTTGGAGCCAAATTCTGGCTATCTGCACGTATTCGCAGTTTAAAATTGCGATTTTTTATATCAACATATGCCAAGTACTGAAAGCAGCGTTTGGTCACATTGGTTCCAAACCTCCCTGCAGTTTTCAAAATATCTCAAACATCCCAATTTCGAGGCCTGAGCCATAATTTGGAGGCAAATTCTGGCTCTATGCATGTAGTCGCTGTTTGATATTACGAATTTTTATACCCAACATATGCGAAGGACTGAAAGCGGCAGTGAGTCACATTTTGCACAAACTCCCCTGTAGTTTTCAAAATATCCCAAATATCCCAATTTCAAGGCCCTGAGCTATATTTTGGAGCCAAATTCTGGCTCTCTGCACGTATTCGCAGTTTGAAATTACGATTTTTATACCCAACATATGCCAAGTACTAAAAGCGGCGTTTGGGCACATTTGTCCCAAACCTCCCTCCAGTTTTCAAAATATCCCAAGCATCCCAATTTCGAGGACTGAGCCATATTTTGAAGCCAAATTGTAGCTCTCTGCATGTATTCCCAGTTTGAAATTACGAATTTTATACCCAACATATGCGAAGTACTGAAAGCGGCGTTTGGTCACATTTGTCTCAAACCTCCCTGCAGTTTTCAAAATATCCCAAACTTCCCAATTTCGAGGCCTGAGTCATATTTTCGAGCCAAATTCTGGCTCTCTGGACGTATTCGCAGTTTAAAATTGCGATTTTTTATACCCAACATATGCCAAGTACTGAAAGCGGCAGTGAGTCCAATTTTGCACAAACTCCCCTGCAATTTTTAAAATATCCAAACGTCCCAATTTCGAGGCCTGAGCCATATTTTGGAGCCAAATTCTGGCTCTCTGCACGTATTCGCAGGTTGAAATTACGACTTATTATACCCAACATATGCCAAGTACTGAAAGCGGCAATGAGACACATTTTGCACAAACTCCCCTGTATTTTTCTAAATATTCCAAACATCCCAATATCGAGGCCTGAGCCATATTTTGGAGCCAAATTCTGGCTCTATGCACGTATTCGCTGTTTGATACTACGACTTCTTATACCCAACATATGCCAAGTACTGGACGCGGAAGTGAGTCACATTTTGCACAAACTCCCCTGCAGTTTTCAAAATTTCCCAAACATCCCAATTTCGAAGCCTGAGCCATATTTTAGAGCCAAATTCTGGCTCTCTGCACGTATTCGCAGTTTGAAATTACGACTTTTTTATACTCTACATATGCGAAGTACTGAAAGCGGCGTTTATTCACATTTGTCCCAATCCCCCCTGCAGTTTTCAAAATAACCATAACATCCCAATTTCGAGGCCTGAGCCATATTTTGGAGCGAAATTCAGGCTCTCTGCACGTATTCGCAGTTTGAAATATTGAATTTTATACCCAACATATGCCAAGTACTGAAAGCGGCGTTTGGTCACATTTGTCCCAAATCTAACTACAGTTTTCAAAATATCCCAAACATCCCAATATCGAGGCCTGAGCCATATTTTTGAGCCAAATTTTGGCTCTCTGCACGTATTCGCAGTTTGATATTACGACTTTTTATACCCAACATATGCCAAGTCCTGAAAGCGGCAGTGAGTCACATTTTGCACAAACTCCCCTGCAGTTTTCGAAATATCCCAAATATCCCAATTTCGAGGCCTGAGCCATATTTTGGAGCCAAATTCTGGCTCTCTGCACGTATTCGCAGTTAGAAATTACATCTTTTTATACCAAACATATGCCAAGTACTGAAAGCGGCGTTTGGTCACATTTGTCCCAAACATCCTTGCAGTTTTCAAAATATCCCAAATATCCCAATTTCGAGGCCTGAGCCATATTTTGGAGCCAAATTCTGGCTATCTGCACGTATTCGCAGTTCGAAATTATGTCTTTTTATACCCAACATATGCCAAGTACTGAAAGCGGCGTTTGGTCACATTTGTCCCAGACCTCCCCGCAGTTTTCAAAATATCCCAAATATTCCAATTTCGAGGCCTGAGCCATATTTTGGAGCCAAATTCTGGCTCTCTGCATGTATTCGCAGTTTGATATTATAACTTTTTATACCCAACATATGCGAAGGACTGAAAGCGGCAGTGAGTCACATTTTGCACAAACTCCCCTGTAGTTTTCAAAATATCCCAAATATCCCAATTTCAAGGCCCTGAGCTATATTTTGGAGCCAAATTCTGGCTCTCTGCACGTATTCGCAGTTTGAAATTACGATTTTTATACCCAACATATGCCAAGTACTAAAAGCGGCGTTTGGGCACATTTGTCCCAAACCTCCCTCCAGTTTTCAAAATATCCCAAACATCCCAATTTCGAGGACTGAGCCATATTTTGGAGCCAAATTGTAGCTCTCTGCATGTATTCCCAGTTTGAAATTACGAATTTTATACCCAACATATGCGAAGTACTGAAAGCGGCGTTTGGTCACATTTGTCTCAAACCTCCCTGCAGTTTTCAAAATATCCCAAACTTCTCAATTTCGAGGCCTGAGTCATATTTTCGAGCCAAATTCTGGCTCTCTGGACGTATTCGCAGTTTAAAATTGCGATTTTTTATATCAACATATGCCAAGTACTGAAAGCAGCGTTTGGTCACATTGGTTCCAAACCTCCCTGCAGTTTTCAAAATATCTCAAACATCCCAATTTCGAGGCCTGAGCCATAATTTGGAGGCAAATTCTGGCTCTATGCATGTAGTCGCTGTTTGATATTACGAATTTTTATACCCAACATATGCGAAGGACTGAAAGCGGCAGTGAGTCACATTTTGCACAAACTCCCCTGTAGTTTTCAAAATATCCCAAATATCCCAATTTCAAGGCCCTGAGCTATATTTTGGAGCCAAATTCTGGCTCTCTGCACGTATTCGCAGTTTGAAATTACGATTTTTATACCCAACATATGCCAAGTACTAAAAGCGGCGTTTGGGCACATTTGTCCCAAACCTCCCTCCAGTTTTCAAAATATCCCAAACATCCCAATTTCGAGGACTGAGCCATATTTTGAAGCCAAATTGTAGCTCTCTGCATGTATTCCCAGTTTGAAATTACGAATTTTATACCCAACATATGCGAAGTACTGAAAGCGGCGTTTGGTCACATTTGTCTCAAACCTCCCTGCAGTTTTCAAAATATCCCAAACTTCCCAATTTCGAGGCCTAAGCCATATTTTTGAGCCAAATTTTGGCTCTCTGCACGTATTCGCAGTTTGATATTACGACTTTTTATACCCAACATATGCCAAGTCCTGAAAGCGGCAGTGAGTCACATTTTGCACAAACTCCCCTGCAGTTTTCGAAATATCCCAAATATCCCAATTTCGAGGCCTGAGCCATATTTTGGAGCCAAATTCTGGCTCTCTGCACGTATTCGCAGTTTGAAATTGCGACTTTTTTATACTCAACATATGCCAAGTACTGAAAGCAGCGTTTGGTCACATTTGTCCCAATCCCCCCTGCAGTTTTCAAAGTAACCCAAACATCCCAATTTCGAGGCCTGAGCTATATTTTGGAGCCAAATTCTGGCTCTCTGCAAGTATTCGCAGTTTGAAATATTGACTTTTTATACCCAATATATGCCAAGTACTGAAAGCGGCGTTTGGTCACATTTGTCCCAAATCAACTGCAGTTTTCAAAATTTCTCAAACATCCCAATTTCGAGGCCTGAGCCATATTTTGGAGCCAAATTCTGGATCTCTGCACGTATTCGCAGTTTGAAATTGCGACTTTTTTATACCCAACATATGCCAAGTACGGAAAGCGGCAGTGAGTCACATTTTACCCAAACTCCCCTCCAGTTTTCAAAATAACGGAAATATCCCAATTTCGAGGCCTGAGCCATATTTTGGAGCCAAATTCTGGCTCTCTGAACGTATTCGCAGTTAGAAATTACATCTTTTTATACCCAACATATGCCAAGTACTGAAAGCGACGTTTGGTCACATTTGTCCCAAACATCCTTGCAGTTTTCAAAATATTCCAAATATCCCAATTTCGAGGCCTGAGCCATATTTTGGAGCCAAATTCTGGCTATCTTCAAGTATTCGCAGCTCGAAATAATGTCTTTTTATACCCAACATATGCCAAGTACTGAAAGCGGCGTTTGGTCACATTTGTCCCAGACCTCCCCGCAGTTTTCAAAATATCCCAAATATTCCAATTTCGAGGCCTGAGCCATATTTTAGAGCCAAATTCTGGCTCTCTGCATGTATTCGCAGTTTGATATTATAACTTTTTATACCCAACATATGCGAAGGACTGAAAGCGGCAGTGAGTCACATTTTGCACAAACTCCCCTGTAGTTTTCAAAATATCCCAAATATCCCAATTTCAAGGCCTTGAGCCATATTTTGGAGCCAAATTCTGGCTCTCAGCACGTATTCGCAGTTTGAAATTACGATTTTTATACCCAACATATGCCAAGTACTAAAAGCGGCGTTTGGGCACATTTGTCCCAAACCTTCCTCCAGTTTTCAAAATATCCCAAACATCCCAATTTCGAGGACTGAGCCATATTTTGGAGCCAAATTCTAGCTCTCTGCACGTATTCCCAGTTTGAAATTACGAATTTTATACCCAACATATGCGAAGTACTGAAAGCGGCGTTTGGTCACATTTGTCTCAAACCTCCCTGCAGTTTTCAAAATTTCCCAAACATCCCAATTTCGAAGCCTGAGCCATATTTTAGAGCCAAATTCTGGCTCTCTGCACGTATTCGCAGTTTGAAATTACGACTTTTTTATACTCTACATATGCGAAGTACTGAAATCGGCGTTTATTCACATTTGTCCCAATCCCCCCTGCAGTTTTCAAAATAACCATAACATCCCAATTTCGAGGCCTGAGCCATATTTTGGAGCGAAATTCAGGCTCTCTGCACGTATTCGCAGTTTGAAATATTGACTTTTTATACCCAACATATGCCAAGTACTGAAAGCGGCGTTTGGTCACATTTGTCCCAAATCTACCTGCAGTTTTCAAAATATCCCAAACATCCCAATATCGAGGCCTGAGCCATATTTTTGAGCCAAATTTTGGCTCTCTGCACGTATTCGCAGTTTGATATTACGACTTTTTATACCCAACATATGCCAAGTCCTGAAAGCGGCAGTGAGTCACATTTTGCACAAACTCCCCTGTAGTTTTCAAAATATCCCAAATATCCCAATTTCAAGGCCCTGAGCCATATTTTGGAGCCAAATTCTGGCTCTCAGCACGTATTCGCAGTTTGAAATTACGATTTCAATATCGATTTCCAATATCGAGGCCTGAGCCATATTTTGGAGCCAAATTCTGGCTCTATGCACGTATTCGCTGTTTGATACTACGACTTCTTATACCCAACATATGCCAAGTACTGGACGCGGAAGTGAGTCACATTTTGCACAAACTCCCCTGCAGTTTTCAAAATTTCCCAAACATCCCAATTTCGAAGCCTGAGCCATATTTTAGAGCCAAATTCTGGCTCTCTGCACGTATTCGCAGTTTGAAATTACGACTTTTTTATACTCTACATATGCGAAGTACTGAAAGCGGCGTTTATTCACATTTGTCCCAATCCCCCCTGCAGTTTTCAAAATAACCATAACATCCCAATTTCGAGGCCTGAGCCATATTTTGGAGCGAAATTCAGGCTCTCTGCACGTATTCGCATTTTGAAATATTGAATTTTATACCCAACATATGCCAAGTACTGAAAGCGGCGTTTGGTCACATTTGTCCCAAATCTAACTACAGTTTTCAAAATATCCCAAACATCCCAATATCGAGGCCTGAGCCATATTTTTGAGCCAAATTTTGGCTCTCTGCACGTATTCGCAGTTTGATATTACGACTTTTTATACCCAACATATGCCAAGTCCTGAAAGCGGCAGTGAGTCACATTTTGCACAAACTCCCCTGCAGTTTTCGAAATATCCCAAATATCCCAATTTCGAGGCCTGAGCCATATTTTGGAGCCAAATTCTGGCTCTCTGAACGTATTCGCAGTTAGAAATTACATCTTTTTATACCCAACATATGCCAAGTACTGAAAGCGACGTTTGGTCACATTTGTCCCAAACATCCTTGCAGTTTTCAAAATATTCCAAATATCCCAATTTCGAGGCCTGAGCCATATTTTGGAGCCAAATTCTGGCTATCTGCAAGTATTCGCAGCTCGAAATAATGTCTTTTTATACCCAACATATGCCAAGTACTGAAAGCGGCGTTTGGTCACATTTGTCCCAGACCTCCCCGCAGTTTTCAAAATATCCCAAATATCCCAATTTCGAGGCCTGAGCCATATTTTAGAGCCAAATTCTGGCTCTCTGCATGTATTCGCAGTTTGATAATATAACTTTTTATACCCAACATATGCGAAGGACTGAAAGCGGCAGTGAGTCACATTTTGCACAAACTCCCCTGTAGTTTTCAAAATATCCCAAATATCCCAATTTCAAGGCCCTGAGCCATATTTTGGAGCCAAATTCTGGCTCTCAGCACGTATTCGCAGTTTGAAATTACGATTTTTATACCCAACATATGCCAAGTACTAAAAGCGGCGTTTGGGCACATTTGTCCCAAACCTTCCTCCAGTTTTCAAAATATCCCAAACATCCCAATTTCGAGGACTGAGCCATATTTTGGAGCCAAATTCTAGCTCTCTGCACGTATTCCCAGTTTGAAATTACGAATTTTATACCCAACATATGCGAAGTACTGAAAGCGGCGTTTGGTCACATTTGTCTCAAACCTCCCTGCAGTTTTCAAAATTTCCCAAACATCCCAATTTCGAAGCCTGAGCCATATTTTAGAGCCAAATTCTGGCTCTCTGCACGTATTCGCAGTTTGAAATTACGACTTTTTTATACTCTACATATGCGAAGTACTGAAAGCGGCGTTTGGTCACATTTGTCCCAATCCCCCCTGCAGTTTTCAAAATAACCATAACATCCCAATTTCGAGGCCTGAGCCATATTTTGGAGCGAAATTCAGGCTCTCTGCACGTATTCGCAGTTTGAAATATTGACTTTTTATACCCAACATATGCCAAGTACTGAAAGCGGCGTTTGGTCACATTTGTCCCAAATCTACCTGCAGTTTTCAAAATATCCCAAACATCCCAATATCGAGGCCTGAGCCATATTTTTGAGCCAAATTTTGGCTCTCTGCACGTATTCGCAGTTTGATATTACGACTTTTTATACCCAACATATGCAAAGTACTGAAAGCGGCGTTTGGTCACATTTGTCTCAAACCTCCCTGCAGTTTTCAAAATATCCCAAACTTCCCAATTTCGAGGCCTGAGTCATATTTTCGAGCCAAATTCTGGCTCTCTGGACGTATTCGCATTTTAAAATTGCGATTTTTTATACCAACATATGCCAAGTACTGAAAGCAGCGTTTGGTCACATTGGTTCCAAACCTCCCTGCAGTTTTCAAAATATCTCAAACATCCCAATTTCGAGGCCTGAGCCATAATTTGGAGGCAAATTCTGGCTCTATGCATGTAGTCGCTGTTTGATATTACAAATTTTTATACCCAACATATGCCAAGTCCTGAAAGCGGCAGTGAGTCACATTTTGCACAAACTCCCCAGCAGTTTTCTAAATATCCTAAACATCCCAATTTCGAGGCCTGAGCAATATTTTGGAGCCAAACTCTGGCTCTCTGCACGTATTCGCGGTTTGAAATTACGACTTTTTTATACCCAACATATGCGAAGGACTGAAAGCGGCGTTTGGTCACATTTGTCCCAAACCTTCCTGCAGTTTTCAAAATATCCAAAATATCCCAATATCGAGGCCTGACCCATATTTTGGAGCCAAATTCTGGCTCTTTGCCCGTATTCGCAGTTTAATATTTCGACTTTTTATACCCAACATATGCCAAGTACTGAAAGCGGCAGTGAGTCAAATTTTGCACAAACTCCCCTGCAATTTTTAAAATATCCAAACGTCCCAATTTCGAGGCCTGAGCCATATTTTGGAGCCAAATTCTGGCTCTCTGCACGTATTCGCAGGTTGAAATTACGACTTATTATACCCAACATATGCCAAGTACTGAAAGCGGCAATGAGACACATTTTGCACAAACTCCCCTGCATTTTTCTAAATATTCCAAACATCCCAATATCGAGGCCTGAGCCATATTTTGGAGCCAAATTCTGGCTCTCCGCACGTATTCGCATTTTGAAATTGCGACTTTTTTATACCCAACATATGCCAAGAACTGAAAGCAGCGTTTGGTCACATTTGTCCCAAACCTCCCTGCAGTTTTCAAAATTTCTCAAACATCCCAATTTCGAGGCCTGAGCCATATTTTGGAGCCAAATTCTGGATCTCTGCACGTATTCGCAGTTTGAAATTGCGACTTTTTTTATACCCAACATATGCCAAGTACGGAAAGCGGCAGTGAGTCACATTTTACCCAAACTCCCCTCCAGTTTTCAAAATAACGGAAATATCCCAATTTCGAGGCCTGAGCCATATTTTGGAGCCAAATTCTGGCTCTCTGCACGTTTTCGCAGTTAGAAATTACATCTTTTTATACCCAACATATGCCAAGTACTGAAAGCGACGTTTGGTCACATTTGTCCCAAACATCCTTGCAGTTTTCAAAATATTCCAAATATCCCAATTTCGAGGCCTGAGCCATATTTTGGAGCCAAATTCTGGCTCTCAGCACGTATTCGCAGTTTGAAATTACGATTTTTATACCCAACATATGCCAAGTACTAAAAGCGGCGTTTGGGCACATTTGTCCCAAATCTAACTGCAGTTTTCAAAATATCCCAAACATCCCAATATCGAGGCCTGAGCCATATTTTTGAGCCAAATTTTGGCTCTCTGCACGTATTCGCAGTTTGATATTACGACTTTTTATACCCAACATATGCCAAGTCCTGAAAGCGGCAGTGAGTCACATTTTGCACAAACTCCCCTGCAGTTTTCGAAATATCCCAAATATCCCAATTTCGAGGCCTGAGCCATATTTTGGAGCCAAATTCTGGCTCTCTGCACGTATTCGCAGTTTGAAATTGCGACTTTTTTATACCCAACATATGCCAAGTACTGAAAGCAGCGTTTGGTCACATTTGTCCCAATCCCCCCTGCAGTTTTCAAAATAACCCAAACATCCCAATTTCGAGGCCTGAGCTATATTTTGGAGCCAAATTCTGGCTCTCTGCACGTATTCGCAGTTTGAAATATTGACTTTTTATACCCAACATATGCCAAGTACTGAAAGCGGCGTTTGGTCACATTTGTCCCAAATCTAACTGCAGTTTTCGAAATATCCCAAACATCCCAATATCGAGGCCTGAGCCATATTTTGGAGCCAAATTCTGGCTCTCTGCACGTATTCGCAGTTTGAAATTGCGACTTTTTTATACCCAACATATGCCAGTACTGAAAGCAGCGTTTGGTCACATTTGTCCCAAACCTCCCTGCAGTTTTCAAAATTTCTCAAACATCCCAATTTCGAGGCCTGAGCCATATTTTGGAGCCAAATTCTGGATCTCTGCACGTATTCGCAGTTTGAAATTGCGAATTTTTTATACCCAACATATGCTAAGTACGGAAAGCGGCAGTGAGTCACATTTTACCCAAACTCCCCTCCAGTTTTCAAAATAACGGAAATATCCCAATTTCGAGGCCTGAGCCATATTTTGGAGCCAAATTCTGGCTCTCTGCACGTATTCGCAGTTAGAAATTACATCTTTTTATACCCAACATATGCCAAGTACTGAAAGCGGCGTTTGGTCACATTTGTCCCAAACTTCCTTGCAGTTTTCAAAATATCCCAAATATCCCAATTTCGAGGCCTGAGCCATATTTTGGAGCCAAATTCTGGCTATCTGCACGTATTCGCAGTTCGAAATTATGTCTTTTTATACCCAACATATGCCAAGTACTGAAAGCGGCGTTTGGTCACATTTGTCCCAGACCTCCCCGCAGTTTTCAAAATATCCCAAATATCCCAATTTCGAGACCTGCGCCATATTTTGGAGCCAAATTCTGGCTCTCTGCATGTATTCGCAGTTTGATATTATAACTTTTTATACCCAACATATGCGAAGGACTGAAAGCGGCAGTGAGTCACATTTTGCACAAACTCCCCTGTAGTTTTCAAAATATCCCAAATATCCCAATTTCAAGGCCCTGAGCCATATTTTGGAGCCAAATTCTGGCTCTCTGCACGTATTCGCAGTTTGAAATTACGATTTTTATACCCAACATATGCCAAGTACTAAAAGCGGCGTTTGGGCACATTTGTCCCAAACCTCCCTCCAGTTTTCAAAATATCCCAAACATCCCAATTTCGAGAACTGAGCCATATTTTGGAGCCAAATTCTAGCTCTCTGCACGTATTCCCAGTTTGAAATTACGAATTTTATACCCAACATATGCGAAGTACTGAAAGCGGCGTTTGGTCACATTTGTCTCAATCCTCCCTGCAGTTTTCAAAATATCCCAAACTTCCCAATTTCGAGGTCTGAGTCATATTTTCGAGCCAAATTCTGGCTCTCTGGACGTATTCGCAGTTTAAAATTGCGATTTTTTATACCAACATATGCCAAGTACTGAAAGAAGCGTTTGGTCACATTGGTTCCAAACCTCCCTGCAGTTTTCAAAATATCTCAAACATCCCAATTTCGAGTCCTGAGCCATAATTTGGAGGCAAATTCTGGCTCCATGCATGTAGTCGCTGTTTGATATTACGAATTTTTATACCCAACATATGCCAAGTCCTGAAAGCGGCAGTGAGTCACATTTTGCACAAACTCCCCAGCAGTTTTCTAAATATCCTAAACATCCCAATTTCGAGGCCTGAGCAATATTTTGGAGCCAAACTCTGGCTCTCTGCACGTATTCGCGGTTTGAAATTACGACTTTTTTATACCCAACATATGCGAAGGACTGAAAGCGGCGTTTGGTCACATTTGTCCCAAACCTTCCTGCAGTTTTCAAAATATCCAAAATATCCCAATATCGAGGCCTGACCCATATTTTGGAGCCAAATTCTGGCTCTTTGCCCGTATTCGCAGTTTAATATTTCGACTTTTTATACCCAACATATGCCAAGTACTGAAAGCGGCAGTGAGTCAAATTTTGCACAAACTCCCCTGCAATTTTTAAAATATCCAAACGTCCCAATTTCGAGGCCTGAGCCATATTTTGGAGCCAAATTCTGGCTCTCTGCACGTATTCGCAGGTTGAAATTACGACTTATTATACCCAACATATGCCAAGTACTGAAAGCGGCAATGAGACACATTTTGCACAAACTCCCCTGCATTTTTCTAAATATTCCAAACATCCCAATATCGAGGCCTGAGCCATATTTTGGAGCCAAATTCTGGCTCTATGCACGTATTCGCTGTTTGAAATTACGATTTTTATACCCAACATATGCCAAGTACTAAAAGCGGCGTTTTGGCACATTTGTCCCAAACCTTCCTCCAGTTTTCAAAATATCCCAAACATCCCAATTTCGAGGACTGAGCCATATTTTGGAGCCAAATTCTAGCTCTCTGCACGTATTTCCAGTTTGAAATTACGAATTTTATACCCAACATATGCGAAGTACTGAAAGCGGCGTTTGGTCACATTTGTTTAAAACCTCCCTGCAGTTTTCAAAATATCCCAAACTTCCCAATTTCGAGGCCTGAGTCATATTTTCGAGCCAAATTCTGGCTTTCTGGACGTATTCGCATTTTAAAATTGCGACTTTTTTATACCCAACATATGCCAAGTACTGAAAGCAGCGTTTGGTCACATTTGTCCCAAACCTCCCTGCAGTTTTCAAAATTTCTCAAACATCCCAATTTCGAGGCCTGAGCCATATTTTGGAGCCAAATTCTGGATCTCTGCACGTATTCGCAGTTTGAAATTGCGACTTTTTTATACCCAACATATGCCAAGTACGGAAAGCGGCAGTGAGTCACATTTTACCCAAACTCCCCTCCAGTTTTCAAAATAACGGAAATATCCCAATTTCGAGGCCTGAGCCATATTTTGGAGCCAAATTCTGGCTCTCTGCACGTATTCGCAGTTAGAAATTACATCTTTTTATACCCAACATATGCCAAGTACTGAAAGCGACGTTTGGTCACATTTGTCCCAAACATCCTTGCAGTTTTCAAAATATTCCAAATATCCCAATTTCGAGGCCTGAGCCATATTTTGGAGCCAAATTCTGGCTATCTGCACGTATTCGCAGCTCGAAATTATGTCTTTTTATACCCAACATATGCCAAGTACTGAAAGCTGCGTTTGGTCACATTTGTCCCAGACCTCCCCGCAGTTTTCAAAATATCCCAAATATCCCAATTTCGAGGCCTGAGCCATATTTTGGAGCCAAATTCTGGCTCTCTGCATGTATTCGCAGTTTGATATTATAACTTTTTATACCCAACATATGCGAAGGACTGAAAGCGGCAGTGAGTCACATTTTGCACAAACTCCCCTGTAGTTTTCAAAATATCCCAAATACCCCAATTTCAAGGCCCTGAGCCATATTTTGGAGCCAAATTCTGGCTCTCAGCACGTATTCGCAGTTTGAAATTACGATTTTTATACCCAACATATGCCAAGTACTAAAAGCGGCGTTTGGGCACATTTGTCCCAAATCTAACTGCAGTTTTCAAAATATCCCAAACATCCCAATATCGAGGCCTGAGCCATATTTTTGAGCCAAATTTTGGCTCTCTGCACGTATTCGCAGTTTGATATTACGACTTTTTATACCCAACATATGCCAAGTCCTGAAAGCGGCAGTGAGTCACATTTTGCACAAACTCCCCTGCAGTTTTCGAAATATCCCAAATATCCCAATTTCGAGGCCTGAGCCATATTTTGGAGCCAAATTCTGGCTCTCTGCACGTATTCGCAGTTTGAAATTGCGACTTTTTTATACCCAACATATGCCAAGTACTGAAAGCAGCGATTGGTCACATTTGTCCCAATCCCCCCTGCAGTTTTCAAAATAACCCAAACATTCCAATTTCGAGGCCTGAGCTATATTTTGGAGCCAAATTCTGGCTCTCTGCACGTATTCGCAGTTTGAAATATTGACTTTTTATACCCAACATATGCCAAGTACTGAAAGCAGCGTTTGGTCACATTTGTCCCAAATCTAACTGCAGTTTTCGAAATATCCCAAACATCCCAATATCGAGGCCTGAGCCATATTTTGGAGCCAAATTCTGGCTCTCTGCACGTATTCGCAGTTTGAAATTGCGACTTTTTTATACCCAACATATGCCAGTACTGAAAGCAGCGTTTGGTCACATTTGTCCCAAACCTCCCTGCAGTTTTCAAAATTTCTCAAACATCCCAATTTCGAGGCCTGAGCCATATTTTGGAGCCAAATTCTGGATCTCTGCACGTATTCGCAGTTTGAAATTGCGACTTTTTTATACCCAACATATGCCAAGTACGGAAAGCGGCAGTGAGTCACATTTTGCACAAACTCCCCAGCAGTTTTCTAAATATCCTAAACATCCCAATTTCGAGGCCTGAGCAATATTTTGGAGCCAAACTCTGGCTCTCTGCACGTATTCGCGGTTTGAAATTACGACTTTTTTATACCCAACATATGCGAAGGACTGAAAGCGGCGTTTGGTCACATTTGTCCCAAACCTTCCTGCAGTTTTCAAAATATCCAAAATATCCCAATATCGAGGCCTGACCCATATTTTGGAGCCAAATTCTGGCTCTTTGCCCATATTCGCAGTTTAATATTTCGACTTTTTATACCCAACATATGCCAAGTACTGAAAGCGGCAGTGAGTCAAATTTTGCACAAACTCCCCTGCAATTTTTAAAATATCCAAACGTCCCAATTTCGAGGCCTGAGCCATATTTTGGAGCCAAATTCTGGCTCTCTGCACGTATTCGCAGGTTGAAATTACGACTTATTATACCCAACATATGCCAAGTACTGAAAGCGGCAATGAGACACATTTTGCACAAACTCCCCTGCATTTTTCTAAATATTCCAAACATCCCAATATCGAGGCCTGAGCCATATTTTGGAGCCAAATTCTGGCTCTATGCACGTATTCGCTGTTTGATACTACGACTTCTTATACCCAACATATGCCAAGTACTGGACGCGGAAGTGAGTCACATTTTGCACAAACTCCCCTGCAGTTTTCAAAATTTCCCAAACATCCCAATTTCGAAGCCTGAGCCATATTTTGGAGCCAAATTCTGGCTCTCAGCACGTATTCGCAGTTTGAAATTACGATTTTTATACCCAACATATGCCAAGTACTAAAAGCGGCGTTTTGGCACATTTGTCCCAAACCTTCCTCCAGTTTTCAAAATATCCCAAACATCCCAATTTCGAGGACTGAGCCATATTTTGGAGCCAAATTCTAGCTCTCTGCACGTATTTCCAGTTTGAAATTACGAATTTTATACCCAACATATGCGAAGTACTGAAAGCGGCGTTTGGTCACATTTGTTTAAAACCTCCCTGCAGTTTTCAAAATATCCCAAACTTCCCAATTTCGAGGCATGAGTCATATTTTCGAGCCAAATTCTGGCTTTCTGGACGTATTCGCATTTTAAAATTGCGATTTTTTATACCAACATATGCCAAGTACTGAAAGCAGCGTTTGGTCACATTGGTTCCAAACCTCCCTGCAGTTTTCAAAATATCTCAAACATCCCAATTTCGAGGCCTGAGCCATAATTTGGAGGCAAATTCTGGCTCTATGCATGTAGTCGCTGTTTGATATTACAAATTTTTATACCCAACATATGCCAAGTCCTGAAAGCGGCAGTGAGTCACATTTTGCACAAACTCCCCAGCAGTTTTCTAAATATCCAAAACATCCCAATTTCGAGGCCTGAGCAATATTTTGGAGCCAAACTCTGGCTCTCTGCACGTATTCGCGGTTTGAAATTACGACTTTTTTTATACCCAACATATGCGAAGGACTGAAAGCGGCGTTTGGTCACATTTGTCCCAAACCTTCCTGCAGTTTTCAAAATATCCAAAATATCCCAATATCGAGGCCTGACCCATATTTTGGAGCCAAATTCTGGCTCTTTGCCCGTATTCGCAGTTTAATATTTCGACTTTTTATACCCGACATATGCCAAGTACTGAAAGCGGCAGTGAGTCAAATTTTGCACAAACTCCCCTGCAATTTTTAAAATATCCAAACGTCCCAATTTCGAGGCCTGAGCCATATTTTGGAGCCAAATTCTGGCTCTCTGCACGTATTCGCAGGTTGAAATTACGACTTATTATACCCAACATATGCCAAGTACTGAAAGCGGCAATGAGACACATTTTGCACAAACTCCCCTGCATTTTTCTAAATATTCCAAACATCCCAATATCGAGGCCTGAGCCATATTTTGGAGCCAAATTCTGGCTCTATGCACGTATTCGCTGTTTGATACTACGACTTCTTATACCCAACATATGCCAAGTACTGGACGCGAAAGTGAGTCACATTTTGCACAAACTCCCCTGCAGTTTTCAAAATTTCCCAAACATCCCAATTTCGAAGCCTGAGCCATATTTTAGAGCCAAATTCTGGCTCTCTGCACGTATTCGCAGTTTGAAATTACGACTTTTTTATACTCTACATATGCGAAGTACTGAAAGCGGCGTTTAGTCACATTTGTCCCAATCCCCCCTGCAGTTTTCAAAATAACCAAAACATCCCAATTTCGAGGCCTGAGCCATATTTTGGAGCGAAATTCAGGCTTTCTGCACGTATTCGCAGTTTGAAATATTGACTTTTTATACCCAACATATGCCAAGTACTGAAAGCAGCGTTTGGTCACATTTGTCCCAAATCTAACTGCAGTTTTCAAAATATCCCAAACATCCCAATATCGAGGCCTGAGCCATATTTTTGAGCCAAATTTTGGCTCTTTGCACGTATTCGCAGTTTGATATTACGACTTTTTATACCCAACATATGCCAAGTCCTGAAAGCGGCAGTGAGTCACATTTTGCACAAACTCCCCTGCAGTTTTCGAAATATCCCAAATATCCCAATTTCGAGGCCTGAGCCATATTTTGGAGCCAAATTCTGGCTCTCTGCACGTATTCGCAGTTTGAAATTGCGACTTTTTTATACCCAACATATGCCAAGTACTGAAAGCAGCGTTTGGTCACATTTGTCCCAAACCTCCTTGCAGTTTTCAAAATATCTCAAACATCCCAATTTCGAGGCCTGAGCCATATTTTGGAGCCAAATTCTGGATCTCTGCACGTATTCGCAGTTTGAAATTGCGACTTATTTATACCCAACATATGCCAAGTACGGAAAGCGGCAGTGAGTCACATTTTACCCAAACTCCCCTCCAGTTTTCAAAATAACGGAAATACCCCAATTTCGAGGCCTGAGCCATATTTTGGAGCCAAATTCTGGCTCTCTGCATGTATTCGCAGTTAGAAATTACATCTTTTTATACCCAACATATGCCAATTACTGAAAGCGGCGTTTGGTCACATTTGTCCCAAACATCCTTGCAGTTTTCAAAATATCCCAAATATCCCAATTTCGAGGCCTGAGCCATATTTTGGAGTTAAATTCTGGCTATCTGCACGTATTCGCAGTTCGAAATAATGTCTTTTTATACCCAACATATGCCAAGTACTGTAAGCGGCGTTTGGTCACATTTGTCCCAGACTTCCCCGCAGTTTTCAAAATATCCCAAATATCCCAATTTCGAGGCCTGAGCCATATTTTGGAGCCAAATTCTGGCTCTCTGCATGTATTCGCAGTTTGATACTATAACTTTTTATACCCAACATATGCGAAGGACTGAAAGCGGCAGTGAGTCACATTTTGCACAAACTCCCCTGTAGTTTTCAAAATATCCCAAATATCCCAATTTCGAGGCCCTGAGCCATATTTTGGAGCCAAATTCTGGCACTCTGCACGTATTCGCAGTTTGTAATTGCGATTTTTATACCAAACATATGCCAAGTACTAAAAGCGGCGTTTGGGCACATTTGTCCCAAACCTCCCTCCAGTTTTCAAAATATTCCAAACATCCCAATTTCGAGGACTGAGCCATATTTTGGAGCCAAATTCTAGCTCTGTGCACGTATTCCCAGTTTGAAATTACGAATTTTATACCCAACATATGCGAAGTACTGAAAGCTGCGTTTGGTCACATTTGTCCCAAACCTCCCTGCAGTTTTCAAAATATCCCAAACTTCCAAATTTCGAGGCCTGAGTCATATTTTGGAGCCAAATTCTGGCTCTCTGCACGTATTCGCAGTTTAAAATAGCGATTTTTTATACCAACATATGCCAAGTACTGAAAGCAGCGTTTGGTCACATTTGTTCCAAACCTCCCTGCAGTTTTCAAAATATCTCAAACATCCCAATTTCGAGGCCTGAGCCATAATTTGGAGCCAATTTCTGGCTCTATGCATGTAGTCGCTGTTTGATATTACAAATTTTTATACCCAACATATGCGAAGTGCTGAAAGCGGCGTTTGGTCTCATTTGTCCCAATCCTCCCTCCAGTTTTCAAAATATCCCAAACATCCCAATTTCAAGGCCTGAGCCATATTTTGAAACCAAATTCTGGCTCTCTGCACGTATTTGCAGTTTGAAATTACGACTTTTTTATTCCCAACATAAGCAAAGAACTGAAAGCGGCGTTTGGTCACATTTTTCCCAAACTTTCCTGCAGTTTTCAAAATATCGCAAACATCCCAATATCGAGGCCTGAGCCATATTTTGGAGTCAAATTCTGGCTCTATGCATGTAGTCGCTGTTTGATATTACGAATTTTTATACCCAACATATACCAAGTCCTGAAAGCGGCGGTGAGTCACATTTTGCACAAACTCCCCTGCAGTTTTCTAAATATCCTAAACATCCCAATTTCGAGGCCTGAGCATTATTTTGGAGCCAAACTCTGGCTCTCTGCACGTATTCGCGGTTTGAAATTACGACTTTTTTATACCCAACATATGCGAAGGACTGAAAGCTGCGTTTGGTCACATTTGTCCCAAACCTCCCTGCAGTTTACAAAATATCCAAAATATCCCAATATCGAGGCCTGACCCATATTTTGGAGCCAAATTCTGGCTCTTTGCCCGTATTCGCAGTTTAATATTTTGACTTTTTATACCCAACATATGCCAAGTACTGAAAGCGGCAGTGAGTCAAATTTTGCACAAACTCCCCTGCAATTTTCAAAATATCCAAACGTCCCAATTTCGAGGCTTGAGCCATATTTTGGAGCCAAATTCTGGCTCTCTGCACGTATTCGCAGGTTGAAATTACGACTTACTATACCCAACATATGCCAAGTACTGAAAGCGGCAATGAGACACATTTTGCACAAACTCCCCTGCATTTTTCTAAATATCCCAAACATCCCAATTTCAAGGCCTGAGCCATATTTTGGAGCCAAATTCTGGCTCTCTGCACGTATTCGCAGTTTGAAATTACGAATTTTTATACCCAACATATGCGAAGTGCTGAAAGCGGCGTTTGGTCTCATTTGTCCCAAACCTCCCTCCAGTTCTCAAAATACCCCAAACATCCCAATTTCAAGGCCTGAGCCATATTTTGGAGCCAAATTCTGGCTCTCTGCACGTATTTGCAGTTCGAAATTACGACTTTTTTATACCCAACATATGCAAAGAACTGAAAGCGGCGTTTGGTCACATTTGTCCCAAACTTTCCTGCAGTTTTCAAAATATCGCAAACATCCCAATATCGAGGCCTGAGTCATATTTTGGAGCCAAATTCTGGCTCTCTGTACGTATTCGCAGTTTGATATTACGACTTTTTATACCCAACATATGCCAAGTACTGAAAGAGGCAGTGAGTCAAATTTTGCACAAACTCCCCTGCAATTTTTAAAATATCCAAACGTCCCAATTTCGAGGCCTGAGCCATATTTTGGAGCCAAATTCTGGCTCTCTGCACGTATTCGCAGGTTGAAATTACGACTTATTATACCCAACATATGCCAAGTACTGAAAGCGGCAATGAGTCACATTTTGCACAAACTCCCATGCAGTTTTCAAAATTTCCCAAACATCCCAATATCGAGGCCTGAGTCATATTTTGGAGCCAAATTCTGGCTCTCTGTACGTATTCGCAGTTTGATATTACGACTTTTTATACCCAACATATGCTAAGTCCTGAAAGCGGCGTTTGGTCACATTTGTCCCAAACCTCTCTCCAGTTTTCAAATATCACAAACATCCCAATATCGAGACCTGAGCCATATTTTGGAGCCAAATTCTGGCTCTATGCATGTAGTCGCTGTTTGATATTACGAATTTTTATACTCAACGTATGCCAAGTCCTGAAAGCGGCAGTGAGTCACATTTTGCACAAACTCCCCTGCAGTTTTCTAAATATCCTAAACATCCCAATTTCGAGGCCTGAGCAATATTTTGGAGCCAAATTCTGGCTCTCTGGACGTATTCGCAGTTTAAAATTGCGATTTTTTATACCAACATATGCCAAGTACTGAAAGCAGCGTTTGGTCACATTGGTTCCAAACCTCCCTGCAGTTTTCAAAATATCTCAAACATCCCAATTTCGAGGCCTGAGCCATAATTTAGAGGCAAATTCTGGCTCTATGCATGTAGTCGCTGTTTGATATTACGAATTTTTATACCCAACATATGCCAAGTCCTGAAAGCAGCAGTGAATCACATTTTGCACAAACTCCCCAGCAGTTTTCTAAATATCCTAAACATCCCAATTTCGAGGCCTGAGCTATATTTTGGAGCCAAACTCTGGCTCTCTGCACGTATTCGCGGTTTGAAATTACGACTTTTTTATACCCAACATATGCGAAGGACTGAAAGCGGCGTTTGGTCACATTTGTCCCAAACATTCCTGCAGCTTTCAAAATATCCAAAATATCCCAATATCGAGGCCTGACCCATATTTTGGAGCCAAATTCTGGCTCTTTGCCCGTATTCGCAGTTTAATATTTCGACTTTTTATACCCAACATATGCCAAGTACTGAAAGCGGCAGTGAGTCAAATTTTGCACAAACTCCCCTGCAATTTTTAAAATATCCAAACGTCCCAATTTCGAGGCCTGAGCCATATTTTGGAGCCAAATTCTGGCTCTCTGCACGTATTCGCAGGTTGAAATTACGACTTATTATACCCAACATATGCAAAGTACTGAAAGCGGCAATGAGACACATTTTGCACAAACTCCCCTGCATTTTTCTAAATATTCCAAACATCCCAATATCGAGGCCTGAGCCATATTTTGGAGCCAAATTCTGGCTCTATGCACGTATTCGCTGTTTGATACTACGACTTCTTATACCCAACATATGCCAAGTACTGGATGCGGAAGTGAGTCACATTTTGCACAAACTCCCCTGCAGTTTTCAAAATTTCCCAAACATCCCAATTTCGAAGCCTGAGCCATATTTTAGAGCCAAATTCTGGCTTTCGGCACGTATTCGCAGTTTGAAATTACGACTTTTTTGTACCCAACATATGCAAAGTACTGAAAGCGGCGTTTAGTCACATTTGTCCCAATCCCCCCTGCAGTTTTGAAAATATCCCAAACATCCCAATTTCGAGGCCTGAGCCATATTTTGGAGCCAAATTCAGGCTCTCTGCACGTATTCGCAGTTTGAAATATTGACTTTTTATACCCAACACATGCCAAGTACTGAAAGCGGCGTTTGGTCACATTTGTCCGAAATCTAACTGCAGTTTTCAAAATATCCCAAACATCCCAATATCGAGGCCTGAGCCATATTTTGGAGCCAAATTCTGCCTCTCTGCACGTATTCGCAGTTTGATATTACGACTTTTTATACCCAACATATGCCAAGTCCTGAAAGCGGGTTTGGTCACATTTGTCTCAAACCTCTCTCCAGTTTCCAAATATCACAAACATCCCAATATCGAGACCTGAGCCATATTTTGTAGCCAAATTCTGGCTCTATGCATGTTGTCGCTGTTTGATATGACGAATTTTTATACCCAACATATACCAAGTCCTGAAAGCGGCGGTGAGTCACATTTTGCACAAACTCCCCTGCAGTTTTCTAAATATCCTAAACATCCCAATTTCGAGGCCTGAGCAATATTTTGGAGCCAAACTCTGGCTCTCTGCACGTATTCGCGGTTTGAAATTACGACATTTTTATACCCAACATATGCGAAGGACTGAAAGCTGCGTTTGGTCACATTTGTCCCAAACCTCCCTGCAGTTTTCAAAATATCCAAAACATCCCAATATCGAGGCCTGACCCATATTTTGGAGCCAAATTCTGGCTCTTTGCCCGTATTCGCAGTTTAATATTTTGACTTTTTATACCCAACATATGCCAAGTACTGAAAGCGGCAGTGAGTCAAATTTTGCACAAACTCCCCTGCAATTTTCAAAATATCCAAACGTCCCAATTTCGAGGCTTGAGCCATATTTTGGAGCCAAATTCTGGCTCTCTGCACGTATTCGCAGTTTGAAATTACGAATTTTTATACCCAACATATGCGACGTGCTGAAAGCGGCGTTTGGTCTCATTTGTCCCAAACCTCCCTCCAGTTCTCAAAATACCCCAAACATCCCAATTTCCAGGCCTGAGCCATATTTTGAAGCCAAATTCTGGCTCTCTGCACGTATTTGCAGTTCGAAATTACGACTTTTTTATACCCAACATATGCAAAGAACTGAAAGCGGCGTTTGGTCACATTTGTCCCAAACTTTCCTGCAGTTTTCAAAATATCGCAAACATCCCAAAATCGAGGCCTGAGCCACATTTTGGAACCAAATTCTGGCTCTATGCACGTATTCACAGTTTGATACTACGACTTTTTATACCCAACATATGCCAAGTACTGGACGCGGCAGTGAGTCACATTTTGCACAAACTCCCATGCAGTTTTCAAAATTTCCCAAACATCCCAATTTCGAAGCCTGAGCCATATTTTGGAGCCAAATTCTGGCTCTCTGCACGTATTCGCAGTTTGAAATTACGACTTTTTTATACCCAACATATGCGAAGTACTGAAAGCGGCGTTTAGTCACATTTGTCCCAATCCCCCCTGCAGTTTTCAAAATATCCCAAACATCCCAATTTCGAGGCCTGAGCCATATTTTGGAGCCAAATTCAGGCTCTCTGCACGTATTCGCAGTTTGAAATATTGACTTTTTATACCCAACATATGCCAAGTACTGAAAGCGGCGTTTGGTCACATTTGTCCCAAATCTTACTGCAGTTTTCAAAATATCCCAAACATCCCAATATCGAGGCCTGAGCCATATTTTGGAGCCAAATTCTGGCTCTATGCATGTAGTCGCTGTTTCATATTACGAATTTTTATACCCAACATAAACCAAGTCCTGAAAGCGGCAGTGAATCACATTTTGCACAAACTTCCCTGTAGTTTTATAAATATCCTAAACATCCCAATTTCGAGGCCTGAGCAATATTTTGGAGCCAAATTCTGGCTCTCTGCACGTATTCGCGGTTTGAAATTACGACTTTTTTATACCCAACATATGCCAAGTACTGAAAGCGGCGTTTGGTCACATTTATCCCAAACCTCCCTGCAGTTTTCAAAATATCCAAAAAATCCCTATATCGAGGCCTGACCCATATTTTGGAGCCAAATTCTGGCTCTTTGCCCATATTCGCAGTTTAATATTTTGACTTTTTATACCCAACATATGCCAAGTACTGAAAGCGGCAGTGAGTCAAATTTTGCACAAACTCCCCTGCAATTTTCAAAATATCCAAACGTCCCAATTTCGAGGCCTGAGCCATATTTTGGAGCCAAATTCTGGCTCTCTGCACGTATTCGCAGGTTGAAATTACGACTTATTATATCCAACATATGCCAAGTACTGAAAGCGGCAATGAGACACATTTTCCACAAACTCCCCTGCATTTTTCTAAATATCCCAAACATTCCAATTTCAAGGCCTGAGCCATATTTTGGAGCCAAATTCTGGCTCTCTGCACGTATTCGCAGTTTGAAATTACGAATTTTTATACCCAACATATACGAAGTGCTGAAAGCGGCGTTTGGTCTCATTTGTCCCAAACCTCCCTCCAGTTCTCAAAATTTCCCAAACATCATAATTTCAAGGCCTGAGCCATATTTTGAAGCCAAATTCTGGCTCTCTGCACGTATTTGCAGTTTGAAATTACGATTTTTTTTTACCCAACATATGCAAAGAACTGAAAGCGGCGTTTGGTCACATTTGTCCCAAACTTTCCTGCAGTTTTCAAAATATCCCAAACATCCCAATTTCGAGGCCTGAGCCATATTTTGGAGCCAAATTCTGGCTCTCTGCACGTATTCGCAGTTTGAAATTACGATTTTTATACCCAACATATGCCAAGTACTAAAAGCGGCGTTTGGTCACATTTGTCCCAAACCTCCCTCCAGTTTTCAAAATATCCCAAACATCCCAATTTCGAGGACTGAGCCATATTTTGGAGCCAAATTTTAGCTCTCTGCACGTATTCCCAGTATGAAATTACGAATTTTATACCCAACATATGCGAAGTACTGAAAGCGGCGTTTGGTCACATTTGTCCCAAACCTCCCTGCAGTTTTCAAAATATCCTAAATATCCCAATTTCGAGGCCTGAGCCATATTTTGGAGCCAAATTCAGGCTCTCTGCACGTATTCGCAGTTTGAAATTACGACTTTTTATACCCAACATATGCCAAGTCCTGAAAGGGGTAGTGAGTCACATTTTGCACAAACTCCCCTGCAGTTTTCAAAACATCCAAAATATCCCAATTTCGAGGCCTGGGCCTTATTATGGAGCCAAATTCTGGCTCTTTGCACGTATTCGCAGTTTGAAATTGCGACTTTTTTTATACCAACATATGGCAAGTACTGAAAGTGGCTTTTGATCACATTTGTCCCAAACCTCCCTGCAGTTTTCAAAATATCCCAAACATCCCAATTTCGAGGCCTGAGACATAATTTGTAGCCAAATTCTGGCTCTATGCACGTATACGCAGTTTGATTTTACAAATTTTTATACCCAACATATGCCAAGTCCTGAAAGCGGCAGTGAGTCACATTTTGCACAAACTCCCCTGCAGTTTTCGAAATATCCCAAATAACCCAATTTCGAGGCCTGAGCCATATTTTGGAGCAAAATTCTGGATCTCTCCACGTATTCGCAGTTTGAAATTGCAACTTTTTTATACCCAACATATGCCAAGTACTGAAAGCGGCAGTGAGTCACATTTTGCCCAAACTCCCCTCCAGTTTTCAAAATAACGCAAATATCCCAATTTCGAGGTCTGAGCCATATTTTGGAGCCAAATTCTGGCTCTCTGCACGTATTTGCAGTTAGAAATTACATCTTTTTATACCCAACATATGCCAATTACTATAAGCGGCGTTTGGTCACATTTGTTCCAAACATCCCTGCAGTTTTCAAAATATCCCAATTTCGAGGCCTGAGCCATATTTTGGAGTCAAATTCTGACTCTCTGCACGTATTCGCAGTTCGAAATTACGTCTTTTTATACCCAACATATGCGAAGTACTGAAAGTGGCGTTTAGTCACATTTGTCCCAAACCTCCTTGCAGTTTTCAAAATATCTAAAATATCCCAATTTCGAAGCCTGAGCCATATTTTGGAGCCAAATTCTGGCTCTCTGCATGTATTCGGGGTTTGATATTACGACTTTTTATACCCAACATATGCCAAGTATTAAAAGCGGCAGTGAGTCACATTTTGCACAAACTCCCCTGCAGTTTTCAAAATATCCCAAACATCCCAATTTCAAGGCCTGAGCAATATTTTGGAGCCAAATTTTGTCTCTCTGCACGTATTCGCAGTTTGAAATTACGAATTTTTTATACCAAACATATGCGAAGGACTGAAAGCGGCGTTTGGTCACATTTGTCCCAAACCTCCCTGCAATTTTCAAAATATCCCAAATATCCCAATATCGAGGCCTGACCCATATTTTGGGGCCAAATTCTGGCTCTTTGCACGTATTCGCTGTTTGATATTACGACTTTTTATACCCAACATATGCCAAGTACTGAAAGCGGCAGTGATTCACATTTTCCATTAACTCCCCTGCAGTTTTCAAAATATCCCAAACGTCCCAATTTCGAGGCCTGAGCCAAATTTTGGAGCCAAATTCTGGCTCTCTGCACGTATTCGCAGTTTTAAATTACGACTTTTTATACCCAACATATGCCAAGTCCTGAAAACGGCAGTGAGGCACATTTTGCACATACTCCCCTGCAGTTTTCAAAATATCCCAAACATCCCAATTTCGAGGCCTGAGCCATATTTTGGAGCCAAATTCTGGCTCTCTGCACGTATTTGCAGTTTGAAATTACGACTTTTTTTAAACCCAACATATGCCAAGTACTGAAAGCGGCAGTGAGTCACATTTTGCTCAAACTCTCCTCCAGTTTTAAAAATAACGCAAATATCCCAATTTCGAGGCCTTATTCCATATTTTGCAGCCAAATTCTGGCTCTCTGCACGTATTCGCAGTTAGAAATTATATCTTTTTATACCCAACATATGCCAAGTACTGAAAGCGGCGTTTGGGCACATTTGTCCCAAACCTCCCTCCAGTTTTTAAAATATCCCAAACATCCCAATTTCGAGGACTGAGCCATATTTTGGAGCCAAATTCTAGCTCTCTGCACGTATTCCCAGTTTGAAATTACGAATTTTATACCCAACATATGCGAAGAACTGAAAGCGGCGTTTGGTCACATTTGTCCCAAATCTAACTGCAGTTTTCAAAACATCCCAAACATCCCAATATCGAGGCCTGAGCCATATTTTGGAGCCAAATTCTGGCTCTCTGCACGTATTCGCAGTTTGATATTACGAATTTTTATACCCAACATATGCCAAGTCCTGAAAGCGGCAGTGAGTCACATTTTGCCCAAACTCCCCTCCAGTTTTCAAAATAACGCAAATATCCCAATTTCGAGGTCTGAGCCATATTTTGGAGCCAAATTCTGGCTCTCTGCACGTATTTGCAGTTAGAAATTACATCTTTTTATACCCAACATATGCCAATTACTATAAGCGGCGTTTGGTCACATTTGTTCCAAACATCCCTGCAGTTTTCAAAATATCCCAAATATCCCAATTTCGAGGCCTGAGCCATATTTTGGAGTCAAATTTTGACTCTCTGCACGAATTCGCAGTTCGAAATTACGTCTTTTTATACCCAACATATGCCAAGTACTGAAAGTGGCGTTTAGTCACATTTGTCCCAAACCTCCTTGCAGTTTTCAAAATATCCCAAATATCCCATTTTCGAAGCCTGAGCCATATTTTGGAGCCAAATTCTGGCTCTCTGCATGTATTCGGGGTTTGATATTACGACTTTTTATACCCAACATATGCCAAATATTAAAAGCAGCAGTGAGTCACATTTTGCACAAACTCCCCTGCAGTTTTCAAAATATCCCAAACATTCCAATTTCGAGGCCTGAGGAATATTTTGGAGCCAAATTTTGTCTCTCTGCACGTATTCGCAGTTTGAAATTACGAATTTTTTATACCAAACATATGCGAAGGACTGAAAGCGGCGTTTGGTCACATTTGTCCCAAACCTCCCTGCAGTTTTCAAAATATCCCAAATATCCCAATATCGAGGCCTGACCTATATTTTGGGGCCAAATTCTGGCTCTTTGCACGTATTCGCTGTTTGATATTACGACTTTTTATACCCAACATATGCCAAGTACTGAAAGCAGCATTTGGTCACATTTGTTCCAAACATCCCTGCAGTTTTCAAAATATCCCAAATATCCCAATTTCGAGGCCTGAGCCATATTTTGGAGCCAAATTCTGGCTCTCTGCACGTATTCGCAGTTTGATATTACGACTTTTTACACCCAACATATGCCAAGTCCTGAAAGCGGCAGTGAGTCACACTTTGCACAAATTCCCCAGTAGTTTTCGGAATATCCCAAATATCCCAATTTCGAGGCCTGAGCCATATTTTGGAGCCAAATTCTGGCTCTCTGCACATATTCGCAGTTTGAAATTACGATTTTTATACCCAACATATGCGAACTACTGAAAGCGGCGTTTGGTCACATTTGTCCCAAACCTCCCTGCAGTTTTCAAAATATCCTAAATATCCCAATTTCGAGGTCTGAGCCATATTTTGGAGCCAAATTCAGGCTCTCTGCACGTATTCGCAGTTTGAAATTGCGACTTTTTATACCCAACATATGCCAAGTACTGAAAGCGGCGTTTGGTCACATTTGTTCCAAACAAATTCTGGCTCTATGCTCGCATTCGCAGTTTGAAATTATGACTTTTTTATACCCAACATATGCGAAGTACTGAAAGCGGGGTTTAGTCACATTTGTCCCAATCCCCCCTGCAGTTTTCAAAATATCCCAAACATGCCAATTTCGAGGCCTGAGACATATTTTGGAGCAAAATTCTCTCTCTCTGCACGTATTCACAGTTTAAAATAACGTCTTTTTATACCCAACATATGCCAAGTACTGAAAGCGGCGTTTGGTCACATTTGTCCCAAATCTAACTGCAGCTTTCAAAATATCCCAAACATCCCAATATCGAGGCCTGAGCCATATTTTGGAGCCAAATTCTGGCTCTCTGCACGTATTCGCAGTTTTAAATAACGACTTTTTTATACCCAACATATGCGAAGTACTGAAAGCGGCGTTTAGTCACATTTGTCCCAATCCCCCCTGCAGTTTTCAAAATATCCCAAACATCCCAATTTCGAGGCCTGAGCCATATTTTACGACTTTTTATACCCAATATATGCCAAGTCCTGAAAGCGGCAGTGAGTCACATTTTGCACAAACTCCTCTGCAGTTTTCGAAATATCCCAATTTCGAGGCCAGAGCCATATTTTGGAGCCAAATTCTGGTTCTCTGCACGTATTCGCAGTTTGAAATTACGAGTTTTATACCCAACATATGCCAAGTACTAAAAGCGGCGTTTGGGCACATTTGTCTCAAACCACCCTCCAGTTTTCAAAATATCCCAAACATCCCAATTTCGAGGACTGAGCCATATTTTGGAGCCAAATTCTAGCTCTCTGCACGTATTCCCAGTTTGAAATTACGAATTTTATACCCAACATATGCGAAGTACTGAAAGCGGCGTTTGGTCACATTTGTCCCAAATCTAACTGCAGTTTTCAAAATATCCCAAACATCCCAATATCGAGGCCTGAGCCATATTTTGGAGCCAAATTCTGGCTCTCTGCACGTATTCGCAGTTTGATATTACGACTTTTTATACCCAACATATGCCAAGTCCTGAAAGCGGCAGTGAGTCACATTTTGCACAAACTCCCCTGCAGTTTTCGAAATATCCCAATTTCGAGGCCAGAGCCATATTTTGGAGCCAAATTCTGGCTCTCTGCACGTATTCGCAGTTTGAAATTACGATTTTTATACCCAACATATGCCAAGTACTAAAAGCGGCGTTTGGGCACATTTGTCCCAAACCACCCTCCAGTTTTCAAAATATCCCAAACATCCCAATTTCGAGGACTGAGCCATATTTTGGAGCCAAATTCTAGCTCTCTGCACGTATTCCCAGTTTGAAATTACGAATTTTATACCCAACATATGCGAAGTACTGAAAGCGGCGTTTGGTCACATTTGTCCCAAATCTAACTGCAGTTTTCAAAATATCCCAAACATCCCAATATCGAGACCTGAGCCATATTTTGGAGCCAAATTCTGGCTCTCTGCAAGTATTCGCAGTTTGATATTACGACTTTTTATACCCAACTTATGCCAAGTCCTGAAAGCGGCGTTTGGTCACATTTGTCCCAAACCTCTCTCCAGTTTTCAAATATCACAAACATCCCAATATTGAGACCTGAGCCATAATTTGGAGCCAAATTCTGGCTCTATGCATGTAGTCGCTGTTTGATATTACGAATTTTTATACCCAACATATGCCAAGTCCTGAAAGCGGCAGTGAGTCACATTTTGCCCAAACTCCCCTCCAGTTTTCAAAATAACGCAAATATCCCAATTTCGAGGTCTGAGCCATATATTGGAGCCAAATTCTGGCTCTCTGCAAGCATTTGTAGTTAGAAATTACATCTTTTTATACCGAACATATGCCAATTACTATAAGCGGCGTTTGGTCACATTTGTTCCAAACATCCCTGCAGTTTTCAAAATATCCCAAATATCCCAATTTCGAGGCCTGAGCCATATTTTGGAGTCAAATTTTGACTCTCTGCACGTATTCGCAGTTCGAAATTACGTCTTTTTATACCCAACATATGCCAAGTACTGAAAGTGGCGTTTAGTCACATTTGTCCCAAACCTCCTTGCAGTTTTCAAAATATCCCAAATATCCTATTTTCGAAGCCTGAGCCATATTTTGGAGCCAAATTCTGGCTCTCTGCATGTATTCGGGGTCTGATATTACGACTTTTTATACCCAACATATGCCAAATATTAAAAGCAGCAGTGAGTCACATTTTGCACAAACTCCCCTGCAGTTTTCAAAATATCCCAAACATCACAATTTCGAGGCCTGTGGAATATTTTGGAGCCAAATTTTCTCTCTCTGCACGTATTCGCAGTTTGAAATTACGAATTTTTTATACCAAACATATGCGAAGGACTGAAAGCGGCGTTTGGTCACATTTGTCCCAAACCTCCCTGCAGTTTTCAAAATATCACAAATATCCCAATATCGAGGCCTGACCCATATTTTGGGGCCAAATTCTGGCTCTTTGCACGTATTCGCTGTTTGATATTACGACTTTTTATACCCAACATATGCCAAGTACTGAAAGCGGCAGTGAGTCACATTTTCCATTAACTCCCCTGCAGTTTTCAAAATATCCCAAACGTCCCAATTTCGAGGCCTGAGCCATTTTTTGGAGCCAAATTCTGGCTCTCTACACGTATTCGCAGTTTTAAATTACGACTTTTTATACCCAACATATGCCAAGTCCTGAAAACGGCAGTGAGTCACATTTTGCACATACTCCCCTGCAGTTTTCAAAATATCCGAAACATCCCAATTTCGAGGCCTGAGCCATATTTTGGAGCCAAATTCTGGCTTTCTGCACGTATTTGCAGTTTGAAATTACGACTTTTTTTAAACCCAACATATGCCAAGTACTGAAAGCGGCAGTGAGTCACATTTTGCTCAAACTCTCCTCCAGTTTTAAAAATAACGCAAATATCCCAATTTCGAGGCCTTATTCCATATTTTGCAGCCAAATTCTGGCTCTCTGCACGTATTCGCAGTTAGAAATTATATCTTTTTATACCCAACATATGCCAAGTCCTGAAAGCGGCAGTGAGTCACATTTTGCACAAATTCCCCAGTAGTTTTCGGAATATCCCAAATATCCCCATTTCGAGGCCTGAGCCATATTTTGGAGCCAAATTCTGGCTCTCTGCATATATTCGCAGTTTGAAATTACGATTTTTATACCCAACATATGCAAAGTACTGAAAGCGGCGTTTGGTCACATTGTCCCAAACCTCCCTGCAGTTTTCAAAATATCCTAAATATCCCAATTTCGAGGCCTGAGCCATATTTTGGAGCCAAATTCAGGCTCTCTGCACGTATTCGCAGTTTGAAATTGCGACTTTTTATACGCAACATATGCCAAGTACTGAAAGCGGCGTTTGGTCACATTTGTTCCAAACATCCCTGCAGTTTTCAAAATATCCCAAATATCCCAATTTCGAGGCCTGAGCCATATTTTGGAGCCAAATTCTGGCTCTCTGCACGTATTCGCAGTTCGAAATTACGTCTTTTTATACCCAACATAAGCCAAGTACTGAAAGCAGCGTTTAGTCACATTTGTCCCAAACCTCCCCGCAGTTTTCAAAATATCCCAAACATCCCAATTTCGAGGCCTGAGCCATATTTTGGAGCCAAATTCTGGCTCTATGCACGCATTCGCAGTTTGAAATTATGACTTTTTTATACCCAACATATGCGAAGTACTGAAAGCGGGGTTTAGTCACATTTGTCCCAATCCCCCCGGCAGTTTTCAAAATATCCCAAACATGCCAATTTCGAGGCCTGAGACATATTTTGGAGCAAAATTCTCTCTCTCTGCACGTATTCACAGTTTAAAATAACGACTTTTTATACCCAACATATGCCAAGTACTGAAAGCGGCGTTTGGTCACATTTGTCCCAAATCTAACTGCAGCTTTCAAAATATCCCAAACATCCCAATATCGAGGCCTGAGCCATATTTTGGAGCCAAATTCTGGCTCTCTGCACATATATGCAGTTTTAAATAACGACTTTTTTATACCCAACATATGCGAAGTACTGAAAGCGGCGTTTAGTCACATTTGTCCCAATCCCCCCTGCAGTTTTCAAAATATCCCAAACATCCCAATTTCGAGGCCTGAGCCATATTTTGGAGCCAAATTCTGGCTCTCTGCACGTATTCGCAGTTTGATATTACGACTTTTTATACCCAACATATGCCAAGTCCTGAAAGCGGCAGTGAGTCACATTTTGCACAAACTCCCTTGCAGTTTTCGAAATATCCCAATTTCGAGGCCAGAGCCATATTTTGGAGCCAAATTCTGGCTCTCTGCACGTATTCGCAGTTTGAAATTACGATTTTTATACCCAACATATGCCAAGTACTAAAAGCGGCGTTTGGGCACATTTGTCCCAAACCACCCTCCAGTTTTCAAAATATTCCAAACATCCCAATTTCGAGGACTGAGCCATATTTTGGAGCCAAATTCTAGCTCTCTGCACGTATTCCCAGTTTGAAATTACGAATTTTATACCCAACATATGCGAAGTACTGAAAGCGGCGTTTGGTCACATTTGTCCCAAATCTAACTGCAGTTTTCAAAATATCCCAAACATCCCAATATCGAGGCCTGAGCCATATTTTGGAGCCAAATTCTGGCTCTCTGCACGTATTCGCAGTTTGATATTACGACTTTTTATACCCAACATATGCCAAGTCCTGAAAGCGGGAGTGAGTCACATTTTGCACAAACTCCCCTGCAGTTTTCGAAATATCCCAATTTCGAGGCCAGAGCCATATTTTGGAGCCAAATTCTGGCTCTCTGCACGTATTCGCAGTTTGAAATTACTATTTTTATACCCAACATATGCCAAGTACTAAAAGCGGCGTTTGGTCACATTGGTCCCAAATCAAACTGCAGTTTTCAAAATATCCCAAACATCCCAATATCGAGGACTGAGCCATATTTTGGAGCCAAATTCTGGCTGTATGCACGTATTCGCAGTTTGATATTACGACTTTTTATACCCAACTTATGCCAAGTCCTGAAAGCGGCGTTTGGTCACATTTGTCCCAAACCTCTCTCCACTTTTAAAATATTACAAACATCCCAATATCGAGACCTGAGCCATAATTTGGAGCCAAATTCTGGCTCTATGCATGTAGTCGCTGTTTGATATTACGAATTTTTATTCCCAACATATGCCAAGTCCTGAAAGCGGCAGTGAGTCACATTTTGCACAAACTCCCCTGCAGTTTTCTAAATATCCTAAACATCCCAATTTCGAGGCCTGAGCAATATTTTGGAGCCAAACTCTGGCTCTCTGCACGTATTCGCGGTTTGAAATTACGACTTTTTTATACCCAACATATGTGAAGGACTGAAAGTGGCTTTTGGTCACATTTGTCCCAAACCTCCCTGCAGTTTTAAAAATATGCAAAATATCCCAATATCGAGGCCTGACCCATATTTTGGAGCCAAATTCTGGCTCTTTGCCTGTATTCGCAGTTTAATATTTCGACTTTTTATACCCAACATATGCCAAGTACTGAAAGCGGCAGTGAGTCAAATTTTGCACAAACTCCCCTGCAATATTCAAAATATCCAAACGTCCCAATTTCGAGGCCTGAGCCATATTTTGGAGCCAAATTCTGGCTCTCTGCACGTATTCGCAGTTTGAAATTACGAATTATTATACCCAACATATGTGAAGTGCTGAAAGCGGCGTTTGGTCTCATTTGTCCTAAACCTCCCTCCAGTTTTCAAAATATCCCAAACATCCCAATTTCAAGGCCTGAGCCATATTTTGAAGCCAAATTCTGGCTCTCTGCACGTATTTGCAGTTTGAAATTACGACTTTTTTATACCCAACATATGCAAAGAACTGAAAGCGGCGTTTGGTCACATTTGTCCCAAACTTTCCTGCAGTTTTTAAAATATCGCAAACATCCTAATATCGAGGCCTGAGCCATATTTTAGATCCAAATTCTGGCTCTATGCACGTATTCGCAGTTTGATACTACGACTTTTTATACCCAACAAATGCCAAGTACTGGACGCGGCAGTGATTCACATTTTGCACAAACTCCCATGCAGTTTTCAAAATTTCCCAAACATCCCAATTTCGAAGCCTGAGCCATATTTTGGAGCCAAATTCTGGCTCTCTGCACGTATTCGCAGTTTGAAATTACGACTTTTTTATACCCAACATATGCGAAGTACTGAAAGTGGAGTTTAGTCACATTTGTCCCAATCCCCCCTGCAGTTTTCAAAATTTCCCAAACATCCCAATTTCGAGGCTTGAGCCATATTTGTGGAGCCAAATTCAGGCTCTCTGCACGTATTCGCAGTTTGAAATATTGACCTTTTATACCCAACATATGCCAAGTACTGAAAGCGGCGTTTGGTCACATTTGTCCCAAACCTCCCTGCAGTTTTCAAAATATCCTAAATATCCCAATTTCGAGGCCTGAGCCATATTTTGGAGCCAAATTCAGGCTCTCTGCACGTATTCGCAGTTTGAAATTACGACTTTTTATACCCAACATATGCCAAGTACTGAAAGCGGCGTTTGGTCACATTTGTTCCAAACATCCCTGCAGTTTTCAAAATATCCCAAATATCCCAATTTCGAGGCCTGAGCCATATTTTGGAGCCAAATTCTGGCTCTCTGCACGTATTCGCAGTTCGAAATTACGTCTTTTTATACCCAACATAAGCCAAGTACTGAAAGCGGCGTTTAGTCACATTTGTCCCAAACCTCCCCGCAGTTTTCAAAATATCCCAAACATCCCAATTTCGAGGCCTGAGCCATATTTTGGAGCCAAATTCTGGCTCTATGCACGCATTCGCAGTTTGAAATTATGACTTTTTTATACCCAACATATGCGAAGTACTGAAAGCGGCGTTTAGTCACATTTGTCCCAATCCCCCCTGCAGTTTTCAAAATATCCCAAACATCCCAATTTCGAGGCCTGAGCCATATTTTGGAGCAAAATTCTCTCTCTCTGCACGTATTCACAGTTTGAAATAACGACTTTTTATACCCAACATATGCCAAGTACTGAAAGCGGCGTTTGGTCACATTTGTCCCAAATCTAACTGCAGCTTTCAAAATATCCCAAACATCCCAATATCGAGGCCTGAGCCATATTTTGGAGCCAAATTCTGGCTCTCTGCACGTATTCGCAGTTTGATATTACGACTTTTTATACCCAACATATGCGAAGGACTGAAAGCGGCGTTTGGTCACATTTGTTCCAAACCTCCCTTCAGTTTTCAAAATATCCCAAATATCCCAATATCGAGGCCTAACCCATATTTTGGAGCCAAATTCTGGCTCTTTGCACGTATTCGCAGTTTAATATTTCGATTTTTTATACGCAACATATGCCAAGTACTGAAAGCGGCAGTGATTCAGATTTTGCACAAACTCCCCTGCAGTTTTCAAAATATCCAAACGTCCCAATTTCGAGGCCTGAGCCTTATTTTGGAGCCAAATTCTGGCTCTCTGCACGTATTCGCAGTTTTAAATTATGACTTTTTATACCCAACATATGGCAAGTCCTGAAAACGGCAGTGAGTCACATTTTGCACAAACACCCCTGTAGTTTTCAAAATATCCCATATATCACAATTTCAAGGTCCTGAGCCATATTTTGGAGCCAAATTCTGGCTCTCTGCACATATTTGCAGTTTGAAATTACGACTTTTTTAAACCCAACATATGCAAAGTACTGAAAGCAGCGTTTGGTCACATTTGTCCCAAACTTTCCTGCAGTTTTAAAAATATCCCAAACATCCCAATATCGAGGCCTGACCCATATTTTGGAGCCAAATTCTGGCTCTTTGCACGTATTCGCAGTTTGATATTACGACTTTTTATACCCAACATATGCCAAGTCCTGAAAGCGGCAGTGAGTCACATTTTGCACACACTCCCCTGCAGTTTTCGAAATATCTGAAATATCCCAATTTCGAGGCCTGAGCCATATTTTGGAGCCAAATTCTGGATCTCTGCACGTATTCGCAGTTTGAAATTGCGACTTTTTTTATACCCAACATATTCCAAGTACTGAAAGCGGCAGTGAGTCACATTTTGCCCAAACTCTCCTCCAGTTTTCAAAATAACGCAAATATCCCAATTTCGAGGCCTGAGCCATATTTTGCAGCCAAATTCTGGCTCTCTGCACGTATTCGCAGTTAGAAATTACATCTTTTTATACCCAACATATGCCAAGTACTGAAAGCGACGTTTGGTCACATTTGTCCCAAACATCCCTGCAGTTTTCAAAATATCCCAAATATCCCAATTTCGAGGCCTGAGCCATATTTTGGAGCCTAATTCTGGCTCTCTGCATGTATTCGCAGATTCATATTACGACTTTTTATACCCAACATATGCCAAGTCCTGAAAGCGGCAGTGAGTCACATTTTGCACAAACTCCCCTGCAGTTTTCTAAATATCCCAAACATCCAAATTTCAAGGCCTGAGCCATATTTTGGAGCCAAATTCAGGCTCTCTGCAGGTATTTGCAGTTTGAAATTACTACTTTTTTATACCCAACATATGCTAAGTACTGAAAGCGGCGTTTGGTCACATTTGTCCCAAACCTCCCTCCAGTTTTAAAAATATCCCAAACATCCCAATTTCGAGGCCTGAGCCATATTTTGGAGCCAAATTCTGGCTCTATTCACGTATTCGCAGTTTGATATTACGACTTTTTATACCCAACATATGCTAAGTACTGGACGGGGCAGTGAGTCACAAATTTGCACAAACTCCTCTGCAGTTTTTAGAATTTCCCAAACATCCCAATTTCGAGGCCTGAGCCATATTTTGGAGCCAAATTCAGGCTCTCTTCACGTATTCGCAGTTTGAAATAACGACTTTTTATACCCAACATATGCCAAGTCCTGAAAGCGGCAGTGAGTCACATTTTGCACAAATTCCCATGCAGTTTTCGAAATATCCCAAATATCCCAATTTCGAGGCCTGAGCCATATTTTGGAGCCAAATTCTGGCTCTCTGCACGTATTCGCAGTTTGAAATTACGATTTTTATACCCAACATATGCAAAGTACTGAAAGCGGCGTTTGGTCACATTTGTCCCAAACCTCCCTGCAGTTTTCAAAATATCCTAAATATCCCAATTTGAGGCCTGAGCCATATTTTGGAGCCAAATTCAGGCTCTCTGCACGTATTCGCATTTTGAAATTACGACTTTTTATACCCAACATATGCCAAGTCCTGAAAGCAGCAGTGAGTCACATTTTGCACAAACTCCCCTGCAGTTTTCAAAATATCCCAAATATCCCAATTTCGAGGCCTGAGCCATATTATGGAGCCAAATTCAGGCTCTTTGCACGTATTCGCAGTTTGAAATTGCAACTTTTTTATACCAACATATGGCAAGTACTGAGAGCGGCTTTCAGTGACATTTGTCCCAAACCTCCCTACAGTTTTCAAAATATCCCAAACATCCCAATTTCGAGGCCAGAGCCATAATTTGGAGCCAAATTCTGGCTCTCTGCACGTTTTCGCAGTTCGAAATTACGTCTTTTTATACCCAACATATGCCAAGTACTGAAAGCGGCGTTTAGTCACATTTGTCCCAAACCTCCCCGCAGTTTTCAAAATATCCCAAACATCCCAATTTCGAGGCCTGAGCCATATTTTGGAGCCAAATTCTGGCTCTATGCACGCATTCGCATTTTGAAATTATGACTTTTTTATACCCAACATATGCGAAGTACTGAAAGCGGCGTTTAGTCACATTTGTCCCAATCCCCCCTGCAGTTTTCAAAATATCCCAAACATTCCAATTTCGAGGCCTGAGCCATATTTTGGAGCCAAATTCTGGTTCTCTGCACGTATTCGCAGTTTGAAATAACGAATTTTTATACCCAACATATGCCAAGTCTTGAAAGCTGTTTTTGGTCATATTTGTCCCAAATCTAACTGCAGCTTTCAAAATATCCCAAATATCCCAATATCGAGGCCTGACCCATATTTTGGAGCCAAATTCTGGCTCTTTGCACGTATTCGCTGTTTGATATTACGACTTTTTATACCCAACATATGCCAAGTATTGAAAGCGGCAGTGAGTCACATTTTCCATTAACTCCCCTGCAGTTTTCAAAATATCCCAAACGTCCCAATTTCGAGGCCTGAGCCATATTTTGGAGCCAAATTCTGGCTCTCTGCACGTATTCGCAGTTTTAAATTACGATTTTTATACCCAACATATGCCAAGTCCTGAAAACGGCAGTGAGTCACATTTTGCACAAACTCCCCTGCAGTTTTCAAAATATCCCAAACATCCCAATTTCGAGGTCTGAGCCATATTTTGGAGCCAAATTCTGGCTCTCTGCACGTATTTGCAGATTGAAATTACGACTTTTTTAAACCCAACATATGCAAAGTACTGAAAGCGGCGTTTGGTCACATTTGTCCCAAACTTTCCTGCAGTTTTGAAAATATCCCAAACATCCCAATATCGAGGCCTGACCCATATTTTGGAGCCAAATTCTGGCTCTTTGCACGTATTCGCAGTTTGATATTACGACTTTTTATACCCAACATATGCCAAGTCCTGAAAGCGGCAGTGAGTCACATTTTGCACAAACTCCCCTGCAGTTTTCAAAACATCCAAAATATCCCAATTTCAAGGCCTGAGACATATTATGGAGCCAAATTCAGGCTCTTTGCACGTATTCGCAGTTTGAAATTGCAACTTTTTTATATCAACATATGCCAAGTACTGAAAGCGGCTTTTGGTCACATTTGTCCCAAACCTCCCTGCAGTTTTCAAAATATCCCAAACATCCCAATTTCGAGGCCAGAGCCATAATTTGGAGCCAAATTCTGGCTCTATGCACGTATTCGCAGTTTGATATTACAAATTTTTATACCCAACATATGCCAAGTCCTGAAAGCGGCAGTGAGTCACATTTTGAACAAACTCCCCTGCAGTTTTCGAAATATCCCAAATATCCCAATTTCGAGGCCTGAGCCTTATTATGGAGCCAAATTCTGGCTCTTTGCACGTATTCGCAGTTTGAAATTGCGAATTTTTTATACCAACATATGGCAATTACTGAAAGCGGCTTTTGGTCACATTTGTCCCAAACCTCCCTGCAGTTTTCAAAATATCCCAAACATCCCAATTTCGAGGCCTGAGACATAATTTGGAGCCAAATTCTGGCTCTATGCACGTATTCGCAGTTTGATTTTACGAATTTTTATACCCAACATATGCCAAGTCCTGAAAGCAGAAGTGAGTCACATTTTGCACAAACTCCCCTGCAGTTTTCGAAATATCCCAAATAACCCAATTTCAAAGCCTGAGCCATATCTTGGAGCGAAATTCTGGATCTCTGCACGTATTCGCAGTTTGAAATTGCGACTTTTTTTATACCCAACATATGCCAAGTACTGAAAGCGGCAGTGAGTCACATTTTGCCCAAACTCTCCTCCAGTTTTCAAAATAACGCAAATATCCCAATTTCGAGGCCTGAGCCATATTTTGCAGCCAAATTCTGGCTCTCTGCACGTATTCGCAGTTAGAAATTACATCTTTTTATACCCAACATATGCCAAGTACTGAAAGCGGCGTTTGGTCACATTTGTCCCAAACATCCCTGCAGTTTTCAAAATATCCCAAATATCCCAATTTCGAGGCCTGAGCCATATTTTGGAGCCTAATTCTGGCTCTCTGCATGTATTCGCAGTTTGATATTACGACTTTTTATACCCAACATATGCCAAGTACTGAAAGCGGCAGAGAGTCACATTTTGCACAAATTCCCGTGCAGTTTTCGAAATATCCCAAATATCCCAATTTCGAGGCCTGAGCCATATTTTGGAGCCAAATTTTGGCTCTCTGCACGTATTCGCAGATTGAAATTACGATTTTTATACCCAACATATGCAAAGTACTGAAAGTGGCGTTTGGTCACATTTGTCCCAAACCTCCCTGCAGTTTTCAAAATATCCTAAATATCCCAATTTCGAGGCCTGAGCCATATTTTGGAGCCAAATTCAGGCTCTCTGCACGTATTCGCAGTTTAAAATTACGACTTTTTATACCCAACATATGCCAAGTCCTGAAAGCGGCAGTGAGTCACATTTTGCACAAACTCCCCTGCAGTTTTCAAAATATCCCAAATATCCCAATTTCGAGGCTTGAGCCATATTATGGAGCCAAATTCAGGTTCTTTGCACGTATTCGCAGTTTGAAATTGCAACTTTTTTATACCAACATATGGCAAGTACTGAGAGCGGCTTTCGGTCACATTTGTCCCAAACCTCCCTGCAGTTTTCAAACTATCCCAAACATCCCAATTTCGAGGCCTGAGCCAAAATTTTGAGCCAAATTCTGGCTCTATGCACGTATTCGCAGTTTGATATTACGAATTTTTATACCCAACATATGCCAAGTACTGAAAGCGGCAGTGAGTCACATTTTGCCCAAACTCCCCTCCAGTTTTCAAAATAACGCAAATATCCTAATTTCGAGGTCTGAGCCATATTTTGGAGCCAAATTCTGGCTCTCTGCACGTATTCGCAGTTAGAAATTACATCTTTTTATACCCAACATATGCCAAGTACTGAAAGCGGCGTTTGGTCACATTTGTCCCAAACATCCCTGCAGTTTTCAAAATATCCCAAATATCCCAATTTCGAGGCCTGAGCCATATTTTGGAGCCTAATTCTGGCTCTCTGCATGTATTCGCAGTTTGATATTACGACTTTTTATATCCAACATATGCCAAGTACTGAAAGCGGCAGTGAGTCACATTTTGCACAAACTCCCCTGCAGTTTTCAAAATATCCTAAACATCATAAATTTCGAGGCCTGAGCAATATTTTGGAGCCAAACTCTGGCTCTCTGCACGTATTCGTGGTTTGAAATTACGACTTTTTTATACCCAACATATGCGAAGGACTGAAAGCGGCGTTTGGTCACATTTGTCCCAAACCTCCCTTCAGTTTTCAAAATATCCCAAATATCCCAATATCGTGGCCTAACCCATATTTTGGAGCCAAATTCTGGCTCTTTGCACGTATTCGCAGTTTAATATTTCGACTTTTTATACGCAACATATGCCAAGTACTGAAAGCGGCAGTGAGTCAAATTTTGCACAAACTCCCCTGCAGTTTTCAAAATATCCAAACGTCCCAATTTCGAGGCCTGAGCCATATTTTGGAGCCAAATTCTGGCTCTCTGCACGTATTCGCAGTTTTAAATTATGACTTTTTATACCCAACATATGGCAAGTCCTGAAAACAGCAGTGAGTCACATTTTGCACAAACTCCACTGTAGTTTTCAAAATATCCCATATATCACAATTTAGAGGTCCTGAGCCATATTTTGGAGCCAAATTCTGGCTCTCTGCACGTATTCGCAGGTTGAAATTACGACTTTTTATACCCAACATATGCCAAGTCCTGAAAGCGGCAGTGAGTCACATTTTGCACAAACTCCCCTGCAGTTTTCTAAATATCCCAAACATCCAAATTTCAAGGCCTGAGCCATATTTTGGAGCCAAATTCAGGCTCTCTGCACGTATTTGCAGTTTGAAATTACTACTTTTTTATACCCAACATATGCTAAGTACTGAAAGCGGCGTTTGGTCACATTTGTCCCAAACCTCCCTACAGTTTTCAAAATATCCCTAACATCCCAATTTCGAGGCCTGAATCATATTTTGGAGCCAAATTCTAGCTCTATACACGTATTCGCAGTTTGATATTACGACTTTTTATACCCAACATATGCTAAGTACTGGACATGGCAGTGAGTCACAAATTTGCACAAACTCCCCTGCAGTTTTTAGAATTTCCCAAACATCCCAATTTCGAGGCCTGAGCCATATTTTGGAGCCAAATTCAGGCTCTCTTCACGTATTCGCAGTTTGAAATAACGACTTTTTATACCCAACATATGCCAAGTATTAAAAGTGGCAGTGAGTCACATTTTGCACAAACTCCCCTGCAGTTTTCAAAATATCCCAAACATCCCAATTTCGAGGCCTGAGCAATATTTTGGAGCCAAATGTTGTGTCTCTGCACGTATTCGCAGTTTGAAATTACGAATTTTTTATACCAAACATATGCGAAGGACTGAAAGCGGCGTTTGGTCACATTTGTCCCAAACCTCCCTGCAGTTTTCAAAATATCCCAAATATCCCAATATCGAGGCCTGACCCATATTTTGGAGCCAAATTCTGGCTCTTTGCACGTATACGCTGTTTGATATTACGACTTTTTATACCCAACATATGCCAAGAACTGAAAGCGGCAGTGAGTCACATTTTCTATTAACTCCCCTGCAGTTTTCAAAATATCCCAAACGTCCGAATTTCGAGGCCTGAGCCATATTTTGGAGCCAAATTCTGGCTCTCTGCATGTATTCGCAGTTTTAAATTACGACTTTTTATACCCAACATATGCCAAGTCCTGAAAGCGGCAGTGAGTCACATTTTGCACAAATTCCCGTGCAGTTTTCGAAATATCCCAAATATCCCAATTTCGAGGCCTGAGCCATATTTTGGAGCCAAATTCTGGCTCTCTGCACGTATTCGCAGTTTGAAATTACGATTTTTATACCCAACATATGCGAAGTACTGAAAGCGGCGTTTGGTCACATTTGTCCCAAACCTCCCTGCAGTTTTCAAAATATCCTAAATATCCCAATTTCGAGGCCTGAGCCATATTTTGGAGCCAAATTCAGGCTCTCTGCACGTATTCGTAGTTTGAAATTACGAATTTTTATACCCAACATATGCCAAGTCCTGAAAGCGGCAGTGAGTCACATTATACTCAAACTCCCCTGCAGTTTTCGAAATATCCCAAATATCCCAATTTCGAGGCCTGAGCCTTATTATGGAGCCAAATTCAGGCTCTCTGCACGTATTCGCAGTTTGAAATTACGATTTTTTATACCCAACATATGCCAAGTACTGAAAGCGGCAGTGAGTCACATTTTGCCCAAACTCCCCTCCAGTTTTTAAAATAACTCAAATATCCCAATTTTGAGGTCTGAGCCATATTTTGGAGTCAAATTCTGGCTCTCTGCACGTATTCGCAGTTAGAAATTACATCTTTTTATACCCAACATATGCCAAGTACTATAAGCGGCATTAGGTCACATTTGTTCCAAACATCCCTGCAGTTTTCAAAATATCCCAAATATCCCAATTTCGAGGCCTGAGCCATATTTTGGAGCCAAATTCTGGCTCTCTGCATGTATTCGGGGTTTGATATTACGACTTTTTATACCCAACATATGCCAAGTACTGAAAGCGGCGTTTAGTCACATGTGTCCCAAACCTCCTTGCAGTTTTCAAAATATCCCAAACATCCCAATTTCGAGGCCTGAGCAATATTTTGGAGCCAAATGTTGTCTCTCTGCACGTATTCGCAGTTTGAAATTACGATTTTTTTATACCAAACATATGCGAAGGACTGAAAGCGGCGTTTGGTCACATTTGTCCCAAACCTCCCTGCAGTTTTCAAAATATCACAAATATCCCAATATCGAGGCCTGATCCATATTTTGGAGCCAAATTCTGGCTCTCTGCACGTATTTGCAGTTTGAAATTACGACTTTTTTTAAACCCAACATATGCAAAGTATTGAAAGCGGCGTTTGGTCACATTTGTCCCAAACTTTCCTGCAGTTTTCAAAATATCCCAAACATCCCAATATCGAGGCCTGACCCATATTTTGGAGCCAAATTCTGGCTTTTTGCACGTATTCGCAGTTTGATATTACGACTTTTTATACCCAACATATGCCAAGTCCTAAAAGCGGCAGTGAGTCACATTTTGCAGACACTCCCCTGCAGTTTTCGAAATATCTGAAATATCCCAATTTCGAGGCCTGAGCCATATTTTGGAGCTAAATTCTGGATCTCTGCACGTATTCGCAGTTTGAAATTGCGACTTTTTTATACCCAACATATGCCAAGTACTGAAAGCGGCGTTTGGTCACATTTGTCCCAAACATCCCTGCAGTTTTCAAAATATCCCAAATATCCCAATTTCGAGGCCTGAGCCATATTTTGGAGCCTAATTCTGGCTCTCTGCATGTATTCGCAGTTTGATATTACGACTTTTTATACCCAACATATTCCAAGTACTGAAAGCGGCAGTGAGTCACATTTTGCACAAACTCCCCTGCAGTTTTCAAAATATCCTAAACATCCCAATTTCGAGGCCTGAGCAATATTTTGGAGCCAAACTCTGGCTCTCTGCACGTATTCGCGGTTTGAAATTACGACTTTTTTATACCCAACATATGCGAAGGACTGAAAGTGGCGTTTGGTCACTCTTGTCCCAAACCTCCCTTCAGTTTTCAAAATATCCCAAATATCCCAATATCGAGGCCTGACCCATATTTTGGAGCCAAATTCTGGCTCTTTGCACGTATTCGCAGTTTAATATTTCGACTTTTTATACCCAACATATGCCAAGTTCTGAAAGCGGCAGTGAGTCAAATTTTGCACAAACTCCCCTGCAATTTTCAAAATATCCAAACGTCCCAATTTCGAGGCCTGAACCATATTTTGGAGCCAAATTCTGGCTCTCTGCACGTATTCGCAGTTTTAAATTACGATTTTTATACCCAACATATGCGAAGTACTGAAAGCGGCGTTTGGTTACATTTGTCCCAAACCTCCCTCCAGTTTTCAAAATATCCCAAACATCCCAATTTCGAGGCCTGAGCCATATTTTGGAGCCAAATTCTGGCTCTCTGCACGTATTCGCAGTTTGATATTACGACTTTTTATACCCAACATATGCTAAGTACTGGACGCGGCAGTGAGTCACAAATTTGCACAAACTCCCCTGCAGTTTTTAGAATTTCCCAAACATCCCAATTTCTAAGCCTGAGCCATATTTTGGAGCCAAATTCAGGCTCTCTTCACGTATTCGCAGTTTGAAATAACGAATTTTTATACCCAACATATGCCAAGTACTGAAAGCGGCGTTTGGTCACATTTGTCCCAAATCTAACTGCAGTTTTCAAAATATCCCAAACATCCCAGTATCGAGGCCTGAGCCATATTTTGGAGCCAAATTCTGGCTCTCTGCACGTTTTCGCAGTTTGATATTACGACTTTTTACACCCAACATATGCCAAGTCCTGAAAGCGGCAGTGAGTCACATTTTGCACAAATTCCCATGCAGTTTTCGAAATATCCCAAATATCCCAATTTCATGGCCTGAGCCATATTATGGAGCCAAATTCAGGCTCTTTGCACGTATTCGCAGTTTGAAATTGCAACTTTTTTACACCAACATATGGCAAGTACTGAGAGCGGCTTTCGGTCACATTTGTCCCAAACCTCTCTCCAGTTTTCAAAATAACGCAAATATCCCAAATTCGAGGTCTGAGCCATATTTTGGAGCCAAATTCTGGCCTTCTGCACGTATTCGCAGTTAGAAATTACATCTTTTTATACCCAACATATGCCAAGTACTGAAAGCGGCGTTTGGTCAAATTTGTTCCAAACATCCCTGCAGTTTTCAAAATATCCCAAATATCCCAATTTCGAGGCCTGAGCCATATTTTGGAGCCAAATTCTGGCTCTCTGCACGTATTCGCAGTTCGAAATTACGTCTTTTTATACCCAACATATGCCAAGTACTGAAAGCGGCCTTTAGTCACATTTGTCCCAAACCTCCCCGCAGTTTTCAAAATATCCCAAACATCCCAATTTCGAGGCCTGAGCCATATTTTGGAGCCAAATTCTAGCTCTATGCACGCATTCGCAGTTTGAAATTATGACTTTTTTATACCCAACATATGCGAAGTACTGAAAGCGGCGTTTAGTCACATTTGTCCCAATCCCCCCTGCAGTTTTCAAAATATCCCAAACATCCCAATTTCGAGGCCTGAGCCATATTTTGGAGCCAAATTCTGGTTCTCTGCACGTATTCGCAGTTTGAAATAACGACTTTTTATACCCAACATACGCCAAGTACTGAAAGCGGCGTTTGGTCACATTTGTCCCAAATCTAACTGCAGCTTTCAAAATATCCCAAACATCCCAATATCGAGGCCTGAGCCATAATTTGGAGCCAAATTCTGGCTCTATGCACATATTCGCAGTTTGATATTACAAATTTTTATACCCAACATATGCCAAGTCCTGAAAACTGCAGTGAGTCACATTTTGCACAAACTCCCCTGCAGTTTTCGAAATATCCCAAATATCCCAGTTTCGAGGCCTGAGCCATATTTTGGAGCCAAATTCTGGATCTCTGCACGTATTCGCATTTCGAAATTGCGACTCTTTTATACCCAACATTTGCCAAGTACTGAAAGCGGCAGTGAGTGACATTTTGCCCAAACTCCCCTACAGTTTTCAAAATAACGCAAATATCCCAATTTCAAAGCCTGAGCCATATTTTGGAGCCAAATTCTGGCTCTCTGCACGTATTCGCAGTTAGAAATTACATCTTTTTATACCCAACATATGCCAAGAACTAAAAGCGGCGTTTGGTCACATTTGTTCCAAACATCCCTGCAGTTTTCAAAATATCCCAAATATCCCAATTTCGAGGCCTGAGCCATACTTTGGAGCCAAATTCTGGCTCTCTGCATGTATTAGGGGTTTGATATTACGACTTTTTATACCCAACATATGCCAAGAACTGAAAGCGACAGTGAGTCACATTTTGAACAAACTCCCCTGCAGTTTTCAAAATATCCCAAACATTCCAATTTCGAGGCCTGAACAATATTTTGGAGCCAAATTTTGGCTCTCTGCACGTATTCGCAGTTTGAAATTACGACATTTTTATACCCAACATATGCGAAGGACTGAAAGCGGCGTTTGGTCACATTTGTCCCAAACCTCCCTGCAGTTTTCAAAATATCCCAAATATCTCAATATCGAGGCCTGACCCATATTTTGGAGCCAAATTCTGGCTCTATGCACATATTCGCAGTTTGATATTACGAATTTTTATACCCAACATATGCCAAGTCCTGAAAGCGGCAGTGAGTCACATTTTGCACAAACTTCCCTGCAGTTTTCGAAATATCACAAATAACCCAATTTCGAGGCCTGAGCCATATTTTGGAGCCAAATTTTGGATCTCTGCACGTATTCGCAGTTTGAAATTGCGAATTTTTTATACCCAACATATGCCAAGTACTGAAAGCTGCAGTGAGTCACATTTTGCCCAAACTCCCCTAGAGTTTTCAAAATAACGCAAATATCCCAATTTCGAGGTCTGAGCCATATTTTGGAGCCAAATTCTGCCTCTCTGCACGTATTCGCAGTTAGAAATTACATCTTTTTATACCCAACATATGCCAAGTACTGAAAGCGGCGTTTGGTCACATTTGTTCCAAACATCCTGCAGTTTTCAAAATATCCCAAATATCCCAATTTCGAGGCCTGAACTATATTTTGGAGCCAAATTCTGGCTCTCTGCACGTATTCGCAGTTCGAAATTACGTCTTTTTATACCCAACATATGCGAAGTACTGAAAGCGGCGTTTTGTCACATTTGTCCCAATCCCCCCTGCAGTTTTCAAAATATCCCAAACATCCCAATTTCGAGGCCTGAGCAATTTTTTGGAGCCAAATTCTGGCTCTCTGCACGTATTCGCAGTTTGAAAAAACGACTTTTTATTCCCAACATATGCCAAGTACTGAAAGCGGCGTTTGGTCACATTTGTCCCAAATCTAATTGCAGCTTTCAAAATATCATAAACATCCCAATATCGAGGCCTGAGCCATATTTTGGAGCCAAATTCTGGCTCCTTGCACGTATTCGCAGTTTAATATTTCGACTTTTTATACCCAACATATGCCAAGTACTGAAAGCGGCAGTGAGTCAAATTTTGCACAAACTCCCCTGCAGTTTTCAAAATATCCAAACGTCCCAATTTTGAGGCCTAAGCCATATTTTGGAGCCAAATTCTGGCTCTCTGCACGTATTCGCAGTTTTAAATTAAGACTTTTATACCCAACATATGGCAAGTCCTGAAAACGGCAGTGAGTCACATTTTGCACAATCTCCCTTGTAGTTTTCAAACTATCCCAAATATCCCAATTTCGAGGTCCTGAGCCATATTTTGGAGCCAAATTCTGGCTCTCTGCATGTATTCGCAGTTTGATATTACGACTTTTTATATCCAACATATGCCAAGTACTGAAAGCGGCAGTGAGTCACATTTTGAACAAACTCCCCTGCAGTTTTCAAAATATCCTAAACATCATAAATTTCGAGGCCTGAGCAATATTTTGGAGCCAAACTCTGGCTCTCTGCACGTATTCGTGGTTTGAAATTCCGACTTTTTTATACCCAACATATGCGAAGGACTGAAAGCGGCGTTTGGTCACATTTGTCCCAAACCTCCCTTCAGTTTTCAAAATATCCCAAATATCCCAATATCGTGGCCTAACCCATATTTTGGAGCCAAATTCTGGCTCTTTGCACGTATTCGCAGTTTAATATTTCGACTTTTTATACGCAACATATGCCAAGTACTGAAAGCGGCAGTGAGTCAAATTTTTCACAAACTCCCCTGCAGTTTTCAAAATATCCAAACGTCCCAATTTCGAGGCCTGAGCCATATTTTGGAGCCAAATTCTGGCTCTCTGCACGTATTCGCAGTTTTAAATTATGACTTTTTATACCCAACATATGGCAAGTCCTGAAAACAGCAGTGAGTCACATTTTGCACAAACTCCCCTGTAGTTTTCAAAATATCCCATATATCACAATTTCGAGGTCCTGAGCCATATTTTGGAGCCAAATTCTTGCTCTCTGCATGTATTCGCAGGTTGAAATTACGACTTTTTATACCCAACATATGCCAAGTCCTGAAAGCGGCAGTGAGTCACATTTTGCACAAACTCCCCTGCAGTTTTCTAAATATCCCAAACATCCAAATTTCAAGGCCTGAGCCATATTTTGGAGCCAAATTCAGGCTCTCTGCACGTATTTGCAGTTTGAAATTACTACTTTTTTATACCCAACATATGCTAAGTACTGAAAGCGGCGTTTGGTCACATTTGTCCCAAACCACCCTACAGTTTTCAAAATATCCCTAACATCCCAATTTCGAGGCCTGAATCATATTTTGGAGCCAAATTCTGGCTCATTACACGTATTCGCAGTTAGATAACGACTTTTTATACCCAACATATGCCAAGTATTAAAAGTGGCAGTGAGTCACATTTTGCACAAACTCCCCTGCAGTTTTCAAAATATCCCAAACATCCCAATTTCGAGGCCTGAGCAATATTTTGGAGCCAAATGTTGTCTCTCTGCACGTATTCGCAGTTTGAAATTACGAATTTTTTATACCAAACATATGCGAAGGACTGAAAGCGGCGTTTGGTCACATTTGTCCCAAACCTCCCTGCAGTTTTCAAAATATCCCAAATATCCCAATATCGAGGCCTGACCCATATTTTGGAGCCAAATTCTGGCTCTTTGCACGTATACGCTGTTTGATATTACGACTTTTTATACCCAACATATGCCAAGTACTGAAAGCGGCAGTGAGTCACATTTTGCCCAAACTCCCCTCCAGTTTTCAAAATAACGCAAATATCCCAATTTCGAGGTCTGAGCCATATTTTGGAGTCAAATTCTGGCTCTCTGCACGTATTCGCAGTTAGAAATTACATCTTTTTATACCCAACATATGCCAAGTACTATAAGCGGCATTTGGTCACATTTGTTCCAAACATCCCTGCAGTTTTCAAAATATCCCAAATATCCCAATTTCGAGGCCTGAGCCATATTTTGGAGCCAAATTCTGGCTCTCTGCACGCATTCGCAGTTCGAAATTACGTCTTTTTATACCCAACATATGCCAAGTACTGAGAGGGGCGTTTAGTCACATTTGTCCCAAACCTCCTTGCAGTTTTCAAAATATCCCAAATATCCCAATTTCGAGGCCTGAGCCATATTTTGGAGCCAAATTCTGTCTCTCTGCATGTATTCGGGGTTTGATATTACGACTTTTTATACCCAACATATGCCAAGTACTGAAAGCGGCGTTTAGTCACATTTGTCCCAAACCTCCTTGCAGTTTTCAAAATATCCCAAACATCCCAATTTCGAGGCCTGAGCAATATTTTGGAGCCAAATGTTGTCTCTCTGCAAGTATTCGCAGTTTGAAATTACAAATTTTTTATACCAAACATATGCGAAGGACTGAAAGCGGTGTTTGGTCACATTTGTCCCAAACCTCCCTGCAGTTTTCAAAATATCACAAATATCCCAATATCGAGGCCTGATCCATATTTTGGAGCCAAATTCTGGCTCTTTGCACGTATTTGCAGTTTGAAATTACGACTTTTTTTAAACCCAACATATGCAAAGTACTGAAAGCGGCGTTTGGTCACATTTGTCCCAAACTTTCCTGCAGTTTTCAAAATATCCCAAACATCCCAATATCGAGGCCTGACCCATATTTTGGAGCCAAATTCTGGCTTTTTGCACGTATTCGCAGTTTGATATTACGACTTTTTATACCCAACATATGCCAAGTCCTAAAAGCGGCAGTGAGTCACATTTTGCAGACACTCCCCTGCAGTTTTCGAAATATCTGAAATATCCCAATTTCGAGGCCTGAGCCATATTTTGGAGCCAAATTCTGGATCTCTGCACGTATTCGCAGTTTGAAATTGCGACTTTTTTTATACCCAACATATGCCAAGTACTGAAAGCGGCGTTTGGTCACATTTGTCCCAAACATCCCTGCAGTTTTCAAAATATCCCAAATATCCCAATTTCGAGGCCTGACCCATATTTTGGAGCCAAATTCTGGCTCTTTGCACGTATTCGCAGTTTAATATTTCGACTTTTTATACCCAACATATGCCAAGTTCTGAAAGCGGCAGTGAGTCAAATTTTGCACAAACTCCCCTGCAATTTTCAAAATATCCAAACGTCCCAATTTCGAGGCCTGAACCATATTTTGGAGCCAAATTCTGGCTCTCTGCACGTATTCGCAGTTTTAAATTACGATTTTTATACCCAACATATGCGAAGTACTGAAAGCGGCGTTTGGTTACATTTGTCCCAAACCTCCCTCCAGTTTTCAAAATATCCCAAACATCCCAATTTCGAGGCCTGAGCCATATTTTGGAGCCAAATTCTGGCTCTCTGCACGTATTCGCAGTTTGATATTACGACTTTTTATACCCAACATATGCTAAGTACTGGACGCGGCAGTGAGTCACAAATTTGCACAAACTCCCCTGCAGTTTTTAAAATTTCCCAAACATCCCAATTTCTAAGCCTGAGCCATATTTTGGAGCCAAATTCAGGCTCTCTTCACGTATTCGCAGTTTGAAATAACGACTTTTTATACCCAACATATGCCAAGTACTGAAAGCGGCGTTTGGTCACATTTGTCCCAAATCTAACTGCAGTTTTCAAAATATCCCAAACATCCCAATATCGAGGCCTGAGCCATATTTTGGAGCCAAATTCTGGCTCTCTGCACGTATTCGCAGTTTGATATTACGACTTTTTATACCCAACATATGCCAAGAACTGAAAGCGGCGTTTAGTCACATTTGTCCCAAACCTCCCCGCAGTTTTCAAAATATCCCAAACATCCCAATTTCGAGGCCTGAGCCAAATTTTGGAGCCAAATTCTAGCTCTATGCACGCATTCGCAGTTTGAAATTTTGACTTTTTTATACCCAACATATGCGAAGTACTGAAAGCGGCGTTTAGTCACATTTGTCCCAACCCCCCTGCAGTTTTCAAAATATCCCAAACATCCCAATTTCGAGGCCTGAGCCATATTTTGGAGCCAAATTCTGGTTCTCTGCACGTATTCGCAGTTTGAAATAACGACTTTTTATACCCAACATACGCCAAGTACTGAAAGCGGCGTTTGGTCACATTTGTCCCAAATCTAACTGCAGCCTTCAAAATATCCCAAACATCCCAATATCGAGGCCTGAGCCATAATTTGGAGCCAAATTCTGGCTCTATGCACATATTTGCAGTTTGATATTACAAATTTTTATACCCAACATATGCCAAGTCCTGAAAACTGCAGTGAGTCACATTTTGCACAAACTCCCCTGCAGTTTTCGAAATATCCCAAATATCCCAGTTTCGAGGCCTAAATCATATTTTGGAGGCAAATTCTGGATCTCTGCACGTATTCGCATTTCGAAATTGCGACTTTTATACCCAACATTTGCCAAGTACTGAAAGCGGCAGTGAGTCACATTTTGCCCAAACTCCCCTACAGTTTTCGAAATAATGCAAATATCCAAATTTCAAAGCCTGAGCCATATTTTGGAGCCAAATTCTGGCTCTCTGCACGTATTCGCAGTTTGAAATTACGACTTTTTTATACCCAACATATGCCAAGTACTGAAAGCGGCGTTTGGTCACATTTGTCCCAAACATCCCTGCAGTTTTCAAAATATCCCAAATATCCCAATTTCGAGGCCTGACCCATATTTTGGAGCCAAATTCTGGCTCTTTGCACGTATTCGCAGTTTAATATTTCGACTTTTTATACCCAACATATGCCAAGTTCTGAAAGCGGCAGTGAGTCAAATTTTGCACAAACTCCCCTGCAATTTTCAAAATATCCAAACGTCCCAATTTCGAGGCCTGAACCATATTTTGGAGCCAAATTCTGGCTCTCTGCACGTATTCGCAGTTTTAAATTACGATTTTTATACCCAACATATGCGAAGTACTGAAAGCGGCGTTTGGTTACATTTGTCCCAAACCTCCCTCCAGTTTTCAAAATATCCCAAACATCCCAATTTCGAGGCCTGAGCCATATTTTGGAGCCAAATTCTGGCTCTCTGCACGTATTCGCAGTTTGATATTACGACTTTTTATACCCAACATATGCTAAGTACTGGACGCGGCAGTGAGTCACAAATTTGCACAAACTCCCCTGCAGTTTTTAAAATTTCCCAAACATCCCAATTTCTAAGCCTGAGCCATATTTTGGAGCCAAATTCAGGCTCTCTTCACGTATTCGCAGTTTGAAATAACGACTTTTTATACCCAACATATGCCAAGTACTGAAAGCGGCGTTTGGTCACATTTGTCCCAAATCTAACTGCAGTTTTCAAAATATCCCAAACATCCCAATATCGAGGCCTGAGCCATATTTTGGAGCCAAATTCTGGCTCTCTGCACGTATTCGCAGTTTGATATTACGAATTTTTATACCCAACATATGCCAAGTACTGAAAGCGGCGTTTAGTCACATTTGTCCCAAACCTCCCCGCAGTTTTCAAAATATCCCAAACATCCCAATTTCGAGGCCTGAGCCAAATTTTGGAGCCAAATTCTAGCTCTATGCACGCATTCGCAGTTTGAAATTATGACTTTTTTATACCCAACATATGCGAAGTACTGAAAGCGGCGTTTAGTCACATTTGTCCCAACCCCCCTGCAGTTTTCAAAATATCCCAAACATCCCAATTTCGAGGCCTGAGCCATATTTTGGAGCCAAATTCTGGTTCTCTGCACGTATTCGCAGTTTGAAATAACGACTTTTTATACCCAACATACGCCAAGTACTGAAAGCGGCGTACGTTTGGTCACATTTGTCCCAAATCTAACTGCAGCTTTCAAAATATCCCAAACATCCCAATATCGAGGCCTGAGCCATAATTTGGAGCCAAATTCTGGCTCTATGCACATATTTGCAGTTTGATATTACAAATTTTTATACCCAACATATGCCAAGTCCTGAAAACTGCAGTGAGTCACATTTTGCACAAACTCCCCTGCAGTTTTCGAAATATCCCAAATATTCCAATTTCAAAGCCTGAGCCATATTTTGGAGCCAAATTCTGGCTCTCTGCACGTATTCGCAGTTAGAAATTACATCTTTTTATACCCAACATATGCCAAGAACTAAAAGCGGCGTTTGGTCACATTTGTTCCAAACATCCCTGCAGTTTTCAAAATATCCCAAATATCCCAATTTCGAGGCCTGAGCCATAATTTGGAGCCAAATTCTGGCTCTCTGCATGTATTAGGGGTTTGATATTACGACTTTTTATACCCAACATATGCCAAGAACTGAAAGCGACAGTGAGTCACATTTTGCACAAACTCCCCTGCAGTTTTCAAAATATCCCAAACATTCCAATTTCGAGGCCTGAGCAATATTTTGGCGCCAAATTTAGGCTCTCTGCACGTATTCGCAGTTTGAAATTACGACTTTTTTATACCCAACATATGCGAAGGACTGAAAGCGGCGTTTGGTCACATTTGTCCCAAACCTCCCTGCAGTTTTCAAAATATCCCAAATATCCCAATATCGAGGCCTGACCCATATTTTGGAGCCCAATTCTGGCTCTATGCACATATTCGCAGTTTGATATTACGAATTTTTATACCCAACATATGCCAAGTCCTGAAAGCGGCAGTGAGTCACATTTTGCACAAACTTCCCTGCAGTTTTCGAAATATCCCAAATAACCCAATTTCGAGGCCTGAGCCATATTTTGGAGCCAAATTTTGGATCTCTGCACGTATTCGCAGTTTGAAATTGCGACTTTTTTATACCCAACATATGCCAAGTACTGAAAGCTGCAGTGAGTCACATTTTGCCCAAACTCCCCTAGAGTTTTCAAAATAACGCAAATATCCCAATTTCGAAGTCTGAGCCATATTTTGGAGCCAAATTCTGCCTCTCTGCACGTATTCGCAGTTAGAAATTACATCTTTTTATACCCAACATATGCCAAGTACTGAATGCGGCGTTTGGTCACATTTGTCCCAAACCTCCCTGCAGTTTTCAAAATATCCCAAACATCCCAATTTCGAGGCCTGAGCCATATTTTGGAGCCAAATTCTGGCTCTCTGCACGTATTCGCAGTTCGAAATTACGTCTTTTTATACCCAACATATGCGAAGTACTGAAAGCGGCGTTTAGTCACATTTGTCCCAATCCCCCCTGCAGTTTTCAAAATATCCCAAACATCCCAATTTCGAGGCCTGAACAATATTTTGGAGCCAAATTCTGGCTCTCTGCACGTATTCGCAGTTTGAAAAAACGACTTTTTATACCCAACATATGCCAAGTACTGAAAGCAACGTTTGGTCACATTTGTCCCAAATCTAATTGCAGCTTTCAAAATATCCAAAACATCCCAATATCGAGGCCTGAGCCATATTTTGGAGCCAAATTCTGGCTCCTTGCACGTATTCGCAGTTTAATATTTCGACTTTTTATACCCAACATATGCCAAGTACTGAAAGCGGCAGTGAGTCAAATTTTGCACAAACTCCCCTGCAGTTTTCAAAATATCCAAACGTCCCAATTTTGAGGCCTAAGCCATATTTTGGAGCCAAATTCTGGCTCTCTGCACGTATTCGCAGTTTTAAATTACGACTTTTTATACCCAACATATGGCAAGTCCTGAAAACGGCAGTGAATCACATTTTGCACAATCTCCCCTGTAGTTTTCAAACTATCCCAAATATCCCAATTTCGAGGTCCTAAGCCATATTTTGGAGCCAAATTCTGGCTCTCTGCATGTATTCTCAGGTTGAAATTACGACTTATTATACCCAACATATGCCAAGTACTGAAAGAGGCAATGAGTCACATTTTGCACAAACTCCCCTGCATTTTTCTAAATATCCCAAACATCCAAATTTCAAGGCCTGAGCCATATTTTGGAGCCAAATTCAGTCTCTCTGCACGTATTTGCAGTTTGAAATTACGACTTTTTTATACCCAACATATGCGAAGTACTGAAAGCGGCGTTTGGTCACATTTGTCCCAAACCTCCCTCCAGTTTTCAAAATATCCCAAACATCCCAATTTCAAGGCCTGAGCCATATTTTGGAGCCAAATTCTGGCTCTATTCACGTATTCGCAGTTCGAAATTACGTCTTTTTATACCCAACATATGCCAAGTACTGAAAGCGGCGTTTGGTCACATATGTCCCAAACCTCCCACAAGTTTTCAAAATATCCCAAACATCCCAATTTCGAGGCCTGAGCCATATTTTGGAGCCAAATTCTGGCTCTATTCACGTATTCGCAGTTTGATATTACGAATTTTTATACCCAACATATGCTAAGTACTGGACGCGGCAGTGAGTCACAAATTTGCACAAACTCCCCTGCAGTTTTTAGAATTTCCCAAACATCCCAATTTCGAGGCCTGAGCCATATTTTGGAGCCAAATTCTGGCTCTCTGCACGTATTCGCAGTTTGAAATTACGATTTTTATACCCAACATATGCGAAGTACTGAAAGCGACGTTTGGTCACATTTGTCCCAAACCTCCCTGCAGTTTTCAAAATATCCTAAATATCCCAATTTCGAGGCCTGAGCCATATTTTGGAGCCAAATTCAGGCTCTCTGCACGTACTCGCAGTTTGAAATTACGACTTATTATACCCAACATATGCCAAGTCCTGAAAGCGGCAGTGAGTCACATTTTGCACAAACTCCCCTGCAGTTTTCAAAATATCCCAAATATCCCAATTTCGAGGCCTGAGCCATATTATGGATCCAAATTCAGGCTCTTTGCACGTATTCGCAGTTTGAAATTGCAACTTTTTTATACCAACATATGGCAAGTACTGAAAGCGGCTTTCGGTCACATTTGTCCCAAACCTCCCTGCAATTTTCAAAATATCCCAAACATCCCAATTTCGAGGCCTGAGCCGTAATTTGGAGCCAAATTCTGGCTCTATGCACGTATTCGCAGTTTGATATTACGAATTTTTATACCCAACATATACCAAGTACTGAAAGCGGCAGTGAGTCAAATTTTGTACAAACTCCCCTGCAGTTTTCAAAATATCCAAACGTCCCAATTTTGAGGCCTTAGCCATATTTTGGAGCCAAATTCTGGCTCTCTGCACGTATTCGCAGTTTTAAATTTCGACTTTTTATACCCAACATATGGCAAGTCCTGAAAACGGCAGTGAGTCACATTTTGCACAATCTCCCCTGTAGTGTTTAAACTATCCCAAACATCCCAATTTCGAGGTCCTGAGCCATATTTTGGAGCCAAATTCAGGCTCTCTTCACGTATTCGCAGTTTGAAATAACGACTTTTTATACCCAACATATACCAAGTCCTGAAAACGGCAGTGAGTCACATTTTGCACAAACTCCCCTACAGTTTTCAAAATATCCCAAACATCCCAATTTCGAGGCCTGAGCCATATTTTGGAGCCAAATTCTTGCTCTCTGCACGTATTTGCAGTTTGAAATTAAGGCTTTTTTATACCCAACATATGCGAAGTACTGAAAGCGGCGTTTAGTCACATTTGTCCCAATCCCCCCTGCAGTTTTCAAAATATCCCAAATATCCCAATTTCGAGGCCTGAGCCATATTTTGGAGCCAAATTCTGGCTCTCTGCACATATTCGCAGTTCGAAATTACGTCTTTTTATACCCAACATATGTCAAGTACTGAAAGCGGCGTTTAGTCACATTTGTCCCAATCCCCCCTGCAGTTTTCAAAATATCCCAAACATCCCAATTTCGAGGCCTGAGCCATATTTTGGAGCCAAATTCTGGTTCTCTGCACGTATTCGCAGTTTGAAATAGCGACTTTTTATACCCAACATACGCCAAGTACTGAAAGCGGCGTTTGGTCACATTTGTCCCAAATCTATTTGCAGCTTTCAAAATATCCTAAACATCCCAATATCGAGGCCTGAGCCATATTTTGGAGCCAAATTCTGGCTCTCTGCACGTATTCGCAGTTTGATATTTTGACTTTTTATACCCAACATATGCCAAGTCCTGAAAGCGGCAGTGAGTCATATTTTGCACAAACTCCCCTGCAGTTCTCAAAATATCCCAAACATCCCCATTTCGAGGCCTGAGCCATATTTTGGAGCCAAATTCAGGCTCTCTTCACGTATTCGTAGTTTGAAATAACGACTTTTTATACCCAACATATGCCAAGTACTGAAAGCGGCGTTTGGTCACATTTGTCCCAAATCTAACTGCAGTTTTCAAAATATCCCAAACATCCCAATATCGAGGCCTGAGCCATATTTTGGAGCTAAATTCTGGCTCTCTGCACGTATTCGCAGTTTGATATTACGACTTTTTACACCCAACATATGCCATGTCCTGAAAGCGGCAGAGTCACATTTTGCACAAATTCCCCTGCAGTTTTCGAAATATCCCAAATATCCCAATTTCGAGGCCTGAGCCATATTTTAGAGCCAAATTCTGGCTCTCTGCACGTATTCGCAGTTTGAAATTGCGATTTTTATACCCAACATATGCAAAGTACTGAAAGCGGCGTTTGGTCACATTTGCCCCAAACCTCCCTGCAGTTTTCAAAATATCCTAAATATCCCAATTTCGAGGCCTGAGCCATATTTTGGAGCCAAATTCAGGGTCTCTGCACGTACTCGCAGTTAGAAATTACGACTTTTTATACCCAACATATGCCAAGTCCTGAAAGCGGCAGTGAGTCACATTTTGCACAAACTCCCCTGCAGTTTTCAAAATATCCCAAATATCCCAATTTCGAGGCCTGAGTCATATTATGGAGCCAAATTCAGGCTCTTTGCACATATTCGCAGTTTGAAATTGCAACTTTTTTATACCAACATATGGCATGTACTGAAAGCGGCTTTCGGTCACATTTGTCCCAAACCTCCCTGCAGTTTTCAAAATATCCCAAACATCCCAATTTCGAGGCCTGAGCCGTAATTTGGAGCCAAATTCTGGCTCTATGCACGTATTCGCTGTTTGATATTACGAATTTTTATACCCAACATATGCCAAGTACTGAAAGCGGCAGTGAGTCACATTTTGCCCAAACTCTCCTCCAGTTTTCAAAATAACGCAAATATCCCAATTTCGAGGTCTGAGCCATATTTTGGAGCCAAATTCTCGCTCTCTGCACGTATTCGCAGTTAGAAAATACATCTTTAAAACCCAACATATGCCAAGTACTGAAAGCGGCGTTTGGTCACATTTGTTCCAAACATCCCTGCAGTTTTCAAAATATCCCAAATATCCCAATTTCGAGGCCTGAGCCATATTTTGGAGCCAAATTCTGGCTCTATGCATGCATTTGCAGTTTGAAATTATGACTTTTTTATACCCAACATATGCGAAGTACTGAAAGCAGCGTTTAGTCACATTTGTCCCAATCCCCCCTGCAGTTTTCAAAATATCCCAAACATCCCAATTTCGAGGCCTGAGCAATATTTTGGAGCCAAATTTTGGCTCTCTGCACATATTCGCAGTTTGAAATTAGGACTTTTTTATACCCAACATACGCGAAGGACTAAAAGCGGCGTTTGGTCACATTTGTCCCAAACCTCCCTGCAGTTTTCAAAATATCCCAAATATCCCAATATCGAGGCCTGACCCATATTTTGGAGCCAAATTCTGGCTCTCTGCACGTATTCGCAGTTTGATATTTCGACTTTTTATACCCAACATATGCCAAGTACTGAAAACGGCAGTGAGTCACATTTTGCATAAACTCCCCTGCAGTTTTCAAAATATACCAAACGTCCCAAATTCGAGGCCTGAGCCCTATTTTGGAGCCAAATTCTGGCTCCCTGACGTATTCGCAGTTTTAAATTACGACTTTTTATACCCAACATATGACAAGTCCTGGAAACGGCAGTGAGTCACATTTTGCTCAAACTCCCCTACAGTTTTCAAAATATCCCAAACATCCCAATTTCGAGGCCTGAGCCATATTTTGGAGCCAAATTCTGGCTCTCTGCACGTATTTGCAGTTTGAAATTACGACTTTTTTATACCCAACATATGCGAAGTACTGAAAGCGGCATTTGGTCACATTTGTCCCAAACCTCCCTCCAGTTTTCAAAATATCCCAAACATCCCAATTTCAAGGCCTGGGCCATATTTTGGAGCCAAATTCTGGCTCTATTCACGTATTCGCAGTTCGAAATTACGTCTTTTTATACCCAACATATGCCAAGTACTGAAAGCGGCGTTTGGTCACATTTGTCCCAAACCTCCTTGCAGTTTTCAAAATATCCCAAATATCCCAATTTCGAGGCCTGAGCCATATTTTGGAGCCAAATTCTGGCTCTCTGCACGTATTTGCAGTTTGAAATTACGACTTTTTTATACCCAACATATGCGAAGTACTGAAAGCGGCGTTTGGTCACATTTGTCCCAAACCTCCCTCCAGTTTTCAAAATATCCCAAACATCCCAATTTCAAGGCCTGAGCCATATTTTGGAGCCAAATTCTGGCTCTATTCACGTATTCGCAGTTCGAAATTACGTCTTTTTATACCCAACATATGCCAAGTACTGAAAGCGGCGTTTGGTCACATTTGTCCCAAACCTCCCACAAGTTTTCAAAAAATCCCAAACATCCCAATTTCGAGGCCTGAGCCATATTTTGGAGCCAAATTCTGGCTATATTCACGTATTCGCAGTTTGATATTACGACTTTTTATACCCAACATATGCTAAGTACTGGACGCAACAGTGAGTCACAAATTTGCACAAATTCCCCTGCAGTTTTTAGAATTTCCTGAACATCCTAATTTCGAGGCCTGAGCCATATTTTGGAGCCAAATTCAGGCTCTCTTCACGTATTCGCAGTTTGAAATAACGACTTTTTATACCCAACATATGCCAAGTACTGAAAGCGGCGTTTGGTCACATTTGTCCCAAATCTAACTGCAGTTTTCAAAATATCCCAAACATCCCAATATCGAGGCCTGAGCCATATTCTGGAGCCAAATTCTGGCTCTCTGCACGTATTCGCAGTTTGATATTACGACTTTTTACACCCAACATATGCCAAGTCCTGCAAGCGGCAGTGAGTCATATTTTGCCCAAACTCTCCTCCAGTTTACAAAATAACGCAAATATCCCAATTTCGAGGTCTGAGCCATATTTTGGAGCCAAATTCTGGCTCTCTGCACGTATTTGCAGTTAGAAATTACATCTTTTTATACCCAACATATGCGAAGTACTGAAAGCGGCGTTTAGTCACATTTGTCCCAATCCCCTCTGCAGTTTTCAAAATATCCCAAACATCCCAATTTCGAGGCCTGAGCCATATTTTGGAGCCAAATTCTGGTTCTCTGCACGTATTCGCAGTTTGAAATAACGACTTTTTATACCCAACATACGCCAAGTACTGAAAGCGGCGTTTGGTCACATTTGTCTCAAATCTAACTGCAGCTTTCAAAATATCCTAAACATCCCAATATCGAGGCCTGAGCCATATTTTGGAGCCAAATTCTGGTTCTCTGCACGTATTCGCAGTTTGATATTTGGACTTTTTATACCCAACATATGCCAAGTCCTGAAAGCGGCAGTGAGTCATATTTTGCACAAACTCCCCTGCAGTTTTCAAAATATCCCAAACATCCCAATTTCGAGGCCTGAGCAATATTTTGGAGCCAAATTTTGGCTCTCTGCACGTATTCGCAGTTTGAAATTACGACTTTTTTATACCCAACATATGCGAAGTACTGAAAGCGGCGTTTGGTCACATTTGTCCCAAACCTCCCTCCAGTTTTCCAAATATCCCAAACATCCCAATTTCAAGGCCTGAGCCATATTTTGGAGCCAAATTCTGTCTCTATTCACATATTCGCAGTTCGAAATTACGTCTTTTTATACCCAACATATGCCAAGTACTGAAAGCGGCGTTTGGTCACATTTGTCCCAAACCTCCCTCAAGTTTTCAAAATATCCCAAACATCCCAATTTCGAGGCCTGAGCCATATTTTGGAGCCAAATTCTGGCTCTATTCACGTATTCGCAGTTTGATATTACGACTTTTTATACCCAACATATGCTAAGTACTGGACGCTGCAGTGAGTCACAAATTTGCACAAACTCCCCTGCAGTTTTTTGAATTTCCCAAACATCCCCATTTCGAGGCCTGAGCCATATTTTGGAGCCAAATTCAGGCTCTCTTCACGTATTCGCAGTTTGAAATAACGACTTTTTATACCCAACATATGCCAAGTACTGAAAGCGGCGTTTGGTCACATTTGTCCCAAACCTCCCTGCAGTTTTCAAAATATCCCAAACATCCCAATTTCGAGGCCTGAGCCGTAATTTGGAGCCAAATTCTGGCTCTATGCACGTATTCGCAGTTTGATATTACGAATTTTTATACCCAACATATGCCAAGTACTGAAAGCGGCAGTGAGTCACATTTTGCCCAAACTCTCCTCCAGTTTTCAAAATAACGCAAATATCCCAATTTCGAGGTCTGAGCCATATTTTGGAGCCAAATTCTCGCTCTCTGCACGTATTCGCAGTTAGAAAATACATCTTTTTATACCCAACATATGCCAAGTACTGAAAGCGGCGTTTGGTCACATTTGTTCCAAACATCCCTGCAGTTTTCAAAATATCCCAAATATCCCAATTTCGAGGCCTGAGCCATATTTTGGAGCCAAATTCTGGCTCTATGCATGCATTTGCAGTTTGAAATTATGACTTTTTTATGCCCAACATATGCGAAGTACTGAAAGCGGCGTTTAGTCACATTTGTCCCAATCCCCCTTGCAGTTTTCAAAATATCCCAAACATCCCAATTTCGAGGCCTGAGCAATATTTTGGAGCCAAATTTTTGCTCTCTGCACGTATTCGCAGTTTGAAATTAGGACTTTTTTATACCCAACATACGCGAAGGACTAAAAGCGGCGTTTGGTCACATTTGTCCCAAACCTCCCTGCAGTTTTCAAAATATCCCAAATATCCCAATATCGAGGCCTGACCCATATTTTGGAGCCAAATTCTGGCTCTCTGCACGTATTCGCAGTTTGATATTTCGACTTTTTATACCCAACATATGACAAGTCCTGAAAACGGCAGTGAGTTACATTTTGCTCAAACTCCCCTACAGTTTTCAAAATATCCCAAACATCCCAATTTCGAGGCCTGAGCCATATTTTGGAGCCAAATTCTTGCTCTCTGCACGTATTTGCAGTTTGAAATTACGGCTTTTTTATACCCAACATATGTCAAGTACTGAAAGCGGCGTTTAGTCACATTTGTCCCAAACCTCCTTGCTGTTTTCAAAATATCCCAAATATCCCAATTTCGAGGCCTGAGCCATATTTTGGAGCCAAATTCTGGCTCTCTGCACGTATTTGCAGTTTGAAATTACGACTTTTTTATACCCAACATATGCGAAGTACTGAAAGCGGCGTTTGGTCACATTTGTCCCAAACCTCCCTCCAGTTTTCAAAATATCCCAAACATCCCAATTTCAAGGCCTGAGCCATATTTTGGAGCCAAATTCTGGCTCTATTCACGTATTCGCAGTTCGAAATTACGTCTTTTTATACCCAACATATGCCAAGTTCTGAAAGCGGCGTTTGGTCACATTTGTCCCAAACCTCCCACAAGTTTTCAAAATATCCCAAACATCCCAATTTCGAGGCCTGAGCCATATTTTGGAGCCAAATTCTGGCTATATTCACGTATTCGCAGTTTGATATTACGACTTTTTATACCCAAAATATGCTAAGTACTGGACGCAACAGTGAGTCACAAATTTGCACAAACTCCCCTGCAGTTTTTAGAATTTCCTAAACATCCTAATTTCGAGGCCTGAGCCATATTTTGGAGCCAAATTCAGGCTCTCTTCACGTATTCGCAGTTTGAAATAACGACTTTTTATACCCAACATATGCCAAGTACTGAAAGCGGCGTTTGGTCACATTTGTCCCAAATCTAACTGCAGTTTTCAAAATATCCCAAACATCCCAATATCGAGGCCTGAGCCATATTTTGGAGCCAAATTCAGGCTCTCTTCACGTATTTGCAGTTTGAAATTACGGCTTTTTTATACCCAACATATGCGAAGTACTGAAAGCGGCGTTTGGTCACATTTGTTCCAAACATCCCTGCAGTTTTCAAAATATCCCAAATATCCTAATTTCGAGGCCTGAGCCATATTTTGGAGCCAAATTCTGGCTCTCTGCACGTATTCGCAGTTCGAAATTACGTCTTTTTATACCCAACATATGTCAAGTACTGAAAGCGGCGTTTAGTCACATTTGTCCCAAACCTCCTTGCAGTTTTCAAAATATCCCAAATATCCCAATTTCGAGGCCTGAGCCATATTTTGGAGCCAAATTCTGGCTCTCTGCACGTATTTGCAGTTTGAAATTACGATTTTTTATACCCAACATATGCGAAGTACTGAAAGCGGCGTTTGGTCACATTTGTCCCAAACCTCCCTCCAGTTTTCAAAATATCCCAAACATCCCAATTTCAAGGCCTGAGCCATATTTTGGAGCCAAATTCTGGCTCTATTCACGTATTCGCAGTTCGAAATCACGTCTTTTTATACCCAACATATGCCAAGTTCTGAAAGCGGCGTTTGGTCACATTTGTCCCAAACCTCCCACAAGTTTTCAAAATATCCCAAACATCCCAATATCGAGGCCTGAGCCATATTTTGGAGCCAAATTCTGGCTATATTCACGTATTCGCAGTTTGATATTACGACTTTTTATACACAACATATGCCAAGTACTGAAAGCGGCGTTTGGTCACATTTGTCCCAAATCTAACTGCAGTTTTCAAAATATCCCAAACATCCCAATATCGAGGCCTGAGCCATATTTTGGAGCCAAATTCTGGTTCTCTGCACGTATTCGCAGTTTGAAATAACGACTTTTTATACCCAACATACGCCAAGTCCTGAAAGCAGCAGTGAGTCATATTTTGCCCAAACTCTCCTCCAGTTTACAAAATAACGCAAATATCCCAATTTCGAGGTCTGAGCCATATTTTGGAGCCAAATTCTGGCTCTCTGCACGTATTTGCAGTTAGAAATTACATCTTTTTATACCCAACATATGCGAAGTACTGAAAGCGGCGTTTAGTCACATTTGTCCCAATCCCCCCTGCAGTTTTCAAAATATCCCAAACATCCCAATTTCGAGGCCTGAGCCATATTTTGGAGCCAAATTCTGGTTCTCTGCACGTATTCGCAGTTTGAAATAACGACTTTTTATACCCAACATACGCCAAGTCCTGAAAGCAGCAGTGAGTCATATTTTGCCCAAACTCTCCTCCAGTTTACAAAATAACGCAAATATCCCAATTTCGAGGTCTGAGCCATATTTTGGAGCCAAATTCTGGCTCTCTGCACGTATTTGCAGTTAGAAATTACATCTTTTTATACCCAACATATGCGAAGTACTGAAAGCGGCGTTTAGTCACATTTGTCCCAATCCCCCCTGCAGTTTTCAAAATATCCCAAACATCCAAATTTCGAGGCCTGAGCCCTATTTTGGAGCCAAATTCTGGCTCCCTGACGTATTCGCAGTTTTAAATTACGACTTTTTATACCCAACATATGACAAGTGCTGAAAACGGCAGTGAGTCACATTTTGCAGAAACTCACCTACAGTTTTCAAAATATCCCAAACATCCCAATTTCGAGGCCTGAGCCATATTTTGGAGCCAAATTCTTGCTCTCTGCACGTATTTGCAGTTTGAAATTAAGGCTTTTTTATACCCAACATATGCGAAGTACTGAAAGCGGCGTTTGGTCACATTTGTTCCAAACATCCCTGCAGTTTTCAATATATCCCAAATATCCCAATTTCGAGGCCTGAGCCATATTTTGGAGCCAAATTCTGGCTCTCTGCACGTATTCGCAGTTCGAAATTACGTCTTTTTATACCCAACATATGTCAAGTACTGAAAGCGGCGTTTAGTCACATTTGTCCCAATCCCCCCTGCAGTTTTCAAAATATCCCAAACATCCCAATTTCGAGGCCTGAGCCATATTTTGGAGCCAAATTCTGGTACTCTGCACGTATTCGCAGTTTGAAATAGCGACTTTTTATACCCAACATACGCCAAGTACTGAAAGCGGCGTTTGGTCACATTTGTCCCAAATCTAACTGCAGCTTTCAAAATATCCTAAACATCCCAATATCGAGGCCTGAGCCATATTTTGGAGCCAAATTCTGGCTCTCTGCACGTATTCGCAGTTTGATATTTCGACTTTTTATACCCAACATATGCCAAGTCCTGAAAGCGGCAGTGAGTCATATTTTGCACAAACTTCCCTGCAGTTTTTAAAAGATCCCAAACATCCCAATTTCGAGGCCTGAGCAATATTTTGGAGCCAAATTTTGGCTCTCTGAACGTATTCGCAGTTTGAAATTACGACTTTTTTATACCCAACATATGCGAAGGACTAAAAGCAGCGTTTGGTCACATTTGTCCCAAACCTCCCTGCAGTTTTCAAAATATCCCAAATATCCCAATATCGAGGCCTGACCCATATTTTGGAGCCAAATTCAGTCTCTCTGCACGTATTTGCAGTTTAAAATTACGACTTTTTTATACCCAACATATGCGAAGTACTGCAAGCGGCGTTTGGTCACATTTGTCCCAAACCTCCCTCCAGTTTTCAAAATATCCCAAACATCCCAATTTCAAGGCCTGAGCCATATTTTGGAGCCAAATTCTGGCTCTATTCACGTATTCGCAGTTTGATATTACGACTTTTTATACCCAACATATGCTAAGTACTGGACGCGGCAGTGAGTCACAAATTTGCACAAACTCCCCTGCAGTTTTTTGAATTTCCCAAACATCCCCATTTCGAGGCCTGAGCCATATTTTGGAGCCAAATTCAGGCTCTCTTCACGTATTCGCAGTTTGAAATAACGACTTTTTATACCCAACATATGCCAAGTACTGAAAACGGCGTTTGGTCACATTTGTCCCAAATCTAACTGCAGTTTTCAAAATATCCCAAACATTCCAATATCGAGGCCTGAGCCATATTTTGGAGCCAAATTCTGGCTCTCTGCACGTATTCGCAGTTTGATATTACGACTTTTTACACCCAACATATGCCAAGTCCTGAAAGCGGCAGAGTCACATTTTGCACAAATTCCCCTGCAGTTTTCGAAATATCCCAAATATCCCAATTTCGAGGCCTGAGCCATATTTTGGAGCCAAATTCTGGCTCTCTGCACGTATTCGCAGTTTGAAATTGCGATTTTTATACCCAACATATGCGAAGTACTGAAAGCGGCGTTTGGTCACATTTGCCCCAAACCTCCCTGCAGTTTTCAAAATATCCTAAATATCCCAATTTCGAGGCCTTAACCATATTTTGGAGCCAAATTCAGGCTCTCTGCACGTACTCGCAGTTAGAAATTACGACTTTTTATACCCAACATATGCCAAGTCCTGAAAGCGGCAGTGAGTCACATTTTGCACAAACTCCCCTGCAGTTTTCAAAATATCCCAAATATCCCAATTTCGAGGCCTGAGCCATATTATGGAGCCAAATTCAGGCTCTTTGCACATATTCGCAGTTTGAAATTGCAACTTTTTTATACCAACATATGGCATGTACTGAAAGCGGCTTTCGGTCACATTTGTCCCAAACCTCCCTGCAGTTTTCAAAATATCCCAAACATCCCAATTTCGAGGCCTGAGCCGTAATTTGGAGCCAAATTCTGGCTCTTTGCACGTATTCGCAGTTTGATATTACGACTTTTTATACCCAACATATGCCAAGTACTGAAAGCGGCAGAGTCACATTTTGCACAAACTCCCCTGCAGTTTTCAAAATATCCCAAACGTCCCAATTTCGAGGCCTGAGCCCTATTTTGGAGCCAAATTCTGGCTCCCTGACGTATTCGCAGTTTTAAATTACGACTTTTTATACCCAACATATGCGAAGTACTGAAAGCGGCGTTTGGTCACATTTGCCCCAAACCTCCCTGCAGTTTTCAAAATATCCTAAATATCCCAATTTCGAGGCCTTAACCATATTTTGGAGCCAAATTCAGGCTCTCTGCACGTACTCGCAGTTAGAAATTACGACTTTTTATACCCAACATATGCCAAGTCCTGAAAGCGGCAGTGAGTCACATTTTGCACAAACTCCCCTGCAGTTTTCAAAATATCCCAAATATCCCAATTTCGAGGCCTGAGCCATATTATGGAGCCAAATTCAGGCTCTTTGCACGTATTCGCAGTTTGAAATTGAAACTTTTTTATACCAACATATGGCAAGTACTGAAAGCGGCTTTCGGTCACATTTGTCCCAAACCTCCCTGCAGTTTTCAAAATATCCCAAACATCCCAATTTCGAGGCCTGAGCCGTAATTTGGAGCCAAATTCTGGCTCTATGCACGTATTCGCAGTTTGATATTACGAATTTTTATACCCAACATATGCCAAGTACTGAAAGCGGCAGTGAGTCACATTTTGCCCAAACTCTCTTCCAGTTTTATAAATAACGCAAATATCCCAATTTCGAGGTCATAGCCATATTTTGGAGCCAAATTCTCGCTCTCTGCACGTATTCGCAGTTAGAAAATACATCTTTTTATACCCAACATATGCCAAGTACTGAAAGCGGCGTTTGGTCACATTTGTTCCAAACATCCCTGCAGGTTTCAAAATATCCCAAATATCCCAATTTCGAGGCCTGAGCCATATTTTGGAGCCAAATTCTGGCTCTATGCATGCATTCGCAGTTTGAAATTATGACTTTTTTATACCCAACATATGCGAAGTACTGAAAGCGGCGTTTAGTCACATTTGTCCCAATCCCCCCTGCAGTTTTCAAAATATCCCAAACATCCCAATTTCGAGGCCTGAGCAATATTTTGGAGCCAAATTTTGGCTCTCTGCACGTATTCGCAGTTTGAAATTAGGACTTTTTTATACCCAACATACGCGAAGGACTAAAAGCGGCGTTTGGTCACATTTGTCCCAAACCTCCCTGCAGTTTTCAAAATATCCCAAATATCCCAATATCGAGGCCTGACCCATATTTTGGAGCCAAATTCTGGCTCTCTGCACGTATTCGCAGTTTGATATTTCGACTTTTTATACCCAACATATGCCAAGTACTGAAAGCGGCAGTGAGTCAAATTTTGCACAAACTCCCCTGCAGTTTTCAAAATATCCCAAACGTCCCAATTTCGAGGCCTGAGCCCTATTTTGGAGCCAAATTCTGGCTCCTTGACGTATTCGCAGTTTTAAATTACGACTTTTTATACCCAACATATGCCAAGTCCTGAAAACGGCAGTGAGTCACATTTTGCTCAAACTCCCCTACAGTTTTCAAAATATCCCAAACATCGCAATTTCGAGGCCTGAGCCATATTTTGGAGCCAAATTCTTGCTCTCTGCACGTATTTGCAGTTTGAAATTACGGCTTTTTTATACCCAACATATGCGAAGTACTGAAAGCGGCGTTTGGTCCCATTTGTTCCAAACATCCCTGCAGTTTTCAAAATATCCCAAATATCCCAATTTCGAGGCCTGAGCCATATTTTGGAGCCAAATTCTGGCTCTCTGCACGTATTCGCAGTTCGAAATTACGTCTTTTTATACCCAACATATGTCAAGAACTGAAAGCGGCGTTTAGTCACATTTGTCCCAAACCTCCTTGCAGTTTTCAAAATATCCCAAATATCCCAATTTCGAGGCCTGAGCCATATTTTGGAGCCAAATTATGGCTCTCTGCACGTATTTGCAGTTTGAAATTACGACTTTTTTTAAACCCAACATATGCAAAGAACTGAAAGCGGCGTTTGGTCATATTTGTCCCAAACATTCCTGCAGTTTTCAAAATATCCCAAACATCCCAATATCGAGGCCTGACCCATATTTTGGAGCCAAATTCTGGCTCTTTCCACGTATTCGCAGTTTGATATTACGACTTTTTATACCCAACATATGCCAAGTCCTGAAAGCGGCAGTGAGTCACATTTTGCACACACCCCCCTGCATTTTTCGAAATATCTGAAATATTCCAATTTCGAGGCCTGAGCCATATTTTGGAGCCAAATTCTGGCTCTCTGCACGTATTCGCAGTTCGAAATTACGTCTTTTTATACCCAACATATGTCAAGTACTGAAAGCGGCGTTTGGTCACATTTGTCCCAAATCTAACTGCAGTTTTCAAAATATCCCAAACATCCCAATATCGAGGCCTGAGCCATATTTTGGATCCAAATTCTGGCTCTCTGCACGTATTCGCAGTTTGATATTACGACTTTTTACACCCAACATATGCCAAGTCCTGAAAGCGGCAGAGTCACATTTTGCACAAATTCCCCTGCAGTTTTCGAAATATCCCAAATATCCAAATTTCGAGGCCTGAGCCATATTTTGGAGCCAAATTCTGGCTCTCTGCACGTATTCGCAGTTTGAAATTGCGATTTTTATACCCAACATATGCGAAGTACTGAAAGCGGCATTTGATCACATTTGTCCCAAACCTCCCTGCAGTTTTCAAAATATCCTAAATATCCCAATTTCGAGGCCTGAGCCATATTTTAGAGCCTAATTCTGGCTCTCTGCATGTATTCGCAGTTTGATATTATGGCTTTTTATACCCAACATATGCCAAGTACTGAAAGCGGCAGTGAGTCACATTTTGCCCAAACTCTCCTCCAGTTTTCAAAATAACGCAAATATCCCAATTTCGAGGCCTGAGCCATATTTTGTAGCCAAATTCTGGCTCTCTGCACGTATTCGCAGTTAGAAATTAAATCTTTTTATACCCCACATATGCCAAGTACTGAAAACGGCGTTTGGTCACATTTGTCCCAAACATCCCTGCAGTTTCCAAAATATCCTAAATATCCCAATTTCGAGGCCTGAGCTATATTTTAGAGCCTAATTCTGGCTCTCTGCATGTATTCGCAGTTTGATATTTTGGCTTTTTATACCCAACATATGCCAAGTACTGAAAGCGGCAGTGAGTCACATTTTGCACAAACTCCCCTGCAGTTTTCAAAATATCCTAAACATCCCAATTTCGAGGCCTGAGCAATATTTTGGAGCCAAACTCTGGCTCTCTGCACGTATTCGCGTTTTGAAATTACGAATTTTTTATACCCAACATATGGGAAGGACTGAAAGCGGCGTTTGGTCACATTTGTCCCAAACCTTCCTTCAGTTTCCAAAATATCCCAAATATCCCAATATCGAGGCCTGACCCATATTTTGGAGCCAAATTCTGGCTCTTTGAACGTATTCGCAGTTTAATATTTCGACTTTTTATACCCAACATATGCCAAGTACTGAAAGCGGCAGTGAGTCAAATTTTGCACAAACTCCCCTGCAGTTTTCAAAATATCCAAACGTCCCAATTTTGAGGCCTGAGCCATATTTTGGAGCCAAATTCTGGCTCTCTGCACGTATTCGCAGTTTTAAATTACGACTTTTTATACCCAACATATGGCAAGTCCTGAAAACGGCAGTGAGTCACTTTTTGCACAAACTCTCCTGTAGTTTTCAAAATATCCCAAATATCCCAATTTCGAGGTCCTGAGCCATATTTTGGAGCCAAATTCTGGCTCTCTGCACGTATTCTCAGGTTGAAATTACGACTTATTATACCCAACATATGCCAAGTACTGAAAGAGGCAATGAGTCACATTTTGCACAAACTCCCCTGCATTTTTCTAAATATCCCAAACATCCAAATTTCAAGGCCTGAGCCATATTTTGGAGCCAAATTCAGTCTCTCTGCACGTATTTGCAGTTTAAAATTACGACTTTTTTATACCCAACATATGCGAAGTACTGAAAGCGGCGTTTGGTCACATTTGTCCCAAACCTCCCTCCAGTTTTCAAAATATCCCAAACATCCCAATTTCAAGGCCTGAGCCATATTTTGGAGCCAAATTCTGGCTCTATTCACGTATTCGCAGTTCGAAATTACGTCTTTTTATACCCAACATATGCCAAGTACTGAAAGCGGCGTTGGGTCACATTTGTCCCAAACCTCCCTCAAGTTTTCAAAATATCCCAAACATCCCAATTTCGAGGCCTGAGCCATATTTTGGAGGCAAATTCTGGTTCTCTGCACGTATTCGCAGTTTGATATTACGACTTTTTACACCCAACATATGCCAAGTCCTGAAAGCGGCAGTGAGTCACATTTTGCACAAATTTCCCTGCAGTTTTCGAAATATCCCAAATATCCCAATTTCGAGGCCTGAGCCATATTTTGGTGCCAAATTCTGGCTCTCTGCACGTATTCGCAGTTTGAAATTACGATTTTTATACCCAACATATGCGAAATACTGAAAGCGGCGTTTGGTCACATTTGTCCCAAATCTCCCTGCAGTTTTCAAAATATCCTAAATATCCCAATTTCGAGGCCTGAGCCGTAATTTGGAGCCAAATTCTGGCTCTATGCACGTATTCGCAGTTTGATATTACGAATTTTTATACCCAACATATGCCAAGTACTGAAAGCGGCAGTGAGTCACATTTTGCCCAAACTCTCCTCCAGTTTTCAAAATAACGCAAATATCCCAATTTCGAGGTCTGAGCCATATTTTGGAGCCAAATTCTCGCTCTCTGCACGTATTCGCAGTTAGAAAATACATCTTTTTATACCCAACATATGCCAAGTACTGAAAGCGGCGTTTAGTCACATTTGTTCCAAACATCCCTGCAGTTTTCAAAATATCCCAAATATCCCAATTTCGAGGCCTGAGCAATATTTTGGAGCCAAATTTTGGCTCTCTGCACGTATTCGCAGTTTGAAATTAGGACTTTTTTATACCCAACATACGCGAAGGACTAAAAGCGGCGTTTGGTCACATTTGTCCCAAACCTCCCTGCAGTTTTCAAAATATCCCAAATATCCCAATATCGAGGCCTGACCCATATTTTGGAGCCAAATTCTGGCTCTCTGCACGTATTCGCAGTTTGATATTTCGACTTTTTATACCCAACATATGCCAAGTACTGAAAGCGGCAGTGAGTCACATTTTGCACAAACTCCCCTGCAGTTTTCAAAATATCCCAAACGTCCCAATTTCGAGGCCTGAGCCCTATTTTGGAGCCAAATTCTGGCTCCTTGACGTATTCGCAGTTCGAAATTACGTCTTTTTATACCCAACATATGTCAAGTACTGAAAGCGGCGTTTGGTCACATTTGTCCCAAACCTCCCTGCAGTTTTCAAAATATCCCAAATATCCCAATATCGAGGCCTGACCCATATTTTGGAGCCAAATTCTGGCTCTCTGCACGTATTCGCAGTTTGATATTTCGACTTTTTATACCCAACATATGCCAAGTCCTGAAAGCGGCAGTGAGTCACATTTTGCACACACCCCCCTGCATTTTTCGAAATATCTGAAATATCCCAATTTCGAGGCCTGAGCCATATTTTGGAGCCAAATTCTGGCTCTCTGCACGTATTCGCAGTTCGAAATTACGTCTTTTTATACCCAACATATGTCAAGTACTGAAAGCGGCGTTTGGTCACATTTGTCCCAAATCTAACTGCAGTTTTCAAAATATCCAAAACATCCCAATATCGAGGCCTGAGCCATATTTTGGATCCAAATTCTGGCTCTCTGCACGTATTCGCAGTTTGATATTACGACTTTTTACACCCAACATATGCCAAGTCCTGAAAGCGGCAGAGTCACATTTTGCACAAATTCCCCTGCAGTTTTCGAAATATCCCAAATATCCCAAATTCGAGGCCTGAGCCATATTTTGGAGCCAAATTCTGGCTCTCTGCACGTATTCGCAGTTTGAAATTGCGATTTTTATACCCAACATATGCGAAGTACTGAAAGCGGCATTTGGTCATATTTGTCCCAAACCTCCCTGCAGTTTTCAAAATATCCTAAATATCTCAATTTCGAGGCCTGAGCCATATATTAGAGCCTAATTCTGGCTCTCTGCATGTATTCGCAGTTTGATATTATGGTTTTTTATACCCAACATATGCCAAGTACTGAAAGCGGCAGTGAGTCACATTTTGCCCAAACTCTCCTCCAGTTTTCAAAATAACGCAAATATCCCAATTTCGAGGCCTGAGCCATATTTTGTAGCCAAATTCTGGCTCTCTGCACGTATTCGCAGTTAGAAATTAAATCTTTTTATACCCCACATATGCCAAGTACTGAAAACGGCGTTTGGTCACATTTGTCCCAAACATCCCTGCAGTTTCCAAAATATCCTAAATATCCCAATTTCGAGGCCTGAGCTATATTTTAGAGCCTAATTCTGGCTCTCTGCATGTATTCGCAGTTTGATATTATGGCTTTTTATACCCAACATATGCCAAGTACTGAAAGCGGCAGTGAGTCACATTTTGCACAAACTCCCCTGCAGTTTTCAAAATATCCTAAACATCCCAATTTCGAGGCCTGAGCAATATTTTGGAGCCAAACTCTGGCTCTCTGCACGTATTCGCGTTTTGAAATTACGAATTTTTTATACCCAACATATGGGAAGGACTGAAAGCGGCGTTTGGTCACATTTGTCCCAAACCTTCCTTCAGTTTCCAAAATATCCCAAATATCCCAATATCGAGGCCTGACCCATATTTTGGAGCCAAATTCTGGCTCTTTGAACGTATTCGCAGTTTAATATTTCGACTTTTTATACCCAACATATGCCAAGTACTGAAAGCGGCAGTGAGTCAAATTTTGCACAAACTCCCCTGCAGTTTTCAAAATATCCAAACGTCCCAATTTTGAGGCCTGAGCCATATTTTGGAGCCAAATTCTGGCTCTCTGCACGTATTCGCAGTTTTAAATTACGACTTTTTATACCCAACATATGGCAAGTCCTGAAAACGGCAGTGAGTCACTTTTTGCACAAACTCTCCTGTAGTTTTCAAAATATCCCAAATATCCCAATTTCGAGGTCCTGAGCCATATTTTGGAGCCAAATTCTGGCTCTCTGCACGTATTCTCAGGTTGAAATTACGACTTATTATACCCAACATATGCCAAGTACTGAAAGAGGCAATGAGTCACATTTTGCACAAACTCCCCTGCATTTTTCTAAATATCCCAAACATCCAAATTTCAAGGCCTGAGCCATATTTTGGAGCCAAATTCAGTCTCTCTGCACGTATTTGCAGTTTAAAATTACGACTTTTTTATACCCAACATATGCGAAGTACTGAAAGCGGCGTTTGGTCACATTTGTCCCAAACCTCCCTCCAGTTTTCAAAATATCCCAAACATCCCAATTTCAAGGCCTGAGCCATATTTTGGAGCCAAATTCTGGCTCTATTCACGTATTCGCAGTTCGAAATTACGTCTTTTTATACCCAACATATGCCAAGTACTGAAAGCGGCGTTGGGTCACATTTGTCCCAAACCTCCCTCAAGTTTTCAAAATATCCCAAACATCCCAATTTCGAGGCCTGAGCCATATTTTGGAGGCAAATTCTGGTTCTCTGCACGTATTCGCAGTTTGATATTACGACTTTTTACACCCAACATATACCAAGTCCTGAAAGCGGCAGTGAGTCACATTTTGCACAAATTTCCCTGCAGTTTTCGAAATATCCCAAATATCCCAATTTCGAGGCCTGAGCCATATTTTGGTGCCAAATTCTGGCTCTCTGCACGTATTCGCAGTTTGAAATTACGATTTTTATACCCAACATATGCGAAATACTGAAAGCGGCGTTTGGTCACATTTGTCCCAAATATCCCTGCAGTTTTCAAAATATCCTAAATATCCCAATTTCGAGGCCTGAGCCGTAATTTGGAGCCAAATTCTGGCTCTATGCACGTATTCGCAGTTTGATATTACGAATTTTTATACCCAACATATGCCAAGTACTGAAAGCGGCAGTGAGTCACATTTTGCCCAAACTCTCCTCCAGTTTTCAAAATAACGCAAATATCCCAATTTCGAGGTCTGAGCCATATTTTGGAGCCAAATTCTCGCTCTCTGCACGTATTCGCAGTTAGAAAATACATCTTTTTATACCCAACATATGCCAAGTACTGAAAGCGGCGTTTAGTCACATTTGTTCCAAACATCCCTGCAGTTTTCAAAATATCCCAAATATCCCAATTTCGAGGCCTGAGCAATATTTTGGAGCCAAATTTTGGCTCTCTGCACGTATTCGCAGTTTGAAATTAGGACTTTTTTATACCCAACATACGCGAAGGACTAAAAGCGGCGTTTGGTCACATTTGTCCCAAACCTCCCTGCAGTTTTCAAAATATCCCAAATATCCCAATATCGAGGCCTGACCCATATTTTGGAGCCAAATTCTGGCTCTCTGCACGTATTCGCAGTTTGATATTTCGACTTTTTATACCCAACATATGCCAAGTACTGAAAGCGGCAGTGAGTCACATTTTGCACAAACTCCCCTGCAGTTTTCAAAATATCCCAAACGTCCCAATTTCGAGGCCTGAGCCCTATTTTGGAGCCAAATTCTGGCTCCTTGACGTATTCGCAGTTCGAAATTACGTCTTTTTATACCCAACATATGTCAAGTACTGAAAGCGGCGTTTGGTCACATTTGTCCCAAACCTCCCTGCAGTTTTCAAAATATCCCAAATATCCCAATATCGAGGCCTGACCCATATTTTGGAGCCAAATTCTGGCTCTCTGCACGTATTCGCAGTTTGATATTTCGACTTTTTATACCCAACATATGCCAAGTCCTGAAAGCGGCAGTGAGTCACATTTTGCACACACCCCCCTGCATTTTTCGAAATATCTGAAATATCCCAATTTCGAGGCCTGAGCCATATTTTGGAGCCAAATTCTGGCTCTCTGCACGTATTCGCAGCTCGAAATTACGTCTTTTTATACCCAACATATGTCAAGTACTGAAAGCGGCGTTTGGTCACATTTGTCCCAAATCTAACTGCAGTTTTCAAAATATCCAAAACATCCCAATATCGAGGCCTGAGCCATATTTTGGATCCAAATTCTGGCTCTCTGCACGTATTCGCAGTTTGATATTACGACTTTTTACACCCAACATATGCCAAGTCCTGAAAGCGGCAGAGTCACATTTTGCACAAATTCCCCTGCAGTTTTCGAAATATCCCAAATATCCCAAATTCGAGGCCTGAGCCATATTTTGGAGCCAAATTCTGGCTCTCTGCACGTATTCGCAGTTTGAAATTGCGATTTTTATACCCAACATATGCGAAGTACTGAAAGCGGCATTTGGTCATATTTGTCCCAAACCTCCCTGCAGTTTTCAAAATATCCTAAATATCTCAATTTCGAGGCCTGAGCCATATATTAGAGCCTAATTCTGGCTCTCTGCATGTATTCGCAGTTTGATATTATGGTTTTTTATACCCAACATATGCCAAGTACTGAAAGCGGCAGTGAGTCACATTTTGCCCAAACTCTCCTCCAGTTTTCAAAATAACGCAAATATCCCAATTTCGAGGCCTGAGCCATATTTTGTAGCCAAATTCTGGCTCTCTGCACGTATTCGCAGTTACAAATTAAATCTTTTTATACCCCACATATGCCAAGTACTGAAAACGGCGTTTGGTCACATTTGTCCCAAACATCCCTGCAGTTTCCAAAATATCCTAAATATCCCAATTTCGAGGCCTGAGCTATATTTTAGAGCCTAATTCTGGCTCTCTGCATGTATTCGCAGTTTGATATTATGGCTTTTTATACCCAACATATGCCAAGTACTGAAAGCGGCAGTGAGTCACATTTTGCACAAACTCCCCTGCAGTTTTCAAAATATCCTAAACATCCCAATTTCGAGGCCTGAGCAATATTTTGGAGCCAAACTCTGGCTCTCTGCACGTATTCGCGTTTTGAAATTACGAATTTTTTATACCCAACATATGGGAAGGACTGAAAGCGGCGTTTGGTCACATTTGTCCCAAACCTTCCTTCAGTTTCCAAAATATCCCAAATATCCCAATATCGAGGCCTGATCCATATTTTGGAGCCAAATTCTGGCTCTTTGCACGTATTCGCAGTTTAAAATTTCGACTTTTTATACCCAACATATGCCAAGTACTGAAAGCGGCAGTGAGTCAAATTTTGCACAAACTCCCCTGCAGTTTTCAAAAAATCCAAACGTCCCAATTTTGAGGCCTGAGCCATATTTTGGAGCCAAATTCTGGCTCTCTGCACGTATTCGCAGTTTTAAATTACGACTTTTTATACCCAACATATGGCAAGTCCTGAAAACGGCTGTGAGTCACTTTTTGCACAAACTCTCCTGTAGTTTTCAAAATATCCCAAATATCCCAATTTCGAGGTCCTGAGCCATATTTTGGAGCCAAATTCTGGCTCTCTGCACGTATTCTCAGGTTGAAATTACGACTTATTATACCCAACATATGCCAAGTACTGAAAGAGGCATTTTGCACAAACTCCCCTGCATTTTTCTAAATATCCCAAACATCCAAATTTCAAGGCCTGAGCCATATTTTGGAGCCAAATTCAGTCTCTCTGCACGTATTTGCAGTTTGAAATTACGACTTTTTTATACCCAACATATGCGAAGTACTGAAAGCGGCGTTTGGTCACATTTGTCCCAAACCTCCCTCCAGTTTTCAAAATATCCCAAACATCCCAATTTCAAGGCCTGAGCCATATTTTGGAGCCAAATTCTGGCTCTATTCACGTATTCGCAGTTCGAAATTACGTCTTTTTATACCCAACATATGCCAAGTACTGAAAGCGGCGTTGGGTCACATTTGTCCCAAACCTCCCTCAAGTTTTCAAAATATCCCAAACATCCCAATTTCGAGGCCTGAGCCATATTTTGGAGGCAAATTCTGGTTCTCTGCACGTATTCGCAGTTTGATATTACGAATTTTTACACCCAACATATGCCAAGTCCTGAAAGCGGCAGTGAGTCACATTTTGCACAAATTTCCCTGCAGTTTTCAAAATATCCTAAATATCCCAATTTCGAGGCCTGAGCCGTAATTTGGAGCCAAATTCTGGCTCTATGCACGTATTCGCAGTTTGATATTACGAATTTTTATACCCAACATATGCCAAGTACTGAAAGCGGCAGCGAGTCACATTTTGCCCAAACTCTCCTCCAGTTTTCAAAATAACGCAAATATCCCAATTTCGAGGTCTGAGCCATATTTTGGAGCCAAATTCTCGCTCTCTGCACGTATTCGCAGTTAGAAAATACATCTTTTTATACCCAACATATGCCAAGTACTGAAAGCGGCGTTTAGTCACATTTGTTCCAAACATCCCTGCAGTTTTCAAAATATCCCAAATATTCCAATTTCGAGGCCTGAGCCATATTTTGGAGCCAAATTCTGGCTCTATGCATGCATTCGCAGTTTGAAATTATGACTTTTTTATACCCAACATATGCGAAGTACTGAAAGCGGCGTTTAGTCACATTTGTCCCAATCCCCCCTGCAGTTTTCAAAATATCCCAAACATCCCAATTTCGAGGCCTGAGCAATATTTTGGAGCCAAATTTTGGCTCTCTGCACGTATTCGCAGTTTGAAATTAGGACTTTTTTATACCCAACATACGCGAAGGACTAAAAGCGGCATTTGGTCACATTTGTCCCAAACCTCCCTGCAGTTTTCAAAATATCCCAAATATCCCAATATCGAGGCCTGACCCATATTTTGGAGCCAAATTCTGGCTCTCTGCACGTATTCGCAGTTTGATATTTCGACTTTTTATACCCAACATATGCCAAGTACTGAAAGCGGCAGTGAGTCACATTTTGCTCAAACTCCCCTACAGTTTTCAAAATATCCCAAACATCCCAATTTCGAGGCCTGAGCCATATTTTGGAGCCAAATTCTTGCTCTCTGCACGTATTTGCAGTTTGAAATTACGGCTTTTTTATACCCAACATATGCGAAGTACTGAAAGCGGCGTTTGGTCACATTTGTTCCAAACATCCCTGCAGTTTTCAAAATATCCCAAATATCCCAATTTCGAGGCCTGAGCCATATTTTGGAGCCAAATTCTGGCTCTCTGCACGTATTCGCAGTTCGAAATTACGTCTTTTTATACCCAACATATGTCAAGTACTGAAAGCGGCGTTTAGTCACATTTGTCCCAAACCTCCTTGCAGTTTTCAAAATATCCCAAATATCCCAATTTCGAGGCCTGAGCCATATTTTGGAGCCAAATTATGGTTCTCTGCACGTATTTGCAGTTTGAAATTACGACTTTTTTTAAACCCAACATATGCAAAGTACTGAAAGCGGCGTTTGGTCACATTTGTCCCAAACTTTCCTGCAGTTTTCAAAATATCCCAAACATCCCAATATCGAGGCCTGACCCATATTTTGGAGCCAAATTCTGGCTCTTTCCACGTATTCGCAGTTTGATATTACGACTTTTTATACCCAACATATGCCAAGTCCTGAAAGCGGCAGTGAGTCACATTTTGCACACACTCCCCTGTAGTTTTCGAAATATATGAAATATCCCAATTTCGAGGCCTGAGCCATATTTTGGAGCCAAATTCTGGATCTCTGCACGTATTCGCAGTTTGATATTACGACTTTTTATACCCAACATATGCCAAGTCCTGAAAGCGGCAGTGAGTCACATTTTGCCCAAACTCTCCTCCAGTTTTCAAAATAACGCAAATATCCCAATTTCGAGGCCTGAGCCATATTTTGCAGCCAAATTCTGGCTCTCTGCACGTATTCGCAGTTAGAAATTATATCTTTTTATACCTCACATATGCCAAGTACTGAAAACGGCGTTTGGTCACATTTGTCCCAAACATCCCTGCAGTTTCCAAAATATCCCAAATATCCCAATTTCGAGGCCTGAGCCATATTTTAGAACCTAATTCTGGCTCTCTGCATGTATTCGCAGTTTGATATTATGGCTTTTTATACCCAACATATGCCAAGTACTGAAAGCGGCAGTGAGTCACATTTTGCACAAACTCCCCTGCAGTTTTCAAAATATCCTAAACATCCCAATTTCGAGGCCTGAGCAATATTTTGGAGCCAAACTCTGGCTCTCTGCACGTATTCGCGGTTTGAAATTACGAATTTTTTATACCCAACATATGGGAAGGACTGAAAGCGGCGTTTGGTCACATAAGTCCCAAACCTCCCTTCAGTTTCCAAAATATCCCAAATATCCCAATATCGAGGCCTGACCCATATTTTGGAGCCAAATTCTGGCTCTTTGCACGTATTCGCAGTTTAATATTTCGACTTTTTATACCCAACATATGCCAAGTACTGAAAGCGGCAGTGAGTCAAATTTTGCACAAACTCCCCTGCAGTTTTCAAAATATCCAAACGTCCCAATTTTGAGGTCTGAGCCATATTTTGGAGCCAAATTCTGGCTCTCTGCACGTATTCGCAGTTTTAAATTACGACTTTTTATACCCAACATATGGCAAGTCCTGAAAACGGCAGTGAGTCACTTTTTGCACAAACTCTCCTGTAGTTTTCAAAATATCCCAAATATCCCAATTTCGAGGTCCTGAGCCATATTTTGGAGCCAAATTCTGGCTCTCTGCACGTATTCTCAGGTTGAAATTACGACTTATTATACCCAACATATGCCAAGTACTGAAAGAGGCAATGAGTCACATTTTGCACAAACTCCCCTGCATTTTTCTAAATATCCCAAACATCCAAATTTCAAGGCCTGAGCCATATTTTGGAGCCAAATTCAGTCTCTCTGCACGTATTTGCAGTTTGAAATTACGACTTTTTTATACCCAACATATGCGAAGTACTGAAAGCGGCGTTTGGTCACATTTGTCCCAAACCTCCTTCCAGTTTTCAAAATATCCCAAACATCCCAATTTCAAGGCCTGAGCCATATTTTGGAGCCAAATTCTGGCTCTATTCACGTATTCGCAGTTCGAAATTACGTCTTTTTATACCCAACATATGCCAAGTACTGAAAGCGGCGTTGGGTCACATTTGTCCCAAACCTCCCTCAAGTTTTCAAAATATCCCAAACATCCCAATTTCGAGGCCTGAGCCATATTTTGGAGGCAAATTCTGGTTCTCTGCACGTATTCGCAGTTTGATATTACGAATTTTTACACCCAACATATGCCAAGTCCTGAAAGCGGCAGTGAGTCACATTTTGCACAAATTTCCCTGCAGTTTTCAAAATATCCTAAATATCCCAATTTCGAGGCCTGAGCCGTAATTTGGAGCCAAATTCTGGCTCTATGCACGTATTCGCAGTTTGATATTACGAATTTTTATACCCAACATATGCCAAGTACTGAAAGCGGCAGCGAGTCACATTTTGCCCAAACTCTCCTCCAGTTTTCAAAATAACGCAAATATCCCAATTTCGAGGTCTGAGCCATATTTTGGAGCCAAATTCTCGCTCTCTGCACGTATTCGCAGTTAGAAAATACATCTTTTTATACCCAACATATGCCAAGTACTGAAAGCGGCGTTTAGTCACATTTGTTCCAAACATCCCTGCAGTTTTCAAAATATCCCAAATATTCCAATTTCGAGGCCTGAGCCATATTTTGGAGCCAAATTCTGGCTCTATGCATGCATTCGCAGTTTGAAATTATGACTTTTTTATACCCAACATATGCGAAGTACTGAAAGCGGCGTTTAGTCACATTTGTCCCAATCCCCCCTGCAGTTTTCAAAATATCCCAAACATCCCAATTTCGAGGCCTGAGCAATATTTTGGAGCCAAATTTTGGCTCTCTGCACGTATTCGCAGTTTGAAATTAGGACTTTTTTATACCCAACATACGCGAAGGACTAAAAGCGGCATTTGGTCACATTTGTCCCAAACCTCCCTGCAGTTTTCAAAATATCCCAAATATCCCAATATCGAGGCCTGACCCATATTTTGGAGCCAAATTCTGGCTCTCTGCACGTATTCGCAGTTTGATATTTCGACTTTTTATACCCAACATATGCCAAGTACTGAAAGCGGCAGTGAGTCACATTTTGCTCAAACTCCCCTACAGTTTTCAAAATATCCCAAACATCCCAATTTCGAGGCCTGAGCCATATTTTGGAGCCAAATTCTTGCTCTCTGCACGTATTTGCAGTTTGAAATTACGGCTTTTTTATACCCAACATATGCGAAGTACTGAAAGCGGCGTTTGGTCACATTTGTTCCAAACATCCCTGCAGTTTTCAAAATATCCCAAATATCCCAATTTCGAGGCCTGAGCCATATTTTGGAGCCAAATTCTGGCTCTCTGCACGTATTCGCAGTTCGAAATTACGTCTTTTTATACCCAACATATGTCAAGTACTGAAAGCGGCGTTTAGTCACATTTGTCCCAAACCTCCTTGCAGTTTTCAAAATATCCCAAATATCCCAATTTCGAGGCCTGAGCCATATTTTGGAGCCAAATTATGGTTCTCTGCACGTATTTGCATTTTGAAATTACGACTTTTTTTAAACCCAACATATGCAAAGTACTGAAAGCGGCGTTTGGTCACATTTGTCCCAAACTTTCCTGCAGTTTTCAAAATATCCCAAACATCCCAATATCGAGGCCTGACCCATATTTTGGAGCCAAATTCTGGCTCTTTCCACGTATTCGCAGTTTGATATTACGACTTTTTATACCCAACATATGCCAAGTCCTGAAAGCGGCAGTGAGTCACATTTTGCACACACTCCCCTGTAGTTTTCGAAATATATGAAATATCCCAATTTCGAGGCCTGAGCCATATTTTGGAGCCAAATTCTGGATCTCTGCACGTATTCGCAGTTTGATATTACGACTTTTTATACCCAACATATGCCAAGTCCTGAAAGCGGCAGTGAGTCACATTTTGCCCAAACTCTCCTCCAGTTTTCAAAATAACGCAAATATCCCAATTTCGAGGCCTGAGCCATATTTTGCAGCCAAATTCTGGCTCTCTGCACGTATTCGCAGTTAGAAATTATATCTTTTTATACCTCACATATGCCAAGTACTGAAAACGGCGTTTGGTCACATTTGTCCCAAACATCCCTGCAGTTTCCAAAATATCCCAAATATCCCAATTTCGAGGCCTGAGCCATATTTTAGAACCTAATTCTGGCTCTCTGCATGTATTCGCAGTTTGATATTATGGCTTTTTATACCCAACATATGCCAAGTACTGAAAGCGGCAGTGAGTCACATTTTGCACAAACTCCCCTGCAGTTTTCAAAATATCCTAAACATCCCAATTTCGAGGCCTGAGCAATATTTTGGAGCCAAACTCTGGCTCTCTGCACGTATTCGCGGTTTGAAATTACGAATTTTTTATACCCAACATATGGGAAGGACTGAAAGCGGCGTTTGGTCACATAAGTCCCAAACCTCCCTTCAGTTTCCAAAATATCCCAAATATCCCAATATCGAGGCCTGACCCATATTTTGGAGCCAAATTCTGGCTCTTTGCACGTATTCGCAGTTTAATATTTCGACTTTTTATACCCAACATATGCCAAGTACTGAAAGCGGCAGTGAGTCAAATTTTGCACAAACTCCCCTGCAGTTTTCAAAATATCCAAACGTCCCAATTTTGAGGCCTGAGCCATATTTTGGAGCCAAATTCTGGCTCTCTGCACGTATTCGCAGTTTTAAATTACGACTTTTTATACCCAACATATGGCAAGTCCTGAAAACGGCAGTGAGTCACTTTTTGCACAAACTCTCCTGTAGTTTTCAAAATATCCCAAATATCCCAATTTCGAGGTCCTGAGCCATATTTTGGAGCCAAATTCTGGCTCTCTGCACGTATTCTCAGGTTGAAATTACGACTTATTATACCCAACATATGCCAAGTACTGAAAGAGGCAATGAGTCACATTTTGCACAAACTCCCCTGCATTTTTCTAAATATCCCAAACATCCAAATTTCAAGGCCTGAGCCATATTTTGGAGCCAAATTCAGTCTCTCTGCACGTATTTGCAGTTTGAAATTACGACTTTTTTATACCCAACATATGCGAAGTACTGAAAGCGGCGTTTGGTCACATTTGTCCCAAACCTCCTTCCAGTTTTCAAAATATCCCAAACATCCCAATTTCAAGGCCTGAGCCATATTTTGGAGCCAAATTCTGGCTCTATTCACGTATTCGCAGTTCGAAATTACGTCTTTTTATACCCAACATATGCCAAGTACTGAAAGCGGCGTTGGGTCACATTTGTCCCAAACCTCCCTCAAGTTTTCAAAATATCCCAAACATCCCAATTTCGAGGCCTTAGCCATATTTTGGTGCCAAATTCTGGCTCTCTGCATATATTCGCAGTTTGAAATTACGATTTTTATACCCAACATATGCGAAATACTGAAAGCGGCGTTTGGTCACATTTGTCCCAAACCTCCCTGCAGTTTTCAAAATATCCCAAACATCCCAATTTCGAGGCCTGAGCTATAATTTGGAGCCAAATTCTGGCTCTATGCACGTATTCGCAGTTTGAAATTACGACTTTTTATACCCAACATATGCCAAGTCCTGAAAGCGGCAGTGAGTCACATTTTGAACAAACTCCCCTGCAGTTTTCAAAATATCCCAAATATCCCAATTTCGAGGCCTGAGCCATATTATGGAGCCAAATTCAGGCTCTTTGCATGTATTCGCAGTTTGAAATTGCAACTTTTTTATACCAACATATGGCAAGTACTGAAAGCGGCTTTCGGTCACATTTGTCCCAAACCTCCCTGCAGTTTTCAAAATATCCCAAACATCCCAATTTCGAGGCCTGAGCTATAATTTGGAGCCAAATTCTGGCTCTATGCACGTATTCGCAGTTTGATATTACGAATTTTTATACCCAACATATGCCAAGTCCTGAAAGCGGCAGAGTCACATTTTGCACAAACTTGCCTGCAGTTTTCGAAATATCCCAAGTAACCCAATTTCGAGGCCTGAGCCATATTTTGGAGCCAAATTTTGGCTCTCTGCACGTATTCGCAGTTTGAAATTACGACTTTTTTACACCCAACATATGCCAAGTACTGAAAGCGGCAGTGAGTCACATTTTGCACAAACTTGCCTGCAGTTTTCAAAATATCCCAAACATCCCAATTTCGAGGCCTGAGAAATATTTTGGAGCCAAATTTTGGCTCTCTGCACGTATTCGCAGTTTGAAATTACGACTTTTTTACACCCAACATATGCGAAGGCCTGAAAGCGGCGTTTGGTCACATTTGTCCCAAACCTCCCTGCAGTTTTCAAAATATCCCAAATATCCCAATATCGAAACCTGACCCATATTTTGGAGCCAAATTCTGGCTCTTTGCACGTATTCGCAGTTTGATATTACGAATTTTTATACCCAACATATGCCAAGAACTGAAAGCGGCAGTGAGTCATATTTTGCCCAAACTCCCCTCCAGTTTTCAAAATAACGCAAATATCCCAATTTCTAGGTCTGAGCAATATTTTGGAGCCAAATTCTGGCTCTCTGCACGTATTCGCAGTTAGAAATTACATCTTTTTATACCCAACATATGTCAAGTACTGAAAGCGGCGTTTTGTCACATTTGTCCCAAACCTCCCTTCAGTTTTCAAAATATCCCAAACATCCCAATTTCGAGGCCTGAGCCATATTTTGGAGACAAATTCCGGCTCTATGCACGTATTCGCAGTTTGATATTACGACTTTTTATACCCAACATATGCCAAGTCCTGAAAGCTGCAGATAGTCACTTTTTGCACAAACTCCCCTGCAGTTTTCGAAATATCCCAAATATCCCAGTTTCGAGGCCTGAGCCATATTTTGGAGTCAAATTCTGGATCTCTGCACGTTTTCGCAGTTTGAAATTGCGACTCTTTTATACCCAACATTTGCCAAGTACTGAAAGCGGCAGTGAGTGACATTTTGCCCAAACTCCCCTCCAGTTTTCGAAATAACGCAAATATACCAATTTCGAGGCCTGAGCCATATTTTGGAGCCAAATTCTGGCTCTCTGCACGTATTCACAGTTAGAAATTACATCTTTTTATACCCAACATATGCCAAGTACTGAAAGCGTGCATTTGGTCACATTTGTTCCAAACATCCCTGCAGTTTTCAAAATATCCCAAATATCCCAATTTCGAGACCTGACCCATATTTTGGAGCCAAATTCTGGCTCTCTGCACGTATTCGCAGTTCGAAATTACGTCTTTTTATACGCAACATATGCCAAGTATTGAAAGCGGCGTTTAGTCACATTTGTCCCAAATCTCCCCGGAGTTTTCAAAATATCCCAAACATCCCAATTTCGAGGCCTGAGCCATATTTTGAAGCCAAATTCTGGCTCTATGCACGTATTCGCAGTTTGAAATTACGACTTTTTTATACCCAACATATGCGAAGTACTGAAAGCGGCGTTTAGTCACATTTGTCCCAATCCCCCCTGCAGTTTTCAAAATATCCCAAACATCCCAATTTCGAGGACTGAGCCATATTTTGGAGCCAAATTCTAGCTTTCTGCACGTATTCGCAGTTTGAAATTACGAATTTTATACCCAACATATGCGAATTACTGAAAGCGGCGTTTGGTCACATTTGTCCCAAACCTCTCTGCAGTTTTCAAAATATCCTACATATCCCAATTTCGAGGCCCGAGCCATATTTTGGAGCCAAATTCAGGATCTCTGCACGTATTCACAGTTTAAAATTACGAATTTTTATACCCAACATATGCCATGTCCTGAAAGCGGCAGTGAGTCATATTTTGCACAAACTCCCCTGCAGTTTTCAAAATATCCCAAATATCCCAATTACGAGGCCTGAGCCATATTATGGAGCCAAATTCAGGCTCTTTGCACGTATTCGCAATTCGAAATTACGTCTTTTTATACCGAACATATGCCAAGTACTGAAAGCGGGGTTTAGTCACATTTGTCCGAAACCTCCCCGCAGTTTTCAAAATATCCCAAATATCCCAATTTCGAGGCCTGAGCCATACTTTGGAGCCAAATTCTGGCTCTCTGCATGTATTCGGGGTTTGATATTACGACTTTTTATACCCAACATATGCCAAGTACTGAAAGCGGCAGTGTAGTCACATTTTGCACAAACTCCCCTGCAGTTTTCAAAATATCCCAAATATCCCAATTTCGAGGCCTGAGCCATATTTTGGAGCCAAATTATGGCTCTCTGCACGTATTTGGAGTTTGAAATTACGACTTTTTTTAAACCCAACATATGCAAAGTACTGAAAGCGGCGTTTGGTCACATTTGTCCCAAACATTCCTGCAGTTTTCAAAATATCCCAAACATCCCAATATCGAGGCCTGACCCATATTTTGGAGCCAAATTCTGGCTCTTTCCACGTATTCGCAGTTTGATATTACGACTTTTTATACCCAACATATGCCAAGTCCTGAAAGCGGCAGTGAGTCACATTTTGCACACACTCCCCTGCATTTTTCGAAATATCTGAAATATCCCAATTTCGAGGCCTGAGCCATATTTTGGAGCCAAATTCTGGCTCTCTGCACGTATTCGCAGTTCGAAATTACGTCTTTTTATACCCAACATATGTCAAGTACTGAAAGCGGCGTTTGGTCACATTTGTCCCAAATCTAACTGCAGTTTTCAAAATATCCCAAACATCCCAATATCGAGGCCTGAGCCATATTTTGGATCCAAATTCTGGCTCTCTGCACGTATTCGCAGTTTGATATTATGACTTTTTACACCCAACATATGCCAAGTCCTGAAAGCGGCAGAGTCACATTTTGCACAAATTCCCCTGCAGTTTTCGAAATATCCCAAATATCCCAATTTCGAGGCCTGAGCCATATTTTGGAGCCAAATTCTGGCTCTCTGCACGTATTCGCAGTTTGAAATTGCGATTTTTATACCCAACATATGCGAAGTACTGAAAGCGGCATTTGGTCACATTTGTCCCAAACCTCCCTGCAGTTTTCAAAATATCCTAAATATCCCAATTTCGAGGCCTGAGCCATATTTTAGAGCCTAATTCTGGCTCTCTGCATGTATTCGCAGTTTGATATTATGGCTTTTTATACCCAACATATGCCAAGTACTGAAAGCGGCAGTGAGTCACATTTTGCCCAAACTCTCCTCCAGTTTTCAAAATAACGCAAATATCCCAATTTCGAGGCCTGAGCCATATTTTGTAGCCAAATTCTGGCTCTCTGCACGTATTCGCAGTTAGAAATTAAATCTTTTTATAACCCACATATGCCAAGTACTGAAAACGGCGTTTGGTCACATTTGTCCCAAACATCCCTGCAGTTTCCAAAATATCCTAAATATCCCAATTTCGAGGCCTGAGCCATATTTTAGAGCCTAATTCTGGCTCTCTGCATGTATTCGCAGTTTGATATTATGGCTTTTTATACCCAACATATGCCAAGTACTGAAAGCGGCAGTGAGTCACATTTTGCACAAACTCCCCTGCAGTTTTCAAAATATCCTAAACATCCCAATTTCGAGGCCTGAGCAATATTTTGGGGCCAAACTCTGGCTCTCTGCACGTATTCGCGGTTTGAAATTACGAATTTTTTATACCCAACATATGGGAAGGACTGAAAGCGGCGTTTGGTCACATTTGTCCCAAACCTCCCTTCAGTTTCCAAAATATCCCAAATATCCCAATATCGAGGCCTGACCCATATTTTGGAGCCAAATTCTGGCACTTTGCACGTATTCGCAGTTTAATATTTCGACTTTTTATACCCAACATATGCCAAGTACTGAAAGCGGCAGTGAGTCAAATTTTGCACAAACTCCCCTGCAGTTTTCAAAATATCCAAACGTCCCAATTTTGAGGCCTGAGCCATATTTTGGAGCCAAATTCTGGCTCTCTGCACGTATTCGCAGTTTTAAATTACGACTTTTTATACCCAACATATGGCAAGTCCTGAAAACGGCAGTGAGTCACTTTTTGCACAAACTCTCCTGTAGTTTTCAAAATATCCCAAATATCCTAATTTCGAGGTCCTGAGCCATATTTTGGAGCCAAATTCTGGCTCTCTGCACGTATTCTCAGGTTGAAATTACGACTTATTATACCCAACATATGCCAAGTACTGAAAGAGGCAATGAGTCACATTTTGCACAAACTCCCCTGCATTTTTCTAAATATCCCAAACATCCAAATTTCAAGGCCTGAGCCATATTTTGGAGCCAAATTCAGTCTCTCTGCACGTATTTGCAGTTTGAAATTACGACTTTTTTATACCCAACATATGCGAAGTACTGAAAGCGGCGTTTGGTCACATTTGTCCCAAACCTCCCTCCAGTTTTCAAAATATCCCAAACATCCCAATTTAAAGGCCTGAGCCATATTTTGGAGCCAAATTCTGGCTCTATTCACGTATTCGCAGTTCGAAATTACGTCTTTTTATACCCAACATATGCCAAGTACTGAAAGCGGCGTTGGGTCACATTTGTCCCAAACCTCCCTCAAGTTTTCAAAATATCCCAAACATCCCAATTTCGAGGCCTGAGCCATATTTTGGAGGCAAATTCTGGTTCTCTGCACGTATTCGCAGTTTGATATTACGACTTTTTACACCCAACATATGCCAAGTCCTGAAAGCGGCAGTGAGTCACATTTTGCACAAATTTCCCTGCAGTTTTCGAAATATCCCAAATATCCCAATTTCGAGGCCTGAGCCATATTTTGGTGCCAAATTCTGGCTCTCTGCACGTATTCGCAGTTTGAAATTACGATTTTTATACCCAACATATGTGAAATACTGAAAGCGGCGTTTGGTCACATTTGTCCCAAACCTCCCTGCAGTTTTCAAAATATCCTAAATATCCCAATTTCGAGGCCTGAGCCGTAATTTGGAGCCAAATTCTGGCTCTATGCACGTATTCGCAGTTTGATATTACGAATTTTTATACCCAACATATGCCAAGTACTGAAAGCGGCAGTGAGTCACATTTTGCCCAAACTCTCCTCCAGTTTTCAAAATAACGCAAATATCCCAATTTCGAGGTCTGAGCCATATTTTGGAGCCAAATTCTCGCTCTCTGCACGTATTCGCAGTTAGAAAATACATCTTTTTATACCCAACATATGCCAAGTACTGAAAGTGGCGTTTAGTCACATTTGTTCCAAACATCCCTGCAGTTTTCAAAATATCCCAAATATTCCAATTTCGAGGCCTGAGCCATATTTTGGAGCCAAATTCTGGCTCTATGCATGCATTCGCAGTTTGAAATTATGACTTTTTTATACCCAACATATGCGAAGTACTGAAAGCGGCGTTTAGTCACATTTGTCCCAATCCCCCCTGCAGTTTTCAAATTATCCCAAACATCCCAATTTCGAGGCCTGAGCAATATTTTGGAGCCAAATTTTGGCTCTCTGCACGTATTCGCAGTTTGAAATTAGGACTTTTTTATACCCAACATACGCGAAGGACTAAAAGCGGCATTTGGTCACATTTGTCCCAAACCTCCCTGCAGTTTTCAAAATATCCCAAATATCCCAATATCGAGGCCTGACCCATATTTTGGAGCCAAATTCTGGCTCTCTGCACGTATTCGCAGTTTGATATTTCGACTTTTTATACCCAACATATGCCAAGTACTGAAAGCGGCAGTGAGTCACATTTTGCACAAACTCCCCTGCAGTTTTCAAAATATCCCAAACGTCCCAATTTCGAGGCCTGAGCCCTATTTTGGAGCCAAATTCTGGCTCCCTGACGTATTCGCAGTTTTAAATTACGACTTTTTATACCCAACAATTCCTGAAAACGGCAGTGAGTCACATTTTGCTCAAACTCCCCTACAGTTTTCAAAATATCCCAAACATCCCAATTTCGAGGCCTGAGCCATATTTTGGAGCCAAATTCTTGCTCTCTGCACGTATTTGCAGTTTGAAATTACGGCTTTTTTATACCCAACATATGCGAAGTACTGAAAGCGGCGTTTGGTCACATTTGTTCCAAACATCCCTGCAGTTTTCAAAATATCCCAAATATCCCAATTTCGAGGCCTGAGCCATATTTTGGAGCCAAATTCTGGCTCTCTGCACGTATTCGCAGTACGAAATTACGTCTTTTTATACCCAACATATGTCAAGTACTGAAAGCGGCGTTTAGTCACATTTGTCCCAAACCTCCTTGCAGTTTTCAAAATATCCCAAATATCCCAATTTCGAGGCCTGAGCCATATTTTGGAGCCAAATTATGGCTCTCTGCACGTATTTGCAGTTTGAAATTACGACTTTTTTTAAACCCAACATATGCAAAGTACTGAAAGCGGCGTTGGGTCACATTTGTCCCAAACCTCCCTCAAGTTTTCAAAATATCCTAAACATCCCAATTTCGAGGCCTGAGCTATAATTTGGAGCCAAATTCTGGCTCTATGCACGTATTCGCAGTTTGAAATTACGACTTTTTATACCCAACAGATGCCAAGTCCTGAAAGCGGCAGTGAGTCACATTTTGCACAAACTCCCCTGAAGTTTTCAAAATATCCCAAATATCCCAATTTCGAGGCCTGAGCCATATTATGGAGCCAAATTCAGGCTCTTTGCATGTATTCGCAGTTTGAAATTGCAACTTTTTTATACCAACATATGGCAAGTACTGAAAGCGGCTTTCGGTCACATTTGTCCCAAACCTCCCTGCAGTTTTCAAAATATCCCAAACATCCCAATTTCGAGGCCTGAGCTATAATTTGGAGCCAAATTCTGGCTCTATGCACGTATTCGCAGTTTGATATTACGAATTTTTATACCCAACATATGCCAAGTCCTGAAAGCGGCAGAGTCACATTTTGCACAAACTTGCCTGCAGTTTTCGAAATATCCCAAGTAACCCAATTTCGAGGCCTGAGCCATATTTTGGAGCCAACTTTTGGATCTCTGCACGTATTCGCAGTTTGAAATTGCGACTTTTTTATTCCCAACATATGCCAAGTACTGAAAGCGGCAGTGAGTCACATTTTGCACAAACTTGCCTGCAGTTTTCAAAAAATCCCAAACATCCCAATTTCGAGGCCTGAGCAATATTTTGGAGCCAAATTTTGGCTCTCTGCACGTATTCGCAGTTTGAAATTACGACTTTTTTACACCCAACATATGCGAAGGCCTGAAAGCGGCGTTTGGTCACATTTGTCCCAAACCTCCCTGCAGTTTTCAAAATAACCCAAATATCCCAATATCGAAACCTGACCCATATTTTGGAGCCAAATTCTGGCTCTTTGCACGTATTCGCAGTTTGATATTACGAATTTTTATACCCAACATATGCCAAGAACTGAAAGCGGCAGTGAGTCATATTTTGCCCAAACTCCCCTCCAGTTTTCAAAATAACGCAAATATCCCAATTTCTAGGTCTGAGCAATATTTTGGAGCCAAATTCTGGCTCTCTGCACGTATTCGCAGTTAGAAATTACATCTTTTTATACCCAACATGTGTCAAGTACTGAAAGCGGCGTTTTGTCACATTTGTCCCAAACCTCCCTTCAGTTTTCAAAATATCCCAAACATCCCAATTTCGAGGCCTGAGCCATATTTTGGAGCCAAATTCCGGCTCTATGCACGTATTCGCAGTTTGATATTACGACTTTTTATACCCAACATATGCCAAGTCCTGAAAGCTGCAGATAGTCACATTTTGCACAAACTCCCCTGCAGTTTTCGAAATATCCCAAATATCCCAGTTTCGAGGCCTGAGCCATATTTTGGAGTCAAATTCTGGATCTCTGCACTTTTTCGCAGTTTGAAATTGCGACTCTTTTATACCCAACATTTGCCAAGTACTGAAAGCGGCAGTGAGTGACATTTTGCCCAAACTCCCCTCCAGTTTTCGAAATAACGCAAATATACCAATTTCGAGGCCTGAGCCATATTTTGGAGCCAAATTCTGGCTCTCTGCACGTATTCACAGTTAGAAATTACATCTTTTTATACCCAACATATGCCAAGTACTGAAAGCGTGCATTTGGTCACATTTGTTCCAAACATCCCTGCAGTTTTCAAAATATCCCAAATATCCCAATTTCGAGACCTGACCCATATTTTGGAGCCAAATTCTGGCTCTCTGCACGTATTCGCAGTTCGAAATTACGTCTTTTTATACGCAACATATGCCAAGTACTGATAGCGGCGTTTAGTCACATTTGTCCCAAATCTCCCCGGAGTTTTCAAAATATCCCAAACATCCCAATTTCGAGGCCTGAGCCATATTTTGAAGCCAAATTCTGGCTCTATGCACGTATTCGCAGTTTGAAATTACGACTTTTTTATACCCAACATATGCGAAGTACTGAAAGCGGCGTTTAGTCACATTTGTCCCAATCCCCCCTGCAGTTTTCAAAATATCCCAAACATCCCAATTTCGAGGACTGAGCCATATTTTGGAGCCAAATTCTAGCTTTCTGCACGTATTCGCAGTTTGAAATTACGAATTTTATACCCAACATATGCGAATTACTGAAAGCGGCGTTTGGTCACATTTGTCCCAAACCTCTCTGCAGTTTTCAAAATATCCTACATATCCCAATTTCGAGGCCCGAGCCATATTTTGGAGCCAAATTCAGGATCTCTGCACGTATTCACAGTTTAAAATTACGACTTTTTATACAGAACATATGCCATGTCCTGAAAGCGGCAGTGAGTCATATTTTGCACAAACTCCCCTGCAGTTTTCAAAATATCCCAAATATCCCAATTACGAGGCCTGAGCCATATTATGGAGCCAAATTCAGGCTCTTTGCACGTATTCGCAATTCGAAATTACGTCTTTTTATACCGAACATATGCCAAGTACTGAAAGCGGGGTTTAGTCACATTTGTCCGAAACCTTCCCGCAGTTTTCAAAATATCCCAAATATCCCAATTTCGAGGCCTGAGCCATACTTTGGAGCCAAATTCTGGCTCTCTGCATGTATTCGGGGTTTGATATTACGACTTTTTATACCCAACATATGCCAAGTACTGAAAGCGGCAGTGTAGTCACATTTTGCACAAACTCCCCTGCAATTTTCAAAATATCCCAAACATCCGAATTTCGAGGCCTGAGCAATATTTTGGAGACAAATTTTGGCTCTCTGCACGTATTCGCAGTTTGAAATTACGACTTTTTTACACCCAACATATGCGAAGGACTGAAAGCAGCGTTTGGTCACATTTGTCCAAAACCTCTCTGCAGTTTTCAAAATATCCCAAATATCCCAATATCGAGGCCTGACCCATATTTTGGAGCCAAATTCTGGCTCTTTGCACGTATTCGCAGTTTGATATTACGACTTTTTATACCCAACATATGCCAAGTACTGAAAGCGGCAGTGAGTCACATTTTGCACAAACTCCCCTGCAGTTTTCAAAATATCTCAAACGTCCTAATTTCGAGGCCTGAGCCATATTTTGGAGCCAAATTCAGGCTCTCTGACGTATTCGCATTTTTAAATTACGACTTTTTATACCCAGAAGGGAGCCGGTCGGCCGAGCGGACAGCACACTGGACTTGTGATCCTCTGGTCCTGGGTTCGATCCCTGGCGCCGGCGAGAAACAATGGGCAGAGTTTCTTTCACCCTATGTCCCTGTTACCTAGCAGTAAAATAGGTACCTGGGTGTTAGTCAGCTGTCATGGGCTGCTTCTTGGGGGTGAAGGCCTGGTCGAAGACCGGGCCGCGGGGACACTAAAAGCCCCGAAATCATCTCTAGATAACCTCTAGATAACCCAACATATGCCAAGTCCTGAAAACGGCAGTGAGTCACATTTTGAACAAACTCCCCTGCAGTTTTCAAAATATCCCAAACATCCCAATTTCGAGGCACGAACCATATTTTGGAGCCAAATTCTGGCTCTCTGCACGTATTTGCAGTTTGAAATTACGGCATTTTTATACCCAACATATGCGAAGTACTGAAAGCGGCGTTTGGTCACATTTGTCCCAAACTTTCCTGCAGTTTTCAAAATATCCCAAACATCCCAATATCAAGGCCTGAGCTATATTTTGGAGCCAAATTCTGGCTCTATGCACGTATTCGCAGTTTGAAATAACGACTTTTTATACCCAACATATGCCAAGTACCGAAAGCGGCGTTTGGTAACATTTGTCCCAAATCTAACTGCAGTTTTCAAAATATCCCAAACATCCCAATATCGTGGCCTGAGCCATATTTTGGAACCAAATTCAGGCTCTCTGCACGTATTCGCAGTTTGAAATAACGACTTTTTATACCCAACATATGCCAAGTACTGAAAGCGGCTTTTGGTCACATTTGTCCCAAACCTCCCTGCAGTTTTCAAAATATCCCAAACATCGCAATTTCGAGGCCTGAGCCATAATTTGGAGCCAAATTCTGGCTCTATGCACGTATTAGCAGTTTTAAATAACATCTTTTTATACCCAATATATGTCAAGTACTGAAAGCGGCAGTGAGTTACATTTTGCACAAACTCCCCTGCAGTTTTCGAAATATCCCAAATAACCCAATTTCGAGGCCTGAGCCATATTTTGGAGCCAAATTCTGGATCTCTGCACGTATTCGCAGTTTGAAATTGCGAATTTTTTATACCCAACATATGCCAAGTACTGAAAGCGGCAGTGAGTCACATTTTGCCCAAACTCCCCTCCAGTTTTCAAAATAACGCAAATATCCCAATTTCGAGGTCTGAGCCATATTTTGGAGCCAAATTCTGGCTCTCTGCACGTATTCGCAGTTTTAAATAACATCTTTTTATACCCAACATATGTCAAGTACTGAAAGCGGCGTTTGGTCACATTTGTCCCAAACCTCCCTTCAGTTTTCAAAATATCATAAACATCCCAATTTTGAGGTCTGAGCCATATTTTGGAGCCAAATTCTTGCTCTCTGCACGTATTCGCAGTTTGAAATAACGACTTTTTATACCCAATATATGCCAAGTACTGAAAGCGGCGTTTTGGTCACATTTGTCCCAAATCTAACTGCAGTTTTCAAAATATCCCAAACATCCCAATATCGATGCCTGAGCCATATTTTGGAGCCAAATTCTGGCTCTCTGCACGTATTCGCAGTTTGATATTACTTCTTTTTATACCCAACATATGCCAAGTCCTGAAAGCGGCAGTGATTCACATTTTGCACAAACTCCCCTGCAGTTTTCGAAATATCCCAAACATCCCAATTTCGAGGCATGAGCCATATTTTGGAGCCAAATTCAGGCTCTCTGCACGTATTCGCAGTTTGAAATTGCAACTTTTTTATACCAACATATGCCAAGTACTGAAAGCGGCTTTTGGTCACATTTGTCCCAAACCTCCCTGCAGTTTTCAAGATATCCCAAACATCCCAATTTCGAGATGTTTTGGATGTTGTGTTGGGTTGATGTTAAACTGCGAATATGTGTTGAGAGCCAGAATTTTGCTCCAAAATATAGCTTAGGCGTTGAAATTGGGATGTTCGGGATATTTTGAAAATTGCAGGGGGATTGGGTCAAATGTGACCAAACGCCGCTTTCAGTACTTGGCATATGTTGGGTATAAAAAACTCGTAATTTCAAACTGCGAATACGTGCAGAGAGCCAGAATTTCGCATCAAAATATGGCTAAGGCCTCGAAATTGGGATGTTTGGGATATTTTCAAAACTGCAGGAGAGTTTGGGACAAATACGACCAAATGCCGCTTTCAGTACTTGGCATATGTTGGGTATAAAAAAGTCGTAATTTCAAACTGAGAATACATGCAGAGAGCCAGAATTTGGCTCCAAAATGTGGCTCAGGCCTCGAAATTGGGATATTTGGGATATTTCGAAAACTGCAGGGGAGTTTGAGCAAAATGTGACTCACTGCCGTTTTCAGGACTTGGCATATGTTGGGTATAAAAAGTCGTAAATTCAAACTGCGAATACGTGCATAGAGCCAGAATTTGGCTCCAAAATATGGCTCAGGCCACGAAATTGGGATATTTTGGATATTTTGAAAATTGCAGGGAGGTTTGGGACAAATGTGACCAAACGCCGCTTTCAGTACTTGACATATGTTGGGTATAAAAAGATGTTATTTAAAACTGCGAATACGTGCAGAGAGCCAGAATTAGGCTCCAAAATATTGCTCAGGCCTCGAAATTGGGATGTTCGATATATTTTGAAAACTGCAGAGGGGATTGGGACAAATGTGTCCAAACGCCGCTTTCAGTACTTGGCATTTATTGGGTATAAAAAAAGTCGAAATTTCAAACGGCGAATACGTTAAGAGAGCCAGAATTTGGCTCCAAAATATGGCTCGGGCCTCGAAATTGGGAGATTTGGGTTTTTTTGAAAACTGCAGTGGAGTTTGTGCAAAATGTGACTCACTGCTGCTTTCAGAACTTGGCATAGGTTGGGTATAAAAAGTAGTAATTTCAAACTGCGAATACTTGCAGAGAGCCAGAATTTGGCCCCAAAATATGGCTCAGGCCTCGAAATTGGAATGTTTGGGATATTTTGAAAACTGCAGGGGGGTTTGGGACAAATATGACTAAACGCCGCTCTCAGTACTTGGCATTTATTGGGTATTAAAAAGTCGCAATTTCAAACTGCGAATACGTTCAGAGAGCCAGAATTTGGCACCAAAATATGGCTCAGGCGTCGAAATTGGGAAGTTTGGGATATTTTGAAAACTGCAGGGGGGTTTGGGACAAATATGACCAAACGCCGCATTCAGTACTTGTAATATGTTGGGTATAAAAAGTCGTAATATCAAACTGCGAATACGTGCAGAGTGCCAGAATTTGGCTCCAAAATATGGCTCAGACCTCAAAACTGGGATATTTTGGATTTTTTGAAAACTGCATTGGAGTTTGTGCAAAATGTGACTCACTGCCGCTTTCAGTACTTGCCTTATATTGGGTATAAAAAGTCGTAATTTCAAACTGCGAATACGTGCAGAGAGTCTAAATTTGGCTCTAAAATATGGCTCAGTCCTCGATATTGGGATATTTGATATGTTGAAAACTGCAGGGGAGTTTGTGCAATATGTGACCCACTGCCGCTTTCAGTACTTGGCATATGTTGGGTATAAAAAAGTCATAATTTCAAACTGCGAATACGTGCAGAGAGCCAGAATTTAGCTCCAAAATATGGCTCAGGCCTCGAAATTGGGAAGTTTGGGATATTTTGAAAACTGCAGGAGAGTTTGGGACAAATACGACCAAACGCCGTTTTCAGTACTTGGCATATGTTGGGTATAAAAAAGTCGCAATTTCAAACTGCGAATACGTGCAGAGAGCCAGAATTTGGGTCCAAAATATGGCTCAGGCCTCGAAATTGGGACTTTTGGGATATTTCGAAAACTGCAGGGGAGTTTGTGCAATATGTGTCTCTCTGCCGCTTTCAGGACTAGGCATATGTTGGGTATAAAAAGTCGTAATTTCAAACAGCGAATACGTGCATAGAGCCAGAATTTAGCTCCAAAATATGGCTCAGGCCTCGAAATTGGGATGTTTGCGATATTTTAAAAACTGCAGGGGAGTTTGTACAAAATGTGACTCACTGCCGCTTTCAGTACTTGGTATATGTTGGGTATAAAAAGTCGTAATATCAAACTGCGAATACGTGCAGAGAGCCTGAATTTGGCTCCAAAATATGGCTCAGACCTCAAAACTGGGATATTTGGGATTTTTTGAAAACTGCATTGGAGTTTGTGCAAAATGTGACTCACTGCCGCTTTCAGTACTTCGCATATGTTGGGTATAAAAATTCGTAATTTCAAACTGCGAATACGTGCAGAGAGCCTGAATTTGGCTCCAAAATTTGGCTCAGGCCTCGAAATTATGATGTTTGATATATTTTGAAAACTGCAGGGGGGATTGGAACAAATGTGTCCAAACGCTGTTTTCAGTACATGGCATATGTTGGGTATAAAATTCGCAATTTCAAACTGCGAATACGTTCAGAGAGCCAGAATCTGGCTCCAAAATATGGCTCAGGCCTCTAAATTGCGATATTTGGGATATTTTGAAAACTGCAGGGGAGTTTGTGCAAAATGTGACTCACTGCCGCTTTCAGTACTTGGCATATGTTGGGTATGAAAAGTCGTAGTTTCAAACTTCGAATATGTGCAGAGAGAGCCTGAATTTGGCTCCAAAATATGGCTCGGGCCTCGAAATTGGGATGTTTGATATATTTTGAAAACTGCAGTAGGGATTGGAACAAATGTGTCCAAACGCCGTTTTCAGTACTTGGCATATGTTGGGTATAAAAAGTCGTAATTTCAAACTGCGAATACGTGCAGAGAGCCTGAATTTAGCTCAAAATATGGCTCAGGCATCGAAATTGGGATAATCGGGATATTTTGAAAATTGCTGGGGGGATTGGGACAAATGTGACCAAACGCCGCTTACAGTACTTTGCATATATTGGGTATAAAAAAGGAGCAATTTCCAACTGCAAATACGAGCAGAGAGCCAGATTTTGTCTCCAAAATATGGCACAGGCCTCGAAATTAGGATGTTTGATAAATTTTGAAAACTGTAGGGGGGTTGGGACAAAAGTGTCCAAACGCCGCTTTCAGTACTTGTTATATGTTGGGTATAAAAAAGTCGCAATTTCAAATTGCAAATACGCTCAGAGAGTCAGAATTTGGCTCCAAAATATGGCTCAGGCCTTGAAATTGGGATATTTGGGATATTTTGAAAACTGCAGGGGAGTTTGTTCAAAATTTGTCTCACTGCTGCTTTATGGACTTGGCATATGTTGGGTATAAAAAGTCGTAAAATCAAACTGTGAATACGTGCAGAGAGATAGACGTTGACTCCAAAATATGGCTCAGGCCTCGATATTGGGATGTTTGGGATATTTCGAAAACTGCAGGGGGGATTGGGCCAAATGTGACCAAACGCCGCTTTCAAGACTTGGCATATGCTGGGTAAAAAAAAGTTTCATTTTTTAAACTGCGAATACGTGCAGAGAGCAAGAATTTGGCTCCAAAATATGGCTCAGGCCTCGATATTGGGATATTTGGGATATTTCGAAAACTGCATGGGAGTTTGTGCAATATGTGACTTTCTGCCGCTTTCGGGAATTGGCATATGTTGGGTATAAAAAGTCGTAATTAAAAAATGCAAATACGTGCAGAGAGCCAGAATTTGGCTCCAAAATATGGCTCAGGCCTCAAAATTGAGATGTTTGGGATATTTTAAAAACTGCAGGGGGGATTGGGACAAATTTGAGCAAACGCCGCTTTCAGTACTTGGCATATGTTGGGTATAAAAAAGACGCAATTTCAAACGAATACGTGCAGAGAGCTAGAATTTGGCTCCAAAATATGGCTCAGGCCTCGAAATTGGGATATTTGGGATATTTCGAAAACTGCAGGGGAGTTTGTGCAAAATAAGTGACTCACTGCTGCTTTCAGGACTTGGCATATGTTGGGTATAAAAATTAGGAAATTCAAACTGCGAATTCGTGCATAGAGCCAGAATTTGGCTACAAAATATGGCTCAGTCCTCGAAATTGGGATGTTTGGGATATTTTGAAAACTGCAGGGGGGGTTTAGGACATATATGACCAAACGCCGCTTTCAGAACTTGGCATATGTTGGGTATAAAAAGTCGTAATTTCAAAGTGCGAATATGTGCATAGAGCTTGAATTTGACTCCAGAATATGGCTCAGGCCTCGAAATTGGAATGTTTGGGATATTTTGTAAACTGCAGGGAGGTTAGGGACAAATGTGACCAAACGCCGCTTTCAGTACTTCGCATATGTTGGGTATAATAAAGTCGCAATTTCAAACTGCGAATACGTGCAGAGAGCCAGAATTTGGGTCCAAAATATGGCTCAGGCCTCGAAATTGGGACTTTGGGATATTTCGAAAACTGCAGGGGAGTTTGTGCAATATGTGTCTCTCTGCCGCTTTCAGGACTATACATATGTTGGGTATAAAAAGTCGTAATTTCAAACAGCGAATACGTGCATAGAGCCAGAATTTAGCTCCAAAATATGGCTCAGGCCTCGAAATTGGGATGTTTGCGATATTTTAAAAACTGCAGGGGAGTTTGTGCAAAATGTGACTCACTGCCGCTTTCAGTACTTGGTATATGTTGGGTATAAAAAGTCGTAATATCAAACTGCGAATACGTGCAGAGAGCCTGAATTTGGCTCCAAAATTTGGCTCAGGCCTCGAAATTGGGATGTTTGATATATTTTGAAAACTGCAGGGGGGATTGGAACAAATGTGTCCAAACGCTGTTTTCAGTACATGGCATATGTTGGGTATAAAATTCGCAATTTCAAACTGCGAATACGTTCAGAGAGCCAGAATCTGGCTCCAAAATATGGCACAGGCCTCTAAATTGCGATATTTGGGATATTTTGAAAACTGCAGGGGAGTTTGTGCAAAATGTGACTCACTGCTGCTTTCAGTACTCTGCATATGTTGGGTATAAAAAGTCGTAATTTCAAACTGCGAATACGTGCAGAGAGCCTGAATTTGGCTCCAAAATATGGCTCAGGCCTCGAAATTGGGATATTCGGGATATTTTGAAAATTGCGGGGGGGATTGGGACAAATGTGACCAAACGCCGCTTACAGTACTTTGCATATATTGGGTATAAAAAAGGAGCAATTTCCAACTGCAAATACGAGCAGAGAGACAGAATTTGGCTCCAAAATATGGCTCAGGCCTCGAAATTGGGATGTTTGATAAATTTTGAAAACTGTAGGGGGGTTAGGACAAAAGTGTCCAAACGCCGCTTTCAGTACTTGTTATATGTTGGGTATAAAAAAGTCGCAATTTCAAACTGCAAATACGTGCAGAGAGTCAGAATTTGGCTCCAAAATATGGCTCAGGCCTTGAAATTGGGATATTTGGGATATTTTGAAAACTGCAGGGGAGTTTGTTCAAAATTTGACTCACTGCTGCTTTATGGACTTGGCATATGTTGGGTATAAAAAGTCGTAATATCAAACTGTGAATACGTGCAGAGAGCTAGACGTTGACTCCAAAATATGGCTCAGGCCTCGATATTGAGATGTTTGGGATATTTCGAAAACTGCAGGGGGGATTGGGCCAAATGTGACCAAACGCCACTTTCAAGACTTGGCATATGTTGGGTAAAAAAAAGTTGCAATTTTAAACTGCGAATACGTGCAGAGAGCCAGAATTTGGCTCCAAAATATGGCTCAGGCCTCGAAATTGAGATATTTGGGATATTTCGAAAACTGCATGGGAGTTTGTGCAATATGTGACTTTCTGCCGCTTTCGGGAATTGGCATATGTTGGGTATAAAAAGTCGTAATTAAAAAATGTAAATACGTGCAGAGAGCCAGAATTTGGCTCCAAAATATGGCTCAGGCCTCAAAATTGAGATGTTTGGGATATTTTAAAAACTGCAGGGGGGATTGGGACAAATTTGACCAAACGCCGCTTTTAGTACTTGGCATATGTTGGGTATAAAAAAGACGCAATTTCAAACGAATACGTGCAGAGAGCTAGAATTTGGCTCCAAAATATGGCTCAGGCCTCGAAATTGGGATATTTGGGATATTTCGAAAACTGCAGGGGAGTTTGTGCAAAATAAGTGACTCACTGCCGCTTTCAGGACTTGGCATATGTTGGGTATAAAAATTAGGAAATTCAAACTGCGAATTCGTGCATAGAGCCAGAATTTGGCTACAAAATATGGCTCAGTCCTCGAAATTGGGATGTTTGGGATATTTTGAAAACTGCAGGGGGGTTTAGGACAAATATGACCAAACGCCGCTTTCAGAACTTGGCATATGTTGGGTATAAAAAGTCGTAATTTCAAAGTGCGAATATGTGCATAGAGCTTGAATTTGGCTCCAAAATATGGCTCAGGCCACGAAATTGGAATGTTTGGGATATTTTGTAAACTGCAGGGAGGTTAGGGACAAATGTGACCAAACGCCGCTTTCTGTACTTCGCATATGTTGGGTATAAAAAGTAGTAATTTCATACTGAGAATACCTGCAGAGAGCCAGAATTTGGCTCTATAATATGGCTCAAGCCACGAAATTAGGATATTTGGGATATTTTGAAAACTGCAGGGGGGTTTGGGACAAATATGACCAAATGCCGCTTTCAGTACTTGGCATATGTTAGGTATAAAAATGTCGCAATTTCAAACTGCGAAACGTGCAGAGAGTCAGAATTTGGCTCCAAAATATTGCTCAGGCCTCGTAATTGGGATGTTCGGGATATTTTGAAAATTGCAGGGGGGATTGGGACAAAAGTGACCAAACACCACTTTTAGTACTTGGCATATGTTGGGTATAAAAAGTCGTAATTTAAAACTGCGAATATGTGCAGAGAGCCAGAATTTGGCTCCAAAATATGGCTCAGGCCTATTAATTGGAATATTTGGGATATTTTGAAAACTGCTGGGGAGTTTGTGCAAAATATGACTAACTGCCGCTTTCAGTACTTGGCATATGTTCGGTATGAAAAGTCGTAATTTAAAACTGCAAATACGTGCAGAGAGCCAGAATTTGGCTTCAAAATATGGCTCAGGCCTCGAAATTAAGATGTTTGGGATATTTTAAAAACTGCAGGGGGGATTGGGATAAATTTGACCAAACACCGCTCTCGGAACTTGTCATATGTTGGGTATAAAAAGTCGTAATTTCAAAAGGCGAATAAGTGCAGAGAGCCAGAATTTGGCTCCAAAATATGGCTCTGGCCTCGAAATTGGAATGTTTGGGATATTTTGTAAACTGCAGGGAGGTTAGAGACAAATGTGACCAAACGACGCTTTCAGTACTTCGCATATGTTGGGTGTAAAAAGTCGTAATTTCATACGGAGAATACGTGCAGAGAGCCAGAATTTGGCTCTATAATATGGCTCAGGCCACGAAATTAGGATATTTGGGATATTTTGAAAATTGCCGGGGGGATTGGGACAAATGTGACTCACTGCCGCTTTCAGTACTTGGCATATGTTCGGTATAAAAAGTCGTAATATCAAACTGCGAATACGTGAGGAGAGCCATAATTTGGCTCCAAAATATGGTTCAGGCCTCGAAATTTGGAAGTTTGGGATATTTTGAAAAATGCATTGGAGTTTGTGCAAAATGTGACTCACTGCCGCTTTCAGTACTTGGCATATGTTGGGTATGAAAATTCGTAGTTTCAAACTTCGAATATGTGCAGAGAGCCTGAATTTGGCTCCAAAATATGGCTCGGGCCTCGAAATTGGGATGTTTGATATATTTTGAAAACTGCAGTGGGGATTGGAACAAATGTGTCCAAACGCCGTTTTCAGTACTTGGCATATGTTGGGTATAAAAAGTCGTAATTTCAAACTGCAAATACGTGCAGAGAGCCTGAATTTGGCTCCAAAATATGGCTCAGGCCTCGAAATTGGGATATTCGGGATATTTTGAAAATTGCAGGGGGGATTGGGACAAATGTGACCAAACGCCGCTTACAGTACTTTGCATTAATTGGGTATAAAAAAGCCGCAATTTCCAACTGCAAATACGAGCAGAGAGCCAGAATTTGGCTCCAAAATATGGCTCAGGCCTCGAAATTGGGATGTTTGATAAATTTTGAAAACTGTAGGGGGGTTGGGACAAAAGTGTCCAAACGCCGCTTTCAGGTCTTGTTATATGTTGGGTATCAAAAAGTCGCAATTCCAAACTGTGAATACGTGCAGAGAGCCAGAATTTAGCTCCAAAATATGGCTCAGGCCTTGAAATTGGGATATTTGGGATATTTTGAAAACTGCAGGGGAGTTTGTGCAAAATGTGACTCACTGCTGCTTTCAGGACTTGGCATATGTTGGGTATAAAAAGTAGTAATATCAAACTGCGAATACGAGCAGAGAGCCAGAAATTGGCTCCAAAATATGGCGCAGGCCACGATATTGGGATGTTTGGGATATTTTGAAAACTGCAGTTTGATTTAGGATAAATGTGACCAAACACCGCTTTCAGTACTTGGCATATGTTGGGTATAAAAAGTCGTTATTTCAAACTGCAAATACGTGCAGAGAGCCAGAATTTGGCTCCAAAATATGGCTCAGGCCTCGAAATTGGGATGTTTAGGATATTTTGAGAACTGAAGGGAGGTTTGGGACAAATGTGACCAAACGCCGCTTTCAGTACTTGACATATGTTGTGCATAAAAAGATTTAATTTAAAACTGCGAATACGTGCAGAGAGCAAGAATTTGGCTCCAAAATATGGCTCAGGCACGGAAATTGGAATGTTTGGGATATTTTGTAAACTGCAGGGAGGTTAGAGACAAATGTGACCAAACGCCGCTTCAGTACTTCGCATATGTTGGGTGTAAAAAGTCGTAATTTCATACGGAGAATACGTGCAGAGAGCCAGAATTTGGCTCTATAATATGGCTCAGGCCACGAAATTAGGATATTTGGGATATTTTGAAAATTGCCGGGGGGATTGGGACAAATGTGACATACTGCCGCTTTCAGTACTTGGCATTTTTTTGGTATAAAAAGTCGTATAATCAAACTGCAAATACGTGAGGAGAGCCAGAATTTCGCTTCAAAATATGGCTCAGGGCTCGAAATTTGGAAGTTTGGGATATTTTGAAAACTGCAGGGAGGTTTGGGACAAATCTGACCAAACGCCACTTTCAGTACTTGGCATATGTTAGGTATAAAAAAGTCGTAAATTCAAACTGCGTATACGTGCAGAGAGCCAGAATTCGGCTCCAAAATGTGGCTCAGACCACGAAATTGGGATATTTGGGATATATTGAAAACTACAGGGAGGTTTGGGCCAAATGTGACCAAACGTTGCTTACAGTACTTGGCATATGTTGGGTATAAAAAGTCGTAATTTAAAACTGCAAATACGTGCACAGAGCTAGAATTTGCCTCCTAAATATGGCTCAGGCCTATAAATATGAATATTTGGGATATTTTGAAAACTGCAGGGGAGTTTGTGCAAAATATGTCTCATTGCCGCTCTCAGTACTTGGCATATGTTAGGTATAAAAAGTTTTAATTTAAAACTGCAAATACGTGCAGAGAGCAAGAATTTGGCTTCAAAATATGGCTCTGGCCTCGAAATTGAGATGTTTGGGATATTTTAAAACTGCAGGGGGGATTGGGACAAATTTGACCAAACGCCACTTTCAGTACTTGGCATATGTTGGGTATATAAAGTCGAAAATTCAAACTGCGAATACGTGCAAAGAGCTTGAATTTGGCTCCAAAATATGGCTCAGGCCTCGAAATTGGGATGTTTGGGAAATTTTGTAAATTGCAGGGAGGTTAGGGACAAATGTGACCAAACGCTGCTTTCAGTACTTCGCATATGTTGGGTATAAAAAGTCGTAATTAAAAACTGCGAATACGTGCAGAGAGCCAGAATTTGGCTCTATAGTATGGCTCAGGCCTCGAAAATAGGATATTTGGGATATTTTGAAAACTGCAGAGAGGTTTGGGACAAATGTGACCAAACGCCGCTTTCAGTACTTGGCCTATGTTGGGTATATAAAGTCGTAATTTCAAACTGCGAATACGTGCAGAGAGCGAGAATTTAGCTCCAAAAGATGGCTTAGGCCTCGAAATTGGGATATTTGTGATATTTTGAAAACTGCAGGGGAGATTGTGCAAAATGTGACTCACTGCCGCTTTCAGTACTTGGCATATGTTGGGTATAAAAAACATATGCCAAGTACTGAAAGCAGCGTTTGGTCACATTTGTCCCCACCCCTCCCTGCAGTTTTCAAAATATCCCTACCATCTTAATATCGAGGCCTGAGCCATATTTTGGAGCCAAATTCTGGCTTTCTGCACGTATTCGCAGTATAATATTACGACTTTTTATACCCATCATACGCCAAGTACTGAAAGCGGCAGTGAGTCACATTTTACACAAACTCCCCTGCAGTTTTCAAAATATCCCAAATATCCCAATTTCGAGGCTTGATCCATATTTTGGAGCCAAATTCAGGCTGTCTGCACATATTCGCAGTTTGAAATTACGACTTTTTATACCCAACATATGCGAATTACTGAGAGCGGCGTTTGGTCACATTTGTCCCAAACCTCCCTGCAGTTTTCAAAATATCCCAAACATCCCAATTTCGAGGCCTGAGCGATATTTTGGAGACAAATTGTGTCTCGCTGCACGTATTCGCAGTTTGAAATTACTACTTTTTTATACCCAACATATGCCAAGTACTGAAAGCGGCGTTTGGTCACATTTGTCCCAAACCTCTCTGCAATTTTCAAAATATCCCGAACATCACAATTTCGAGGCCTGAGCCATATTTTGGAGCCAAATTCTGGCTCTCTGCACGTATTCGCAGTTTGAAATTACTACTTTTTTATACCCAACATAAGCAAAGTACTGAAAGCGGCGTTTGGTGACATTTGTCCCAAACCTTCCTGCAGTTTTCAAAATATCCCAAACATTCCAATATCGAGGCCTGAGCCATATTTTGGAGCCAAATTCAGGCTCTCTGCACGTATTCTCAGTTTGAAATTACGACTTTTTATACCCAACATATGCCAAGTACTGAAAGTGGCAGTGAGTCACATTTTGCACAAACTCCCCTACAGTTTTCAAAATATCCCAATTTCGAGGCCTGAGCCATATTTTGGAGCCAAAATTTGTCTCTCTGCACGTATTCGCAGTTTGAAATTACAACTTTTTATACCCAACAAATGCCACGTACTGAATGCGGCGTTTGGTGACATATGTCCCAAACTTCCATGCAGTTTTCAAAATATCCCAAACATCCCAATTTCGAGGCCTGAGCCACATTTTAGAGCCAAATTTAGGCTCTCTGCACGTATTCGCAGCTTGAAATAACGACTTTTTATACCCAACATATGCCAAGTACTGAAAAAGGCAGTGAGTCACATTTTGCACAAACTCCCCTGCAGTTTTCAAAATATCGCAAATATCCCAATTTCGAGGCCTGAGCCATTTTTTGGAGCCAAATTCTGGCTCTCTGCACGTATTTGCAATTTGAAATTGCGACTTTTTATACCCAACATATGCGAAGTACCGAAAGCGGCATTTGGTCACATTTGTCCCAAACCCCCCTGCAGTTTTCAAAATATCCCAAACATCCCAATTTTGAGGCCTGAGCCATATTTTGGAGCCAAATTCTGGCTCTCTGCACGTATTCGCAGTTTGAAATTACGACTTTTTTATTCCCAACATATGCCAAGTCCTGAAAGCGGCAGTGAGTCACATTTAGCATAAACTCCCCTGCAGTTTACAAAATATCCCAAATATCCCAATTTCGAGGCCGGAGCCATTTTTTGGAGCCAAATTCTGGCTCTCTGCACGTATTTGCAGTTTGAAATTGCGACTTTTTTATACCCAACATATGCCAAGAACTGAATGCGGCGTTTGGACACATTTGTCCCAATCCCCCCTGCCGTTTTCAAAATATATCAAACATCCCAATTTCAAGGCCTGAGCCATATTTTAGAGCCAAATTCTGGCTCTCTGCATGTATTCGCAGTTTAATATTACGAATTTTTATACCCATCATACGCCAAGTACTGAAAGCAGCAGTGAGTCACATTTTGCACAAACTCCCCTGCAATTTTCACAATATCCCAAACATCCCAATTTCGAGGCCGGAGCCATATTTTGGGGCCAAATTCTGGCTCTCTGCACTTATTCGCAGTTTGAAATTACGAATTTTTTATACCCAACAAATGCGAAGTACTGAAAGCAGCGTTTGGTCACATTTGTTGTAAACCTCCAAGCAGTTTTCAAAATATCACTACCATCTTAATATCGAGGCCTGAGCCATATTTTCGAGCCAAATTCTGGCTCTCTGCACGTATTCGCAGTTTAATATTACGAATTTTTATACCCATCATACGCCAAGTACTGAAAGCAGCAGTGAGTCACATTTTGCACAAACTCCCCTGCAATTTTCAAAATATCCCAAATATCCCAATTTCGAGGCGCGAGCCATATTTTGGAGCCAAATTCAGGCTGTCTGCACGTATTCGCAGTTTGAAATTACTACTTTTTATATCCAACATATGCCAAGTACTGAAAGCGGCGTTTGGTCACATTTGTCCCAAACCTCTCTGCAATTTTCAAAATATCCCGAACATCACAATTTCGAGGCCTGAGCCATATTTTGGAGCCAAATTCTGGCTCTCTGCACGTATTCGCAGTTTGAAATTACTACTTTTTTATACCCAACATAAGCAAAGTACTGAAAGCGGCGTTTGGTGACATTTGTCCCAAACCTTCCTGCAGTTTTCAAAATATCCCAAACATTCCAATATCGAGGCCTGAGCCATATTTTGGAGCCAAATTCAGGCTCTCTGCACGTATTCTCAGTTTGAAATTACGACTTTTTATACCCAACATATGCCAAGTACTGAAAGTGGCAGTGAGTCACATTTTGCACAAACTCCCCTACAGTTTTCAAAATATCCCAATTTCGAGGCCTGAGCCATATTTTGGAGCCAAAATTTGTCTCTCTGCACGTATTCGCAGTTTGAAATTACAACTTTTTATACCCAACAAATGCCACGTACTGAATGCGGCGTTTGGTGACATATGTCCCAAACTTCCATGCAGTTTTCAAAATATCCCAAACATCCCTATTTCGAGGCCTGAGCCACATTTTAGAGCCAAATTTAGGCTCTCTGCACGTATTCGCAGCTTGAAATAACGACTTTTTATACCCAACATATGCCAAGTACTGAAAAAGGCAGTGAGTCACATTTTGCACAAACTCCCCTGCAGTTTTCAAAATATCGCAAATATCCCAATTTCGAGGCCTGAGCCATTTTTTGGAGCCAAATTCTGGCTCTCTGCACGTATTTGCAATTTGAAATTGCGACTTTTTATACCCAACATATGCGAAGTACCGAAAGCGGCATTTGGTCACATTTGTCCCAAACCCCCCTGCAGTTTTCAAAATATCCCAAACATCCCAATTTTGAGGCCTGAGCCATATTTTGGAGCCAAATTCTGGCTCTCTGCACGTATTCGCAGTTTGAAATTACGACTTTTTTATTCCCAACATATGCCAAGTCCTGAAAGCGGCAGTGAGTCACATTTAGCATAAACTCCCCTGCAGTTTACAAAATATCCCAAATATCCCAATTTCGAGGCCGGAGCCATTTTTTGGAGCCAAATTCTGGCTCTCTGCACGTATTTGCAGTTTGAAATTGCGACTTTTTTATACCCAACATATGCCAAGAACTGAATGCGGCGTTTGGACACATTTGTCCCAATCCCCCCTGCTGTTTTCAAAATATATCAAACATCCCAATTTCAAGCCCTGAGCCATATTTTAGAGCCAAATTCTGGCTCTCTGCATGTATTCGCAGTTTAATATTACGAATTTTTATACCCATCATACGCCAAGTACTGAAAGCAGCAGTGAGTCACATTTTGCACAAACTCCCCTGCAATTTTCACAATATCCCAAACATCCCAATTTCGAGGCCGGAGCCATATTTTGGTGCCAAATTCTGGCTCTCTGCACTTATTCGCAGCTTGAAATTACGAATTTTTTATACCCAACAAATGCGAAGTACTGAAAGCAGCGTTTGGTCACATTTGTTATAAACCTCCAAGCAGTTTTCAAAATATCACTACCATCTTAATATCGAGGCCTGAGCCATATTTTCGAGCCAAATTCTGGCTCTCTGCAGGTATTCGCAGTTTAATATTACGAATTTTTATACCCATCATACGCCAAGTACTGAAAGCAGCAGTGAGTCACATTTTGCACAAACTCCCCTGCAATTTTCAAAATATCCCAAATATCCCAATTTCGAGGCGCGAGCCATATTTTGGAGCCAAATTCAGGCTGTCTGCACGTATTCGCAGTTTGAAATTACTACTTTTTATACCCAACATATGCGAATTACTGAGAGCAGCGTTTGGTCACATTTGTCCCAAACCTCCCTGCAGTTTTCAAAATATCCCAAACATCACAATTTCGAGGCCTGAGCTTTATTTTGGAGACAAATTGTGAGTCTCTGCACGTATTCGCTTTTTGAAATTACTACTTTTTTATACCCAACATATGCAAAGTACTGAAAGCGGCGTTTGGTCACATTTGTCCCAAACCTCCCTGCAGTTTTCAAAATATCCCTGCAGTTTTCAAAATATCCCAATTTCGAGGCCTGAGCCATATTTTAGAGCCAAATTCTGGCTCTCTGCACGTATTCGCAGTTTGAAATTACAAATTTTTATCCCCAACATATGCCAAGTACTGAATGCGGCATTTGGTCACATATGTCCCAAACTTCCCTGCAGTTTTCAAAATATCCCAAACATCCCAATTTCGAGGCCTGAGCCACATTTTAGAGCCAAATTTAGCCTCTCTGCACGTATTCGCAGCTTGAAATAACGACTTTTTATACCCAACATATGCCAAGTACTGAAAGTGGCAGTGAGTCACATTTTGCACAAACTCCCCTGCAGTTTTCAAAATATCCCAAATATCCCAATTTCGAGGCCTGAGCCATATATTGGAGCCAAATTCTGGCTCTCTGCACGTATTCGCAGTTTGAAATTATGACTTTTTATACCCAACATATGCGAAGTACCAAAAGCAGCAGTGAGTCACATTTTGCACAAACTCCCCTGCAATTTTCAAAATATCCCAAATATCCCAATTTCGAGGCGCGAACCATATTTTGGAGCCAAATTCAGGCTGTCTGCACGTATTCGCAGTTTGAAATTACGACTTTTTATACCCAACATATGCGAATTACTGAGAGCGGCGTTTGGTCACATTTGTCCCAAACCTCCCTGCAGTTTTCAAAATATCCCAAACATCACAATTTCGAGGCCTGAGCGATATTTTGGAGACAAATTGTGTGTCTCTGCATGTATTCGCAGTTTGAAATTACTACTTTTTTTATACCCAACATATGCAAAGTACTGAAAGCGGCGTTTGGTCACATTTGGCCCTAACCTCCCTGCAGTTTTCAAAATATCCCAAACATTCCAATATCGAGGCCTGAGTCATATTTTGGAGCCAAATTCAGGCTCTCTGCACGTATTCTCAGTTTGAAATTACGAATTTTATACCGAACATATGCCAAGTACTGAAAGCTGCAGTGAGTCACATTTTGCACAAACTCCTCTGCAGTTTTCAAAATATCCCAAATATCCCAATTTCGAGGCCTGAGCCATATATTGGAGCCAAATTCTGGCTCTATGCACGTATTCGCAGTTTGAAATTATGACTTTTTATACCCAACATATGCGAAGTACCAAAAGCGGCATTTGGTCACATTTGTCCCAAACCCCCCTTTAGTTACCAAAATATCCCAAATATCCCAATTTCGAGGCCTGAGCCATATTTTGGAGCCAAATTCTGGCTCTCTGCATGTATTCGCAGTTTGAAATTACGACTTTTTATACCCAACATATGCCTAGTCCTGAAAGTGGCGATGAGTCATATTTCGTACAAACTCCCCTGCAGTTTTCGAAATAACCCAAATATCCCAATTTCGAGGCCTGAGCCATATTTTGGAGCCGAATTCTGGCTCTCTGCACGTATTCGCAGTTTGAAATTGCGACTTTTTTAAACCCAACATATGCCAAATACTGAAAGCGGCATTTGGTCACATTTGTCCCAATCCCTCTGTAGTTTTCAAAATATCCCAAACATCCCTATTTCGAGGCCTGAGCCATATTTTAGAGCCAAATTCTGGCTCTATACACGTATTCGCAGTTTGAAATTACGAATTTTTATACCCAACATATGCTAAGTCCTGAAAGCGGCAGTAAGCCACATTTTGCACAATCTCCCCTGCAGCTTTCGAAATATCCCAAATATCCCAATTTCGAGGCCTGAGCTATGTTTTGGAGCCAAATTCTGGCTCTCTGCACGTATTCGCAGTTTGAAATTACGACTTTTTTATACCCAACATATGCCAAGTACTGAAAGCGGTGCTTGGTCACATTTGTCCCAAACCTCCCTGCAGTCTTCAAAATATCCCAAACATCCCAATTTCGAGGCCTGAGCCATATTTTGGAGCCACATTCTGGCTCTCTGCACGTATTCGCCGTTTGATATTACGACTTTTTATATCAAACATATGCCAAGTACTGAAAGTGGCAGAGAGTCACATCTTGCACAAACTCCCCTGCAGTTTTCAAAATATCCCAAACATCCCAATTTCGAGGCCTGAGCCATATTTTGGTGCCAAATTCTGGCTCTCTGCACGTATTCGCAGTTTGAAATTACGAATTTTTTATACCCAACAAATGCGAAGTACTGAAAGCAGCGTTTGGTCACATTTGTCCCAAACCTCCCTGCAGTTTTCAAAATATCCCAAACATCCCAATTTCGAGGCCTGAGCCATATTTTGGAGCCAAATTCTGGCTCTATGCACGTATTCGCAGTTTCAAATTACGACTTTTTATACCCAACATATGCCTAGTCCTGAAAGCGGCAATAAGTCACATTTCGAACAAACTCCCCTGCAGTTTTCGAAATATCCCAAATATCCCAATTTCGAGGCCTGAGCAATATTTTGGAGCCGAATTCTGGCTTTCTGAACGTTTTCGCAGTTTGAAATTGCGACTTTTTTAAACCCAACATATGCCAATTACTGAAAGCGGCATTTGGTCACATTTGTCCCAATCCCTCTGTCGTTTTCAAAATATCCCAAACATCCCTATTTCGAGGCCTGAGCCATATTTTAGAGCCAAATTCTGGCTCTATACACGTATTCGCAGTTTGAAATTACGAATTTTTATACCCAACATATGCTAAGTCCTGAAAGCGGCAGTGAGCCACATTTTGCACAATCTCCCCTGCAGCTTTCGAAATATCCCAAATATCCCAATTTCGAGGCCAGAGCCATGTTTTGGAGCCAAATTCTGGCTCTCTGCACGTATTCGCAGTTTGAAATTACGACTTTTTTATACCCAACATATGCCAAGTACTGAAAGCGGTGCTTGGTCACATTTGTCCCAAACCTCCCTGCAGTCTTCAAAATATCCCAAACATCCCAATTTCGAGGCCTGAGCCATATTTTGGAGCCACATTCTGGCTCTCTGCACGAATTCGCCGTTTGATATTACGACTTTTTATATCCAACATATGCCAAGTACTGAAAGTGGCAGAGAGTCACATCTTGCACAAACTCCCCTGCAGTTTTCAAAATATCCCAAACATCCCAATTTCGAGGCCTGAGCCATATTTTGGTGCCAAATTCTGGCTCTCTGCACGTATTCGCAGTTTGAAATTACGAATTTTTTATACCCAACAAATGCGAAGTACTGAAAGCAGCGTTTGGTCACATTTGTCCCAAACCTCCCTGCAGTTTTCAAAATATCCCAAACATCCCAATTTCGAGGCCTGAGCCATATGTTGGAGCCAAATTCTGGCTCTATGCACGTATTCGCAGTTTCAAATTACGACTTTTTATACCCAACATATGCCTAGTCCTGAAAGCGGCAATAAGTCACATTTCGAACAAACTCCCCTGCAGTTTTCGAAATATCCCAAATATCCCAATTTCGAGGCCTGAGCAATATTTTGGAGCCGAATTCTGGCTCTCTGAACGTTTTCGCAGTTTGAAATTGCGACTTTTTTATACCCAACATATGCCAATTACTGAAAGCGGCATTTGGTCACATTTGTCCTAATCCCTCTGCAGTTTTCAAAATATCCCAAACATCCAAATTTCGAGGCCTGAGCCATATTTTGGAGCCAAATTTTGGCTCTATACACGTATTCGCAGTTTGAAATTACGAATTTTTATACCCAACATATGCTAAGTCCTGAAAGCGGCAGTAAGCCATATTTTGCACAATCTCCCCTGCAGCTTTCGAAATATCCCAAATATCCCAATTTCGAGGCCTGAGCCATGTTTTGGAGCCAAATTCTGGCTCTCTGCACGTATTCGCAGTTTGAAATTACGACTTTTTTATACCCAACATATGCCAAGTACTGAAAGCGGTGCTTGGTCACATTTGTCCCAAACCTCCCTGCAGTCTTCAAAATATCCCAAACATCCCAATTTCGAGGCCTGAGCCATATTTTGGAGCCACATTCTGGCTCTCTGCACGTATTCGCCGTTTGATATTACGACTTTTTATATCAAACATATGCCAAGTACTGAAAGTGGCAGAGAGTCACATCTTGCACAAACTCCCCTGCAGTTTTCAAAATATCCCAAACATCCCAATTTCGAGGCCTGAGCCATATTTTGGTGCCAAATTCTGGCTCTCTGCACGTATTCGCAGTTTGAAATTACGAATTTTTTATACCCAACAAATGCGAAGTACTGAAAGCAGCGTTTGGTCACATTTGTCCCAAACCTCCCTGCAGTTTTCAAAATATCCCAAACATCCCAATTTCGAGGCCTGAGCCATATTTTGGAGCCAAATTCTGGCTCTATGCACGTATTCGCAGTTTCAAATTACGACTTTTTATACCCAACATATGCCTAGTCCTGAAAGCGGCAATAAGTCACATTTCGAACAAACTCCCCTGCAGTTTTCGAAATATCCCAAATATCCCAATTTCGAGGCCTGAGCAATATTTTGGAGCCGAATTCTGGCTTTCTTAACGTTTTCGCAGTTTGAAATTGCGACTTTTTTAAACCCAACATATGCCAATTACTGAAAGCGGCATTTGGTCACATTTGTCCCAATCCCTCTGTCGTTTTCAAAATATCCCAAACATCCCTATTTCGAGGCCTGAGCCATATTTTAGAGCCAAATTCTGGCTCTATACACGTATTCGCAGTTTGAAATTACGAATTTTTATACCCAACATATGCTAAGTCCTGAAAGCGGCAGTGAGCCACATTTTGCACAATCTCCCCTGCAGCTTTCGAAATATCCCAAATATCCCAATTTCGAGGCCAGAGCCATGTTTTGGAGCCAAATTCTGGCTCTCTGCACGTATTCGCAGTTTGAAATTACGACTTTTTTATACCCAACATATGCCAAGTACTGAAAGCGGTGCTTGGTCACATTTGTCCCAAACCTCCCTGCAGTCTTCAAAATATCCCAAACATCCCAATTTCGAGGCCTGAGCCATATTTTGGAGCCACATTCTGGCTCTCTGCACGTATTCGGCGTTTGATATTACGACTTTTTATATCCAACATATGCCAAGTACTGAAAGTGGCAGAGAGTCACATCTTGCACAAACTCCCCTGCAGTTTTCAAAATATCCCAAACATCCCAATTTCGAGGCCTGAGCCATATTTTGGTGCCAAATTCTGGCTCTCTGCACGTATTCGCAGTTTGAAATTACGAATTTTTTATACCCAACAAATGCGAAGTACTGAAAGCAGCGTTTGGTCACATTTGTCCCAAACCTCCCTGCAGTTTTCAAAATATCCCAAACATCCCAATTTCGAGGCCTGAGCCATATGTTGGAGCCAAATTCTGGCTCTATGCACGTATTCGCAGTTTCAAATTACGACTTTTTATACCCAACATATGCCTAGTCCTGAAAGCGGCAATAAGTCACATTTCGAACAAACTCCCCTGCAGTTTTCGAAATATCCCAAATATCCCAATTTCGAGGCCTGAGCAATATTTTGGAGCCGAATTCTGGCTCTCTGAACGTTTTCGCAGTTTGAAATTGCGACTTTTTTAAACCCAACATATGCCAATTACTGAAAGCGGCATTTGGTCACATTTGTCCTAATCCCTCTGCAGTTTTCAAAATATCCCAAACATCCCAATTTCGAGGCCTGAGCCATATTTTGGAGCCAAATTTTGGCTCTATACACGTATTCGCAGTTTGAAATTACGACTTTTTATACCCAACATATGCTAAGTCCTGAAAGCGGCAGTGAGTCACATTTTGCTCAAACTTCCCTGCAGTTTTCGAAATATCCCAAATATCCCAATTTCGAGGCCTGAGCCATGTTTTGGAGCCAAATTCTGGCTCTCTGCACGTATTCGCAGTTTGAAATTACGAATTTTTTATACCCAACATATGCCAAGTACTGAAAGTGGCGCTTGGTCACATTTGTCCCAAACCTCCCTGCAGTCTTCAAGATATCCCAAACATCCCAATTTCGAGGCCTGAACCATATTTTGGAGCCACATTCTGGCTCTCTGCACGTATTCGCAGTTTGATATTACGACTTTTTATATCCAACATATGCCAAGTACTGAAAGTGGCAGAGAGTCACATTTTGCACAAACTCCCCTGCAGTTTTCGAAATATCCCAAACATCCCAATTTCGAGGCCTGAGCCATGTTTTGGAGCCAAATTCTGGCTCTCTGCACGTATTCGCAGTTTGAAATTACGAATTTTTTATACCCAACATATGCCAAGTACTGAAAGCAGCGTTTGGTCACATTTGTCCCAAACCTCCCTGCAGTTTTCAAAATATCCCTACCATCTTAATATCGAGGCCTGAGCCATATTTTGGAGCCAAATTCTGGCTCTCTGCACGTTTCGCAGTTTAATATTACGACTTTTTATACCCATCATACGCCAAGTACTGAAAGCGGCAGTGAGTCACATTTTGCACAAACTCCCCTGCAGTTTTCAAAATATCCCAAATATCCCAATTTCGAGGCTTGATCCATATTTTGGAGCCAAATTCAGGCTGTCTGCACATATTCGCAGTTTGAAATTACGACTTTTTATACCCAACATATGCGAATTACTGAGAGCGGCGTTTGGTCACATTTGTCCCAAACCTCCCTGCAGTTTTCAAAATATCCCAAACATCCCAATTTCGAGGCTTGAGCGATATTTTGGAGACAAATTATGTCTCGCTGCACGTATTCGCAGTTTGAAATTACTAATTTTTTATACCCAACATATGACAAGTACTGAAAGCGGCGTTTGGTCATATTTGTCCCAAAACCCCTGCAGTTTTCAAAATATCCCAAACATCCCAATTGCGAGGCCTGAGCCATATTTTGGTGCCAAATTCTGTCTCTCTGAACGTATTCGCAGTTTGAAATTGTGACTTTTTAATACCCAATAAATGCCAAGTACTGAAAGCAGCAGTGAGTCACATTTGGCACAAACTCCCCTGCAGTTTTCAAAATATCCCAAAAATCCCAATATCGAGGCCCGAGCCATATTTTGGAGCCAAATTCTGGCTCTCTTAACGTATTCGCAGTTTTAAACTGCGACTTTTTTATACCCAATTAATGTCAAGTACTGAAAGCGGCGTTTGGACACATTTGTCCCAATCCCCTCTGCAGTTTTCAAAATATATCAAACATCCCATTTTCGAGGACTGAGCCATATTTTGGGGCCAAATTCAGGCTCTCTGCACGTATTCGGAGTTTGAAATTACGACTTTTTATACCCAATATATGCTAAGTACTGAAAGCAGCAGTGAGTCACATTTTGCACAAACTCCCCTGCAGTTTTCAAAATATCCCAAATATCCCAGTTTCGAGGTCTGAGCCATATTTTGGAGCCAAATTCTGGCTCTCTGCACGTATTCGCAGTTTAATATTACGACTTTTTATACCCAACATATGCCAAGTACTGAAAGCGGCAGTGAGTCACATTTTGCACAAACTCCCCTGCAGTTTTCAAAATATCACAAATATCCCAATTTCGAGGCCTAAGCCATCTTTTGGAGCTAAATTCTCGCTCTCTGCACGTATTCGCAGTTTGAAATTACGACTTTATATACCCAACATATGCCAAGTACTGAAAGGGGCGTTTGGTCACATTTGTCCCAAACCTCTCTGCAGTTTTCAAAATATCCCAAATATCCTAATTTCGAGGCCTGAGCCATACTATAGAGCCAAATTCTGGCTCCCTGCACGTATTCGCAGTTTGAAATTACGACTTTATATACCCAACATATGCGAAGTACTGAAAGCAGCGTTTGGTCACATTTGTCCCTAACCTCCCTGCAGTTTACAAAATTTCCCAAACATCCCAATTTCGAGGCCTGAGCCATATTTTGGAGCCAAATTCAAGCTCTTTGCACGTATTCGCAGTTTGAATTTTCGACTTTATATACCCAACATATGCCAAGTACTGAAAGTGGCGTTTGGTCAAATTTGTCCCAATCCCCCCTGCAGTTTTAAAATATCCCAAACATCTCAATTTCGAGGCCAGAGCCATATTTTGAAGCTAAATTCTTGCTCTCTGCACGTATTTGCAGTTTTAAATTACGACTTTTTATACCTAACATATGCCAAGTACTGAGAGCGGCAATGAGACATATTTTGCACAAACTCCCCTGCAGTTTTCAAAATATCCCAAATATTCATATTTATAGGCCTGAGCCATATTTAGGAGGCAAATTCTAGCTCTGTGCACGTATTTGCAGTTTTAAATTACGACTTTTTATACCCAACATATGCCAAGTACTGTAAGCAACGTTTGGTCACATTTGGCCCAAACCTCCCTGCAGTTTTCAATATATCCCAAATATCCCAATTTCGTGGCCTGAGCCACATTTTGGAGCCGAATTCTGGCTCTCTGCACGTATTCGCAGTTTGAATTTACGACTTTTTATACCCAACATATGCCAAGTCCTGAAAGCGGCGCTTGGACACATTTGTCCCAATCCCACCTGCAGTTTTCAAAATTTATCAAACATCCCAATTTCGAGGCCTGAGCCATATTTTGAAGCGAAATTCTGGCTCTCTGCACGTATTCGCAGATTGAAATTGTGACTTTTTTATACCTAACATATGCCAAGTACTGAAAGTGGCGTTTGGTCAGATTTCTCCCAAACCTCCGTGCAGTTTTCAAAATATCCCAAACTTCCAAATTTCGAGGCCTGAACCATATTTTGGAGCCAAATTATGGCTCTCCACACGTATTTGCAGTTTGATATTACGACTTTTTATACCGAACATATGCCAAGTACTGAAAGCGGCAGTATGTCACATTTGTCCCAATCCCCCCGGCAATTTTCAAAATATCCCAAATATCCTAATTTCGTGGCCTGAGCCATATTATAGAGCCAAATTCTGGCTCTCTGCACGTATTCTCCGTATGAAATTACGACTTTTTACACCCAACATATGCGAAGTACTGAAGCGGCGTTTGGTCACATTTGTCCCAAACCTCCCTTCAGTTCTCAAAATATCCTAAACATCCCAATTTCGAGGCCTGAGCCATATTTTGGAGCCAAATTCTGGCTCTCTGCACGTATTCGCAGTTTTAAATTAAATCTTTTTATGCCCAACATATGTCAAGTACTGAAAGCGGCGTTTGGTCACATTTGTCCCAAACCTCCCTTCAGTTCTCAAAATATCCTAAACATCCCAATTTCGAGGCCTGAGCCATATTTTGGAGCCAAATTCTGGCTCTCTGCACGTATTTGCAGTTTGAAATTGCGACTTTTTATACCCAACATATGCCAAGTACTGAAAGCGGTGTTTGGTCACATTTATCCTAAATCAAACTGCAGTTTTCAAAATATCCCAAACATCCCAATATCGTGGCCTGAGCCATATTTTGGAGCCAATTTCTGGCTCTCTGCACGTATTCGCAGTTTGATATTACTACTTTTTATACCCAACATATGCCAAGTCCTGAAAGCGGCAGTGAGTCACATTTTGCACAAACTCCCCTGCAGTTTTCAAAATATCCCAAATATCCCAATTTCAAGGCCTGAGCCATATTTTGGAGCCAAATTCTGGCTCTCTGCACGTATTCACAGTTTGAAATTGCGACTTTTTTATACCCAACATATAACAAGACCTGAAAGCGGCGTTTGGACACTTTTGTCCCAACCCCCCCTACAGTTTTCAAAATTTATCAAACATCCCAATTTCGAGGCCTGAGCCATATTTTGGAGCCAAATTCTGGCTCTCTGCTCGTATTTGCAGTTGGAAATTGCGGCTTTTTTATACCCAATTAATGCAAAGTACTGTAAGCGTCGTTTGGTCACATTTGTCCCAATCCCCACTGCAATTTTCAAAATATCCCGAATATCCCAATTTCGAGGCCTGAGCCATATTTTGGAGCCAAATTCAGGCTCTCTGCACCTATTTGCAGTTTGAAATTACGACTTTTTATACCCAACATATGCCAAGTACTGAAAACGGCGTCTGGACACATTTGTTCCAATCCCCACTGCAGTTTTCAAAATATATCAAACATCCCAATTTCGAGGCCCGAGCCATATTTTGGAGCCAAATTCAGGCTCTCTGCACATATTCGAAGTTTGAAACTACGAATTTTCATACCCAACATATGCCAAGTACTGAAAGCGGCAGTGAGTCACATTTTGCACAAACTCCAATGCAGTTTTCAAAATATCCCAAATATCCCAGTTTCGAGGTCTGAGCCATATTTTGGAGCCAATTTCTGGCTCTCTGCACGTATTCGCAGTTTGAAATTGCTTCTATTTTATACCCAACATATGCCAAGTACTGAAAGCGGCGTTTGGTCACATTTGTCCCTAACCTCCCTGCAGTTTACAAAATATCCCAAACATTCCAATTTCGAGGCCTGAGCCATATTTTGGAGTCAAATTCAAGCTCTATGCATATATTCGCACTTTGAAATTACGACTTTTCATACCCAACATATGCCAAGTTCTGAAAGCGGCGTTTGGTCATATTTGTCCTAAACCCCCCCTGCAGTTTTCAAAATAACCCAAACATCCCAATTTCGAGGACTGAGCTATATTTTGTAGCCAAATTCTGGCTCTATGCACGAATTCGCAGTTTGAATTTCCTAATTTTTATACCCAACATATGCCAAGTCCTGAAAGCGGCAGTGAGTCACTTATTTTGCACAAACTCCCCTGCAGTTTTCGAAATATCCCAAATATCCCAATTTCGAGGCCTGAGCAATATTTTGGAGCCAAATTCTAGCTCTCTGCACGTATTCGTTTGAAATTGCGTCTTTTTTATACCCAACATATGCCAAGTACTGAAAGCGGCGTTTGGTCAAATTTGTCCCAATCCCCCCTGCAGTTTTTAAAATATCCCAAACATCTCAATTTTGAGGCCTGAGCCATATTTTGGAGCCAAATTCTGGCTCTCTGCACGTATTTGCATTTTTTAATTACGACTTTTTATACCCAACATATGCCAATTCCCGAAAGCGGCAGAAAGTCACATATTGCACAAACTCCCATGCAGTTTTCGAAATATCCCAAATATCCCAATTTCGAGGCCTGAGCCATATTTTGGAGCCAAATTCTGGCTCTCTGCACGTATTCGCAGTTTAAAATTGAAACTTTTTTTTACCCAACATATGCCAAGTCTTGAAAGCGGCGTTTGGTCACATTTGGCCCAATCCCCCCTGCAGTTTTCGAAATATCCCAAACATCCCAATATCGAGGCCTGAGCCATATTTTGGAGTCAACGTCTATCTCTCTGCACGTATTCACAGTTTGATATTACGACTTTTTATACCCAACATATGCCAAGTCCATAAAGCAGCAGTGAGTCAAATTTTGAACAAACTCCCCTGCAGTTTTCAAAATATCCCAAATATCCCAATTTCAAGGCCTGAGCTATATTTTGGAGCCAAATTCTGACTCTCTGCACGTATTTGCAGTTTGAAATTGCGACTTTTTATACCGAACATATGCCAAGTACTGAAAGCGGCAGTGAGTCATATTTTGCACAAACTCCCCAGCAGTTTTCAAAATATCCCAAATATTCCAATTAATAGGCCTGAGCCATATTTTGGAGCCAAATTCTGGCTCTCTGCACGTATTCGCCCATTGAAATTACGACTTTTTATACCCAACATATGACAAGTTCTGAAAGCGGCGTTTGGTCAAATTTATCCCAATCCCCCCTGCAGTTTTTAAAATATCCCAAACATCTTAATTTCGAGGCCTGAGCCATATTTTGAAGCCAATTCTGGCTCTCTGCACGTATTTGCAGTTTTAAATTACGGCTTTTTATACCGAACATATGCCAAGTACTGAAAGCGGCAGTGAGTCATATTTTGCACAAACTCCCCAGCAGTTTTCAAAATATCCCAAATATTCCAATTAATAGGCCTGAGCCATATTTTGGAGCAAAATTCTGGCTCTCTGCACATATTCGCAGTTTTAAATTACGAATTTTTATACCCAACATATGCCAAGTACTAAAAGCGGCATTTGGTCACATTTGTCCCAAACCTCCCTGCAGTTTTCAATATATCCCAAATATCCCAATTTTGAGGCCTGAGCCATATTTTGGAGCCAAATTCTGGCTCTCTGCACGTATTCGCAGTTTGAAATTACGAATTTTTATACCCAACATATGCCAATTACTGAAAACTGCGTTTGGTCACATTTTTCCAAAACCCCCTTGCAGTTTTCAAAATATCCTACACATCCCAATTTCGAGGCCTGAGCCATATTTTGGAGCCAAATTCTGGCTCTCTGCACGTATTCGCATTTTTAAATTACGACTTTTTATACCCAACATATGCCAAGTACTGAGAGCGGCGTTTGGTCATATTTGTCCCAAACCCCCTGCAGTTTTCAAAATATCCCAAACTTCCCAATTGCGTAGCCTGAGCCATATTTTGGTGCCAAATTCTGTCTCTCTGAACGTATTCGCAATTTGAAATTACGACTTTTTATACCCAACCTATGCCAAGTTCTGAAAGCAGCTGTGAGTCACATTTTGCACAAACTCCCCTGCAGTTTTCAAAATATCCCAAAAATCCCAATTTCGAGGCCCGAGCCCTATTTTGGAGCCAAATTCTGGCTCTCTGAACGTATTCGCAGTTCGAAACTGCGACTTTTTTATACCCAATAAACGCCAAGTACTGAAAGCGGCGTTTGGACACGTTTGTCCCAATCCCCTCTGCAGTTTTCAAAATATATCAAACATCCCAATTTCGAGGACTGAGCCATATTTTGGAGCCAAATTCAGGCTCTCTGCACGTATTCGCAGTTTGAAATTACGACTTTTTATACCCAATATATGCCAAGTACTGAAAACGGCAGTGAGTCACATTTTGCACAAACTCCCCTGCAGTTTTCAAAATATCTTAAATATCTCAGTTTCGAGGTCTGAGCCATATTTTGGAGCCAAATTCTGGCTCTCTGCACGTATTCGCAGTTTGATATTACGACTTTTTATACCCAACATATGCCAAGTACTGATAGCAGCAGTGAGTCACATTTTGCACAAACTCCCCTGCAGTTTTCAAAATATCCCAAACATCCCAATTTCGAGGCCTGAGCCATATTTTGGAGACCAATTCTGGCTCTCTGCACGTATTTGCAGTTTGAAATTCTGACTTTTTTATACCCAACATATAGCAAGTAATGAAAGCGGCGTTTGGACACATTTGTCCCAATCCCACCTGCAGTTTTCAAAATTTATCAAACATCACAATTTCGAGGCCTGAGCCATATTTTGGAGCCAAATTCTGGCTCTCTGCTCGTATTTGCAGTTGGAAATTGCTCCTTTTTTATACCCAATATATGCAAAGTACTGTAAGCGGCGTTTGGTCACATTTGTCCCAATCCCCCCTGCAATTTTCAAAATATCCCGAATATCCCAATTTCGATGCCTGAGCCATATTTTGGAGCTAAATTCAGGCTCTCTGCACGTATTCGCAGTTTGAAATTACGACTTTTTATACCCAACATATGCCAAGTACTGAAAACGGCGTTTGGACACATTTGTTCCAATCCCTACTGCAGTTTTCAAAATATATCAAACATCCCAATTTCGAGGCCCGAGCCATATTTTGGAGCCAAATTCAGGCTCTCTGCACATATTCGAAGTTTGAAACTACGACTTTTCATACCCACCATATGCCAAGTACTGAAAGCGGCAGTGAGTCACATTTTGCACAAACTCCCCTGCAGTTTTCAAAATATCCCAAATATCGCAATTTAGAGGCCTGAGCCATATTTTGGAGCCAGATTCTGGCTCTCTGAACGTATTCGCAGTTTGAAATTGCGAATTTTATACCCAACATATGCCATGTACTGAAAACAGCGTTTGGAGACATTTGTTCCAATCCCCCCTGCAGTTTTCAAAATATATCAAACATCCCAATTTCGAGGCCTGAGCCAAATTTTGGAGCCAAATTCAGGCTCTCTGCACGTATTCGCAGTTTGAAATTACGAATTTTTATACCCAACATATGCGAAGTACTGAAAGCGGCAGTGAGTCACATTTTGCACAAACTCCAATGCAGTTTTCAAAAAATCCCAAATATCCCAGTTTTGAGGTCTGAGCCATATTTTGGAGCCAAATTCAGGCTCTCTGCACGTATTCGCAGTTTGATATTACGACTTTTTATACCCAACATATACCAAGTACTGAAAGCGGCAGTGAGTCACATTTTGTACAAACTCCCCTGCAGTTTGTAAAATATCACAAACATCCCAATTTCGAGGCCTGAGCCATATTTTGGAGCTAAATTCTGGCTTTATGCACGTATTCGCTGTTTGAAATTACGACTTTTTATACCCAACATATGCCTAGTCCTGAAAGCGGCAGAGAGACACATATTGCACAAACTCCCCTGCAGTTTTCGAAATATCCCAAAAGTCCCAATTTCGAGGCCTGAGCCATATTTTGGACCCAAATTCTGGCTCTCTGCACGTATTCGCAGTTTGAAATTGCGACTTTTTTATACCCAACATATGCCAAGTACTGAAAGCGGCGTTTGGTCGTATTTGTCCCAAACTCTCCTGCAGTTTTCAAAATATCCCAAACTTCCCAATTTCGAGGCCTGAGCCATATTTTGGAGCTAAATTCTGGCTCTCTGCACGTATTCGCAGTTTGAAATTACGACTTTTTTATACCCAACATATGCCAAGTACTGAAAGCGGCAGTGGGTCACATATTGCACAAACTCCCCTGCAGTTTTCAACATATCAAATATCCCAATATCGAGGCCTGAGCCATATTTTGGAGACAAATTCTGGCTCTCGGAAACGTATTCGCAGTTTGAAATTGCGACTTTTTTATACCCAACATATGCCAAGTACTGAAAGCGGCGTTTAGACAAATTTGTTCCAATCCCTCCTGCAGTTTTCAAAATATATCAAACATAGCAATTTCGAGGACTGAGCCATATTTTAGAGCCAAATTTAGACTCTCTGCACGTATTCGCAGTTTGAAATTACGACTTTTTATACCCAACATATGCGAAGTACTGAAAGCGGCAGTGAGTCACATTTTGCACAAACTCCAATGCAGTTTTCAAAAAATCCAAAATATCCCAGTTTTGAGGTCTGAGCCATATTTTGGAGCCAAATTCTGGCACTCTGCACGTATTCGCATTTTGATATTACGACTTTTTATACCCAACATATGCCAAATACTGAAAGTGGCAGTGAGTCACATTTTGCACAAACTCCCCTGCAGTTTTCAAAATATCCCAAACATTTCAATTTCGAGGCCTGAGCCATATTTTAGAGCCAAATTCTGGCTCTCTGCATGTATTGGCAGTTTGAAATTACGACTTTTTATACCCAACATATTACAAGTACTGAATGCGGTGTTTGGTCATATTTGTCCCAAACCCCCCTGCAGTTTTCAAAATATCCCAAACTTCCCAATTTCGACGCCTGAGCCATATTTTGGTGCCAAATTCTGGCTCTCTGAACGTATTCGCAGTTTGAAATTGCGACTTTTTAATACCCAATAAATGCCAAGTACTGAAAGCGGCGTTTAGTCATATTTGTCCCAAACCCCCCTGCAGTTTTCAAAATTTCCCAAACATTCCAATTTCGAGGCCTGAGCCATATTTTGGGGCCAAATTCTGGCTCTCTGCATGTATTCTCAGTTTGAAATTACGACTTTTTTATACCCAACATATGCCAAGTACTGAAAGCGGCATTTGGTCGTATTTGTCCCAAACTCTCCTGCAGTTTTGAAAATATCCCAAACATCCCAATTTCGAGGCCTTAGCCATATTTTGATGCGAAATTCTGGCTCTCTGCACGTATTCGCAGTTTGAAATTACGAGTTTTTTATACCCAACATATGCCAAGTACTGAAAGCGGCGTTTGGTCACATTTGACCCAATCCCCCTGCAATTTTCAAAATATCCCGAACATCCCAATTTCAACGCCTAAGCTATATTTTGGAGCAAAATTCTGGCTCTCAACACGTATTCGCAGTTTAACATCAACCCAACACAACATCCAAAACATCTCGAAATTGGGATGTTTGGGATATCTTGAAAACTACAGGGAGGTTTGGGACAAACGTGACCAAAAGCCGCTTTCAGTACTTGGCATATGTTGGTATAAAAAAGTTGCAATTTCAAACTGCGAATACGTGCAGAGAGCCTGAATTTGGCTCCAAAATATGGCTCAGGCCTCGAAATTGGGATATTTGGGATATTTCGAAAACTGCAGGGGAGTTTGTGCAAAATGTGAATCACTGCCGCTTTCAGGACTTGGCATATGTTGGGTATAAAAAGAAGTAATAACAAACTGCGAATACGTGCAGAGAGCCAGAATTTGGCTCCAAAATATGGCTCAGGCCTCGATATTGGGATGTTTGGGATATTTCGAAAACTGCAGGGGAGTTTGTGCAAAATGTGAATCACTGCCGCTTTCAGGACTTGGCATATGTTGGGTATAAAAAGAAGTAATATCAAACGGCGAATACGTGCAGAGAGCCAGAATTTGGCTCCAAAATATGGCTCAGGCCTCGATATTGGGATGTTTGGGATATTTTGAAAACTGCAGTTAGATTTGGGACAAATGTGACCAAAACGCCGCTTTCAGTACTTGGCATATGTTGGGTATAAAAAGTCGTTATTTCAAACTGCGAATACGTGCAGAGAGCAAGAATTTGGCTCCAAAATATGGCTCAGGCCTCAAAATTGGGATGTTTATGATATTTTGAAAACTGAAGGGAGGTTTGGGAGAAATGTGACCAAACGCCGCTTTAAGTACTTGACATATGTTGGGTATAAAAAATGTTATTTAAAACTGCGAATACGTGCAGAGAGCCAGAATTTGGCTCCAAAATATGGCTCAGACCTCGAAATTGGGATATTTGCGTTATTTTGAAAACTGGAGGGGAGTTTGGGCAAAATGTGACTCGCTGCCGCTTTCAGTACTTGGCATATGTTGGGTATAAAAATTTCGCAATTTCAAACTGCGAATACGTGCAGAGATCCAGAATTTGGCTCCAAAATATGGCTCAGGCCTCGAAATTGGGTTATTTGGGATATTTCGAAAACTGCAGGGGAGTTTGTGCAAAATGTAACTCACTGCCGCTTTCAGTACTTGACATATATTGGGTATAAAAAGATGTTATTTAAAACTGCGAATACGTGCATAGAGCCAGAATTTGGCTCCAAATTATGGCTCAGGCCTCGAAATTGCGATGTTTGGGATATTTTGAAAACTGCAGGGAGGTTTGGGACAAATGTGACCAAAAGCCGCTTTCAGTACTTGGCATATGTTGGGTATAAAAAGTCGTTATTTCAAACTGCGAATACGTGCAGAGAGCCTGAATTTGGTTCCAAAATATGGCTCAGGCCACGATATTGGGATGTTTGGGATATTTTGAAAACTGCAGTTAGATTTGGGACAAATGTTACCAAACATTTTGGCAGAGAGCCAAAATTTGGCTCCAAAATATTGCTCAGGCCTCGAAATTCGGATGTTTGGGATATTTTGAAAATTGCAGGGGAGTTTGTGCAAAATGTGACTACACTGCCGCTTTCAGTACTTGGCATATGTTGGGTATAAAAAGTCGTAGTATCAAACCCCGAATACATGCAGAGAGCCAGAATTTGGCTCCAAAGTATGGCTCAGGCCTCGAAATTGGGATATTTGGGATATTTTGAAAACTGCGGGGAGGTTTCGGACAAATGTGACTAAACCCTGCTTTCAGTACTTGGCATATGTTCGGTATAAAAAGACGTAATTTCGAATTGCGAATACGTGCAAAGAGCCTGAATTTGGCTCCATAATATGGCTCAGGCCTCTTAATTGGGATATTTGGGATATTTTGAAAACTGCAGGGGAGTTTGTGCAAAATATGACTCACTGCCGCTTTCAGGACATGGCATATGTTGGGTATAAAAAGTCGTAATTTCAAACTGTGAATACGTGCAGAGATCCTGAATTTGGCTCCAAAATATGGCTCGGGCCTCGAAATTGGGATATGTAGGAAATTTTGAAAACTGCAGAGAGGTTTGGGACAAATGTGACCAAACGCCGCTTTCAGTAATTCGCATATGTTGGGTATAAAATTCGTAATTTCAAACTGCGAATACGTGCAGAAAGCTAGAATTTGGCTCCAAAATATGGCTCAGTCCTCGAAATTGGGATGTTTGGGATATTTTGAAAACTGCAGGGGGGATTGGGACAAATGTGACTAAACGCCGCTTTCAGTACTTCGCATATGTTGGGTATAAAAAAGTCGTAATTTCAAACTGCGAATACGTGCATAGAGCCAGAATTTGGCTTCAAAATATGGCTCAGGCCTCGAAATTGGGATGTTTGGGATATTTTGAAAACTCCGGGGAGATTTGGGACAAATGTGACTAAACGCCGCTCTCAGTACTTGGCATATGTTGCGTATAAAAAGACGTAATTTCGAACTGTGAATACGTGCAGAGAGCCAGAATTTGGCTCCAAAATATGGGTCAGGCCTCGAAATTGGGATATTTGGGATATTTTGAAAACTGCAGGGATGTTTGGAACAAATGTGACCAAATGCCGCTTTCAGTACTTGGCATATGTTGGGTATAAAAAGATGTAATTTCTAACTGTGAATACGTGCAGAGAGCCAGAATTTGGCTCCAAAATATGGCTGAGGCTTCGAAATTGGGATATTTGCGTTATTTTGAAAACTGTAGGGGAGTTTGGGCAAAATGTCACTCACTGCCGCTTTCAGTACTTGGCAAATGTTGGGTATAAAAGAGTCGCAATTTCAAACTGCGAATACGTACAGAGATCCAGAATTTGGCACCATAATATGGCTCAGGCCTCGAAATTGGGATATTTTGGGATATTTCGAAAACTGCAGGGGAGTTTGTGCAAAATGTGACTCACTGCCGCTTTCAGGACTTGGCATATGTTGGGTATAAAAATTTGTAATATCAAACTGCGAATATGTGCATAGAGCCAGAATTTGGCTCCAAATTATGGCTCAGGCCTCGAAATTGGGATGTTTGGGATATTTTGAAAACTGCAGGGGGGTTTGGGACAAATGTGACCAAAAGCCGCTTTCAGTACTTGGCATATGTTGGAATAAAAAGTTGAAATTTCAAACTGCGAATACGTGCAAAGAGCCTGAATTTGGCTCCATAATATGGCTCAGGCATCGAAATTGGGATATTTGGGATATTTTGAAAACTGCAGGGGAGTTTGTGCAAAATATGACTCACTGCCGATTTCAGGACATAGCATATGTTGGGTATAAAAAGTCGTAATTTCAAACTGCGAATACGTGCAGAGAGCCTGAATTTGGCTCCAAAATATGGCTCAGGCCTCGAAATTGGGATATTTAGGATATTTTGAAAACTGCAGGGAGGTTTGGGACAAATGTGACCAAACGCCGCTTTCAGTAATTCGCATATGTTGGGTATAAAATTCGTAATTTCAAACTGCGAATACGTGTAGAGAGCTAGAATTTGGCTCCAAAATATGGCTCAGTCCTCGAAATTGGGATGTTTGGGATATTTTGAAAACTGAATTGAGGATTGGGACAAATGTGACCAAACGCCGCTCTCAGTAATTCGCATATGTTGGGTATAAAAAGACGTAATTTCGAACTGCGAATACGTGCAGAGAGCCAGAATTTGGCTCCAAAATATGGCTCAGGCCTCGAAATTGGGATATTTGGGATATTTTGAAAACTGCAGGGATGTTTGGAACAAATGTGACCAAATGCCGCTTTCAGTACTTGGCATATGTTGGGTATAAAAAGATGTAATTTCTAACTGCGAATACGTGCAGAGAGCCCGAATTTGGCTCCAAAATATGGCTCAGACCTCGAAATTGGGATATTTGCATTATTTTGAAAACTGGAGGGGAGTTTGGGCAAAATGGGACTCACTGCCGCTTTCAGTACTTGGCATATGTTGGGAATAAAAAAGTCGCAATTTCAAACTGCGAATACGTGCAGAGATCCAAAAGTTGGCTCCAAAATATGGCTCAGGTCTCGAAATTGGGTTACTTGGGATATTTCGAAAACTGCAGGCAAGTTTGTGCAAAATGTGACTCTGCCGCTTTCAGGACTTGGCATATGTTGGGTATAAAAATTCGTAATATCAAACTGCGAATACGTGCATAGAGCCAGAATTTGGCTCCAAATTATAGCTCAGGCCTCGAAATTGGGATGTTTGGGATATTTTGAAAACTGCAGGGAGGTTTGGGACAAATGTGACCGAAAGCCGCTTTCAGTACTTGCCATATGTTGGTATAAAAAAGTTGCAATTTCAAACTGCGAATACATGCAAAGAGCCTGAATTTTGCTCCATAATATGGCTCAGGCCTCGAAATTGGGATATTTGGGATATTTTGAAAACTGCAGGGGAGTTTGTGCAAAATGTGACTCACTGCCGCTTTCAGGACTTGGCATATGTTGGGTATAAAAAGTCGTAATTTCAAACTGCGAATACGTGCAGAGAGCCTGAATTTGGCTCCAAAATATGGCTCAGGCCTCGAAATTGGGATATTTAGGATATTTTGAAAACTGCAGGGAGGTTTGGGACAAATGTGACCAAACGCCGATTTCAGTATTTCGCATATGTTGGGTATAAATATCGTAATTTCAAACTGCGAATACGTGCAGAGAGCCAGAATTTGGCACCAAAATATGGCTCAGGCCTCGAAATTGGATTATTTGGGATATTTCGAAAATTGCAGGGAAATTTGTGCAAAATGTGACTCTCTGCCGCTTTAAGGACTTGGCATATGTTGGGTGTAAAAAGTCGTAATATCAAACTGCGAATACGTGCAGAGAGCCAGAATTTGCCTCCAAAATATGGCTCAGGCCTCGAAATTGGGATGTTTGGGATATTTTGAAAACTTGAGGGAGGTTTGGGACAAATGTGACCCAACGCCGCTTTCAGTACTTGGCATATGTTGGGTATAAAAAGACGTAATTTCGAACTGCGAATACGTGAATAGAGCCAGAATTTGGCTCCAAAATATGGCTCAGGCCTTGAAATTGGGATGTTTGGGATATTTTGAAAACTGGAGGGAGGTTTGGGACAAATGTGACCAAACGCCGCTTTCAGTACTTCGCATATGTTGGGTATAAAAAAGTCGTAATTTCAAACTGCAAATACGTGCAGAGAGACTGAATTTGGCTCCAAAATATGGCTCAGGCCTTGAAATTTGGATGTTTGGGATATTTAGAAAAATGCAGGGGAGTTTGTGCAAAATGTGACTCATTGCCTCTTTCAGTACTTGGCATATGTTGGGTATAATAAGTCGTAATTTCAACCTGAGAATACGTGCAGAGAGCCAGAATTTGGCTCCAAAATATGGCTCAGGACCTCGAAATTGGGACGTTTGGATATTTTGAAAACTACAGGAGAGTTTGTGCAAAAAGTGACTCACTGCCGTTTTCAGGACTTGCCATATGTTGGGTATAAAAAGTCGTAATTTAAAACTACGAATACGTGCAGAGAGCCAGAATTTGGCTCGAAAATATGGCTCAGGCCTCAAAATTGGGACGTTTGGATATTTTGAAAACTGCAGGGGAGTTTGTGCAAAATTTGACTCACTGCCGCTTTCAGGACTTGGCATATGTTGGGTATAAAAAGTCGTAATATCAAACTGCGAATACGTGGAAAGAGCCAGAATTTGGCTCCAAAATATGGGTCAGGCCTCGATATTGGGATGTTTGGGATATTTTGAAAACTGCAGGAAAGTTTGGGACAAATGTGACCAAACGCCGCTTTCAGTACTTTGCATATGTTGGGTTTAAAAAAAGTCGTAATTTCAAACTGCAAATACGTGCAGAGAGCCATAATTTGGCTCCAAAATATGGCTCAGGCCTCGAAATTGGGATATTTGGGATATTTTGAAAACTGCAAGGAGGTTTGGGACAAATGTGACTAAACGCCGCTTTCAGTACTTGACATATGTTGGGTATAAAAAGACGTAATTTCGAACTGCGAATACGTGCAGAGAGCAAGAATTTGGCTCCAAAATATGGCTCAGGCCTCGAAATTGGGATATTTGGGATATTTTGAAAACTGCAGGGATGTTTGGAACAAATGTGACCAAACGCCGCTTTCAGTACTTCGCATATGTTGGGTATAAAAAAGCCGTAATTTCAAACTGGAAATACGTGCAGAGAGCAAGAATTTGGCTCCAAAATATGGCTCAGGCCTCGAAATTGGGATGTTTGGGATATTTTGAAAACTGTAGGGGAGTTTGAGCAAAATGTGACTCACTGCCGTTTTCAGGACTTGTCATATGTTGGGTATAAAAAGTCGTAATTTAAAACTGCGAATACGTCAGGGAGCCAGAATTTGGCTCCAAAATAGGGCTCAGGCCTCGAAATTGGGACGTTTGGGATATTTTGAAAACTGCAGGGGAGTTTGTGCAAAATGTGACTCACTGCCGCTTTCAGTACTTGGCATATGTTGGGTATAAAAAGTCGAAATATCAAACTGCGAATACGTGCAGAGAGCCAGAATTTGGCTCCAAAATATGGGTCAGGCCTCGATATTGGGATATTTGGGATATTTTGAAAACTGCAGGGAGGTTTGGGACAAATGTGACCAAATGCCGCTTTTAGTCCTTCGCGTATGTTGGGTATAAAAAAGTCCTAATTTCAAACTGCGAATACGTGCAGAGAGCCAAAATTTGGCTCCAAAATATTGCTCAGGCCTCGAAATTGGGATGTTTGGGATATTTTGAAAACTGCAGGGGGGATTGGGACAAATGTGACTAAACGCCGCTTTCAGTACTTCGCATATGTTGGGTATAAAAAAGTCATAATTTCAAACTGCGAATGCATGCATAGAGCCAGAATTTGGCTCCAAAATATGGGTCAGGCCTCGATATTGGGATATTTGGGATATTTTGAAAACTGCAGGGAGGTTTGGGACAAATGTGACCAAATGCCGCTTTTAGTCCTTCGCGTATGTTGGGTATAAAAAAGTCCTAATTTCAAACTGCGAATACGTGCAGAGAGCCAAAATTTGGCTCCAAAATATTGCTCAGGCCTCGAAATTGGGATATTTGGGGTGTTTTGAAAACTGCAGGGAGGTTTGGAACCAATGTGACCAAACGCCGCTTTCAGTACTTGGCATATGTTGGGTATAAAAATTCGTAATTTCAAACTGCGAATACGTGCAGAGAGCGTGAATTTGGCTCCAAAATATGGCTCAGGCCTGGAAATTGGGATATTTGATATATTTTGAAAATGCAGTGGAGTTTGTGCAAAATGTGACTCATTGCCGCTTTCAGTACTTGGCATATGTTGGGTATAATAAGTCGTAATTTCAACCTGCGAATACGTGCAGAGAGCCAGATTTTGGTTCCAAAATATGGCTCAAGCCTCGAAATTGGGATATTTGGGATATTTTGAAAATTGGAGGGAGGTTTGGGTCAAATGTGACCAAACGCCGTTTTCAGGACTTGGCATATGTTGGGTATAAAGAATCGTAATTTAAAACTGCAAATACGTGCAGAGAGCCAGAATTTGGCTCCAAAATATGGCTCAGGCCTCGAAATTGGGATATTTTGAACATTTGGAAAACTGCAGGGGCGTTTGTGCAAAATGTGACTCAATGCCGCTTTCAGGACTTGGCATATGTTGGGTATAAAAAGTTGTAATATCAAACTGCGAATACGTGCAGAGAGCCAGAATTTGGCTCAAAATATGGCTCAGGCCTCGATATTGGGATATTTGGGATATTTTGAAAACTACAGGGAAGTTTGTGCAAAATGTGACTCACTGCCGTTTTCATGACTTAGCATATGTTGGGTATAAAAAGTCGTAATTTCTAACTGCGAATACGTGCAGAGAGCCAGAATTTGGCTCGAAAATATGGCTCAGGCCTTGAAATTGGGATGTTCGGGATATTTTGAAAACTGGAGGGAGGTTTGGGACAAATGTGACCAAACGCCGCTTTCAGTACTTGGCATATGTTGGGTATAAAAAGTCGTAATTTCAAACTGTGAATACGTGCAGAGAGCCAGAATTTGGCTCGAAAATATGGCTCAGGCCTCGAAATTGGGATGTTCGGGATATTTTGAAATCTGGAGGGAGGTTTGGGACAAATGTGACCAAACGCCGCTTTCAGTACTTGGCATATGTTGGGTATAATAAGTCGTAATTTCAACCTGAGAATACGTGCAGAGAGCCAGAATTTGGCTCCAAAATATGGCTCAGGACCTCGAAATTGGGATATTTGGGATATTTTGAAAACTACAGGAGAGTTTGTGCAAAAAGTGACTCACTGCCGTTTTCAGGACTTGCCATATGTTGGGTATAAAAAGTCGTAATTTAAAACTGCGAATACGTGCAGAGAGCCAGAATTTGGCTCCAAAATATGGCTCAGGCCTCAAAATTGGGACGTTTGGATATTTTGAAAACTGCAGGGGAGTTTGTGCAAAATTTGACTCACTGCCGCTTTCAGTACTTGGCATATGTTGGGTATAAAAAGTCGAAATATTAAACTGCGAATACGTGCAAAGAGCCAGAATTTGGCTCCAAAATATGGTTCAGGCCTCGATATTGGGATATTTGGGATATTTTGGAAACTGAAGGGAGGTTTGGGACAAATGTGACCAAACGCCGCTTTCAGTCCTTCCCATATGTTGGGTATAAAAAATTCGTAATTTCAAACTGCGAATACGTGCAGAGAGCCAGAGTTTGGCTCCAAAATATTGCTCAGGCCTCGAAATTGGGATGTTTAGGATATTTTGAAAACTGCATGGGAGTTTGTGCAAAATGTGACTCACTGCCGCTTTCAGTACTTGGCATATGTTGGGTATAAAAAGCCATAATATCAAACTGCGAATACATGCAGAGAGCCAGAATTAGGCTCTAAAATATGGCTCAGGCCTCGAAATTGGGATATTTGGGATATTTTGGAAACTGCAGGGATGTTTGGGACAAATGTGACCAAACGCCGTTTTCAGTACTTGGCATATGTGGGGTATAAAAAGATGTAATTTCTAACTGCGAATACGTGCAGAGAGCCAGAATTTGGCTGCAAAATATGGCTCAGGCCTCGAAATTGGGATATTTGCGTTATTTTGAAAACTGGAGGAGAGTTTGGGCAAAATGTGACTCACTGCCGCTTTCAGTACTTGGCATATGTTGGGTATAAAAAAAGTCGCAATTTCAAACTGCGAATACGTGCAGAGATCCAGAATTTGGCTCCAAAATATGGCTCAGGCCTCGAAATTGGGATATTTCAGATATTTCGAAAACTGCAGGGGAGTGCGTGCAAAATGTGACTCACTGCCGCTTTCAGGACTTGGCATATGTTGGGTATAAAAAGTCGTAATATCAAACTGCGAATACGTGGAAAGAGCCAGAATTTGGCTCCAAAATATGGGTCAGGCCTCGATATTGGGATGTTTGGGATATTTTGAAAACTGCAGGAAAGTTTGGGACAAATGTGACCAAACGCCGCTTTCAGTACTTTGCATATGTTGGGTTTAAAAAAAGTCGTAATTTCAAACTGCAAATACGTGCAGAGAGCCATAATTTGGCTCCAAAATATGGCTCAGGCCTCGAAATTGGGATATTTGGGATATTTTGAAAACTGCAAGGAGGTTTGGGACAAATGTGACTAAACGCCGCTTTCAGTACTTGACATATGTTGGGTATAAAAAGACGTAATTTCGAACTGCGAATACGTGCAGAGAGCCAGAATTTGGCTCCAAAATATGGCTCAGGCCTCGAAATTGGGATATTTGGGATATTTTGAAAACTGCAGGGATGTTTGGAACAAATGTGACCAAACGCCGCTTTCAGTACTTCGCATATGTTGGGTATAAAAAATCCGTAATTTCAAACTGCAAATACGTGCAGAGAGCAAGAATTTGGCTCCAAAATATGGCTCAGGCCTCGAAATTGGGATGTTTGGGATATTTTGAAAACTGTAGGGGAGTTTGAGCAAAATGTGACTCACTGCCGTTTTCAGGACTTGTCATATGTTGGGTATAAAAAGTCGTAATTTAAAACTGCGAATACGTCAGGGAGCCAGAATTTGGCTCTAAAATAGGGCTCAGGCCTCGAAATTGGGACGTTTGGGATATTTTGAAAACTGCAGGGGAGTTTGTGCAAAATGTGACTCACTGCCGATTTCAGGACATGGCATATGTTGGGTATAAAAAGTCGTAATTTCAAACTGCGAATACGTGCAGAGAGCCTGAATTTGGCTCCAAAATATGGCTCAGGCCTCGAAATTGGGATATTTAGGATATTTTGAAAACTGCAGGGAGGTTTGGGACAAATGTGACCAAACGCCGCTTTCAGTAATTCGCATATGTTGGGTATAAAATTCGTAATTTCAAACTGCGAATACGTGTAGAGAGCTAGAATTTGGCTCCAAAATATGGCTCAGTCCTCGAAATTGGGATGTTTGGGATATTTTGAAAACTGAATTGAGGATTGGGACAAATGTGACCAAACGCCGCTCTCAGTAATTCGCATATGTTGGGTATAAAAAGACGTAATTTCGAACTGCGAATACGTGCAGAGAGCCAGAATTTGGCTCCAAAATATGGCTCAGGCCTCGAAATTGGGATATTTGGGATATTTTGAAAACTGCAGGGATGTTTGGAACAAATGTGACCAAATGCCGCTTTCAGTACTTGGCATATGTTGGGAATAAAAAAGTCGCAATTTCAAACTGCGAATACGTGCAGAGATCCAAAAGTTGGCTCCAAAATATGGCTCAGGTCTCGAAATTGGGTTACTTGGGATATTTCGAAAACTGCAGGCAAGTTTGTGCAAAATGTGACTCTGCCGCTTTCAGGACTTGGCATATGTTGGGTATAAAAATTCGTAATATCAAACTGCGAATACGTGCATAGAGCCAGAATTTGGCTCCAAATTATAGCTCAGGCCTCGAAATTGGGATGTTTGGGATATTTTGAAAACTGCAGGGAGGTTTGGGACAAATGTGACCGAAAGCCGCTTTCAGTACTTGCCATATGTTGGTATAAAAAAGTTGCAATTTCAAACTGCGAATACATGCAAAGAGCCTGAATTTTGCTCCATAATATGGCTCAGGCCTCGAAATTGGGATATTTGGGATATTTTGAAAACTGCAGGGGAGTTTGTGCAAAATGTGACTCACTGCCGCTTTCAGGACTTGGCATATGTTGGGTATAAAAAGTCGTAATTTCAAACTGCGAATACGTGCAGAGAGCCTGAATTTGGCTCCAAAATATGGCTCAGGCCTCGAAATTGGGATATTTAGGATATTTTGAAAACTGCAGGGAGGTTTGGGACAAATGTGACCAAACGCCGATTTCAGTATTTCGCATATGTTGGGTATAAATATCGTAATTTCAAACTGCGAATACGTGCAGAGAGCCAGAATTTGGCACCAAAATATGGCTCAGGCCTCGAAATTGGATTATTTGGGATATTTCGAAAATTGCAGGGAAATTTGTGCAAAATGTGACTCTCTGCCGCTTTAAGGACTTGGCATATGTTGGGTGTAAAAAGTCGTAATATCAAACTGCGAATACGTGCAGAGAGCCAGAATTTGCCTCCAAAATATGGCTCAGGCCTCGAAATTGGGATGTTTGGGATATTTTGAAAACTTGAGGGAGGTTTGGGACAAATGTGACCCAACGCCGCTTTCAGTACTTGGCATATGTTGGGTATAAAAAGACGTAATTTCGAACTGCGAATACGTGAATAGAGCCAGAATTTGGCTCCAAAATATGGCTCAGGCCTTGAAATTGGGATGTTTGGGATATTTTGAAAACTGGAGGGAGGTTTGGGACAAATGTGACCAAACGCCGCTTTCAGTACTTCGCATATGTTGGGTATAAAAAAGTCGTAATTTCAAACTGCAAATACGTGCAGAGAGACTGAATTTGGCTCCAAAATATGGCTCAGGCCTTGAAATTTGGATGTTTGGGATATTTAGAAAAATGCAGGGGAGTTTGTGCAAAATGTGACTCATTGCCTCTTTCAGTACTTGGCATATGTTGGGTATAATAAGTCGTAATTTCAACCTGAGAATACGTGCAGAGAGCCAGAATTTGGCTCCAAAATATGGCTCAGGACCTCGAAATTGGGACGTTTGGATATTTTGAAAACTACAGGAGAGTTTGTGCAAAAAGTGACTCACTGCCGTTTTCAGGACTTGCCATATGTTGGGTATAAAAAGTCGTAATTTAAAACTACGAATACGTGCAGAGAGCCAGAATTTGGCTCGAAAATATGGCTCAGGCCTCAAAATTGGGACGTTTGGATATTTTGAAAACTGCAGGGGAGTTTGTGCAAAATTTGACTCACTGCCGCTTTCAGGACTTGGCATATGTTGGGTATAAAAAGTCGTAATATCAAACTGCGAATACGTGGAAAGAGCCAGAATTTGGCTCCAAAATATGGGTCAGGCCTCGATATTGGGATGTTTGGGATATTTTGAAAACTGCAGGGAGGTTTGGGACAAATGTGACCAAACGCCGCTTTCAGTACTTTGCATATGTTGGGTTTAAAAAAAGTCGTAATTTCAAACTGCAAATACGTGCAGAGAGCCATAATTTGGGTCCAAAATATGGCTCAGGCCTCGAAATTGGGATATTTGGGATATTTTGAAAACTGCAAGGAGGTTTGGGACAAATGTGACTAAACGCCGCTTTCAGTACTTCGCATATGTTGGGTATAAAAAAGTCATAATTTCAAACTGCGAATGCATGCATAGAGCCAGAATTTGGCTCCAAAATATGGGTCAGGCCTCGATATTGGGATATTTGGGATATTTTGAAAACTGCAGGGAGGTTTGGGACAAATGTGACCAAATGCCGCTTTTAGTCCTTCGCGTATGTTGGGTATAAAAAAGTCCTAATTTCAAACTGCGAATACGTGCAGAGAGCCAAAATTTGGCTCCAAAATATTGCTCAGGCCTCGAAATTGGGATATTTAGGGTGTTTTGAAAACTGCAGGGAGGTTTGGAACCAATGTGACCAAACGCCGCTTTCAGTACTTGGCATATGTTGGGTATAAAAATTCGTAATTTCAAACTGCGAATACGTGCAGAGAGCGTGAATTTGGCTCCAAAATATGGCTCAGGCCTCGAAATTGGGATATTTGATATATTTTGAAAATGCAGTGGAGTTTGTGCAAAATGTGACTCATTGCCGCTTTCAGTACTTGGCATATGTTGGGTATAATAAGTCGTAATTTCAACCTGCGAATACGTGCAGAGAGCCAGATTTTGGTTCCAAAATATGGCTCAAGCCTCGAAATTGGGATATTTGGGATATTTTGAAAAATGGAGGGAGGTTTGGGTCAAATGTGATCAAACGCCGTTTTCAGGACTTGGCATATGTTGGGTATAAAGAGTCGTAATTTAAAACTGCAAATACGTGCAGAGAGCCAGAATTTGGCTCCAAAATATGGCTCAGGCCTCGAAATTGGGATATTTTGAACATTTGGAAAACTGCAGGGGCGTTTGTGCAAAATGTGACTCAATGCCGCTTTCAGGACTTGGCATATGTTGGGTATAAAAAGTTGTAATATCAAACTGCGAATACGTGCAGAGAGCCAGAATTTGGCTCAAAATATGGCTCAGGCCTCGATATTGGGATATTTGGGATATTTTGAAAACTACAGGGAAGTTTGTGCAAAATGTGACTCACTGCCGTTTTCATGACTTAGCATATGTTGGGTATAAAAAGTCGTAATTTCTAACTGCGAATACGTGCAGAGAGCCAGAATTTGGCTCGAAAATATGGCTCAGGCCTTGAAATTGGGATGTTCGGGATATTTTGAAAACTGGAGGGAGGTTTGGGACAAATGTGACCAAACGCCGCTTTCAGTACTTGGCATATGTTGGGTATAAAAAGTCGTAATTTCAAACTGTGAATACGTGCAGAGAGCCAGAATTTGGCTCGAAAATATGGCTCAGGCCTCGAAATTGGGATGTTCGGGATATTTTGAAATCTGGAGGGAGGTTTGGGACAAATGTGACCAAACGCCGCTTTCAGTACTTGGCATATGTTGGGTATAATAAGTCGTAATTTCAACCTGAGAATACGTGCAGAGAGCCAGAATTTGGCTCCAAAATATGGCTCAGGACCTCGAAATTGGGATATTTGGGATATTTTGAAAACTACAGGAGAGTTTGTGCAAAAAGTGACTCACTGCCGTTTTCAGGACTTGCCATATGTTGGGTATAAAAAGTCGTAATTTAAAACTGCGAATACGTGCAGAGAGCCAGAATTTGGCTCCAAAATATGGCTCAGGCCTCAAAATTGGGACGTTTGGATATTTTGAAAACTGCAGGGGAGTTTGTGCAAAATTTGACTCACTGCCGCTTTCAGTACTTGGCATATGTTGGGTATAAAAAGTCGAAATATTAAACTGCGAATACGTGCAAAGAGCCAGAATTTGGCTCCAAAATATGGTTCAGGCCTCGATATTGGGATATTTGGGATATTTTGGAAACTGAAGGGAGGTTTGGGACAAATGTGACCAAACGCCGCTTTCAGTCCTTCCCATATGTTGGGTATAAAAAATTCGTAATTTCAAACTGCGAATACGTGCAGAGAGCCAGAGTTTGGCTCCAAAATATTGCTCAGGCCTCGAAATTGGGATGTTTAGGATATTTTGAAAACTGCAGGGGAGTTTGTGCAAAATGTGACTCACTGCCGCTTTCAGTACTTGGCATATGTTGGGTATAAAAAGCCATAATATCAAACTGCGAATACATGCAGAGAGCCAGAATTAGGCTCTAAAATATGGCTCAGGCCTCGAAATTGGGATATTTGGGATATTTTGGAAACTGCAGGGATGTTTGGGACAAATGTGACCAAACGCCGTTTTCAGTACTTGGCATATGTGGGGTATAAAAAGATGTAATTTCTAACTGCGAATACGTGCAGAGAGCCAGAATTTGGCTGCAAAATATGGCTCAGGCCTCGAAATTGGGATATTTGCGTTATTTTGAAAACTGGAGGAGAGTTTGGGCAAAATGTGACTCACTGCCGCTTTCAGTACTTGGCATATGTTGGGTATAAAAAAAGTCGCAATTTCAAACTGCGAATACGTGCAGAGATCCAGAATTTGGCTCCAAAATATGGCTCAGGCCTCGAAATTGGGATATTTCAGATATTTCGAAAACTGCAGGGGAGTGCGTGCAAAATGTGACTCACTGCCGCTTTCAGGACTTGGCATATGTTGGGTATAAAAAGTCGTAATATCAAACTGCGAATACGTGGAAAGAGCCAGAATTTGGCTCCAAAATATGGGTCAGGCCTCGATATTGGGATGTTTGGGATATTTTGAAAACTGCAGGAAAGTTTGGGACAAATGTGACCAAACGCCGCTTTCAGTACTTTGCATATGTTGGGTTTAAAAAAAGTCGTAATTTCAAACTGCAAATACGTGCAGAGAGCCATAATTTGGCTCCAAAATATGGCTCAGGCCTCGAAATTGGGATATTTGGGATATTTTGAAAACTGCAAGGAGGTTTGGGACAAATGTGACTAAACGCCGCTTTCAGTACTTGACATATGTTGGGTATAAAAAGACGTAATTTCGAACTGCGAATACGTGCAGAGAGCCAGAATTTGGCTCCAAAATATGGCTCAGGCCTCGAAATTGGGATATTTGGGATATTTTGAAAACTGCAGGGATGTTTGGAACAAATGTGACCAAACGCCGCTTTCAGTACTTCGCATATGTTAGGTATAAAAAATCCGTAATTTCAAACTGCAAATACGTGCAGAGAGCAAGAATTTGGCTCCAAAATATGGCTCAGGCCTCGAAATTGGGATGTTTGGGATATTTTGAAAACTGTAGGGGAGTTTGAGCAAAATGTGACTCACTGCCGTTTTCAGGACTTGTCATATGTTGGGTATAAAAAGTCGTAATTTAAAACTGCGAATACGTCAGGGAGCCAGAATTTGGCTCTAAAATAGGGCTCAGGCCTCGAAATTGGGACGTTTGGGATATTTTGAAAACTGCAGGGGAGTTTGTGCAAAATGTGACTCACTGCCGCTTTCAGTACTTGGCATATGTTGGGTATAAAAAGTCGAAATATCAAACTGCGAATACGTGCAGAGAGCCAGAATTTGGCTCCAAAATATGGGTCAGGCCTCGATATAGGGATATTTGGGATATTTTGAAAACTGCAGGGAGGTTTGGGACAAATGTGACCAAATGCCGCTTTTAGTCCTTCGCGTATGTTGGGTATAAAAAAGTCCTAATTTCAAACTGCGAATACGTGCAGAGAGCCAAAATTTGGCTCCAAAATATTGCTCAGGCCTCGAAATTGGGATGTTTGGGATATTTTGAAAACTGCAGGGGGGATTGGGACAAATGTGACTAAACGCCGCTTTCAGTACTTCGCATATGTTGGGTATAAAAAAGTCATAATTTCAAACTGCGAATGCATGCATAGAGCCAGAATTTGGCTCCAAAATATGGCTCAGGCCTCGAAATTGGGATATTTGGGATATTTTGAAAACTGCAGGGAAGTTTGGAATAAATGTGACTAAACGCCGCTTTCAGTACTTGGCATATGTTGGGTATAAAAAGATGTATTTTCTAACTGCGAATACGTGCAGAGAGCGAGAATTTGGCTCCAAAATATGGCTCAGACCTTGAAATTGGGATATTTGCGTTATTTTGAAAACTGGAGGAGAGTTTGGGCAAAATGTGACTTTCTGCCGCTTTCAGTACTTGGCATATGTTGGGTATAAAAATTCGTAATATCAAACTGCGAATACGTGCATAGAGCCAGAATTTGGCTCCAAATTACGGCTCAGGCCTCGAAATTGGGATGTTTGGGATATTTTGAAAACTGCAGGGAGGTTTGGGACAAATGTGACCGAAAGCCGCTTTCAGTACTTGCCATATGTTGGTATAAAAAAGTTGCAATTTCAAACTGCGAATACGTGCAAAGAGCCTGAATTTGGCTCCATAATATGGCTCAGGCCTCGAAATTGGGATATTTGGGATATTTTGAAAACTGCAGGGGAGTTTGTGCAAAATGTGACTCACTGCCGCTTTCAGGACTTGGCATATGTTGGGTATAAAAAGTCGTAATTTCTAACTGCGAGTACGTGCAGAGAGCCTGAATTTGGCTCCAAAATATGGCTCAGGCCTCGATATTGGGATGTTTGGGATATTTTGAAAACTGCAGTTAGATTTGGGACAAATGTGACCAAACGCCGCTTTCAGTACTTGACATATGTTGGGTATAAAAAGACGTAATTTCGAACTGCGAATACGTGAAGAGAGCCAGAATTTGGCTCCAAAATATGGCTCAGGCCTCGAAATGGGGATGTTTGGGAAATTCAAAAAACTGCAGGGGAGTTTGTGCAAATTTGTGACTCACTGCCGCATCCAGTACTTAGCATATGTTGGGTATAAAAAGTCGTAATATCAAACTGCGAACACGTGAATAGAGCCAGAATTTGGCTCCAAAATATGGCTCAGGCCTCGAAATTGGGATGTTTGGGATATTTTGAAAACTTGAGGGAGGTTTGGGACAAATGTGACCAAACGCCGCTTTCAGTACTTGGCATATGTTGGGTATAAAAAGACGTAATTTCGAACTGCGAATATGTGAATAGAGCCAGAATTTGGCTCCAAAATATGGCTCAGGCCTTGAAATTGGGATGTTTGGGATATTTTGAAAACTGGAGGGAGGTTTGGGACAAATGTGACCAAACGCCGCTTTCAGTACTTCGCATATGTTGGGTATAAAAAAGTCGTAATTTTAAACTGCAAATACGTGCAGAGAGACTGAATTTGGCTCCAAAATATGGGTCAGGCCTCGATATTGGGATATTTGGGATATTTTGAAAACTGCAGGGAGGTTTGGGACAAATGTGACCAAACGCCGCTTTTAGTCCTTCGCATATGTTGGGTATAAAAAAGTCGTAATTTCAAACTGCGAATACGTGCAGAGAGCCAAAATTTGGCTCCAAAATATTGCTCAGGCCTCGAAATTGGGATGTTTGGGATTTTTTGAAAACTGCAGGGGAGTTTGTGCAAAATATGACTCACTGCCGCTTTCAGGACTTGGCATATGTTGGGTATAAAAAGTCGAAATATCAAACTGCGAATGTTGGGAATAAAAAAGTAGCAATTTCAAACTGCGAATACGTGCAGAGACAGAATTTGGCTCCAAAATATGGCTCAGACCTCGAAATTGGGATATTTGGGATATTTCGAAAGCTGCAGGAGAGTTTGTGCAAAATGTGACTCACTGCTGCGTCCAGTACCTGGCATATGTTGGGTATAAAAAGACGTAATATCAAACTGCGAATACGTGCAGAGAGTCAGAATTTGACTCCAAAATATGGCTCAGGCCTCGAAATTGGGATATTTGGGATGTTTTGAAAACTGCAGGGAGGTTTGGACCCAATGTGACCAAACGCCGCTTTCAGTACTTGGCATATGTTGGGTATAAAAAAGTCGCAATTTCGAACTGCGAATACGTGCAGAGAGTCAGAATTTGACTCCAAAATATAGCTCAGGCCTCGAAATGGGGATATTTGAGATATTTTGAAAACTGGAGGGAGGTTTGGGACAAATGTGACCAAACGCCGCTTTCAGAACTTGGCATATGTTGGGTATAAAAAGTCGTAATTTCAAACTGCGAATAGGTGCAGAGAGCGTGAATTTGGCGCCAAAATATGGCTCAGGCCTCGAAATTGGGATGTTTGAGATATTTTGAAAACTGCAGGGGGGGATTGGGACAAATGTGACCAAACGCCGCTTTCAGTACTTGACATATGTTGGGTATAAAAAAGTCGCAATTTAAAACTGCGAATACGTGCAGAGAACCAGATTTTGGCTCCAAAATATGGCTCAGGCCTCGAAATGGGGATATTTGGGATATTTTGAAAACTGGAGGGAGGTTTGTGACAAATGTGACCAAACGCCGCTTTCAGTACTTGGCATATGTTGGGTATAAAAAGTCGTAATTTCAAACTGTGAATACGTGCAGAGAGCCTGAATTTGGCTATAAAATATGGCTCAGGCCTCGAAATTGGAATGTTTGGGATATTTTGAAAACTACAGGGGAGTTTGTGCAAAACGTGACTCATTGCCACTTTCAGTACTTTTCATATGTTGGGTATAAAAAGTCGAAATATCAAACTGCGAATATGTACAGAGAGCTGGAATTTAGCTCCAAAATATGGCTCAGGCCTCGAAATTGGGAAGTTTGGGATATTTTGAAAACTGCAGGGGGTTTGGGACAAATATGACCAAACGCCGCTTTCAGTACTTGGCATATGTTGGGTATAAAAAAGTCATAATATCAAACTGCGAATACGTACAGAGAGCCAAAATTTTGCTTCAAAATATGGCTCAGGCCTCGAAATTGGGATATTTGGGATATTTTGAAAGCTGCAGGAGAGTTTGTGCAAAATGTGACTCACTGCTGCTTTCAGTACTTGGCATATGTTGGGTAAAGAAAGTCGCAATTTCAAACTGCGAATACAAACATTGGGCCAGAATTTGGCTCCAAAATATGGCTCAGGCCTCGAAATTGGGATGTTCGGAATATTTTGAAAATTGCGGCGGGGATTGGGACAAATGTGACCCAACGCCGCTTGCAGTACTTGGCATATGTTGGGTATAAAAAAGTCGTAATTTCAAACTGAGAATACGTGCAGAGAGCCAGAATTTGGCTCGAAAATATGGCTCAGGCCTCGACATTGGGATATTTTGAAAGCTGCAGGGGAGTTTGTGCAAAATGTGACTCACTGCTGCGTCCAGTACCTGGCATATGTTGGGTATAAAAAGACGTAATATCAAACTGCGAATACGTGCAGAGAGTCAGAATTTGACTCCAAAATATGGCTCAGGCCTCGAAATTGGGATATTTGGGGTGTTTTGAAAACTGCAGGGAGGTTTGGAACCAATGTGACCAAACGCCGCTTTCAGTACTTGGCATATGTTGGGTATAAAAAAGTCGCAATTTCGAACTGCGAATACGTGCAGAGAGACAGATTTTGGCTCCAAAATATAGCTCAAGCCTCGAAATTGGGATATTTGGGATATTTCGAAAACTGGAGGGAGGTTTGGGACAAATGTGACCAAATGCGCTTTCAGTACTTGGCATATGTTGGGTATAAAAATTCGTAATTTCAAACTGCGAATACGTGCAGAGAGCGTGAATTTGGCTCCAAAATATGGCTCAGGCCTCGAAATTGGGATATTTGATATATTTTGAAAATGCAGGGGAGTTTGTGCAAAATGTGACTCATTGCCGCTTTCAGTACTTGGCATATGTTGGGTATAATAAGTCGTAATTTCAACCTGCGAATACGTGCAAAGAGCCAGATTTTGGTTCCAAAATATGGCTCAAGCCTCGAAATTGGGATATTTGGGATATTTTGAAAATTGGAGGGAGGTTTGGGTCAAATGTGACCAAACGCCGTTTTCAGGACTTGGCATATGTTGGGTATAAAGAGTCGTAATTTAAAACTGCAAATACGTGCAGAGAGCCAGAATTTGGCTCCAAAATATGGCTCAGGCCTCGAAATTGGGATATTTTGAACATTTGGAAAACTGCAGGGGCTTTTCTGCAAAATGTGACTCAATGCCGCTTTCAGGACTTGGCATATGTTGGGTATAAAAAGTTGTAATATCAAACTGCGAATACGTGCAGAGAGCCAGAATTTGGCTCAAAATATGGCTCAGGCCTCGATATTGGGATATTTGGGATATTTTGAAAACTACAGGGAAGTTTGTGCAAAATGTGACTCACTGCCGTTTTCATGACTTAGCATATGTTGGGTATAAAAAGTCGTAATTTCTAACTGCGAATACGTGCAGAGAGCCAGAATTTGGCTCGAAAATATGGCTCAGGCCTTGAAATTGGGATGTTCGGGATATTTTGAAAACTGGAGGGAGGTTTGGGACAAATGTGACCAAACGCCGCTTTCAGTACTTGGCATATGTTGGGTATAAAAAGTCGTAATTTCAAACTGTGAATACGTGCAGAGAGCCAGAATTTGGCTCGAAAATATGGCTCAGGCCTCGAAATTGGGATGTTCGGGATATTTTGAAATCTGGAGGGAGGTTTGGGACAAATGTGACCAAACGCCGCTTTCAGTACTTGGCATATGTTGGGTATAATAAGTCGTAATTTCAACCTGAGAATACGTGCAGAGAGAGAGAATTTGGCTCCAAAATATGGCTCAGGACCTCGAAATTGGGATATTTGGGATATTTTGAAAACTACAGGAGAGTTTGTGCAAAAAGTGACTCACTGCCGTTTTCAGGTCTTGCCATATGTTGGGTATAAAAAGTCGTAATTTAAAACTGCGAATACGTGCAGAGAGCCAGAATTTGGCTCCAAAATATGGCTCAGGCCTCAAAATTGGGACGTTTGGATATTTTGAAAACTGCAGGGGAGTTTGTGCAAAATTTGACTCACTGCCGCTTTCAGTACTTGGCATATGTTGCGTATAAAAAGTCGAAATATTAAGCTGCGAATACGTGCAAAGAGCCAGAATTTGGCTCCAAAATATGGGTCAGGCCTCGATATTGGGATATTTGGGATATTTTGGAAACTGAAGGGAGGTTTGGGACAAATGTGACCAAACGCCGCTTTCAGTCCTTCCCATATGTTGGGTATAAAAAATTCGTAATTTCAAACTGCGAATACGTGCAGAGAGCCAGAGTTTGGCTCCAAAATATTGCTCAGGCCTCGAAATTTGGATGTTTAGGATATTTTGAAAACTGCAGGGGAGTTTGTGCAAAATGTGACTCACTGCCGCTTTCAGTACTTGGCATATGTTGGGTATAAAAAGCCATAATATCAAACTGCGAATACATGCAGAGAGCCAGAATTAGGCTCTAAAATATGGCTCAGGCCTCGAAATTGGGATATTTGGGATATTTTGGAAACTGCAGGGATGTTTGGGACAAATGTGACCAAACGCCGTTTTCAGTACTTGGCATATGTGGGGTATAAAAAGATGTAATTTCTAACTGCGAATACGTGCAGAGAGCCAGAATTTGGCTGCAAAATATGGCTCAGGCCTCGAAATTGGGATATTTGCGTTATTTTGAAAACTGGAGGAGAGTTTGGGCAAAATGTGACTCACTGCCGCTTTCAGTACTTGGCATATGTTGGGTATAAAAAAAGTCGCAATTTCAAACTGCGAATACGTGCAGAGATCCAGAATTTGGCTCCAAAATATGGCACAGGCCTCGAAATTGGGATATTTCAGATATTTCGAAAACTGCAGGGGAGTGTGTGCAAAATGTGACTCACTGCCGCTTTCAGGACTTAGCATATGTTGGGTATAAAAAGTCGTAATATCAAACTGCGAATACGTGGAAAGAGCCAGAATTTGGCTCCAAAATATGGGTCAGGCCTCGATATTGGGATGTTTGGGATATTTTGAAAACTGCAGGAAAGTTTGGGACAAATGTGCCCAAACGCCGCTTTCAGTACTTTGCATATGTTGGGTTTAAAAAAAGTCGTAATTTCAAACTGCAAATACGTGCAGAGAGCCATAATTTGGCTCCAAAATATGGCTCAGGCCTCGAAATTGGGATATTTGGGATATTTTGAAAACTGCAAGGAGGTTTGGGACAAATGTGACTAAACGTTGCTTTCAGTACTTGACATATGTTGGGTATAAAAAGACGTAATTTCGAACTGCGAATACGTGCAGAGAGCCAGAATTTGGCTCCAAAATATGGCTCAGGCCTCGAAATTGGGATATTTGGGATATTTTGAAAACTGCAGGGATGTTTGGAACAAATGTGACCAAACGCCGCTTTCAGTACTTCGCATATGTTGGGTATAAAAAAGCCGTAATTTCAAACTGCAAATACGTGCAGAGAGCAAGAATTTGGCTCCAAAATATGGCTCAGGCCTCGAAATTGGGATGTTTGGGATATTTTGAAAACTGTAGGGGAGTTTGAGCAAAATGTGACTCACTGCCGTTTTCAGGACTTGTCATATGTTGGGTATAAAAAGTCGTAATTTAAAACTGCGAATACGTCAGGGAGCCAGAATTTGGCTCCAAAATAGGGCTCAGGCCTCGAAATTGGGACGTTTGGGATATTTTGAAAACTGCAGGGGAGTTTGTGCAAAATGTGACTCACTGCCGCTTTCAGTACTTGGCATATGTTGGGTATAAAAAGTTGAAATATCAAACTGCGAATACGTGCAGAGAGCCAGAATTTGGCTCCAAAATATGGGTCAGGCCTCGATATTGGGATATTTGGGATATTTTGAAAACTGCAGGGAGGTTTGGGACAAATGTGACCAAATGCCGCTTTTAGTCCTTCGCGTATGTTGGGTATAAAAAAGTCCTAATTTCAAACTGCGAATACGTGCAGAGAGCCAAAATTTGGCTCCAAAATATTGCTCAGGCCTCGAAATTGGGATGTTTGGGATATTTTGAAAACTGCAGGGGGGATTGGGACAAATGTGACTAAACGCCGCTTTCAGTACTTCGCATATGTTGGGTACAAAAAAGTCATAATTTCAAACTGCGAATGCATGCATAGAGCCAGAATTTGGCTCCAAAATATGGCTCAGGCCTCGAAATTGGGATATTTGGGATATTTTGAAAACTGCAGGGATGTTTGGAACAAATGTGACTAAACGCCGCTTTCAGTACTTGGCATATGTTGGGTATAAAAAGATGTATTTTCTAACTGCGAATACGTGCAGAGAGCGAGAATTTGGCTCCAAAATATGGCTCAGACCTCGAAATTGGGATATTTGCGTTATTTTGAAAACTGGAGGAGAGTTTGGGCAAAATGTGACTCACTGCCGCTTTCAGTACTTGGCATATGTTGGGTATAAAAATTCGTAATATCAAACTGCGAATACGTGCATAGAACCAGAATTTGGCTCCAAATTACGGCTCAGGCCTCGAAATTGGGATGTTTGGGATATTTTGAAAACTGCAGGGAGGTTTGGGACAAATGTGACCGAAAGCCGCTTTCAGTACTTGCCATATGTTGGTATAAAAAAGTTGCAATTTCAAACAGCGAATACGTGCAAAGAGCCTGAATTTGGCTCCATAATATGGCTCAGGCCTCGAAATTGGGATATTTGGGATATTTTGAAAACTGCAGGGGAGTTTGTGCAAAATGTGACTCACTGCCGCTTTCAGGACTTGGCATATGTTGGGTATAAAAAGTCGTAATTTCTAACTGCGAGTACGTGCAGAGAGCCTGAATTTGGCTCCAAAATATGGCTCAGGCCTCGAAATTGGGTTATTTAGGATATTTTGAAAACTTCAGGGAGGTTTGGGACAAATGTGACCAAACGCCGCTTTCAGTACTTCGCATATGTTGGGTATAAAAATCGCAATTTCAAACTGCGAATACGTGCAGAGAGCCAGAATTTGGCTCCAAAATATGGCTCAGGCCTCGAAATTGGGATATTTGGGATATTTCGAAAACTGCAGGGGAATTTGTGCAAAATGTGACTCTGCCGCTTTCAGGACTTGGCATATGTTGGGTGTAAAAAGTCGTAATATCAAACTTCGAATACGTGCAGAGAGCCAGAATTTGGCTCCAAAATATGGCTCAGGCCTCGATATTGGGATGTTTGGGATATTTTGAAAACTGCAGTTAGATTTGGGACAAATGTGACCAAACGCCGCTTTCAGTACTTCACATATGTTGGGTATAAAAAGACGTAATTTCGAACTGCGAATACGTGCAGAGAGCCAGAATTTGGCTCCAAAATATGGCTCAGGCCTCGAAATTGGGATACTTCAGATATTTCGAAAAATGCAGGGGAGTGTGTGCAAAATGTGACTCACTGCCGCTTTCAGGACTTGGCATATGTTGGGTATAAAATGTCGTAATATCAAACTGCGAATACGTGGAAAGAGCCAGAATTTGGCTGCAAAATATGGGTCAGGCCTCGATATTGGGATGTTTGGGATATTTTGAAAACTGCAGGAAAGTTTGGGACAAATGTGACCAAACGCCGCTTTCAGTACTTTGCATATGTTGTGTTTAAAAAAAGTCGTAATTTCAAACTGCAAATACGTGCAGAGAGCCATAATTTGGCTCCAAAATATGGCTCAGGCCTCGAAATTGGGATATTTGGGATATTTTGAAAACTGCAAGGAGGTTTGGGACAAATGTGACTAAACGCCGCTTTCAGTTCTTGACATATGTTGGGTATAAAAAGACGTAATTTCGAACTGCGAATACGTGCAGAGAGCCAGAATTTGGCTCCAAAATATGGCTCAGGCCTCGAAATTGGGATATTTGGGATATTTTGAAAACTGCAGGGATGTTTGGAACAAATGTGACCAAACGCCGCTTTCAGTACTTCGCATATGTTGGGTATAAAAAAGCCGTAATTTCAAACTGCAAATACGTGCAGAGAGCAAGAATTTGGCTCCAAAATATGGCTCAGGCCTCGAAATTGGGATGTTTGGGATATTTTGAAAACTGTAGGGGAGTTTGAGCAAAATGTGACTCACTGCCGTTTTCAGGACTTGTCATATGTTGGGTATAAAAAGTCGTAATTTAAAACTGCGAATACGTCAAGGAGCCAGAATTTGGCTCCAAAATAGGGCTCAGGCCTCGAAATTGGGACGCTTGGGATATTTTGAAAACTGCAGGGGAGTTTGTGCAAAATGTGACTCACTGCCGCTTTCAGTACTTGGCATATGTTGGGTATAAAAAGTCGAAATATCAAACTGCGAATACGTGCAGAGAGCCAGAATTTGGCTCCAAAATATGGGTCAGGACTCGATATTGGGATATTTGGGATATTTTGAAAACTGCAGGGAGGTTTGAAACAAATGTGACCAAACGCCGCTTTTAGTCCTTCGCGTATGTTGGGTATAAAAAAGTCCTAATTTCAAACTGCGAATACGTGCAGAGAGCCAAAATTTGGCTCCAAAATATTGCTCAGGCCTCGAAATTGGGATGTTTGGGATATTTTGAAAACTGCAGGGAGGTTTGGGACAAATGTGACCGAAAGCCGCTTTCAGTACATGCCATATGTTGGTATAAAAAAGTTGCAATTTCAAACTGCGAATATGTGCAAAGAGCCTGAATTTGGCTCCATAATATGGCTCAGGCCTCGAAATTGGGATATTTGGGATATTTTGAAAACTGCAGGGGAGTTTGTGCAAAATGTGACTCACTGCTGCGTCCAGTACCTGGCATATGTTGGGTATAAAAAGACGTAATATCAAACTGCGAATACGTGCAGAGAGTCAGAATTTGACTCCAAAATATGGCTCAGGCCTCGAAATTGGGATATTTGGGATATTTCGAAAACTGGAGGGAGGTTTGGGACAAATGTGACCAAACGCCGCTTTCAGTACTTGGCATATGTTGGGTATAAAAAGTCGTAATATCAAACTGCGAATACGTGCAGGGAGCCAGAATTTGGCTCCAAAATATGGCTCAGGCCTCGAAATTGGGATATTTGGGATATTTTGAAAACTGCAGGGAGGTTAGGGACAAATGTGACCAAATGCCGCTTTCAGTACTTTGCATATGTTGGGTATAAAAATTCGCAATTTCGAACTGCGAATACGTGCAGAGAGCTAGATTTTGGCTCCAAAATATGGCTCAAGCCTCGAAATTGGAATATTTGGGATATTTTGAAAACTGGAGGGAGGTTTGGGACAAATGTGACCAAACGCCGCTTTCAGTACTTGGCATATGTTGGGTATAAAAAGTCGTAATTTCAAACTGCGAATACGTGCAGAGAGCCTGAATTTGGCTCCAAAATATGGTTCAGGCCTCGAAATTGGGATGTTTGGGATATTTTGAAAACTGCAGGGGAGTTTTTGCAAAATGTGACTCAATGCCGCTTTCAGTACTTGGCATATGTTGGGTATAATAAGTCGTAATTTCAACCTGCGAATACGTGCAGAGAGCCAGAATTTGGCTCCAAAATATGGCTCAGGCCTCGATATTGGGATGCTTGGGATATTTTAAAAACTGCAGGGGAGATTGGGACAAATGTGACCAAACGCCGCTTTCAGTACTTGGCATATGTTTTGTATAAAAAAGTCGCAATTTCAAACTGCGAATACGTGTAGAGAGCCAGATTTTGGCTCCAAAATATGGCTCAGGCCTCGAAATTGGGATATTTGGCATATTTCGAAAACTACAGGGGAGTTTGTGCAAAATGTGACTCATTGCCGCTTTCAGGACTAGACATATGTTGTGTATAAAAAGTCGTAATTTCAAACTGCGAATACGTGCATAGAGCCAGAATTTGGCTCAGGCCTCGAAATTGGGATGTTTGGGATATTTTGAAAACTGCAGGGGGGTTTGGGACAAATAAGACCAAATGCCGCTTCCAGTACTTGGCATATGTTGGGTATAAAAAGTCGTAATTTCAAACTGCGAATACGTGCAGAGAGCCAGAATTTGGCTCCAAAATATGGCTCGGGCCTCGATATTGGGATGTTTGGGATATTTTAAAAACTGCAGCGGGGATTGGGACAAATGTGACCAAACGCCGCTTTCAGTACTTTGCATATGTTGGTTATAAAAAGTCATAATATCAAACTGCGAATACGTGCAGAGAACCAGAATTTGGCTCCAAAATATGGCTCAGGCCTCGATATTGGGATGTTTGAGATATTTTGAAAACTGCAGGGGAGTTTGTGCAAAATGTGACTCATTGCCGCTTTCAGGACTAGGCATATGTTGGGTATAAAAAGTCGTAATTTAAAACTGCGAATACATGCATAGAGCCAAAATTTGGCTCCAAAATATGGCTAAGGCCTCGAAGTTAGGATGTTTGGGATATTTTGAAAACTGCAGAGGGGTTTGGGACAAATATGACCAAACGCCGCTTTCAGTACGTTGCATATGTTTGGTATAAAAAGTCGTAATTTCAAACTGCGAATACGTGCAGAGAGCCAGAATTTGGCTCAAAAATATGGCTCAGGCCTCCAAATTGGGATATTTGGGATATTTTGAAAACTGCAAGGGAGTTTGTGAAAAATGTGACTCACTGCCGCTTTCAGTACTTGGCATATGTTGGGTATAAAAAGTCGTAATATTAAACTGCGAAAACGTGCAGAGAGCCAAAATTTGGCTCCACAATATGGCTCAGGCCTCGATACAAAGATGGTTGGGATATTTTGATAATTTCAGGGAGGTTTGGGACAAATGTGACCAAACGCCGCTTTCAGTACTTCGCATATGTTGGGTATAAAAAAATCGTAATTTCAAACTGCGAATACGTGCAGAGAGCCAGAATTTGGCTCCAAAATATGGCTCAGGCCTCGAAATTGGGATGTTTGGGATATTTTGAAAACTGCAGGGGAGTTTAAGCAAAATGTGACTCACTGCCGCTTGCATGACTTGGCAAATGTTGGGTATAAAAAAGTCTTAATTTCAAACTGCGAATACGTTCAGAGGGCCAGAATTTTTCTCAAAAAATATGGCTCAGGCCTTGAAATTGGGATGTTTGGGATATTTTGAAAACTGAAGGGAGGTTTGGGACAAATGTGACCTAACGCCGCTTTCAGTACTTGGCATTTGTTGGGTATAATAAGTCATAATATCAAACTGCGAATACGTGCAGAGAGCCATAAGTTGGCTCCAAAATATGGCTCAGGCCTCGAAATTGGGATATTTGGGATATTTTGAAAGCTGCAGGGGAGTTTGTGCAAAATGTGACTCACTGCTGCTTTCAGTACTCGGCATATGTTGGGTATAAACATTCGCAATTTCAAACTGCGAATATGTGCAGAGAGCCAGAATTTGGCTCCAAAATATGGCTCAGGCCTCGAAATTGGGATATTCGGGATATTCTGAAAATTGCAGGGGGGATTGGGACAAATGTGACCAAACGCCGCTTTCAGTACTTGGCATATGTTCCGTATAAAAAGTCGTAATTTCAAACTGCGAATACGTGCAGAGAGCCAGAATTTGGCTCCAAAATATGGCTCAGGCCTCGAAATTGGGATATTTGGGATATTTTGAAAACTGCAGGGGAGTTTTTGCAAAATGTTACTCACTGCCGCTTTCAGTACTTGGCATTTGTTGGGTATAAAAAGTCGTAATTTCAAACTACGATTACGTGCAGAGAGCTTGAATTTGGCTCTAAAATATGGCTCAGGGCACGAAATTGGGATGTTTGATATATTTTGAAAAATGCAGGGGGGATTGGGACATTTGTGTCCAAACGCCGCTTTCAGTTCTTGGCATATGTTGGGTATAAAAAAGTCGCAATTTCAAACTGCGAATACGTGCAGAGAGCCAGAATTTGGCTCCAAAATATGGCTCAGGCCTCGAAATTGGGATATTTGGGATATTTCGAAAACTGCAGGGGAGTTTGTGCAAAATGTGACTCACTGCCGCTTTCAGGACTTAGCAAATGATGGGAAAAAGTCGTAATTTCAGACTGCGAATACGTGCAGAGAGCCAGAATTTGGCTCCAAAATATGGCTCAGGCCTCGAAATTGGGATGTTTGGGATATTTTGAAAACTGCAGGGGGGATTGGGACAAATGTGACCAAACGCCGCTTTCAGTACGTGGCATATGTTGGGTATAAAAAGTCGCATTTTCAAACTGCGAATACGTGCAGAGAGCCTGAATTTGACTCCAAAATATGGCATAGGCCTCGAAATTGGGATATGTGGGATCTTTCGAAAACTGCAGGGGAGATTGTGCAAAATGTGACTCACTGCCGATCTCAGGACTTGGCATATGTTGGGTATAAAAATCGCAATTTCAAACTGCGAATACGTGCAGAGAGCCAGAATTTGGCTCCAAAATATGGCTCAGGCCTCAAAATTGGGATATTTGCGATATTTTGGAAACTGCAGGGGAGTTTGTGCAAAATGTGACTCACTGCCTTTTTCAGTACTTGGCATATGTTGGGTATAAAAAGTCGTTATTTCAAGCTGCGAATACGTGCAGAGAGCCTAAATTTGGCTCTAAAATGTGGCTCAGGCCTCGATATTGGGATGTTTGAAATATTTTGATAACTGCATGGAAGTTTGGGACATATGTGACCAAACGCCACATTCAGTACTTGGCATATGTTGGGTATAAAAAGTTGTAATTTCAAACTGCGAATACGTGCAGAGAGCCAAATTTTGGCTCCAAAATATGGCTCAGGCCTCGAAATTGGGATATTTTGAAAACTGCAGGGGAGTTTGTGGAAAATGTGACTCACAGCCGCTTTCAGTACTTGGCATTGGTTGGGTATAAAAAGTCGTAATTTCAAACTGAGAATACGTGCAGAGAGCCTGAATTTGGCTCCAAAATATGTCTCAGGCCTCGATATTGGAATGTTTGGGATATTTTGAAAACTGCAGGGAGGTTTGGGACAAATATCACCAAACGCCGCTTTCAGTACTTTGCATATGTTGGGTATAAAAAAGTAGTAATTTCAAACTGCGAATACGTTCAGAGGGCCAGAATTTGGCTCCAAAATATGGCTCAGGCCTCGAAATTGGGATGTTTGGGATATTTTGAAAACTGCAGGGAGGTTTGGGACAAATGTGTCCAAATGCCGCTTTCAGTACTTCGCATATGTTGGGTATAAAAAAGTAGTAATTTCAAACTGCGAATACGTGCAGAGAGCCAGAATTTGGCTCCAAAATATGGCTCAGGCATCGAAATTGGGGTATTTGGTATATTTTGAAACCTGCAGGGGAGTTTGTGCAAAATGTGACTCACTGCTGCTTTCAGTACTCAGCATATGTTGAGTATAAAAATTCGCAATTTCAAACTGCCAATAAGTGCTGAGAGCCAGAATTTGGCTCCAAAATATGGCTCAGGCCTCGAAATTGGGATATTTGGGATATTTTGAAAACGGCAGGGGGGATTGGGACAAATGTGTCCAAACGCCGCTTTCAGTTCTTGGCATATGTTGGGTATAAAAAAGTCGCAATTTCAAACTGCAAATACGTGCAGAGAGCCAGAATTTGGCTCCAAAAAATGGCTCAGGCCTCGAAATTGGGATATTTGGGATATTTTGAAAACTGCAGGGGAGTTTATGCAAAATGTGACTCACTGCCGCTTTCAGTACTAGGCATTGGTTGGGTATAAAAAGTCGTAATTTCAAACTGAGAATACGTGCAGAGAGCCTGAATTTGGCTCCAAAATATGGCTCAGGCCTCGATATTGGAATGTTTGGGATATTTTGAAAACTGCTGGGAGGTTTGGGACAAATGTCACCAAACGCCGCTTTCAGTACTTTGCATATGTTGGGTATAAAAAAGTAGTAATTTCAAACTGCGAATACGTGAAGAGAGCCAGAATTTGGCTCCAAAATATGGCTCAGGCATCGAAATTGGGGTATTTGGGATATTTTGAAACCAGCAGGGGAGTTTGTGCAAAATGTGACTCACTGCTGCTTTCAGTACTCGGCATATGTTGGGTATAAAAATTCGCAATTTCAAACTGCCAATACGTGCTGAGAGCCAGAATTTGGCTCCAAAATATGGCTCTGGCCTCGAAATTGGGATGTTTGGGATATTTTGAAAACTTCAGGGGGGTTTGGGACAAATGTGACCAAATGCCGCTTTCGGTACTTCGCATATGTTGGGTATAAAAAGTCGTAATTTCAAACTGCGAATACGTGCAGAGAGCCAGAATTTGGCTTCAAAAAATGGCTCAGGCCTCGAAATTGGGGTGTTTGGGATATTTTGAAAACTGCAGGGGGGATTGGGACATATGTGACCAAACGCCGCATTCAGGACTTGGCATATGTTTGGTATAAAAAGTCGTAATTTCAAACTGAGAATATGTGCAGATAGCCTGAATTTGGCTCCAAAATATGGCTCAAGCCACGAAATTGTGATATTTGGGATATTTCGAAAACTGCAGGGGAGATTGTGCAAAATGTGACTCACTGCCGATCTCAGGACATGGCATATGTTGGGTATAAAAAGTCGTAATTTCAAACTGCGAATACGTGCAGAGAGCCTGAATTTGGCTCTAAAATATGGTTCAGGGCTCGAAATTGGGATGTTTGGGGTATTTTGAAAACTGCAGGGAGGTTTGGGACAAATGTGACCATACGCCGCTTTCAGTACTTCGCATATGTTGGGTATAAAAAAGTAGTAAATTCAAACTACGAATACGTGCAGAGAGCCAGAATTTGGCTCCAAAATATGGCTCAGGCCTCGAAATTAGGGTATTTTGGATATTTTGAAACCTGCAGGGGAGTTTGTGCAAAATGTGACTCACTGCTGCTTTCAGTACTCGGCATATGTTGGGTATAAAAATTCGCAATTTCAAACTGCCAATACGTGCTGAGAGCCAGAATTTGGCTCCAAAATATGGCTCAGGCCTCGAAATTGGGATATTTGGGATATTTTGAAAACTGCAGGGGAGTTTGTGCAAAATGTTACTCACTGCAGCTTTCAGTACTTGGCATTTGTTGGGTATAAAAAGTCGTAATTTCAAACTGCGAATACGTGCAGAGAGCCTGAATTTGGCTCTAAAATATGGCTCAGGGCTCGAAATTGGGATGTTTGATATATTTTGAAAACGGCAGGGGGGATTGGGACAAATGTGTCCAAACGCCGCTTTCAGTTCTTGGCATATGTTGGGTATAAAAAAGTCGCAATTTCAAACTGCAAATACGTGCAGAGAGCCAGAATTTGGCTCCAAAATATGGCTCAGGCCTCGAAATTGGGATATTTGGGATATTTTGAAAACTGCAGGGGAGTTTGTGGAAAATGTGACTCACTGCCGCTTTCAGTACTTGGCATTGGTTGGGTATAAAAAGTCGTAATTTCAAACTGAGAATACGTGCAGAGAGCCTGAATTTGGCTCCAAAATATGGCTCAGGCCTCGATATTGGAATGTTTGGGATATTTTGAAAACTGCAGGGAGGTTTGGGACAAATGTCACCAAACGCCGCTTTCAGTACTTTGCATATGTTGGGTATAAAAAAGCAGTAATTTCAAACTGCGAATACGTGCAGAGAGCCAGAATTTGGCTCCAAAATATGGCTCAGGCATTGAAATTGGGGTATTTGGGATATTTTGAAACCACCAGGGGAGTTTGTGCAAAATGTGACTCACTGCTGCTTTCAGTACTCGGCATATGTTGGGTATAAAAATTCGCAATTTCATACTGCCAATACGTGCTGAGAGCCAGAATTTGGCTCCAAAATATGGCTCAGGGCTCGAAATTGGGATATTTGGGATATTTTGAAAACGGCAGGGGGAAGTGGGACAAATGTATCCAAACGCCGCTTTCAGTTCTTGGCATATGTTGGGTATAAAAAAGTCGCAATTTCAAACTGCAAATACGTGCAGAGAGCCAGAATTTGGCTCCAAAAAATGGCTCAGGCCTCGAAATTGGGATATTTGGGATATTTTGAAAACTGCAGGGGAGTTTATGCAAAATGTGACTCACTGCCGCTTTCAGGACTAGGCATATGTTGGGTATAAAAAAGTCGTAATTTCAAACTGCGAATACGTGCAGAGAGCCAGAATTTGGCTCCAAAATATGGCTCAGGCCTCAAAATTGGGATGTTTGGGATATTTTGAAAACTTCAGGGGGGTTTGGGACAAATGTGACCAAATGCCGCTTTCGGTACTTCGCATATGTTGGGTATAAAAAGTCGTAATTTCAAACTGCGAATACGTGCAGAGAGCCAGAATTTGGCTTCAAAAAATGGCTCAGGCCTCGAAATTGGGGTGTTTGGGATATTTTGAAAACTGCAGGGGGGGATTGGGACATATGTGACCAAACGCCGCATTCAGGACTTGGCATATGTTTTGTATAAAAAGTCGTAATTTCAAACTGAGAATACGTGCAGATAGCCTGAATTTGGCTCCAAAATATGGCTCAGGCCACGAAATTGTGATATTTTGGATATTTCGAAAACTGCAGGGGAGATTGTGCAAAATATGACTCACTGGCGATCTCAGGACATGGCATATGTTGGGTATAAAATTTCGTAATTTCAAACTGCGAATACCTACAGAGAGCCTGAATTTGGCTCTAAAATATGGCTCAGGCCTCGAAATTGGGGTGTTTGGGATATTTTGAAAACTGCAGGGGGGATTGGGACATATGTGACCAAACGCCGCATTCAGGACTTGGCATATGTTTTGTATAAAAAGTTGTTATTTCAAACTGTGAATACGTGCAGAGAGCCAGAATTTGGCTCCAAAAAATAGCTCAGGCCTCGAAATTGGGATATTTGGGATATTTTGAAAACTGCAGGGGAGTTTATGCAAAATGTGACTCACTGCCGCTTTCAGGACTAGGCATATGTTGGGTATAAAAAAGTCGTAATTTCAAACTGCGAATACGTGCAGAGAGCCAGAATTTGGCTCCAAAATATGGCCCAGGCCTCAAAATTGGGATATTTGCGATATTTTGGAAAATGCAAGGGAGTTTGGGACATATGTGACCAAACGCCGCATTCAGTACTTGGCATATGTTGGGTATAAAAAGTTGTAATATAAAACTGCGAATTCGTGCAGAGAGCCAGAATTTGGCTCCAAAATATGGCTCAGGCCTCGAAATTGGGATATTTTGAAAACTGCAGGGGAGTTTGTGGAAAATGTGACTCACTGCCGCTTTCAGTACTTGGCATTGGTTGGGTATAAAAAGTCGTAATTTCAAACTGAGAATACGTGCAGAGAGCCTGAATTTGGCTCCAAAATATGGCTCAGGCCTCGATATTGGAATGTTTGGGATATTTTGAAAACTGCAGGGAGGTTTGGGACAAACGCCACTTTCAGTACTTTGCATATGTTGGGTATAAAAAAGTAGTAATTTCAAACTGCGAATACGTTCAGAGGGCCAGAATTTGGCTCCAAAATATGGTTCAGGCCTCGAAATTGGGATGTTTGGGATATTTTGAAAACATCAGGGGGGTTTGGGACAAATGTGACCAAATGCCGCTTTCGGTACTTCTCATATGTTGGGTATAAAAAGTCGTAATTTCAAACTGCGAATACGTGCAGAGAGCCAGAATTTGGCTTCAAAAAATGGCTCAGGCCTCGAAATTGGGGTGTTTGGGATATTTTGAAAACTGCAGGGGGGATTGGGACATATGTGACCAAACGCCGCATTCAGGACTTGGCATATGTTGGGTATAAAAAGTTGTAATTTAAAACTGCGAATACGTGCAGAGAGCCAGAATTTGGCTCCAAAATATGGATCAGGCCTCGAAATTGGGATATTTGGGATATTTTGAAAACTGCAGGGGAGTTTGTGCAAAATGTGACTCACTGCTGCTTTCAGTACTTGGCATATGTTGGATATAAAAAGTCGTTATTTCAAGCTGCGAATACGTGCAGAGAGCCTAAATTTGGCTCTAAAATGAGGCTCAGGCCTCGAAATTGGGATGTTTGGGATATTTTGAAAACTGCAGGGAGGTATGGAACATATATGACCAAACGCCGCATTCAGGACTTGGCATATGTTGGGTATAAAAAGTTGTAATTTAAAACTGCGAATACGTGCAGAGAGCCAGAATTTGGCTCCAAAATATGGCTCAGGCCTCGAAATTGGGATATTTTGAAAACTGCAGGGGAGTTTGTGCAAAATATGACTCACTGCCACTTTCAGTTCTTGGCATATGTTGGGTACAAAAAGTCGTAATTTCAAACTGAGAATACGTGCAGAGAGCCTGAATTTGGCTCCAAAATATGGCTCCGGCCTCGATATTGGAATGTTTGGGATATTTTGAAAACTGCAGGGAGGTTTGGGACAAATGTGACCAAACGCCGCTTTCAGTACTTCGCATATGTTGGGTATAAAAAGTCGTAATTTCAAACTGCGAATACTTGCAGAGAGCCAGAATTTGGCTCCAAAATATGGCTCAGGCCTCAAAATTGGGATATTTGGGATATTTTGAAAACTGCAGGGGAGTTTGTGCAAAATGTGACTCTCTGCCGCTTTCAGTACTTGGCATATGTTGGGTATAAAAACTCGTAATTTCAAACTGCGAATACGTGCAGAGAGCCAGAATTTGGCTCCAAAATATGGCTCAGGCCTCGAAATTGGGATGTTTGGGATATTTTGAAAACTGCAGGGGGGATTGGGACAAATGTGACCAAACGCCACTTTCAGTACTTGGCATATGTTCCGTATAAAAAGTCGTAATATTAAACTGCGAAAACGTGCAGAGAGCCAAAATTTGGCTCCAAAATATGGCTCAGGCCTCGAAATTGGGATGTTTGGGATATTTTGAAGACTGCAGGGAGGTTTGGGACAAATGTGGCCAAACTCCGCTTTCAGAACTTGGCCTTTGTTGGGTAAAAAAAAGTCATAATATCAAACTGCGAATGCGTGCAGAGAGCCAGAATTTGGCTCCAAAATATGGCTCTGGCCTCGAAATATGGGTATTTGGGATATTTTGAAACCTGCAGGGGAGTTTGTGCAAAATGTGACTCACTGCTGCTTTCAGTACTTGGCATATGTTGGGTATAAAATTCGCAATTTCAAACTGCCAATACGTGCCGAGAGCCAGAATTTGGCTCCAAAATATGGCTCAGGCCTCGAAATTGGGATATTTGGGATATTTTGAAAACTGCAGGGGAGTTTGTGCAAAATGTGACTCACTGCCTTTTTCAGTACTTGGCATATGTTGGGTATAAAAAGTCGTTATTTCAATCTGCGAATACGTGCAGAGAGCCTAAATTTGGCTCTAAAATGTAGCTGAGGCCTCGATATTGGGATGTTTGGGATATTTTGAAAACTGCATGGAAGTTTGGGACATATGTGACCAAACGCCGCATTCAGTACTTGGCATATGTTGGGTATAAAAAGTTGTAATTTCAAACTGCAAATACGTGCAGAGAGCCAAATTTTGGCTCCAAAATATGGCTCAGGTCTCGAAATTGGGATATTTTGAAAACTGCAGGGGAGTTTGTGCAAAATGTGACTCACTGCCGCTTTCAGAACTTGGCATATGTTAGGTATAAAATGTCGTAATTTCAAACTGAGAATACGTGCAGAGAGCCTGAATTTGGCTCCAAAATATGGCTCAGGCCTCGATATTGGAATGTTTGGGATATTTTGAAAACTGCAGGGAGGTTTGGGACAAATGTCACCAAACGCCGCTTTCAGTACTTTGCATATGTTGGGTATAAAAAAGTAGTAATTTCAAACTGCGAATACGTGCATAGGGCCAGAATTTGGCTCCAAAATATGGCTCAGGCCTCGAAATTGGGATGTTTGGGATATTTTGAAGACTGCAGGGAGGTTTGGGACAAATGTGGCCAAACGCCGCTTTCAAAACTTGGCATTTGTTGGGTATAGAAAAGTCATAATATCAAACTGCGAATACGTGCAGAGAGCCAGAATTTGGCTCCAAAATATGGCTCAGGCCTAGAAAATGGGGTATTTGGGATATTTTGAAACCTGCAGGGGAGTTTGTGCAAAATGTGACTCACTGCTGCTTTCAGTACTTGGCATATGTTGGGTATAAAAATTCGCAATTTCAAACTGCCAATACGTGCTGAGAGCCAGAATTTGACTCCAAAATATGGCTCAGGCCTCGAAATTGGGATATTTGGGATATTTTGAAAACTGCAGGGGAGTTTGTGCAAAATGTTACTCACTGCCGCTTTCAGTACTTGGCATTTGTTGGGTATAAAAAGTCGTAATTTCAAACTGCGAATACGTGCAGAGAGCCGGAATTTGGCTCCAAAATATGGCTCGGGCCTCGAAATTGGGATATTTGGGATATTTGGGTAACTAAAGGGGGGTTTGGGACAAATGTGACCAAATGCCGCTTTTGGTACTTCGCATATGTTGGGTATAAAAAGTCATAATTTCAAACTGCGAATACATGCAGAGAGCCTGAATTTGACTCCAAAATATGGCACAGGCCTAGAAATTGGGATATTTCGAAAACTGCAGGGGAGTTTGTGCAAAATGTGACTCACTGCCGCTCTCAGGACTTGGCATATGTTGGGTATAAAAAGTCGTTATTTCAAGCTGCGAATACGTGCAGAGAGGCTAAATTAGGCTCTAAAATGTGGCTCAGGCCTCGAAATTGGGATGTTTGGGATATTTTGAAAACTGCAGGGAAGTTTGGGACATATGTGACCAAATGCCGCGTTCAGTACTTGGCATATGTTGGTGATAAAAAGTTGTAATTTCAAACTGCGAATACGTGCAGAGAGCCAGAATTTGGCTCCAAAATATGGCTCAGGCCTCGAAATTGGGATATTTTGAAAACTGCAGGGGAGTTTGTGCAAAATGTGACTCTCTGCCGCTTTCAGTACTTGGCATATGTTTGGTATAAAATTCGTAATTTCAAACTGAGAATACGTGCAGAGCGCCTGAATTTGGCTCCAAAATATGGCTCAGGCCTCGATATTGGAATGTTTGGGATATTTTGAAAACTGCAGGGAGGTTTGGGACAAATGTGACCAAACGCCGCTTTCAGTACTTTGCATATGTTGGGGATAAAAAAGTAGTAATTTCAAACTGCGAATACGTGCAGAGACACACAATTTGTCTCCAAAATAAAGCTCAGGCCTCGAAATTGTGATGTTTGGGATATTTTGAAAACTGCAGGGAGGTTTGGGACAAATGTGACCAAACGCCGCTCTCAGTAATTCGCATATGTTGGGTATAAAAAGTAGTAATTTCAAACTGCGAATACGTGCAGACAGCCTGAATTTGGCTCCAAAATATGGCTCGCGCCTCGAAATTGGGATATTTGGGATATTTTGAAAATTGCAGGGGAGTTTGTGCAAAATGTGACTCACTGCTGCTTTCAGTACTTGGCGTATGATGGGTATAAAAATTCGTAATATTAAACTGCCAATACGTGCAGAGAGCCAGAATTTGGCTCCAAAATATGGCTCAGGCCTCGATATTAGGATGGTAGTGATATTTTGAAAACTGCTTGGAGGTTTGCTACAAATGTGACCAAACGCTACTTTCAGTACTTCACATTTGTTGGGTATAAAAAATTCGTAATTTCAAACTGCGAATAAGTGCAGAGAGCCAGAATTTGGCACCAAAATATGGCTCCGGCCTCGAAATTGGGATATTAGGGATACTTTGAAAACTGCAGGGGAGTTTATGCAAAATGTGACTCACTGCCGCTTTCAGGACTTGGCATATGTTGGGTATAAAAAAGTCGTAATTTCAAACTGCGAATACGTTCAGAGGGCCAGAATTTGGCTCCAAAATATGGCTCAGGCCTCGAAATTGGGATATTAGGGATACTTTGAAAACTGCAGGGGAGTTTATGCAAAATGTGACTCACTGCCGCTTTCAGGACTTGGCATATGTTGGGTATAAAAAAGTCGTAATTTCAAACTGCGAATACGTTCAGAGGGCCAGAATTTGGCTCCAAAATATGGCTCAGGCCTCGAAATTGGGATGTTTGGGATATTTTGAAGACTGCAGGGAGGTTTGGGACAAATGTGGCCAAACTCCGCTTTCAGAACTTGGCCTTTGTTGGGTAAAAAAAAGTCATAATATCAAACTGCGAATGCGTGCAGAGAGCCAGAATTTGGCTCCAAAATATGGCTCAGGCCTCGAAATATGGGTATTTGGGATATTTTGAAACCTGCAGGGGAGTTTGTGCAAAATGTGACTCACTGCTGCTTTCAGTACTTGGCATATGTTGGGTATAAAAATTCGCAATTTCAAACTGCCAATACGTGCCGAGAGCCAGAATTTGGCTCCAAAATATGGCTCAGGCCTCGAAATTGGGATATTTGGGATATTTTGAAAACTGCAGGGGAGTTTGTGCAAAATGTGACTCACTGCCTTTTTCAGTACTTGGCATATGTTGGGTATAAAAAGTCGTTATTTCAATCTGCGAATACGTGCAGAGAGCCTAAATTTGGCTCTAAAATGTGGCTGAGGCCTCGATATTGGGATGTTTGGGATATTTTGAAAACTGCATGGAAGTTTGGGACATATGTGACCAAACGCCGCATTCAGTACTTGGCATATGTTGGGTATAAAAAGTTGTAATTTCAAACTGCAAATACGTGCAGAGAGCCAAATTTTGGCTCCAAAATATGGCTCAGGTCTCGAAATTGGGATATTTTGAAAACTGCAGGGGAGTTTGTGCAAAATGTGACTCACTGCCGCTTTCAGAACTTGGCATATGTTAGGTATAAAATGTCGTAATTTCAAACTGAGAATACGTGCAGAGAGCCTGAATTTGGCTCCAAAATATGGCTCAGGCCTCGATATTGGAATGTTTGGGATATTTTGAAAACTGCAGGGAGGTTTGGGACAAATGTCACCAAACGCCGCTTTCAGTACTTTGCATATGTTGGGTATAAAAAAGTAGTAATTTCAAACTGCGAATACGTGCATAGGGCCAGAATTTGGCTACAAAATATGGCTCAGGCCTCGAAATTGGGATGTTTGGGATATTTTGAAGACTGCAGGGAGGATTGGGACAAATGTGACCAAACGCCGCTTTCAAAACTTGGCATTTGTTGGGTATAGAAAAGTCATAATATCAAACTGCGAATACGTGCAGAGAGCCAGAATTTGGCTCCAAAATATGGCTCAGGCCTAGAAATTGGGGTATTTGGGATATTTTGAAACCTGCAGGGGAGTTTGTGCAAAATGTGACTCACTGCTGCTTTCAGTACTTGGCATATGTTGGGTATAAAAATTCGCAATTTCAAACTGCCAATACGTGCTGAGAGCCAGAATTTGACTCCAAAATATGGCTCAGGCCTCGAAATTGGGATATTTGGGATATTTTGAAAACTGCAGGGGAGTTTGTGCAAAATGTTACTCACTGCCGCTTTCAGTACTTGGCATATGTTGGGTATAAAAAGTCGTAATTTCAAACTGCGAATACGTGCAGAGAGCCGGAATTTGGCTCCAAAATATGGCTCAGGCCTCGAAATTGGGATATTTGGGATATTTGGGTAACTAAAGGGGGGTTTGGGACAAATGTGGCCAAATGCCGCTTTTGGTACTTCGCATATGTTGGGTATAAAAAGTCATAATTTCAAACTGCGAATACATGCAGAGAGCCTGAATTTGACTCCAAAATATGGCACAGGCCTAGAAATTGGGATATTTCGAAAACTGCAGGGGAGTTTGTGCAAAATGTGACTCACTGCCGCTCTCAGGACTTGGCATATGTTGGGTATAAAAAGTCGTTATTTCAAGCTGCGAATACGTGCAGAGAGGCTAAATTAGGCTCTAAAATGTGGCTCAGGCCTCGAAATTGGGATGTTTGGGATATTTTGAAAACTGCAGGGAAGTTTGGGACATATGTGACCAAATGCCGCGTTCAGTACTTGGCATATGTTGGTGATAAAAAGTTGTAATTTCAAACTGCGAATACGTGCAGAGAGCCAGAATTTGGCTCCAAAATATGGCTCAGGCCTAGAAATTGGGGTATTTGGGATATTTTGAAACCTGCAGGGGAGTTTGTGCAAAATGTGACTCACTGCTGCTTTCAGTACTCGGCATATGTTGGGTATAAAAATTCGCAATTTCAAACTGCCAATACGTGCTGAGAGCCAGAATTTGACTCCAAAATATGGCTCAGGCCTCGAAATTGGGATATTTGGGATATTTTGAAAACTGCAGGGGAGTTTGTGCAAAATGTTACTCACTGCCGCTTTCAGTACTTGGCATTTGTTGGGTATAAAAAGTCGTAATTTCAAACTGCGAATACGTGCAGAGAGCCGGAATTTGGCTCCAAAATATGGCTCAGGCCTCGAAATTCGGATATTTGGGATATTTGGTTAACTAAAGGGGGGTTTGGGACAAATGTGACCAAATGCCGCTTTTGGTACTTCGCATATGTTGGGTATAAAAAGTCATAATTTCAAACTGCGAATACATGCAGAGAGCCTGAATTTGACTCCAAAATATGGCACAGGCCTAGAAATTGGGATATTTCGAAAACTGCAGGGGAGTTTGTGCAAAATGTGACTCACTGCCGCTCTCAGGACTTGGCATATGTTGCGTATAAAAAGTCGTTATTTCAAGCTGCGAATACCTGCAGAGAGGCTAAATTAGGCTCTAAAATGTGGCTCAGGCCTCGAAATTGGGATGTTTGGGATATTTTGAAAACTGCAGGGAAGTTTGGGACATATGTGACCAAATGCCGCGTTCAGTACTTGGCATATGTTGGTGATAAAAAGTTGTAATTTCAAACTGCGAATACGTGCAGAGAGCCAGAATTTGGCTCCAAAATATGGCTCAGGCCTCGAAATTGGGATATTTTGAAAACTGCAGGGGAGTTTGTGCAAAATGTGACTCACTGCCGCTTTCAGTACTTGGCATATGTTTGGTATAAAATTCGTAATTTCAAACTGAGAATACGTGCAGAGCGCCTGAATTTGGCTCCAAAATATGGCTCAGGCCTCGATATTGGAATGTTTGGGATATTTTGAAAACTGCAGGGAGGTTTGGGACAAATGTGACCAAACGCCGCTTTCAGTACTTTGCATATGTTGGGGATAAAAAAGTAGTAATTTCAAACTGCGAATACGTGCAGAGACACACAATTTGTCTCCAAAATAAAGCTCAGGCCTCGAAATTGTGATGTTTGGGATATTTTGAAAACTGCAGGGAGGTTTGGGACAAATGTGACCAAACGCCGCTCTCAGTAATTCGCATATGTTGGGTATAAAAAGTAGTAATTTCAAACTGCGAATACGTGCAGACAGCCTGAATTTGGCTCGAAAATATGGCTCGCGCCTCGAAATTGGGATATTTGGGATATTTTGAAAATTGCAGGGGAGTTTGTGCAAAATGTGACTCACTGCTGCTTTCAGTACTTGGCGTATGATGGGTATAAAAATTCGTAATATTAAACTGCCAATACGTGCAGAGAGCCAGAATTTGGCTCCAAAATATGGCTCAGGCCTCGATATTAAGATGGTAGTGATATTTTGAAAACTGCTTGGAGGTTTGCTACAAATGTGACCAAACGCTACTTTCAGTACTTCGCATTTGTTGGGTATAAAAAATTCGTAATTTCAAACTGCGAATAAGTGCAGAGTGCCAGAATTTGGCACCAAAATATGGCTCCGGCCTCGAAATTGGTATGTTTGGGATATTTTGAAAATTGAAGGGGAGTTTGTTCAAAATGTGACTCTCTGCCACTTTCAGTACTTGGCATATGTTGGTTATAAAAAGTCGTAAAATCAAACTGCGAATACGTGCAGAGAGCCAGAATTTGGCTCCAAAATATGACTCTGGCCTCAAAATTGGGATGTTTCGGATATTTTGAAGACTGCAGGGAGGTTTGGGACAAATGTGACCAAACGCCGCTGTCAGTACTTGGCATATGTTGGGTATAAAAAAGTCGTAATTTCAAACTGCGAATACGTGCAGAGAGCCAGAATTTGGCTCCAAAATATGGCTCAGGCCTCGAAATTGGGATATTAGGGATACTTTGAAAACTGCAGGGGAGTTTATGCAAAATGTGACTCACTGCCGCTTTCAGGACTTGGCATATGTTGGGTATAAAAAAGTCGTAATTTCAAACTGCGAATACGTTCAGAGGGCCAGAATTTGGCTCCAAAATATGGCTCAGGCCTCGAAATTGGGATGTTTGGGATATTTTGAAGACTGCAGGGAGGTTTGGGACAAATGTGGCCAAACTCTGCTTTCAGAACTTGGCATTTGTTGGGTAAAAAAAAGTCATAATATCAAACTGCGAATGCGTGCAGAGAGCCAGAATTTGGCTCCAAAATATGGCTCAGGCCTCGAAATATGGGTATTTGGGATATTTTGAAACCTGCAGGGGAGTTTGTGCAAAATGTGACTCACTGCTGCTTTCAGTACTTGGCATATGTTGGGTATAAAAATTCGCAATTTCAAACTGCCAATACGTGCTGAGAGCCAGAATTTGGCTCCAAAATATGGCTCAGGCCTCGAAATTTGGATATTTGGGATATTTTGAAAACTGCAGGGGAGTTTGTGCAAAATGTGACTCACTGCCTTTTTCAGTACTTGGCATATGTTGGGTATAAAATTCGTTATTTCAAGCTGCGAATACGTGCAGAGAGCCTAAATTTGGCTCTAAAATGTGGCTGAGGCCTCGATATTGGGATGTTTGGGATATTTTGAAAACTGCATGGAAGTTTGGGACATGTGTGACCAAACGCCGCATTCAGTACTTGGCATATGTTGGGTATAAAAAGTTGTAATTTCAAACTGCAAATACGTGCAGAGAGCCAAATTTTGGCTCCAAAATATGGCTCAGGCCTCGAAATTGGGATATTTTGAAAACTGCAGGGGAGTTTGTGCAAAATGTGACTCACTGCCGCTTTCAGAACTTGGCATATGTTAGGTATAAAAAGTCGTAATTTCAAACTGAGAATACGTGCAGAGAGCCTGAATTTGGCTCCAAAATATGGCTCAGGCCTCGATATTGGAATGTTTGGGATATTTTGAAAACTGCAGGGAGGTTTGGGACAAATGTCACCAAACGCCGCTTTCAGTACTTTGCATATGTTGGGTATAAAAAAGTAGTAATTTCAAACTGCGAATACGTGCATAGGGCCAGAATTTGGCTCCAAAATATGGCTCAGGCCTCGAAATTGGGATGTTTGGGATATTTTGAAGACTGCAGGGAGGTTTGGGACAAATGTGGCCAAACGCCGCTTTCAAAACTTGGCATTTGTTGGGTATAGAAAAGTCATAATATCAAACTGCGAATACGTGCAGAGAGCCAGAATTTGGCTCCAAAATATGGCTCAGGCCTAGAAATTGGGGTATTTGGGATATTTTGAAACCTGCAGGGGAGTTTGTGCAAAATGTGACTCACTGCTGCTTTCAGTACTCGGCATATGTTGGGTATAAAAATTCGCAATTTCAAACTGCCAATACGTGCTGAGAGCCAGAATTTGACTCCAAAATATGGCTCAGGCCTCGAAATTGGGATATTTGGGATATTTTGAAAACTGCAGGGGAGTTTGTGCAAAATGTTACTCACTGCCGCTTTCAGTACTTGGCATTTGTTGGGTATAAAAAGTCGTAATTTCAAACTGCGAATACGTGCAGAGAGCCGGAATTTGGCTCCAAAATATGGCTCAGGCCTCGAAATTGGGATATTTGGGATATTTGGTTAACTAAAGGGGGGTTTGGGACAAATGTGACCAAATGCCGCTTTTGGTACTTCGCATATGTTGGGTATAAAAAGTCATAATTTCAAACTGCGAATACATGCAGAGAGCCTGAATTTGACTCCAAAATATGGCACAGGCCTAGAAATTGGGATATTTCGAAAACTGCAGGGGAGTTTGTGCAAAATGTGACTCACTGCCGCTCTCAGGACTTGGCATATGTTGCGTATAAAAAGTCGTTATTTCAAGCTGCGAATACGTGCAGAGAGGCTAAATTAGGCTCTAAAATGTGGCTCAGGCCTCGAAATTGGGATGTTTGGGATATTTTGAAAACTGCAGGGAAGTTTGGGACATATGTGACCAAATGCCGCGTTCAGTACTTGGCATATATTGGTGATAAAAAGTTGTAATTTCAAACTGCGAATACGTGCAGAGAGCCAGAATTTGGCTCCAAAATATGGCTCAGGCCTCGAAATTGGGATATTTTGAAAACTGCAGGGGAGTTTGTGCAAAATGTGACTCACTGCCGCTTTCAGTACTTGGCATATGTTTGGTATAAAATTCGTAATTTCAAACTGAGAATACGTGCAGAGCGCCTGAATTTGGCTCCAAAATATGGCTCAGGCCTCGATATTGGAATGTTTGGGATATTTTGAAAACTGCAGGGAGGTTTGGGACAAATGTGACCAAACGCCGCTTTCAGTACTTTGCATATGTTGGGGATAAAAAAGTAGTAATTTCAAACTGCGAATACGTGCAGAGACACACAATTTGTCTCCAAAATAAAGCTCAGGCCTCGAAATTGTGATGTTTGGGATATTTTGAAAACTGCAGGGAGGTTTGGGACAAATGTGACCAAACGCCGCTCTCAGTAATTCGCATATGTTGGGTATAAAAAGTAGTAATTTCAAACTGCGAATACGTGCAGACAGCCTGAATTTGGCTCGAAAATATGGCTCGCGCCTCGAAATTGGGATATTTGGGATATTTTGAAAATTGCAGGGGAGTTTGTGCAAAATGTGACTCACTGCTGCTTTCAGTACTTGGCATTTGTTGGGTATAAAAAGTCGTAATTTCAAACTGCGAATACGTGCAGAGAGCCGGAATTTGGCTCCAAAATATGGCTCAGGCCTCGAAATTGGGATATTTGGGATATTTGGTTAACTAAAGGGGGGTTTGGGACAAATGTGACCAAATGCCGCTTTTGGTACTTCGCATATGTTGGGTATAAAAAGTCATAATTTCAAACTGCGAATACATGCAGAGAGCCTGAATTTGACTCCAAAATATGGCACAGGCCTAGAAATTGGGATATTTCGAAAACTGCAGGGGAGTTTGTGCAAAATGTGACTCACTGCCGCTCTCAGGACTTGGCATATGTTGCGTATAAAAAGTCGTTATTTCAAGCTGCGAATACGTGCAGAGAGGCTAAATTAGGCTCTAAAATGTGGCTCAGGCCTCGAAATTGGGATGTTTGGGATATTTTGAAAACTGCAGGGAAGTTTGGGACATATGTGACCAAATGCCGCGTTCAGTACTTGGCATATATTGGTGATAAAAAGTTGTAATTTCAAACTGCGAATACGTGCAGAGAGCCAGAATTTGGCTCCAAAATATGGCTCAGGCCTCGAAATTGGGATATTTTGAAAACTGCAGGGGAGTTTGTGCAAAATGTGACTCACTGCCGCTTTCAGTACTTGGCATATGTTTGGTATAAAATTCGTAATTTCAAACTGAGAATACGTGCAGAGCGCCTGAATTTGGCTCCAAAATATGGCTCAGGCCTCGATATTGGAATGTTTGGGATATTTTGAAAACTGCAGGGAGGTTTGGGACAAATGTGACCAAACGCCGCTTTCAGTACTTTGCATATGTTGGGGATAAAAAAGTAGTAATTTCAAACTGCGAATACGTGCAGAGACACACAATTTGTCTCCAAAATAAAGCTCAGGCCTCGAAATTGTGATGTTTGGGATATTTTGAAAACTGCAGGGAGGTTTGGGACAAATGTGACCAAACGCCGCTCTCAGTAATTCGCATATGTTGGGTATAAAAAGTAGTAATTTCAAACTGCGAATACGTGCAGACAGCCTGAATTTGGCTCGAAAATATGGCTCGCGCCTCGAAATTGGGATATTTGGGATATTTTGAAAATTGCAGGGGAGTTTGTGCAAAATGTGACTCACTGCTGCTTTCAGTACTTGGCGTATGATGGGTATAAAAATTCGTAATATTAAACTGCCAATACGTGCAGAGAGCCAGAATTTGGCTCCAAAATATGGCTCAGGCCTCGATATTAAGATGGTAGTGATATTTTGAAAACTGCTTGGAGGTTTGCTACAAATGTGACCAAACGCTACTTTCAGTACTTCGCATTTGTTGGGTATAAAAAATTCGTAATTTCAAACTGCGAATAAGTGCAGAGAGCCAGAATTTGGCACCAAAATATGGCTCCGGCCTCGAAATTGGGATGTTTGGGATATTTTGAAAATTGAAGGGGAGTTTGTTCAAAATGTGACTCTCTGCCACTTTCAGTACTTGGCATATGTTGGTTATAAAAAGTCGTAATATCAAACTGCGAATACGTGCAGAGAGCCAGAATTTGGCTCCAAAATATGACTCTGGCCTCAAAATTGGGATGTTTCGGATATTTTGAAGACTGCAGGGAGGTTTGGGACAAATGTGACCAAACGCCGCTGTCAGTACTTGGCATATGTTGGGTATAAAAAAGTCGTAATTTCAAACTGCGAATACGTGCAGAGAGCCAGAATTTGGCTCCAAAATATGGCTCAGGCCTCGAAATTGGGATATTAGGGATACTTTGAAAACTGCAGGGGAGTTTATGCAAAATGTGACTCACTGCCGCTTTCAGGACTTGGCATATGTTGGGTATAAAAAAGTCGTAATTTCAAACTGCGAATACGTTCAGAGGGCCAGAATTTGGCTCCAAAATATGGCTCAGGCCTCGAAATTGGGATGTTTGGGATATTTTGAAGACTGCAGGGAGGTTTGGGACAAATGTGGCCAAACTCTGCTTTCAGAACTTGGCATTTGTTGGGTAAAAAAAAGTCATAATATCAAACTGCGAATGCGTGCAGAGAGCCAGAATTTGGCTCCAAAATATGGCTCAGGCCTCGAAATTGGGATATTTGGGATATTTTGAAAACTGCAGGGGAGTTTGTGCAAAATGTGACTCACTGCCTTTTTCAGTACTTGGCATATGTTGGGTATAAAAAGTCGTTATTTCAAGCTGCGAATACGTGCAGAGAGCCTAAATTTGGCTCTAAAATGTGGCTGAGGCCTCGATATTGGGATGTTTGGGATATTTTGAAAACTGCATGGAAGTTTGGGACATATGTGACCAAACGCCGCATTCAGTACTTGGCATATGTTGGGTATAAAAAGTTGTAATTTCAAACTGCAAATACGTGCAGAGAGCCAAATTTTGGCTCCAAAATATGGCTCAGGCCTCGAAATTGGGATATTTTGAAAACTGCAGGGGAGTTTGTGCAAAATGTGACTCACTGCCGCTTTCAGAACTTGGCATATGTTAGGTATAAAAAGTCGTAATTTCAAACTGGGAATACGTGCAGAGAGCCTGAATTTGGCTCCAAAATATGGCTCAGGCCTCGATATTGGAATGTTTGGGATATTTTGAAAACTGCAGGGAGGTTTGGGACAAATGTCACCAAACGCCGCTTTCAGTACTTTGCATATGTTGGGTATAAAAAAGTAGTAATTTCAAACTGCGAATACGTGCATAGGGCCAGAATTTGGCTCCAAAATATGGCTCAGGCCTCGAAATTGGGATGTTTGGGATATTTTGAAGACTGCAGGGAGGTTTGGGACAAATGTGGCCAAACGCTGCTTTCAGTACTTTGCATATGTTGGGTATAAAAAAGTAGTAATTTCAAACTGAGAATACGTGCAGAGAGCCTGAATTTGGCTCCAAAATATGGCTCAGGCCTCGATATTGGAATGTTTGGGATATTTTGAAGACTGCAGGGAGGTTTGGGACAAATGTGACCAAGCACCGCTTTCAGTACTTGGCATATGTTGGGTATAAAAAAGTCGTAATTTCAAACTGCGAATACGTGCAGAGAGCCAGAATTTGGCTCCAAAACATGGCTCTGGCCTCGAAATTGGGATATTTGGGATATTTCGAAAGCTGCAGGGGAGATTGTGCAAAATATGACTCACTGCCGCTTTCAGGACTTAGCATATGTTGGGTATAAAAAGTCGTAATTTCAAACTGCGAATACGTGTATAGAGCCAGAATTTGGCTCCAAAATATGGCTCAGGCCTCGAAATAGGGATGTCTGGGATATTTTGAAAACTACAGAGGGATTGGGACTAATGTGACCAAATGCCGCTTTCAGTATTTGGCATATGTTGGGTTTAAAAAAGTTGCAATTTCAAACTGCGAATACGTGCAGAGAGCCAGAATTCGGCTCCAAAATATGGCTCAGGCCTCGAAATTGGGATATTTGGGTTATTTCGAAAACTGCAGGGGAGTTTGTACGAAATATGACTCATTGCCGCTTTCAGGACTAGGCATATGTTGGGTATAAAAAGTCGTAATTTCAAACTGCGAATACGTGCAGAGAGCCAGAATTTGGCTCCAAAATATGGCTCAGGCCTCGAAATTGGGATATTTGGGATATTTTGGTAACTAAAGGGGGGTTTGGGACAAATGTGACCAAATGCTGCTTTTGGTACTTCGCATATGTTGGGTATAAAAAGTCATAATTTCAAACTGCGAATACGTGCAGAGAGCCTGAATTTGACTCCAAAATATGGCTCAGGCCTCGAAATTGGGATATTTCGAAAACTGCAGGGGAGTTTGTGCAAAATGTGACTCACTGCCGCTTTCAGGACTTGGCATATGTTGGGTATAAAAAGTCGTTATTTCAAGCTGCGAATACGTGCAGAGAGGCTAAATTTGGCTCTAAAATGTGGCTCAGGCCTCGAAATTGGGATGTTTGGGATATTTTGAAAACTGCAGGGAAGTTTGGGACATATGTGACCAAATGCCGCATTCAGTACTTGGCATATGTTGGGGATAAAAAGTTATAATTTCAACTGCGAATACGTGCAGAGAGCCAGAATCTGGCTCAAAAATATGGCTCAAGCCTCGAAATTGGGATATTTTGAAAACTGCAGGGGAGTTTGTGCAAAATGTGACTCACTGCCGCTTTCTGTAATTGGCATATGTTCGGTATAAAATTCGTAATTTCAAACTGAGAATACGTGCAGAGAGCCTGAATTTGGCTCCAAAATATGGCTCAGGCCTCGATATTGGAATGTTTGGGATATTTTAAAAACTGCTGGGAGGTTTGGGCCAAATGTGACCAAACGCCGCTTTCAGTACTTTGCATATGTTGGGTATAAAAAAAGTAGTAATTTCAAACTGCGAATACGTGCAGAGACACACAATTTGTCTCCAAAATATCGCTCAGGCCTCGAAATTGTGATGTTTGGGATATTTTGAAAACTGCAGGGAGGTTTGTGACAAATGTGACCAAACGCCGCTCTCAGTAATTCGCATATTTTGGGTATAAAAAGTCGTAATTTTAAACTTCGAATACGTGCAGACAGCCTGAATTTGGCTCCAAAATATGGCTCGCGCCTCGAAATTGGGATATTTGGGATATTTCGAAAACTGCAGGGGAGTTTGTGCAAAATGTGACTCAATGCCGCTTTCAGTACTTGGCATATGTTGGATATAAAAAGTCGTAATATCAAACTGCGAATACGTGCAGAGAGCCAGAATTTGGCTCCAAAATATGGCTCAGGCCTCGAAATTGGGATGTTTGGGATATTTTGAAGATTGTAGGGAGGTTTGAGACAAATGTGACCAAATGCCGCTTTCAGTATTTGGCATATGTTGGGTTTAAAAAAGTCGCAATTTCAAACTGCGAATACGTGCAGAGAGCCAGAATTCGGCTCCAAAATATGGCTCAGGCATCGAAATTGGGATATTTGGGATATTTCGAAAACTGCAGGGGAGTTTGTACGAAATATGACTCATTGCCACTCTCAGGACTAGGTATATGTTGGGTATAAAGGTCGTAATTTGAAACTGCGAATACGTGCATAGAGCCAGAATTTGGCTCCAAAATATGGCTCAGGCCTCGATATTGGGATATTTGGGATATTTTGTTAACTAAAGGGGGGTTTGGGACAAATGTGACCAAATGCCGCTTTTGGTACTTCGCATATGTTGGGTATAAAAAGTCATAATTTCAAACTGCGAATACGTGCAGAGAGCCTGAATTTGACTCCAAAATGTGGCTCAGGCCTCGAAATTGGGATATTTGGGATATTTCGAAAACTGCAGGGGAGTTTGTGCAAAATGTGACTCACTGCCGCTCTCAGGACTTGGCATATGTTGGGTATAAAAAGTCGTAATTTCAAACTGCGACTACGTGCAGAGAGCCAGAATTTGGCTCCAAAATATGGCTCAGGCCTCGAAATTGGGATATTTGGGATATTTTGAAAACTGCAGGGGAGTTTGTGCAAAATGTGACTCACTGCCACTTTCAGTACTTGGCATATGTTGGGTATAAAAAGTCGTTATTTCAAGCTGCGAATACGTGCAGAGAGGCTAAATTTGGCTCTAAAATGTGGCTCAGGCCTCGAAATTGGGATGTTTAGGATATTTTGAAAACTGCAAGGAAGTTTGGGACATATGTGACCAAATGCCGCATTCAGTACTTGGCATATGGGGCGGATAAAAAGTTGTAATTTCAAACTGCGAATACGTGCAGAGAGCCAGAATTTGGCTCCAAAATGTGGCTCAGGCCACGAAATTGGGATATTTGGGATATTTCGAAAACTGCAGGGGAGTTTGTGCAAAATGTGACTCACTGCCGCTCTCAGGACTTGGCATATGTTGGGTATAAAAAGTCGTAATTTCAAACTGCGACTACGTGCAGAGAGCCAGAATTTGGCTCCAAAATATGGCTCAGGCCTCGAAATTGGGATATTTGGGATATTTTGAAAACTGCAGAGGAGTTTGTGCTAAATGTGACTCACTGCCGCTTTCAGTACTTGGCATATGTTCGGTATAAAATTCGTAATTTCAAACTGAGAATACGTGCAGAGAGCCTGAATTTGGCTCCAAAATATGGCTCAGGCCTCGATATTGGAATGTTTGGGATATTTTGAAAACTGCAGGGAGGTTTGGGACAAATGTGACCAAACGCCGCTTTCAGTACTTTGCATATGTTGGGTATAAAAAAGTAGTAATTTCAAACTGCGAATACGTGCAGAGACACGCAATTTGTCTCCAAAATAAAGCTCAGGCCTCGAAATTGTGATGTTTGGGATATTTTGCAAACTGCAGGGAGTTTGGGACAAATGTGACCAAACGCCGCTCTCAGTAATTCGCATATGTTGGGTATAAAAAGTAGTAATTTCAAACTGCGAATACGCGCAGAGAGCCAGAATTCGGCTCCAAAATATGGCTCAGGACTCGAAATTGGGATATTTGGGTTATTTCGAAAACTGCAGGGGAGTTTGTACGAAATATGACTCATTGCCGCTTTCAGGACTAGGCATATGTTGGGTATAAAAAGTCGTAATTTCAAACTGCGAATACGTGCAGAGAGCCAGAATTTGGCTCCAAAATATGGCTCAGGCCTCGAAATTGGGATATTTGGGATATTTTGGTAACTAAAGGGGGGTTTGGGACAAATGTGACCAAATGCCGCTTTTGGTACTTCGCATATGTTGGGTATAAAAAGTCATAATTAAAAACTGCGAATACGTGCAGAGACACACAATTTGTCTCCAAAATAAAGCTCAGGCCTCGAAATTGTGATGTTTGGGATATTTTGAAAACTGCAGGGAGGTTTGGGACAAATGTGACCAAACGCCGCTCTCAGTAATTCGCATATGTTGGGTATAAAAAGTAGTAATTTCAAACTGCGAATACGTGCAGACAGCCTGAATTTGGCTCCAAAATATGGCTCGCGCCTCGAAATTGGGTTATTGGGGATATTTTGAAAATTGCAGGGGAGTTTGTGCAAAATGTGACTCACTGCTGCTTTCAGTACTTGGCATATGATGGGTATAAAAATTCGTAATATTAAACTGCGAATACGTGCAGAGAGCCAGAATTTGGCTCCAAAATATGACTCTGGCCTCAAAATTGGGATGTTTCGGTTATTTTGAAGACTGCAGGGAGGTTTGGGACAAATGTGACCAAACGCCGCTTTCAGTACATGGCATATGTTTGGTATAAAAAAGTCGTAATTTCAAATTGCGAATACGTGCAGAGAGCCAGAATTTGGCTCCAAAATATGGCTCAGGCCTCGAAATTGGGGAATTTTGGATATTTTGAAACCTGCAGGGGAGTCTGTGCAAAATGTGACTCACTGCTGCTTTCAGTGCTCGGCATATGTTGGGTATAAAAATTCGCAATTTCAAACTGCCAATACGTGCTGAGAGCCAGAATTTGGCTCCAAAATATGGCTCAGGCCTCGAAATTGGGATATTTGGGATATTTTGAAAACTGCAGGGGAGTTTGTGCAAAATGTGACTCACTGCCGCTTTCAGGACTTGGCATATGTTGGGTATAAAAAAGTCGTAATTTCAAAATGCGAATACGTGCAGAGAGCCAGAATTTGGCTCCAAAATATCGCTCAGGCCTCAAAATTGGGATGTTTGGGATATTTTGAAAACTGCAGGGGGGTTTGGGACACATGTGACCAAATGCCGCTTTCGGTACTTGACATATGTTGGGTATAAAAAGTCGCAATTTTAAACTGCGAATACGTGCAGAGAGCCAGAATTTGGCTCCAAAAAATGGCTCAGGCCTCGAAATTGGGATATTTGCGATATTTTGAAAACTGCAGGGGAGTTTGTGCAAAATGTGACTCACTGCCTTTTTCAGCACTTGGCATATGTTGGGTATAAAAAGTCGTTATTTCAAGCTGCGAATACGTGCAGAGAGCCTAAATTTGGCTCTAAAATGTGGCTCAGGCCTCGAAATTGGGATGTTTGGGATATTTTGAAAAATGCATGAAAGTTTGGGACATATGTCACCAAACGCCGCATTCAGTACTTGGCATATGTTGGGTATAAAAAGTAGTAATTTCAAACTGCGAATACGCGCAGAGAGCCAGAATTCGGCTCCAAAATATGGCTCAGGACTCGAAATTGGGATATTTGGGTTATTTCGAAAACTGCAGGGGAGTTTGTACGAAATATGACTCATTGCCGCTTTCAGGACTAGGCATATGTTGGGTATAAAAAGTCGTAATTTCAAACTGCGAATACGTGCAGAGAGCCAGAATTTGGCTCCAAAATATGGCTCAGGCCTCGAAATTGGGATATTTGGGATATTTTGGTAACTAAAGGGGGGTTTGGGACAAATGTGACCAAATGCCGCTTTTGGTACTTCGCATATGTTGGGTATAAAAAGTCATAATTAAAAACTGCGAATACGTGCAGAGACACACAATTTGTCTCCAAAATAAAGCTCAGGCCTCGAAATTGTGATGTTTGGGATATTTTGAAAACTGCAGGGAGGTTTGGGACAAATGTGACCAAACGCCGCTCTCAGTAATTCGCATATGTTGGGTATAAAAAGTAGTAATTTCAAACTGCGAATACGTGCAGACAGCCTGAATTTGGCTCCAAAATATGGCTCGCGCCTCGAAATTGGGTTATTGGGGATATTTTGAAAATTGCAGGGGAGTTTGTGCAAAATGTGACTCACTGCTGCTTTCAGTACTTGGCATATGATGGGTATAAAAATTCGTAATATTAAACTGCGAATACGTGCAGAGAGCCAGAATTTGGCTCCAAAATATGACTCTGGCCTCAAAATTGGGATGTTTCGGTTATTTTGAAGACTGCAGGGAGGTTTGGGACAAATGTGACCAAACGCCGCTTTCAGTACATGGCATATGTTTGGTATAAAAAAGTCGTAATTTCAAATTGCGAATACGTGCAGAGAGCCAGAATTTGGCTCCAAAATATGGCTCAGGCCTCGAAATTGGGGAATTTTGGATATTTTGAAACCTGCAGGGGAGTCTGTGCAAAATGTGACTCACTGCTGCTTTCAGTGCTCGGCATATGTTGGGTATAAAAATTCGCAATTTCAAACTGCCAATACGTGCTGAGAGCCAGAATTTGGCTCCAAAATATGGCTCAGGCCTCGAAATTGGGATATTTGGGATATTTTGAAAACTGCAGGGGAGTTTGTGCAAAATGTGACTCACTGCCGCTTTCAGGACTTGGCATATGTTGGGTATAAAAAAGTCGTAATTTCAAAATGCGAATACGTGCAGAGAGCCAGAATTTGGCTCCAAAATATCGCTCAGGCCTCAAAATTGGGATGTTTGGGATATTTTGAAAACTGCAGGGGGGTTTGGGACACATGTGACCAAATGCCGCTTTCGGTACTTGACATATGTTGGGTATAAAAAGTCGCAATTTTAAACTGCGAATACGTGCAGAGAGCCAGAATTTGGCTCCAAAAAATGGCTCAGGCCTCGAAATTGGGATATTTGCGATATTTTGAAAACTGCAGGGGAGTTTGTGCAAAATGTGACTCACTGCCTTTTTCAGTACTTGGCATATGTTGGGTATAAAAAGTCGTTATTTCAAGCTGCGAATACGTGCAGAGAGCCTAAATTTGGCTCTAAAATGTGGCTCAGGCCTCGAAATTGGGATGTTTGGGATATTTTGAAAAATGCATGAAAGTTTGGGACATATGTCACCAAACGCCGCATTCAGTACTTGGCATATGTTGGGTATAAAAAGTTGTAATTTCAAACTGCGAATACGTGCAGAGAGCCAAATTTTGGCTCCAAAATATGGCTCAGGCCTCGAAATTGGGATATTTTGAAAACTGTAGGGGAGTTTGTGCAAAATGTGACTCACTGCCACTTTCAGTACTTGGCATATGTTGGGTATAAAAAGTAGTAATTTCAAACTGAGAATACGTGCAGAGAGCCTGAATTTGGCTCCAAAATATGGCTCAGGCCTCGATATTGGAATGTTTGGGATATTTTGAAAACTGCAGGGAGGTTTGGGCCAAATGTGACCAAACGCCGCTTTCAGTACTTGGCATATGTTGGGTATAAAAAAGTAGTAATTTCAAACTGCGAATACGTGCAGCGAGACAATTTGTCTCCAAAATATCGCTCAGGCCTCGAAATTGGGATGTTTGGGATATTTTGAAAACTGCAGGGAGGTTTGGGACAAATGTGACCAAACGCCGCTTTCAGTACTTGGCATATGTTGGGTATAAAAAAGTCGTAATTTCAAACTGCGAATACGTGCAGAGAGCCAGAATTTGGCTCCAAAACATGGCTCTAGCCTCGAAATTGGGATATTTGGGATATTTCGAAAGCTGCAGGGGAGATTGTGCAAAATGTGACTCACTGCCGCTTTCAGGACTTAGCATATGTTGGGTATAAAAAGTCGTAATTTCAAACTGCGAATACGTGTATAGAGCCAGAATTTGGCTCCAAAATATGGCTCAGGCCTCGAAATAGGGATGTTTGTGATATTTTGAAAACTACAGAGGGATTGGGACAAATGTGACCAAATGCCGCTTTCAGTATTTGGCATATGTTGGGTTTAAAAAAGTCGCAATTTCAAACTGCGAATACGTGCAGAGAGCCAGAATTCGGCTCCAAAATATGGCTCAGGCCTCGAAATTGGGATATTTGTGATATTTTGGTAACTAAAGGGGGGTTTGGGACAAATGTGACCAAATGCCGCTTTTGGTACTTCGCATATGTTGGGTATAAAAAGTCATAATTTCAAACTGCGAATACGTGCAGAGAGCCTGAATTTGACTCCAAAATATGGCTCAGGCCTCGAAATTGGGATATTTCGAAAACTGCAGGGGAGTTTGTGCAAAATGTGACTCACTGCCGCTTTCAGTACTTGGCATATGTTCAGTATAAAATTCGTAATTTCAAACTGAGAATACGTGCAGAGAGCCTGAATTTGGCTCCAAAATATGACTCAGGCCTCGATATTGGAATGTTTGGGATATTTTGAAAACTGCAGGGAGGTTTGGGCCAAATGTGACCAAACGCAGCTTTCAGTACTTTGCATATGTTGGGTATAAAAAAGTAGTAATTTCAAACTGCGAATACGTGCAGAGACACACAATTTGTCTCCAAAATATCGCTCAGGCCTCGAAATTGTGATGTTTGGGATATTTTGAAAACTGCAGGGAGGTTTGGGACAAATGTGACCAAACGCCGCTCTCAGTAATTCGCATATGTTGGGTATAAAAAGTCGTAATTTCAAACTGCGAATACGTGCAGACAGCCTGAATTTGGCTCCAAAATATGGCTCGCGCCTCGAAATTGGGATATTTGGGATATTTTGAAAATTGCAGGGGAGTTTGTGCAAAATGTGACTCACTGCTGCTTTCAGTACTTGGCATATGTTGGATATAAAAAGTCGTAATATCAAACTGCGAATACGTGCAGAGAGCCAGAATTTGGCTCCAAAATATGGCTCAGGCCTCCAAATTGGGATGTTTGGGATATTTTGAAGACTGCAGGGAGGTTTGGGACAAATGTGACCAAATGCCGCTTTCAGTATTTGGCATAAGTTGGGTTTAAAAAAGTCGCAATTTCAAACTGCGAATACGTGCAGAGAGCCAGAATTCGGCTCCAAAATATGGCTCAGGCCTCGAAATTGGGATATTTGGGATATTTCGAAAACTGCAGGGGAGTTTGTACGAAATATGACTCATTGCCGCTCTCAGGACTAGGCATATGTTGGGTATAAAGGTCGTAATTTGAAACTGCAAATACGTGCATAGAGCCAGAATTTGGCTCCAAAATATGGCTCAGGCCTCGAAATTGGGATATTTGGGATATTTTGGTAACTAAAGGGGGGTTTGGGACAAATGTGACCAAATGCCGCTTTTGGTACTTCGCATATGTTGGGTATAAAAAGTCATAATTTCAAACTGCGAATACGTGCAGAGAGCCTGAATTTGACTCAAAAATGTGGCTCAGGCCTCGAAATTGGGATATTTGGGATATTTCGAAAACTGCAGGGGAGTTTGTGCAAAATGTAACTCACTGCCGCTCTCAGGACTTGGCATATGTTGGGTATAAAAAGTCGTAATTTCAAACTGCGAATACGTGCAGAGAGCCAGAATTTGGCTCCAAAATATGGCTCAGGCCTCGAAATTGGGATATTTGGGATATTTTGAAAACTGCAGGGGAGTTTGTGCAAAATGTGACTCACTGCCACTTTCAGTACTTGGCATATGTTGGGTATAAAAAGTCGTTATTTCAAGCTGCGAATACGTGCAGAAAGGCTAAATTTGGCTCTAAAATGTGGCTCAGGCCTCGAAATTGGGATGTTTGGAATATTTTGAAAACTGCAGGGAAGTTTGGGACATATGTGACCAAATGCCGCATTCAGTACTTGGCATATGTTGGGGATAAAAAGTTGTAATTTCAAACTGCGAATACGTGCAGAGAGCCAGAATTTGGCTCCAAAATATGGCTCAGGCCTCGAAATTGGGATATTTTGAAAACTGCAGGGGAGTTTGTGCAAAATGTGACTCACTGCCGCTTTCAGTACTTGGCATATGTTCGGTATAAAATTCGTAATTTCAAACTGAGAATACGTGCAGAGAGCCTGAATTTGGCTCCAAAATATGGCTCAGGCCTCGATATTAAGATGGTAGTGATATTTTGAAAACTGCTTGGAGGTTTATAACAAATGTGACCAAACGCTGCTTTCAGTACTTCGCATTTGTTGGGTATAAAAAATTCGTAATTTCAAACTGCGAATAAGTGCAGAGAGCCTGAATTTGGCACCAAAATATGGCTCCGGCCTCGAAATTGGGATGTTTGGGATATTGTGAAAATTGCAGGGGAGTTTGTGCAAAATGTGACTCACTGCTGCTTTCAGTACTTGGCGTATGATGGGTATAAAAATTCGTAATATTAAACTGCGAATACGTGCAGAGAGCCAGAATTTGGCTCCAAAATATGACTCTGGCCTCAAAATTGGGATGTTTCGGATATTTTGAAGACTGCAGGGAGGTTTGGGACAAATGTGACCAAACGCCGCTTTCAGTACTTGGCATATGTTGGGTATAAAAAAGTCGTAATTTCAAATTGCGAAAACGTGCAGAGAGCCAGAATTTGGCTCCAAAATATGGCTCAGGCCTCGAAATTGGGGAATTTTGGATATTTTGAAACCTGCAGGGGAGTTTGTGCAAAATGTGACTCACTGCTGCTTTCAGTGCTCGGCATATGTTGGGTATAAAAATTCGCAATTTCAAACTGCCAATACGTGCTGAGAGCCAGAATTTGGCTGCAAAATATGGCTCAGGCCTCGAAATTGGGATATTTGCGTTATTTTGAAAACTGGAGGAGAGTTTGGGCAAAATGTGACTCACTGCCGCTTTCAGTACTTGGAATATGTTTGGGTATAAAAAGTCGCAATTTCAAACTGCGAATACGTGCAGAGAGCCAGAATTTGGCTCCAAAAAATGGCTCAGGCCTCGAAATTGGGATATTTGCGATATTTTGAAAACTGCAGGGGAGTTTGTGCAAAATGTGACTCACTGCCTTTTTCAGTACTTGGCATATGTTGGGTATAAAAAGTCGTTATTTCAAGCTGCGAATACGTGCAGAGAGCCTAAATTTGGCTCTAAAATGTGGCTCAGGCCTCGAAATTGGGATGTTTGGGATATTTTGAAAACTGCATGGAAGTTTGGGACATATGTCACCAAACGCTGAATTCAGTACTTGGCATATGTTGGGTATAAAAAGTTGTAATTTCAAACTGCGAATACGTGCAGCGAGCCAAATTTTGGCTCCAAAATATGGCTCAGGCCTCGAAATTGGGATATTTTGAAAACTGTAGGGGAGTTTGTGCAAAATGTGACTCACTGCCACTTTCAGTACTTGGCATATGTTGGGTATAAAAAGTCGTAATTTCAAACTGAGAATACGTGCAGAGAGCCTGAATTTGGCTCCAAAATATGGCTCAGGCCTCGATATTGGAATGTTTGGGATAGTTTTGAAAACTGCAGGGAGGTTTGGGACAAATGTCACCAAATGCCGCTCTCAGTAATTCGCATATGTTGGGTATAAAACGTCGTAATTTCAAACTGCGAATATGTGCAGACAGCCTGAATTTGGCTCCAAAATATGGATCTAGCCTCGAAATTGGGATATTTGGGATATTTTGAAAATTGCAGGGGCGTTTGTGCAAAATGTGACTCACTGCCGCTTTCAGTACTTGGCGTATGATGGGTATAAAAAGTCGTAATATTAAACTGCGAAACGTGCAGAGAGCCAGAATTTGGCTCCAAAATATGGCTCAGGCCTCGAAATTGGGATGTTTGGGATATTTTGAAAACTGCAGGGAGGTTTGGGACAAATGTGACCAAGCGCTGCTTTCAGTACTTCGCATTTGTTGGGTATAAAAAATTCGTAATTTCAAACTGCGAATACGTGCAGAGAGCCAGAATTTGGCACCAAAATATGGCTCAGGCCTCGAAATTGGGATGTTTGGGATATTTTGAAAACTGCAGGGGAGTTTGTGCAGATGTGACTCTCTGCCACTTTCAGTACTTGGCATATGTTGGATATAAAAAGTCGTAATATTAAACGGCGAATACGTGCAGAGAGCCAGAATGTGGCTCCAAAATATGGCTCAGGCCTCGAAATTGGGATGTTTGGGATATTTTGAAGACTGCAGGGAGGTTTGGGACAAATGTGACCAAGCACCGCTTTCAGTACTTGGCATATGTTGGGTATAAAAAAGTCGTAATTTCAAACTGCGAATACGTGCAGAGAGCCAGAATTTGGCTCCAAAACATGGCTCTGGCCTCGAATTTGGGATATTTGGGATATTTCGAAAGCTGCAGGGGAGATTGTGCAAAATGTGACTCACTGCCGCTTTCAGGACTTAGCATATGTTGGGTATAAAAAGTCGTAATTTCAAACTGCGAATACGTGTATAGAGCCAGAATTTGGCTCCAAAATATGGCTCAGGCCTCGAAATAGGGATGTTTGGGATATTTTGAAAACTACAGAGGGATTGGGACAAATGTGACCAAATGCCGCTTTCAGTATTTGGCATATGTTGGGTTTAAAAAAGTCGCAATTTCAAACTGCGAATACGTGCAGAGAGCCAGAATTCGGCTCCAAAATATTGCTCAGGCCTCGAAATTGGGATATTTGGGTTATTTCGAAAACTGCAGGGGAGTTTGTACGAAATATGACTCATTGCCACTTTCAGGACTAGGCATATGTTGGGGTATAAAAAGTCGTAATTTCAAACTGCGAATACATGCAGAGAGCCAGAATTTGGCTCCAAAATATGGCTCAGGCCTCGAAATTGGGATATTTGGGATATTTTGGTAACTAAAGGGGGGTTTGCGACAAATGTGACCAAATGCCGCTTTTGGTACTTCGCATATGTTGGGTATAAAAAGTCATAATTTCAAACTGCGAATACGTGCAGAGAGCCTGAATTTGACTCCAAAATATGGCTCAGGCCTCGAAATTGGGATATTTCGAAAACTGCAGGGGAGTTTGTGCAAAATGTGACTCACTGCCGCTTTCAGTACTTGGCATATGTTCGGTATAAAATTCGTAATTTCAAACTGAGAATACGTGCAGAGAGCCTGAATTTGGCTCCAAAATATGACTCAGGCCTCGATATTGAAATGTTTGGGATATTTTGAAAACTGCAGGGAGGTTTGGGCCAAATGTGACCAAACGCAGCTTTCAGTACTTTGCATATGTTGGGTATAAAAAAAGTAGTAATTTCAAACTGCGAATACGTGCAGAGACACACAATTTGTCTCCAAAATATCGCTCAGGCCTCGAAATTGTGATGTTTGGGATATTTTGAAAACTGCAGGGAGGTTTGGGACAAATGTGACCAAACGCCGCTCTCAGTAATTCGCATATGTTGGGTATAAAAAGTCGTAATTTCAAACTGCGAATACGTGCAGACAGCCTGAATTTGGCTCCAAAATATGGCTCGCGCCTCGAAATTGGGATATTTGGGATATTTTGAAAATTGCAGGGGAGTTTGTGCAAAATATGACTCACTGCTGCTTTCAGTACTTGGCATATGTTGGATACAAACTCCCCTGCAGTTTTCGAAATATCCCAATTTCGAGGCCTAAGCCATATTTTGGAGTCAAATTCAGGCTCTCTGCATGTATTCGCAGTTTGAAATTACGACTTTTTATACCCCAACATATGCCTAGTCCTGAAAGTGGCAATGAGCCATATTTCGTACAAACTCCCCTGCAGTTTTCGAAATAACCCAAATATCCCAATTTCGAGGCCTGAGCCATATTTTGGAGCCGAATTCTGGCTCTCTGCACGTATTCGCAGTTTGAAATTGCGACTTTTTTAAACCCAACATATGCCAAATACTGAAAGCGGCATTTGGTCACATTTGTCCCAATCCCTCTGTAGTTTTCAAAATATCCCAAACATCCCAATTTCGAGGCCTGAGCCATATTTTGGAGCCACATTCTTGCTCTCTGCACGTAATCGCCGTTTGATATTACGACTTTTTATATCCAACATATGCCAAGTACTGAAAGTGGCAGAGAGTCACATCTTGCACAAACTCCCCTGCAGTTTTCAAAATATCCCAAACATCCCAATTTCGAGGCCTGAGCCATATTTTGGAGCCAAATTCTGGCTCTATGCACGTATTCGCAGTTTCAAATTACGACTTTTTATACCCAACATATGCCTAGTCCTGAAAGCGGCAATAAGTCACATTTCGAACAAACTCCCCTGCAGTTTTCGAAATATCCCAAATATCCCAATTTCGAGGCCTGAGCAATATTTTGGAGCCGAATTCTGGCTCTCTGAACGTTTTCGCAGTTTGAAATTGCGACTTTTTTAAACCCAACATATGCCAATTACTGAAAGCGGCATTTGGTCACATTTGTCCTAATCCCTCTGCAGTTTTCAAAATATCCCAAACATCCCAATTTCGAGGCCTGAGCCATATTTTGGAGCCAAATTCTGGCTCTATACACGTATTCGCAGTTTGAAATTACGACTTTTTATACCCAACATATGCTAAGTCCTGATAGCGGCAGTGAGTCACATTTTGCACAAACTTCCCTGCAGTTTTCGAAATATCCCAAATATCCCAATTTCGAGGCCTGAGCCATGTTTTGGAGCCAAATTCTGGCTCTCTGCACGTATTCGCAGTTTGAAATTACGAATTTTTTATACCCAACATATGCCAAGTACTGAAAGCGGCGCTTCGTCACATTTGTCCCAAACCTCCCTGCAGTCTTCAAAATATCCCAAACATCCCAATTTCGAGGCCTGAGCCATATTTTGGAGCCACATTCTGGCTCTCTGCACGTATTCGCAGTTTGATATTACGACTTTTTATATCCAACATATGCCAAGTACTGAAAGTGGCAGAGAGTCACATTTTGCACAAACTCCCCTGCAGTTTTCAAAATATCCCAAACATCCCAATTTCGAGGCCTGAGCCATATTTTGGTGCCAAATTCTGGCTCTCTGCACGTATTCGCAGGTTGAAATTACGAATTTTTTATACCAAGCAAATGCGAAGTACTGAAAGCAGCGTTTGGTCACATTTGTCCCAAACCTCCCTGCAGTTTTCAAAATATCCCTACCATCTTAATATCGAGGCCTGAGCCATATTTTGGAGCCAAATTCTGGCTCTCTGCACGTTTCGCAGTTTAATATTACGACTTTTTATTCCCATCATACGCCAAGTACTGAAAGCGGCAGTGAGTCACATTTTGCACAAACTCCCCTGCAGTTTTAAAAATATCCCAAATATCCCAATTTCGAGGCTTGATCCATATTTTGGAGCCAAATTCAGGCTGTCTGCACATATTCGCAGTTTGAAATTACGACTTTTTATACCCAACATATGCGAATTACTGAGAGCGGCGTTTGGTCACATTTGTCCCAAACCTCCCTGCAGTTTTCAAAATATCCCAAACATCCCAATTTCGAGGCCTGAGCGATATTTTGGAGACAAATTATGTCTCGCTGCACGTATTCGCAGTTTGAAATTACTACTTTTTTATACCCAACATATGCCAAGTACTGAAAGCGGCGTTTGGTCACATTTGTCCCAATCCATCCTGCAGTTTTCAAAATATCCCGAACATCACAATTTCGAGGCCTGAGCCATATTTTGGAGCCAAATTCTGGCTCTCTGCACGTATTCGCAGTTTGAAATTACTACTTTTTTATACCCAACATAAGCAAAGTACTGAAAGCGGCATTTGGTGACATTTGTCCCAAACCTCCCTGCAGTTTTCAAAATATCCCAAACATTCCAATATCGAGGCCTGAGCCATATTTTGGAGCCAAATTCAGGCTCTCTGCACGTATTCTCAGTTTGAAATTACGACTTTTTATACCCAACATATGCCAAGTACTGAAAGTGGCAGTGAGTTACATTTTGCACAAACTCCCCTGCAGTTTTCAAAATATCCCAATTTCGAGGCCTGAGCCATATTTTGGAGCCAAATTCTGGCTCTCTGCACGTATTCGCAGTTTGAAATTACAACTTTTTATCCCCAACATATGCCAAGTACTGAATGCGGCATTTGGTCACATATGTCCCAAACTTCCCTGCAGTTTTCAAAATATCCCAAACATCCCAATTTCGAGGCCTGAGCCACATTTTGGAGCCAAATATAGCCTCTCTGCACGTATTCGCAGCTTGAAATAACGACTTTTTATACCCAACATATGCCAAGTACTGAAAGTGGCAGTGAGTCACATTTTGCACAGACTCCCCTGCAGTTTTCAAAATATCCCAAATATCCCAATTTCGAGGCCTGAGCCATATTTTGGAGCCAAATTCTGGCTCTCTGCACGTATTCGCAGTTTGAAATTACGACTTTTTATACCCAACATATGCCAAGTCCTGAGAGCGGCAGTGAGTTACATTTTGCACAAACTCCCCTGCAGTTTTCGAAATATCCCAAATATCCCAATTTCGAGGCCTGAGCCACATTTTGGAGTCAAATTCAGGCTCTCTGCACGTATTCGCAGTTTGAAATTATGACTTTTTATACCCAACATATGCGAAGTACCAAAAGCGGCATTTGGTCACATTTGTCCCAAACCCCCCTTTAGTTACCAAAATATCCCAAATATCCCAATTTCGAGGCCTGAGCCATATTTTGGAGCCAAATTCTGGCTCTATGCACGTATTCGCAGTTTCAAATTACGACCTTTATACCCAACATATGCCTAGTCCTGAGAGCGGCAATGAGTCATATTTCGTACAAACTCCCCTGCAATTTTCGAAATATCCCAAATATCCCAATTTCGAGGCCTGAGCCATATTTTGGAGCCGAATTCTGGCTCTCTGCACGTATTCGCAGTTTGAAATTGCGACTTTTTTAAACCCAACTTATGCCAAATACTGAAAGCGGCATTTGGTCACATTTGTCCCAAACCTCCCTGCAGTCTTCAAAATATCCCAAACATCCCAATTTCGAGGTCTGAGCCATATTTTGGAGCCAAATTCTGGCTCTCTGCACGTATTCGCAGTTTGATATTACGACTTTTTATATCCAACATATGCCAAGTACTGAAAGCAGCAGTGAGTCACATTTTGCACAAACTCCCCTGCAATTTTCAAAATATCCCAAATATCCCAATTTCGAGGCGCGAGCCATATTTTGGAGCCAAATTCAGGCTGTCTGCACGTATTCGCAGTTTGAAATTACGACTTTTTATACCCAACATATGCGAATTACTGAGAGCGGCGTTTGGTCACATTTGTCCCAAACCTCCCTGCAGTTTTCAAAATATCCCAAACATCACAATTTCGAGGCCTGAGCGATATTTTAGAGACAAATTGTGTGTCTCTGCACGTATTCTCAGTTTGAAATTACGAATTTTATACCGAACATATGCCAAGTACTGAAAGCGGCAGTGAGTCACATTTTGCACAAACTCCCCTGCAGTTTTCGAAATATCCCAATTTCGAGGCCTGAGCCATATTTTGGAGTCAAATTCAGGCTCTCTGCACGTATTCGCAGTTTGAAATTATGACTTTTTATACCCAACATATGCGAAGTACCAAAAGCGGCATTTGGTCACATTTGTCCCAAACCCCCCTTTAGTTACCAAAATATCCCAAATATCCCAATTTCGAGGCCTGAGCCATATTTTGGAGCCAAATTCTGGCTCTCTGCATGTATTCGCAGTTTGAAATTACGACTTTTTATACCCAACATATGCCTAGTCCTGAAAGTGGCAATGAGTCATATTTCGTACAAACTCCCCTGCAGTTTTCGAAATAACCCAAATATCCCAATTTCGAGGCCTGAGCCATATTTTGGAGCCGAATTCTGGCTCTCTGCACGTATTCGCAGTTTGAAATTGCGACTTTTTTAATCCCAACATATGCCAAATACTGAAAGCGGCATTTGGTCACATTTGTCCCAATCCCTCTGTAGTTTTCAAAATATCCCAAACATCCCTATTTCGAGGCCTGAGCCATATTTTGGAGCCAAATTCTGGCTCTATACACGTATTCGCAGTTTGAAATTACGACTTTTTATACCAAACATATGCTAAGTCCTGAAAGCGGCAGTGAGTCACATTTTGCACAATCTCCCCTGCAGCTTTCGAAATATCCCAAATATCCCAATTTCGAGGCCAGAGCCATGTTTTGGAGCCAAATTCTGGCTCTCTGCACGTATTCGCAGTTTGAAATTACGACTTTTTTATACCCAACATATGCCAAGTACTGAAAGCGGTGCTTGGTCACATTTGTCCCAAACCTCCCTGCAGTCTTCAAAATATCCCAAACATCCCAATTTCGAGGCCTGAGCCATATTTTGGAGCCACATTCTGGCTCTCTGCACGTATTCGCCGTTTGATATTACGACTTTTTATATCCAACATATGCCAAGTACTGAAAGTGGCAGAGAGTCACATCTGCACAAACTCCCCTGCAGTTTTCAAAATGTCCCAAACATCCCAATTTCGAGGCCTGAGCCATATTTTGGTGCCAAGTTCTGGCTCTCTGCACGTATTCGCAGTTTGAAATTACAAATTTTTTATACCCAACAAATGCGAAGTACTGAAAGCAGCGTTTGGTCACATTTGTCCCAAACCTCCCTGAAGTTTTCAAAATATCCCAAACATCCCAATTTCGAGGCCTGAGCCATATTTTGGAGCCAAATTCTGGCTCTATGCACGTATTCGCATTTTCAAATTACGACTTTTTATACCCAACATATGCCTAGTCCTGAAAGCGGCAATAAGTCACATTTCGAACAAACTCCCCTGCAGTTTTCGAAATATCCCAAATATCCCAATTTCGTGGCCTGAGCAATATTTTGGAGCCGAATTCTGGCTCTCTGCACGTTTTCGCAGTTTGAAATTGCGACTTTTTTAAACCCAACATATGCCAATTACTGAAAGCGGCATTTGGTCAGATTTGTCCTAATCCCTCTGCAGTTTTCAAAATATCCCAAACATCCCAATTTCGAGGCCTGAGCCATATTTTGGAGCCAAATTCTGGCTCTATACACGTATTCGCAGTTTGAAATTACGACTTTTTATACCCAACATATGCTAAGTCCTGAGAGCGGCAGTGAGTCACATTTTGCACAAACTTCCCTGCAGTTTTCGAAATATCCCAAATATCCCAATTTCGAGGCCTGAGCCATGTTTTGGAGCCAAATTCTGGCTCTCTGCACGTATTCGCAGTTTGAAATTACGAATTTTTTATACCCAACATATGCAAAGTACTGAAAGCGGCGTTTGGTCACATTTGTCCCAAACTTCCCTGCAGTCTTCAAAATATCCCAAACATCCCAATTTCGAGGCCTGAGCCATATTTTGGAGCCACATTCTCGCTCTCTGCACGTATTCGCAGTTTGATATTACGACTTTTTATATCCAACATATGCCAAGTACTGAAAGCAGCAGTGAGTCACATTTTGCACAAACTCCCCTGCAATTTTCAAAATATCCCAAATATCCCAATATCGAGGCGCGAGCCATATTTTGGAGCCAAATTCAGGCTGTCTGCACGTATTCGCAGTTTGAAATTACGACTTTTTATACCCAACATATGCGAATTACTGAGAGCGGCGTTTGGTCACATTTGTCCCAAACCTCCCTGCAGTTTTCAAAATATCCCAAACATCACAATTTCGAGGCCTGAGCGATATTTTGGAGACAAATTGTGTGTGTCTGCACGTATTCGCAGTTTGAAATTACTACTTTTTTTATACCCATCATATGCAAAGTACTGAAAGCGGCGTTTGGTCACATTTGGCCCAAACCTCCCTGCAGTTTTCAAAATATCCCAAACATTCCAATATCGAGGCCTGAGTCATATTTTGGAGCCAAATTCAGGCTCTCTGCACGTATTCTCAGTTTGAAATTACGAATTTTATACCGAACATATGCCAAGTACTGAAAGCGGCAGTGAGTCACATTTTGCACAAACTCCCCTGCAGTTTTCAAAATATCCCAAATATCCCAATTTCGAGGCCTGAGCCATATATTGGAGCCAAATTCTGGCTCTCTGCACGTATTCGCAGTTTGAAATTATGAATTTTTATACCCAACATATGCGAAATACCAAAAGCGGCATTTGGTCACATTTGTCCCAAACCCCCCTTTAGTTACCAAAATATCCCAAATATCCCAATTTCGAGGCCTGAGCCATATTTTGGAGGCAAATTCTGGCTCTCTGCATGTATTCGCAGTTTGAAATTACGACTTTTTATACCCAACATATGCCTAGTCCTGAAAGTGGCAATGAGTCATATTTCGTCCATCTCCCCTGCAGTTTTCGAAATAACCCAAATATCCCAATTTCGAGGCCTGAGCCATATTTTGGAGCCGAATTCTGGCTCTCTTCACGTATTCGCAGTTTGAAATTGCGACTTTTTTAAACCCAACATATGCCAAATACTGAAAGCGGCATTTGGTCACATTTGTCCCAAACCTCCCTGCAGTTTTCAAAATATCCCAAACATCCCAATTTCGAGGCCTGAGCCATATTTTGGAGCCAAATTCTGGCTCTATGCACGTATTCGCAGTTTCAAATTACGACTTTTTATACCCAACATATGCCTAGTCCTGAAAGCGGCAATAAGTCACATTTCGAACAAACTCCCCTGCAGTTTTCGAAATATCCCAAATATCCCAATTTCGAGGCCTGAGCAATATTTTGGAGCCGAATTCTGGCTCTCTGAACGTTTTCGCAGTTTGAAATTGCGACTTTTTTAAACCCAACATATGCCAATTACTGAATGCGGCATTTGGTCACATTTGTCCTAATCCTTCTGCAGTTTTCAAAATATCCCAAACATCCCAATTTCGAGGCCTGAGCCATATTTTGGAGCCAAATTCTGGCTCAATACACGTATTCGCAGTTTGAAATTACGACTTTTTATACCCAACATATGCTAAGTCCTGAAAGCGGCAGTGAGTCACATTTTGCACAAACTTCCCTGCAGTTTTCGAAATATCCCAAATATCCCAATTTCGAGGCCTGAGCCATGTTTTGGAGCCAAATTCTGGCTCTCTGCACCTATTCGCAGTTTGAAATTACGAATTTTTTATACCCAACATATGCCAAGTACTGAAAGCGGCGCTTGGTCATATTTGTCCCAAACCTCCCTGCAGTCTTCAAAATATCCCAAACATCCCAATTTCGAGGACTGAGCCATATTTTGGAGCCACATTCTGGCTCTCTGCACGTATTCGCAGTTTGATATTACGACTTTTTATATCCAACATATGCCAAGTACTGAAAGTGGCAGAGAGTCACATTTTGCACAAACTCCCCTGCAGTTTTCAAAATATCCCAAACATCCCAATTTCGAGGCCTGAGCCATATTTTGGTGCCAAATTCTGGCTCTCTGCACGTATTCGCAGTTTGAAATTACGAATTTTTTATACCCAGCAAATGCGAAGTACTGAAAGCAGCGTTTGGTCACATTTGTCCCAAACCTCCCTGCAGTTTTCAAAATATCCCTACCATCTTAATATCGAGGCCTGAGTCATATTTTGGAGCCAAATTCTGGCTCTCTGCACGTTTCGCAGTTTAATATTACGACTTTTTATACCCATCATACGCCAAGTACTGAAAGCGGCAGTGAGTCACATTTTGCACAAACTCCCCTGCAGTTTTCAAAATATCCCAAATATCCCAATTTCGAGGCTTGATCCATATTTTGGAGCCAAATTCAGGCTGTCTGCACATATTCGCAGTTTGAAATTACGACGTTTTATACCCAACATATGCGAATTACTGAGAGCGGCGTTTGGTCACATTTGTCCCAAACCTCCCTGCAGTTTTCAAAATATCCCAAACATCCCAATTTCGAGGCCTGAGCGATATTTTGGAGACAAATTATGTCTCGCTGCACGTATTCGCAGTTTGAAATTACTACTTTTTTATACCCAACATAAGCAAAGTACTGAAAGCGGCATTTGGTGACATTTGTCCCAAACCTCCCTGCAGTTTTCAAAATATCCCAAACATTCCAATATCGAGGCCTGAGCCATATTTTGGAGCCAAATTCAGGCCCTCTGCACGTATTCTCAGTTTGAAATTACGACTTTTTATACCCAACATATGCCAAGTACTGAAAGTGGCAGTGAGTCACATTTTGCACAAACTCCCCTACAGTTTTCAAAATATCCCAATTTCGAGGCCTGAGCCATATTTTGGAGCCAAAATTTGGCTCTCTGCACGTATTCGCAGTTTGAAATTACAACTTTTTATACCCAACATATGCCAAGTACTGAATGCGGCGTTTGGTGACATATGTCCCAAACTTCCATGCAGTTTTCAAAATATCCCAAACATCCCAATTTCGAGGCCTGAGCCACATTTTAGAGCCAAATTTAGGCTCTCTGCACGTATTCGCAGCTTGAAATAACGTCTTTTTATACCCAACATATGCCAAGTACTGAAAAAGGCAGTGAGTCACATTTTGCACAAACTCCCCTGCAGTTTTCAAAATATCGCAAATATCCCAATTTCGAGGCCTGAGCCATTTTTTGGAGCCAAATTCTGGCTCTCTGCACGTATTCGCAGTTTGAAATTGCGACTTTTTATACCCAACATATTCCAAGTACTGAAAGCGGCAGTGAATCACATTTTGCCCAAACTCTCCTCCAGTTTTCAAAATAACGCAAATATCCCAATTTCGAGGCCTGAGGCATATTTTGCAGCCAAATTCTGGCACTCAGCACGTATTGGCAGTTTGAAATTGCGAATTTTTATACCCAACATATGCCGAGCACTGAAAGCAGCAGTGAGTCACATTTTGCACAAACTCCCCTGCAGGTTTCAAAATATCCAAAATTCCCCAATTTCGAGGCCTGAGCCATATTTTGGAGCCAAATTCTGGCTCTCTGCACGTTTTCGCAATTTGAAATTACGACTTTTTTATACCCAACATATGCCAAGTACTGAAAGCGGCGTTTGGTCACATTTGTCCCAAACCTCCCTGCAGTCTTCAAAATATCCGAAACATCCCAATTTTGAGGCCAGAGTCATATTTTGGAGCCAAATTCTGGCTCTCTGCACGTATTCGCAGTTTAATATTACGAATTTTTATACCCATCATACGCCAAGTACTGAAAGCAGCAGTGAGTCACATTTTGCACAAACTCCCCTGCAATTTTCACAATATCCCAAACATCCCAATTTCGAGGCCGGAGCCATATTTTGGAGCCAAATTCTGGCTCTCTGCACTTATTCGCAGTTTGAAATTACGAATTTTTTATACCCAACAAATGCGAAGTACTGAAAGCAGCGTTTGGTCACATTTGTTATAAACCTCCAAGCAGTTTTCAAAATATCACTACCATCTTAATATCGAGGCCTGAGCCATATTTTGGAGCCAAATTCAGGCTCTCTGCACGTATTCGCAGTTTGAAATTACAACTTTTTATCCCCAACATATGCCAAGTACTGAAAGTGGCAGTGAGTCACATTTTGCACAAACTCCCCTACAGTTTTCAAAATATCCCAATTTCGAGGCCTGAGCCATATTTTGGAGCCAAAATTTGGCTCTCTGCACGTATTCGCAGTTTGAAATTACAACTTTTTATACCCAACATATGCCAAGTACTGAATGCGGCGTTTGGTGACATATGTCCCAAACTTCCATGCAGTTTTCAAAATATCCCAAACATCCCAATTTCGAGGCCTGAGCCACATTTTAGAGCCAAATTTAGGCTCTCTGCACGTATTCGCAGCTTGAAATAACGTCTTTTTATACCCAACATATGCCAAGTACTGAAAAAGGCAGTGAGTCACATTTTGCACAAACTCCCCTGCAGTTTTCAAAATATCGCAAATATCCCAATTTCGAGGCCTGAGCCATTTTTTGGAGCCAAATTCTGGCTCTCTGCACGTATTCGCAGTTTGAAATTGCGACTTTTTATACCCAACATATTCCAAGTACTGAAAGCGGCAGTGAGTCACATTTTGCCCAAACTCTCCTCCAGTTTTCAAAATAACGCAAATATCCCAATTTCGAGGCCTGAGGCATATTTTGCAGCCAAATTCTGGCACTCAGCACGTATTGGCAGTTTGAAATTGCGAATTTTTATACCCAACATATGCCGAGCACTGAAAGCAGCAGTGAGTCACATTTTGCACAAACTCCCCTGCAGGTTTCAAAATATCCAAAATTCCCCAATTTCGAGGCCTGAGCCATATTTTGGAGCCAAATTCTGGCTCTCTGCACGTTTTCGCAATTTGAAATTACGACTTTTTTATACCCAACATATGCCAAGTACTGAAAGCGGCGTTTGGTCACATTTGTCCCAAACCTCCCTGCAGTCTTCAAAATATCCGAAACATCCCAATTTTGAGGCCAGAGTCATATTTTGGAGCCAAATTCTGGCTCTCTGCACGTATTCGCAGTTTAATATTACGAATTTTTATACCCATCATACGCCAAGTACTGAAAGCAGCAGTGAGTCACATTTTGCACAAACTCCCCTGCAATTTTCACAATATCCCAAACATCCCAATTTCGAGGCCGGAGCCATATTTTGGAGCCAAATTCTGGCTCTCTGCACTTATTCGCAGTTTGAAATTACGAATTTTTTATACCCAACAAATGCGAAGTACTGAAAGCAGCGTTTGGTCACATTTGTTATAAACCTCCAAGCAGTTTTCAAAATATCACTACCATCTTAATATCGAGGCCTGAGCCATATTTTGGAGCCAAATTCAGGCTCTCTGCACGTATTCGCAGTTTGAAATTACAACTTTTTATCCCCAACATATGCCAAGTACTGAATGCGGCATTTGGTCACATATGTCCCAAACTTCCCTGCAGTTTTCAAAATATCCCAAACATCCCAATTTCGAGGCCTGAGCCACATTTTAGAGCCAAATTTAGCCTCTCTGTACGTATTCGCAGCTTGAAATAACGACTTTTTATACCCAACATATGCCAAGTACTGAAAGTGGCAGTGAGTCACATTTTACACAAACTCCCCTGCAGTTTTCAAAATATCCCAAATATCCCAATTTCGAGGCCTGAGCCATATTTTGGAGCCAAATTCTGGCTCTCTGCACGTATTCGCAGTTTGAAATTACGACTTTTTATACCCAACATATGCCAAGTCCTGAGAGCGGCAGTGAGTTACATTTTGCACAAACTCCCCTGCAGTTTTCGAAATATCCCAAATATCCCAATTTCGAGGCCTGAACCACATTTTGGAGTCAAATTCAGGCTCTCTGCACGTATTCGCAGTTTGAAATTATGACTTTTTATACCCAACATATGCGAAGTACCAAAAGCGGCATTTGGTCACATTTGTCCCAAACCCCCCTTTAGTTACCAAAATATCCCAAATATCCCAATTTCGAGGCCTGAGCCATATTTTAAAGCCAAATTCTGGCTCTATGCACGTATTGGCAGTTTCAAATTACGACCTTTATACCCAACATATGCCTAGTCCTGAGAGCGGCAATGAGTCATATTTCGTACAAACTCCCCTGCAGTTTTCGAAATATCCCAAATATCCCAATTTCGAGGCCTGAGCCATATTTTGGAGCCGAATTCTGGCTCTCTGCACGTATTCGCAGTTTGAAATTGCGACTTTTTTAAACCCAACTAATGCCAAATACTGAAAGCGGCATTTGGTCACATTTGTCCCAAACCTCCCTGCAGTCTTAAAAGTATCCCAAACATCCCAATTTCGAGGCCTGAGCCATATTTTGGAGCCAAATTCTGGCTCTCTGCACGTATTCGCAGTTTGATATTACGACTTTTTATATCCAACATATGCCAAGTACTGAAAGCAGCAGTGAGTCACATTTTGCACAAACTCCCCTGCAATTTTCAAAATATCCCAAATATCCCAATTTCGAGGCGCGAGCCATATTTTGGAGCCAAATTCAGGCTGTCTGCACGTATTCGCAGTTGGAAATTACGACTTTTTATACCCAACATATGCGAATTACTGAGAGCGGCGTTTGGTCACATTTGTCCCAAACCTCCCTGCAGTTTTCAAAATATCCCAAACATCACAATTTCGAGGCCTGAGCGATATTTTGGAGACAAATTGTGTGTCTCTGCACGTATTCGCAGTTTGAAATTACTACTTTTTTTATACCCAACATATGCAAAGTACTGAAAGATGCGTTTGGTCACATTTGGCCCAAACCTCCCTGCAGTTTTCAAAATATCCCAAACATTCCAATATCGAGGCCTGAGTCATATTTTGGAGCCAAATTCAGGCTCTCTGCACGTATTCTCAGTTTGAAATTACGAATTTTATACCGAACATATGCCAAGTACTGAAAGCGGCAGTGAGTCACATTTTGCACAAACTCCCCTGCAGTTTTCGAGATATCCCAATTTCGAGGCCTGAGCCTTATTTTGGAGTCAAATTCAGGCTCTCTGCACGTATTCGCAGTTTGAAATTATGACTTTTTATTCCCAACATATGCGAAGTACCAAAAGCGGCATTTGGTCACATTTGTCCCAAACCCCCCTTTAGTTACCAAAATATCCCAAATATCCCAATTTCGAGGCCTTAGCCATATTTTGGAGCCAAATTCTGGCTTTCTGCATGTATTCGAAGTTTGAAATTACGACTTTTTATACCCAACATATGCCTAGTCCTGAAAGTGGCAATGAGTCATATTTCGTGCCAACTCCCCTGCAGTTTTCGAAATAACCCAAATATCCCAATTTCGAGGCCTGAGCCATATTTTGGAGCCGAATTCTGGCTCTCTGCACGTATTCGCAGTTTGAAATTGCGACTTTTTTAAACCCAACATATGCCAAATACTGAAAGCGGCATTTGGTCACATTTGTCCCAATCCCTCTGTAGTTTTCAAAATATCCCAAACATCCCTATTTCGAGCCTGAGCCATATTTTGGAGCCAAATTCTGGCTCTATACACGTATTCACAGTTTGAAATTACGACTTTTTATACCCAACATATGCTAAGTCCTGAAAGCGGCAGTGAGTCACATTTTGCACAATCTCCCCTGCAGCTTTCGAAATTTCCCAAATATCCCAATTTCGAGGCCAGAGCCATGTTTTGGAGCCAAATTCTGGCTCTCTGCACGTATTCGCAGTTTGAAATTACGACTTTTTTATACCCAACATATGCCAAGTACTGAAAGCGGTGCTTGGTCACATTGGTCCCAAACCTCCCTGCAGTCTTCAAAATATCCCAAACATCCCAATTTCGAGGCCTGAGCCATATTTTGGAGCCACATTCTGGCTCTCTGCACGTATTCGCCGTTTGATATTACGACTTTTTATATCCAGCATATGCCAAGTACTGAAAGTGGCAGAGAGTCACATCTTGCACAAACTCCCTGCAGTTTTCAAAATATCCCAAACATCCCAATTTCGAGGCCTGAGCCATATTTTGGGGCCAAATACTGGCTCTCTGCACGTATTCGCAGTTTGAAATTACGAATTTTTTATACCCAACAAATGCGAAGTACTGAAAGCAGCGTTTGGTCACATTTGTCCCAAACCTCCCTGCAGTTTTCAAAATATCCCTACCATCTTAATATCGAGGCCTGAGCCATATTTTGGAGCCAAATTCTGGCTCTCTGCACGTATTCGCAGTTTAATATTACGACTTTTTATACCCATCAAACGCCAAGTACTGAAAGCGGTAGTGAGTCACATTTTGCACAAACTCCCCTGCAGTTTTCAAAATATCCCAAATATCCCCATTTCGAGGCTTGATCCATATTTTGGAGCCAAATTCAGGCTGTCTGCACATATTCGCAGTTTGAAATTACGACTTTTTATACCAACATATGCGAATTACTGAGATTGGCGTTTGGTCACATTTGTCCCAAACCTCCCTGCAGTTTTCAAAATATCCCAAACATCCCAATTTCGAGGCCTGAGCGATATTTTGGAGACAAATTGTGTCTCGCTGCACGTATTCGCAGTTTGAAATTACTACTTTTTTATACCCAACATATGCCAAGTACTGAAAGCGGCATTTGGTGACATTTGTCCCAAACCTCCCTGCAGTTTTCAAAATATCCCAAACATTCCAATATCGAGACCTGAGCCATATTTTGGAGCCAAATTCAGGCTCTCTGCACGTATTCTCAGTTTGAAATTACGACTTTTTATACCCAACATATGCCAAGTACTGAAAGTGGCAGTGAGTCACATTTTGCACAAACTCCCCTACAGTTTTCAAAATATCCCAATTTCGAGGCCTGAGCCATATTTTGGAGCCAAAATTTGGCTCTCTGCACGTATTCGCAGTTTGAAATTACAACTTTTTATACCCAACATATGCCAAGTACTGAATGCGGCGTTTGGTGACATATGTCCCAAACTTCCATGCAGTTTTCAAAATATCCCAAACATCCCAATTTCGAGGCCTGAGCCACATTTTAGAGCCAAATTTAGGCTCTCTGCACGTATTCGCAGCTTGAAATAACGACTTTTTATTCCCAACATATGCCAAGTACTGAAAAAGGCAGTGAGTCACATTTTGCACAAACTCCCCTGCAGTTTTCAAAATATCGCAAATATCCCAATTTCGAGGCCTGAGGCATTTTTTGGAGCCAAATTCTGGCTCTCTGCACGTATTCGCAGTTTGAAATTGCGACTTTTTATACCCAACATATGTGAAGTACCGAAAGCGGCATTTGGTCACATGTGTCCCAAACCCCCCTGCAGTTTTCAAAATATCCCAAACATCCCAATTTTGAGGCCTGATCCATATTTTGGAGCCAAATTCTGGCTCTCTGCACGTATTCGCATTTTGAAATTACGACTTTTTTATACCCAACATATGCCATGTCCTGAAAGCGGCAGTGAGTCACATTTTGCACAAACTCCCCTGCAGTTTTCAAAATAACCCAAATATCCCAATTTCGAGGCCTGAGCCATATTTTGGAGCCAAATTCTGGCTCTCAGCACGTATTGGCAGTTTGAAATTGCGAATTTTTATACCCAACATATGCCGAGCACTGAAAGCAGCAGTGAGTCAGATTTTGCACAAACTCCCCTGCAGGTTTCAAAATATCCAAAATTCCCCAATTTCGAGGCCTGAGCCATATTTTGGAGCCAAATTCTGGCTCTCTGCACGTATTCGCAATTTGAAATTACGACTTTTTTATACCCAACATATGCCATGTACTGAAAGCGGCGTTTGGTCACATTTGTCCCAAACCTCCCTGCAGTCTTCAAAATATCCGAAACATCCCAATTTTGAGGCCAGAGTCATATTTTGGAGCCAAATTCTGGCTCTCTGCACGTATTCGCAGTTTAATATTACGAATTTTTATACCCATCATACGCCAAGTACTGAAAGCAGCAGTGAGTCACATTTTGCACAAACTCCCCTGCAATTTTCAAAATATCCCAAATATCCCAATTTCGAGGCGCGAGCCATATTTTGGAGCCAAATTCAGGCTGTCTGCACGTATTCGCAGTTTGAAATTACGACTTTTTATACCCAACATATGCGAAATAATGAGAGCGGCGTTTGGTCACATTTGTCCCAAACCTCCCTGCAGTTTTCAAAATATCCCAAACATCACAATTTCGAGGCCTGAGCTTTATTTTGGAGACAAATTGTGTGTGTCTGCACGTATTCGCAGTTTGAAATTATGACTTTTTATACCCAACATATGCGAAGTACCAAAAGCGGCATTTGGTCACATTTGTCCCAAACCCCCCTTTAGTTACCAAAATATCCCAAATATCCCAATTTCGAGGCCTGAGCCATATTTTGGAGCCAAATTCTGGCTCTCTGCACGTATTCGCAGTTTGAAATTACGACTTTTTATACCCAACATATGCCTAGTCCTGAAAGCGGCAATGAGTCATATTTCGTGCAAACTCCCCTGCAGTTTTCGAAATAACCCAAAAATCCCAATTTCGAGACCTGAGCCATATTTTGGAGCCGAATTCTGGCTCTCTGCACGTATTCGCAGTTTGAAATTACTACTTTTTATACCCAACATATGCGAATTACTGAGAGCGGCGTTTGGTCACATTTGTCCCAAACTCCCTGCAGTTTTCAAAATATCCCAAACATCACAATTTCGAGGCCTGAGCTTTATTTTGGAGACAAATTGCGTGTCTCTGCACGTATTCGCAGTTTGAAATTACTACTTATTTATACCCAACATATGCAAAGTACTGAAAGCGGCGTTTGGTCACATTTGTCCCAAACCTCCCTGCAGTTTTCAAAATATCCCAAACATTCCAATATCGAGGCCTGAGCCATATTTTGGAGCCAAATTCAGGCTCTCTGCTCGTATTCTCAGTTTGAAATTACAACTTTTTGTCCGCAACATATGCCAAGTACTGAATGCGGCATTTGGTCACATATGTCCCAAACTTCCTTGCAGTTTTCAAAATATCCTAAACATCCCAATTTCGAGGCCTGAGCCACATTTTAGAGCCAAATTTAGCCTCTCTGCACGTATTCTCAGCTTGAAATAACGACTTTTTATACCCAACATATGCCAAGTACTGAAAGTGGCAGTGAGTCACATTTTGCACAAACTCCCCTGCAGTTTTCAAAATATCCCAAATATCCCAATTTCGAGGCCTGAGCCATATTTTGGAGCCAAATTCTGGCTCTCTGCACGTAGTCGCAGTTTGAAATTACGACTTTTTATACCCAACATATGAGAAGTACCGAAAGCGGCATTTGGTCACATTTGTCCCAAACCCCCCTGATGTTTTCAAAATATCCCAAACATCCCAATTTCGAGGCCTGAACCATATTTTGGAGCCAAATTCTGGCCCTCTGAACGTATTCGCAGTTTGAAATTACTACTTTTTTATACCCAACATATGCAAAGTACTGAAAGTGGCTTTTGTCCCAAACCTCCCTGCAGTTTTCAAAATATCCCAAACATTCCAATATCGAGGCCTGAGCCATATTTTGGAGCCAAATTCAGGCTCTCTGCACGTATTCTCAGTTTGAAATTACGACTTTTTATACCCAACCAATGCCAAGTACTGAAAGCGGCAGTGAGTCACATTTTCCACAAACTCCCCTGCAGTTTTCAAAATATCCCAAATATCCCAATTTCGAGGCCTGAGCCACATTTTAGAGCCTAATTTAGCCTCTCTGCACGTATTCGCAGCTTGAAATAACGACTTTTTATACCCAACATATGCCAAGTCCTGAGAGCGGCAGTGAGTCACATTTTGCAGAAACTCCCCTGTAGTTTTCGAAATATCCCAATTTCTAGGCCTGTGCCATATTTTGGAGTCAAATTCAGGCTCTCTGCATGTATTCGCAGTTTGAAATTATGACTTTTTATACCCAACATATGCGAAGAACCAAAAGCGGCATTTGGTCACATTTGTCCCAAACCCCCCTTTAGTTACCCAAATATCCCAAATATCCCAATTTCGAGGCCTGAGCCATATTTTGGAGCCAAATTCCGGCTCTCTGCACGTATTCGCAGTTTGAAATTACGACTTTTTATACCCAACAAATGCCAAGTACTGAAAGCGGCAGTGAGTAACATTTTGCACAAACTCCCCTGCAGTTTTCAAAATATCCCAAATATCCCAATTTCGAGGCCTGAGCCATATTTTGGAGTCAAATTCTGGCTCTCAACACGTATTGGCAGTTTGAAATTGCGAATTTTTATACCCAACATATGCCGAGTACTGAAAGCAGCAGTGAGTCACATTTTGCACAAACTCCCCTGCAGGTTTCAAAATATCCCAATTTCGAGGCCTGAGCCTTATTTTGGAGCCAAAATTTGGCTCTCTGCAGGTATTTGCAGTTTGAAATTACAACTTTTTATACCCAACATATGCCAACTACTGAATGCGGCGTTTGGTCACATATGTCCCAAACTTCCATGCAGTTTTCAAAATATCCCAAACATCCCAATATCGAGGCCTCAGCCACATTTTAGAGCCAAATTTAGGCTCTCTGCACGTATTCGCAGCTTGAAATAACGACTTTTTATACCCAACATATGCCAAGTACTGAAAAAGGCAGTGAGTCACATTTTGCACAAACTCCCCTGCAGTTTTCAAAATATCCCAAATATCCCAATTTCGAGGCCTGAGCCATATTTTGGAGCCAAATTCTGGCTCTCAGCAGGTATTGGCAGTTTGAAATTGCGAATTTTTATACCCAACATATGCCAAGTACTGAAAGCAGCAGTGAGTCACATTTTGCACAAACTCCCCTGCAGGTTTCAAAATATCCCAAATACCCATATTTCGAGGCCTGAGCCATATATTGGAGCCAAATTCTGGCTCTCTGCACGCATTCGCAGTTTGATATTATGACTTTTTTTTACCCAACAAATGCCAAGTTCTGAAAGCGGAGTTTGGCCACATTTGTCCCAAACCTCCCTGCAGTCTTCAAAATATCCCAAACATCCCAATTTCGAGGCCTGAGCCATATTTTGGAGCCAAATTCTGGCCCTCTGAACGTATTCGCAGTTTGAAATTACGACTTTTTTATACCCAACATATGCCAAGTCCTGAAAGCGGCAGTGAGTCACATTTTGAATAAACTCCCCTGCAGTTGTCAAAATATCCCAAACATCCCAATTTCGAGGCCTGAGCCATATTTTGGAGCCAAATTCTGGCTCTCTGCACGTATTCGCAGTTTGAAATTACAATTTTTTATACCCAACATATGCGAAGTACTGAAAGCAGCGTTTGGTCACATTTGTCCCAAACCTCCGTGCAGTTTACAAAATATCCCAACCATCTTAATATCGAGGCCTGAAATATATTTTGGAGCCAAATTTTGGCTCTCTGCACGTTTTCGCAGTTTAATATTACGACTTTTTATACCCAACATATGCCAAGTACTGAAAGCGGCGTTTGGTCATATTTGTCCCAAACCCCTCTGCAGTTTTCAAAATATCCCAAACATCCCAATTTCGAGGCCTGAGGCATATTTTGGAGCCGAATTCTGGCTCTCTGCACGTATTCGCTGTTTGAAATTGCGACTTTTTATACGGAACATATGCCAAGTACTGAAAGCGGCGTTTGGTCACATTTGTCCCAATCCCCCCTGCAGTTTTCAAAATATCCTAAACATCCCAATTTCGAGGCCTGAGCCATATTTTGGAGCCAAATTCTGGCTCTCTGCACGTATTCGCAGTTTGAAATTACGAGTTTTTATACCCAACATATGCCAAGTACTGAAAGCGGCAGAGAGTCACATTTTGCACAAACTCCCCTGCAGTTTTCAAAATATCCCAAATATCCCAATTTTGAGGCCTGAGCCATATTTTGGAGCCAAATTCTGGCTCTCTGCAAGTATTCGCAGTTTGAAATTACGACTTTTTATACCCAACATATGCGAAGTACTGAAAGCGGCGTTTGGTCACATTTGTCCCAAACCTCCCTGCAGTTTTCAAAATATCCCAAACATTCCAATATCGAGGCCGGAGCCATGTTTTGGAGCCAAATTCTGGCTCTCTGCACGTATTCTCAGTTTGAAATTACGACTTTTTATACCCAACATATGCCAAGTACTGAAAGTGGCAGTGAGTCATATTTTGCACAAACTCCCCTGCAGTTTTCAAAATATTCCAATTTCGAGGCCTGAGCCATATTTTGGAGCCAAATTCTGGCTCTCTGCACGTATTCGCAGTTTTATATTACAACTTTTTATACCCAACATATGCCAAGTACTGAATGCGGCGTTTGGTCACATATGTCCCAAACTTCCATGCAGTTTTCAAAATATCCCAAACATCCCAATATCGAGGCCTGAGCCACATTTTAGAGCCAAATTTAGGCTCTCTGCACGTATTCGCAGCTTGAAATAACGACTTTTTATACCCAACATATGCCAAGTACTGAAAAAGGCAGTGAGTCACATTTTGCACAAACTCCCCGGCAGTTTCCAAAATATCGCAAATATCCCAATTTTGAGGCCTGGGCCATATTTTGGAGCCAAATTCTGGCTCTCTGCACGTATTCGCAGTTTGAAATTACGACTTTTTTATACCCAACATATGCCTAGTCCTGAAAGCGGCAGTGAGTCACATTTTGCATAAACTCCCCTGCAGTTTTCAAAATATCCCAATTTCTAGGCCTGAGCCATTTTTTGGAGCCAAATTCTGGCTCTCTGCACGTATTTGCAGTTTGAAATTGCGACTTTTTTATACCCAACATATGCCAAGAACTGAAAGCGGCGTTTGGACACATTTGTCCCAATCCCCCCTGCCGTTTTCAAAATATATCAAACATCCCAATTTCGAGCCCTGAGCCATATTTTAGAGCCAAATTCAGGCTCTCTGCATGTATTCGCAGTTTGAAATTACGACTTTTTATACCCAACAAATGCCAAGTACTGAAAGCTGCAGTGAGTAACATTTTGCACAAACTCCCCTGCAGTTTTCAAAATATCCCAAACATCCCAATTTCGAGGCCTGAGCCATATTTTGGAGCCAAATTCTGGCTCTCTGCACGTATTCGCAGTTTGAAATTACAATTTTTTATACCCAACATATGCGAAGTACTGAAAGCAGCGTTTTGTCACATTTGTCCCAAACCTCCCTGCAGTTTACAAAATATCCCAACCATCTTAATATCGAGGCCTGAAATATATTTTGAGCCAAATTTTGGCTCTCTGCACGTTTTCGCAGTTTAATATTACGACTTTTTATACCCAACATATGCCAAGTACCGAAAGCGGCATTTGGTCACATTTGTCCCAAACCCCCCTGATGTTTTCAAAATATCCCAAACATCCCAATTTCGAGGCCTGAGCCATATTTTGGAGCCAAATTCTGGCCCTCTGAACGTATTCGCAGTTTGAAATTACGACTTTTTATACCCAACCAATGCCAAGTACTGAAAGCGGCAGTGAGTCACATTTTCCACAAACTCCCCTGCAGTTTTCAAAATATCCCAAATACCCATATTTCGAGGCCTGAGCCATATTTTGGAGCCAAATTCTGGCTCTCTGGACGCATTCGCAGTTTGATATTATGACTTTTTTTTACCCAACAAATGCGAAGTTCTGAAAGCGGAGTTTGGCCACATTTGTCCCAAACCTCCCTGCAGTCATCAAAATATCCCAAACATCCCAATTTCGAGGCCTGAGCCATATTTTGGAGCCAAATTCTGGCTCTCTGAAGGTATTCGCAGTTTGAAATTACGACTTTTTTATACCCAACATATGCCAAGTCCTGAAAGCGGCAGTGAGTCACATTTTGCATAAACTCCCCTGCAGTTCTCAAAATATCCCAAACATCCCAATTTCGAGGCCTGAGCCATATTTTGGAGCCAAATTCTGGCTCTCTGCACGTATTCGCAGTTTGAAATTACAATTTTTTATACCCAACATATGCGAAGTACTGAAAGCAGCGTTTGGTCACATTTGTCCCAAACCTCCCTGCAGTTTACAAAATATCCCAACCATCTTAATATCGAGGCCTGAAATATATTTTGGAGCCAAATTTTGGCTCTCTGCACGTTTTCGCAGTTTAATATTACGACTTTTTATACCCAACATATGCCAAGTACTGAAAGCGGCGTTTGGTCATATTTGTCCCAAACCCCCCTGCAGTTTTCAAAATATCCCAAACATCCCAATTTCGAGGCCTGAGCCATATTTTGGAGTAGAGATTCTGGCTCTCTGCACGTATTCGCTATTTGAAATTGCGACTTTTTATACGGAACATATGCCAAGTACTGAAAGCGGCGTTTGGTCACATTTGTCCCAATCCCCCCTGCAGTTTTCAAAATATCCCAAACATCCCAATTTCGAAGCCTGAGCCATATTTTGGAGCCAAATTCTGGCTCTCTGCACGTATTCGCAGTTTGAAATTACGAGTTTTTATACCCAACATATGCCAAGTACTGAAAGCGGCAGAGAGTCACATTTTGCACAAACTCCCCTGCAGTTTTCAAAATATATCAAATATCCCAATTTTGAGGCCTGAGCCATATTTTGGAGCCAAATTCTGGCTCCCTGCAAGTATTCACAGTTTGAAATTACGACTTTTTATACCCAACATATGCGAAGTACTGAAAGCGGCGTTTGGTCACATTTGTCCCAAACCTCCCTGCAGTTTTCAAAATATCCCAAACATTCCAATATCGAGGCCGGAGCCATGTTTTGGAGCCAAATTCAGGCTCTCTGCACGTATTCTCAGTTTGAAATTACGACTTTTTATACCCAACATATGCCAAGTACTGAAAGTGGCAGTGAGTCATATTTTGCACAAACTCCCCTGCAGTTTTCAAAATATCCCAATTTCGAGGCCTGAGCCATATTTTGGAGCCAAATTCTGGCTCTCTGCACGTATTCGCAGTTTTAAATTACAACTTTTTATACCCAACATATGCTAAGTCCTGAATGCGGCGTTTGGTCACATATGTCCCAATCCCCCCTGCAGTTTTCAAAATATCCCAAACACCCCAATTTCGAGGCCTGAGCCATTTTTTGAAGCCAAATTCTGGCTCTCTGCACGTATTCGCAGTTTGAAATTACGACTTTTTTATACCCAACATATGCCTAGTCCTGAAAGCGGCAGTGAGTCACATTTTGCATAAACTCCCCTGCAGTTTTCAAAATATCCCAAATATCCCAATTTCGAGGCCTGAGCCATTTTTTGGAGCCAAATTCTGGCTCTCTGCACGTATTTGCAGTTTGAAATTGCGACTTTTTTATACCCAACATATGCCAAGAACTGAAAGCGGCGTTTGGACACATTTGTCCCAATCCCCCCTGCCGTTTTCAAAATATATCAAACATCCCAATTTCGAGCCCTGAGCCATATTTTAGAGCCAAATTCAGGCTCTCTGCATGTATTCGCAGTTTGAAATTACGACTTTTTATACCCAACAAATGCCAAGTACTGAAAGCTGCAGTGAGTAACATTTTACACAAACTCCCCTGCAGTTTTCAAAATATCCCAAACATCCCAATTTCGAGGCCTGAGCCATATTTTGGAGCCAAATTCTGGCTCTCTGCACGTATTCGCAGTTTGAAATTACAATTTTTTATACCCAACATATGCCAAGTACTGAAAGCGGCGTTTGGTCATATTTGTCCCAAACCCCCCTGCAGTTTTCAAAATATCCCAAACATCCCCATTTCGAGGCCTGAGCCATATTTTGGAGCCGAATTCTGGCTCTCTGCACGTATTCGCTATTTGAAATTGCGACTTTTTATACAGAACATATGCCAAGTACTGAAAGCGGCGTTTGGTCACATTTGTCCCAATCCCCCCTGCAGTTTTCAAAATATCCCAAACATCCCAATTTCGAAGCCTGAGCCATATTTTGGAGCCAAATTCTGGCTCTCTGCACGTATTCGCAGTTTGAAATTACGAGATTTTATACCCAACATATGCCAAGTACTGAAAGCGGCAGAGAGTCACATTTTGCACAAACTCCCCTGCAGTTTTCAAAATATCTCAAATATCCCAATTTTGAGGCCTGAGCCATATTTTGGAGCCAAATTCTGGCTCCCTGCAAGTATTCGCAGTTTGAAATTACGACTTTTTATACCCAACATATGCGAAGTACTGAAAGCGGCGTTTGGTCACATTTGTCCCAAACCTCCCTGCAGTTTTCAAAATATCCCAAACATTCCAATATCGAGGCCGGAGCCATGTTTTGGAGCCAAATTCAGGCTCTCTGCACGTATTCTCAGTTTGAAATTACGACTTTTTATACCCAACATATGCCAGGTACTGAAAGTGGCAGTGAGTCATATTTTGCACAAACTCCCCTGCAGTTTTCAAAATATCCCAATTTCGAGGCCTGAGCCATATTTTGGAGCCAAATTCTGGCTCTCTGCACGTATTCGCAGTTTTAAATTACAACTTTTTATACCCAACATATGAGAAGTACCGAAAGCGGCATTTGGTCACATTTGTCCCAAACCCCCCTGATGTTTTCAAAATATCCCAAACATCCCAATTTCGAGGCCTGAGCCATATTTTGGAGCCAAATTCTGGCCCTCTGAACGTATTCGCAGTTTGAAATTACTACTTTTTTATACCCAACATATGCAAAGTACTGAAAGTGGCGTTTGTCCCAAACCTCCCTGCAGTTTTCAAAATATCCCAAACATTCCAATATCGAGGCCTGAGCCATATTTTGGAGCCAAATTCAGGCTCTCTGCACGTATTCTCAGTTTGAAATTACGACTTTTTATACCCAACCAATGCCAAGTACTGAAAGCGGCAGTGAGTCACATTTTCCACAAACTCCCCTGCAGTTTTCAAAATATCCCAAATACCCATATTTCGAGGCCTGAGCCATATTTTGGAGCCAAATTCTGGCTCTCTGGACGCATTCGCAGTTTGATATTATGACTTTTTTTTACCCAACAAATGCGAAGTTCTGAAAGCGGAGTTTGGCCACATTTGTCCCAAACCTCCCTGCAGTCTTCAAAATATCCCAAACATCCCAATTTCGAGGCCTGAGCCATATTTTGGAGCCAAATTCTGGCCCTCTGAAGGTATTCGCAGTTTGAAATTACGACTTTTTTATACCCAACATATGCCAAGTCCTGAAAGCGGCAGTGAGTCACATTTTGCATAAACTCCCCTGCAGTTGTCAAAATATCCCAAACATCCCAATTTCGAGGCCTGAGCCATATTTTGGAGCCAAATTCTGGCTCTCTGCACGTATTCGCAGTTTGAAATTACAATTTTTTATACCCAACATATGCGAAGTACTGAAAGCAGCGTTTGGTCACATTTGTCCCAAACCTCCCTACAGTTTACAAAATATCCCAACCATCTTAATATCGAGGCCTGAAATATATTTTGGAGCCAAATTTTGGCTCTCTGCACGTTTTCGCAGTTTAATATTACGACTTTTTATACCCAACATATGCCAAGTACTGAAAGCGGCGTTTGGTCATATTTGTCCCAAACCCCTCTGCAGTTTTCAAAATATCCCAAACATCCCAATTTCGAGGCCTGAGCCATATTTTGTAGCCGAATTCTGGCTCTCTGCACGTATTCGCTGTTTGAAATTGCGACTTTTTATACGGAACATAGTCCAAGTACTGAAAGCGGCGTTTGGTCACATTTGTCCCAATCCCCCCTGCAGTTTTCAAAATATCCTAAACATCCCAATTTCGAGGCCTGAGCCATATTTTGGAGCCAAATTCTGGCTCTCTGCACGTATTCGCAGTTTGAAATTACGAGTTTTTATACCCAACATATGCCAAGTACTGAAAGCGGCAGAGAGTCACATTTTGCACAAACTCCCTTGCAGTTTTCAAAATATCCCAAATATCCCAATTTTGAGGCCTGAGCCATATTTTGGAGCCAAATTCTGGCTCTCTGCAAGTATTCGCAGTTTGAAATTACGACTTTTTATACCCAACATATGCGAAGTACTGAAAGCGGCGTTTGGTCACATTTGTCCCAAACCTCCCTGCAGTTTTCAAAATATCCCAAACATTCCAATATCGAGGCCGGAGCCATATTTTGGAGCCAAATTCAGGCTCTCTGCACGTATTCTCAGTTTGAAATTACGACTTTTTATACCCAACATATGCCAAGTACTGAAAGTGGCAGTGAGTCATATTTTGCACAAACTCCCCTGCAGTTTTCAAAATATCCCAATTTCGAGGCCTGAGCCATATTTTGGAGCCAAATTCTGGCTCTCTGCACGTATTCGCAGTTTTATATTACAACTTTTTATACCCAACATATGCCAAGTACTGAATGCGGCGTTTGGTCACATATGTCCCAAACTTCCATGCAGTTTTCAAAATATCCCAAACATCCCAATATCGAGGCCTGAGCCACATTTTAGAGCCAAATTTAGGCTCTCTGCACGTATTCGCAGCTTGAAATAACGACTTTTTATACCCAACATATGCCAAGTACTGAAAAAGGCAGTGAGTCACATTTTGCACAAACTCCCCTGCAGTTTCCAAAATATCGCAAATATCCCAATTTTGAGGCCTGGGCCATATTTTGGAGCCAAATTCTGGCTCTCTGCACGTATTCACAGTTTGAAATTACGACTTTTTTATACCCAACATATGCCAAGAACTGAAAGCGGCGTTTGGACACATTTGTCCCAATCCCCCCTGCCGTTTTCAAAATAAATCAAACATCCCAATTTCGAGCCCTGAGCCATATTTTAGAGCCAAATTCAGGCTCTCTGCATGTATTCGCAGTTTGAAATTACGACTTTTTATACCCAACAAATGCCAAGTACTGAAAGCTGCAGTGAGTAACATTTTGCACAAACTCCCCTGCAGTTTTCAAAATATCCCAAATATCCCAATTTCGAGGCCTGAGCCATATTTTGGAGCCAAATTCTGGCTCTCAGCACGTATTGGCAGTTTGAAATTGCGAATTTTTATACCCAACATATGCCGAGTACTGAAAGCAGCAGTGAGTCACATTTTGCACAAACTCCCCTGCAGGTTTCAAAATATCCCAAATACCCCAATTTCAAGGCCTGAGCCATATTTTGGAGCCAAATTCTGGCTCTCTGCACGTATTCACAGTTTGAAATTACTACTTTTTTATACCCAACATATGCGAAGTACTGAAAGCGGCGTTTGGTCACATTTGTCCCAAACCTCCCTGCAGTTTTCAAAATACCCCAAACATCCCAATTTCGAGCCCTGAGCCATATTTTAGAGCCAAATTCAGGCTCTCTGCAGGTATTCGCAGTTTGAAATTACGACTTTTTATACCCAACATATGCCATGTCCTGAGATCGGCAGTGAGTCACATTTTGCACAATCTCCCCTGCAGTTTTCGAAATATCCCAAATATCACAATTTCGTGGCCTGAGCCATATTTTGGAGCCAAATTCAGGCTATCTGCACGTATTCTCAGTTTGAAATTACGACTTTTTATACAAAACATATGCCAAGTCCTGAATGCGGCGTTTGGTCACATATGTCCCAATCCCCCCTGCAGTTTTCAAAATATCCCAAACACCCCAATTTCGAGGCCTGAGCCATTTTTTGAAGCCAAATTCTGGCTCTCTGCACGTATTCGCAGTTTGAAATTACGACTTTTTATACCCAACAAATGCCAAGTACTGAAAGCTGCAGTGAGTAACATTTTGCACAAACTCCCCTGCAGTTTTCAAAATATCCCAAATATCCCAATTTCGAGGCCTGAGCCATATTTTGGAGCCAAATTCTGGCTCTCAGCACGTATTGGCAGTTTGAAATTGCGAATTTTTATACCCAACATATGCCGAGTACTGAAAGCAGCAGTGAGTCACATTTTGCACAAACTCCCCTGCAGGTTTCAAAATATCCCAAATACCCCAATTTCGAGGCCTGAGCCATATTTTGGAGCCAAATTCTGGCTCTCTGCACGTATTCACAGTTTGAAATTGCGACTTTTTTATACCCAACATATGCCAAGAACTGAAAGCGGCGTTTGGACACATTTGTCCCAATCCCCCCTGCCGCTTTCAAAATATCCCAAATATCCCAATTTCGAGGCCTGAGCCATATTTTGGAGCCAAATTCTGGCTCTCAGCACGTATTGGCAGTTTGAAATTGCGAATTTTTATACCCAACATATGCCGAGTACTGAAAGCAGCAGTGAGTCACATTTTGCACAAACTCCCCTGCAGGTTTCAAAATATACCAAATACCCCAATTTCGATGCCTGAGCCATATTTTGGAGCCAAATTCTGGCTCTCTGCACGTATTCGCAGTTTGAAATTACTACTTTTTTATACCCAACATATGCGAAGTACTGAAAGCGGCGTTTGGACACATTTGTCCCAAACCTCCCTGCAGTTTTCAAAATATCCCAAACATCCCAATTTCGAGGCCTGAGCCATATTTTGGAGCCAAATTCTGGCCCTCTGAACGTATTCGAAGTTTGAAATTACTACTTTTTTATACCCAACATATGCAAAGTACTGAAAGCGGCGTTTGGTGATATTTGTCCCAAACCTCCATGCAGTTTTCAAAATATCCCAAACATTCCAATATCGAGGCCTGAGCCATATTTTGGAGCCAAATTCAGGCTCTGCACGTATTCTCAATTTGAAATTACGACTTTTTATACCCAACAAATGCCAAGTACTGAAAGCGGCTGTGAGTCACATTTTCCACAAACTCCCCTGCAGTTTTCAAAATATCCCAATTTCGAGGCCTGAGCCATATTTTGGAGCCAAAATTTGGCTCTCTGCACGTATTCGCAGTTTGAAATTACAACTTTTTATACCCAACATATGCCAAGAACTGAAAGCGGCGTTTGGACACATTTGTCCCAATCCCCCCTGCCGTTTTCAAAATATATCAAACATCCCAATTTCGAGCCCTGAGCCATATTTTAGAGCCAAATTCAGGCTCTCTGCATGTATTCGCAGTTTGAAATTACGACTTTTTATACCCAACAAATGCCAAGTACTGAAAGCTGCAGTGAGTATCATTTTGCACAAACTCCCCTGCAGTTTTCAAAATATCCCAAATATCCCAATTTCGAGGCCTGAGCCATATTTTGGAGCCAAATTCTGGCTCTCAGCACGTATTGGCAGTTTGAAATTGCGAATTTTTATACCCAACATATGCCGAGTACTGAAAGCAGCAGTGAGTCACATTTTGCACAAACTCCCCTGCAGGTTTCAAAATATCCCAAATACCCCAATTTCGAGGCCTGAGCCATATTTTGGAGCCAAATTCAGGCTCTCTGCACGTATTCTCAGTTTGAAATTACGACTTTTTATACCCAACCAATGGCAAGTACTGAAAGCGGCAGTGAGTCACATTTTCCACAAACTCCCCTGCAGTTTTCAAAAATATCCCAATTTCGAGGCCTGAGCCATAATTTAGAGCCAAAATTTGGCTCTCTACACGTATTCGCAGTTTGAAATTACAACTTTTTATACCCAACATATGCTAAGTACTGAATGCGGCGTTTGGTCACATATGTCCCAAACTTCCATGCAGTTTTCAAAATATCCCAAACATTCCAATATCGAGGCCTGAGCCACATTTTAGAGCCAAATTTAGGCTCTCTGCACGTATTCGCAGCTTGAAATAACGACTTTTTATACCCAACATATGCCAAGTACTGAAAAAGCCAGTGAGTTACATTTTGCACAAACTCCCCTGCAGTTTCCAAAATATCGCAAATATCCCAATTTTGAGGCCTGAGCCATTTTTTGGAGCCAAATTCTGGCTCTCTGCACGTATTTGCAGTTTGAAATTGCGACTTTTTTATACCCAACATATGCCAAGAACTGAAAGCGGCGTTTGGACACATTTGTCCCAATCCCCCCTGCCGTTTTCAAAATATATCAAACATCCCAATTTCGAGCCCTGAGCCATATTTTGGAGCCAAATTCTGGCTCTCAGCACGTATTGGCAGTTTGAAATTGCGAATTTTTATACCCAACATATGCCGAGTACTGAAAGCAGCAGTGAGTCACATTTTGCACAAACTCCCCTGCAGGTTTCAAAATATCCCAAATATCCCAATTTGGAGGCCTGAGCCATATTTTTGAGCCAAATTCTGGCTCTCTGCACGTATTCGCAGTTTGAAATTACGACTTTTTATACCAAACATATGCAACGTACTGAAAGCGGCGTTTGGTCATATTTCTCCCAAATCCCTCTGCAGTTTTCAAAATATCCCAAACATCCCAATTTCGAGACCTTAGCCATATTTTGGAGCCAAATTTTGGCTCTATGCGTGTATTCGCAGTTTTAAATTACGACTTTTTATACCCAACATATGCCTAGTCCTGAAAGCGGCAATGAGTCACATTTTGCACAAACTCCCCTGCAGTTTTCGAAATATCCCAAATATCCCAATTTCGTGGCCTGAGCCATATTTTAGAGCCGAATTCTGGCTCTCTGCACGTATTCGCTGTTTGAAATTGCGACTTTTTTATACCCAACCTATGCCAAGTACTGAAAGCGGCGTTTGGACACATTTGTCCCAATCCCCCCTGCAGTTTTCAAAATATCCCAAACATCCCAATTTCGAGACCTGAGCCATATTTTGGAGCTAAATTCTGGCTCTCTTCACGTATTCGCAGTTTGAAATTACGACTTTTTTATACCCAACATATGCCAAGTACTGAAAGCGGCAGAGAGTCACATTTTGAACAAACTCCCCTGCAGTTTTCAAAATATCCCAAATATCCCAATTTCGAGGCCTGAGCCATATTTTGGAGCCAAATTCTGGCTCTCTGCAGGTATTCGCAGTTTGAAATTACGACTTTTTATACCCAACATATGCGAAGTACTGAAAGCGGCGTTTGGTCACATTTGTCCCAAACCTCATTGCATTTTTAAAAGTATCCCAAACATCCCAATTTCGAGGGCTGAGCCATATTTTGGAGCCAGATTCTGGCTCTATACACGTATTCGCAGTTTGAAATTACGACTTTTTATACCCAACATATGCGAAATCCTGAAAGCAGCAGTGAGTCACATTTTGTACAAACTCCCCTGCAGTTTTCAAAATATCCCAAATCAACCAATTTCGAGGCTTGAGCCTTATTTTGGAGACAAATTCAGGCTGTCTGCACGTATTCGCAGTTTGAAATTACGACTTTTTATACCCAACATATGCGAATTACTGAGAGCGGCGTTTGGTCACATTTGTCCCAAACCTCCCTGCAGTTTTCAAAATATCGCAAACATCCCAATTTCGAGGCCTGAGCCATATTTTGGAGACAAATTCAGGCTGTCTGCACGTATTCGCAGTTTGAAATTACGACTTTTTATACGGAACATATGCCAAGTACTGAGAGCAGCGTTTGGTCACATTTGTCCCAATCCCCCATTCAGTTTTCAAAATATCCCAAACACCCCAATTTAGAGGCCTGAGCCAAATTCTGGCTCTATGCACTTATTCGCAGTTTGAAATTTTGACTTTTTATACCCAACATATGTCAAGTCCTGAAAGAGGCAATGAGTCACATTTTGCACAAACTCCCCTGCAGTTTTTGAAATATGACAAATATCCCAAGTTCGAGGCCTGAACCATATTTTGGAGCCAAATTCTGGCTCTCTGCACGTATTGGCAGTTCGAAATTACGACTTTTTATACCCAACATTTGCCAAGTACTGAAAGCGGCGTTTGTTCACATTTTGCACAAACTCCCCTGCAGTTTTCAAAATATCTCAAACATCCCAATATCGAGGCCTGAGCCATATTTGGAGCCAAATTCTGGTTCTCTGCACGTATTCGCAGTTTGATATTATGACTTTTTATAACCAACATATGCAAAGTACTGAAAGCGGCGTTTGGTCACATTTGTCCCAATCCCCGCTGCAGTTTTTAAAATATCCCAAACATCCCAATATCGAGGCCCGAGCCATATTTTGGAGCCAAATTCTGGCTCTCTGCACGTATTCGCAGTTTGAAATTACGACTGTTTATACCCAACATATGCCAAGTACTGGAAGCGGCCTTTGGTCTTATTTGTCCCATACCCCCCTGCAGTTTTCAAAATATCCCAAACATCCCAATTTCGAGGCCTGAGCCAAATTCTGGCTCTATGCACGTATTCGCAGTTTGAAATTACGACTTTTTATACACAACATATGTCTAGTCCTGAAAGCGGCAATGAGTCACATTTTGCACAAACTCCCCTGTAGTTTTCGAAATATGCCAAATATCCCAATTTCGAGGCCTGAGCCATATTTTGGAGCCAAAATCTGGCTCTCTACACGTATTCGCAGTTTGAAATTGCGACTTTTTTATACAAAACATATGCCAAGTACTGAAAGCGGCGTTTGGTCACATTTGTCCCAATCTCCCCTGCAGTTTTTAAAATATCCCAAACATCCCAATATCGAGGCCTGAGCCATATTTTGGAGCCAAATTCTGGCTCTCTGCACGTATTCGCAGGTTGAAATTACGACTTTTTATACCCAACATATGCCAAGTACTGAAAGCGGCATTGAGTCACATTTTGCAAAAACTCCCCTGCAGTTTTCAAAATATCCAAACATCCCAATTTCGAGGCCTGAACCATATTTTGGAGCCAAATTCAGGCTCTCTGCACGTATTCGCAGTTTGAAATTACGACTTTTTATACCCAACATATGCCAAGTACTGAAAGCGGCGTTTGGTCACATTTGTCCCAAACCTCCCTCCAGTTTTCAAAATATCCCAAATATCCCAATTTCGAGGCTTGAGCCATATTTTGGAGCCAAAATCTAGCTCTCTGCACGTATTCGCAGTTCGAAATTGCGAATTTTTATACCCAACATATGCAAAGTACTGAAAGCGGCATTTGGTCACATTTGTCCCTAACATCCCTGCAGTTTTCAAAATATCCCAAATATCCCAATTTCGAGGCCTGAGCCATATTTTGGAGCCAAATTCTGGCTCCCTGCACGTATTCGCAGTTTGATATTACGACTTTTTATACCCAACATATGCCAAGTACTGAAAGCGGCGTTTGGTCACATTTGTCCCAAACCTCCCTCCAGTTTTCGAAATATCCCAAATATCCCAATTTCGAGGCCTGAGCCATATTTTGGAGTCAAATTCTGACTCTCTGCACGTATTCGCAGTTTGATATTACGTCTTTTTATACCCAACATATGCCAGGTACTGGACGCAGCAGTGAGTCACATTTTGCACAAACTCCCCTGCAGCTTTCAAAATATCCCAAATATCCCAATTTCGAGGCCTGAGCCAAATTTTCGAGCCAAATTCTGGCTCTCTGCACGTATTCTCAGTTTGAAATTACTAATTTTTTATACCCAACATATGCCAGGTACTGGACGCAGCAGTGAGTCACATTTTGCATAAACTCCCCTGCAGTTTTCAAAATATCCCAAATATCCCAATTTCGAGGCCTGAGCCATTTTTTGGAGCCAAATTCTGTCTCTCTGCACGTATTTGCAGTTTGAAATTGCAACTTTTTTATACCCAACATATGCCAAGTCCTGAGATCGGCAGTGAGTCACATTTTGCACAATCTCCCTTGCAGTTTTCGAAAGATCCCAAATATCCCAATTTCGAGGCCTATGCCATATTTTGGAGTCAAATTCACGCTCTCTGCACGTATTCGCAGTTTGAAATTGCGACTTTTTATACCCAACATATGCCACGTACTGAAAGCGGCGTTTGGTCACATTTGTCCCAATCCCCCCTGCAGTTTTCAAAATATCCCAAACATCCCAATTTCGAGGCCTGAGCCATATTTTGGAGCAAAATTCAAGCTCTCTGCACGTAATCGCAGTTTGAAATTACGACTTTTTATACCCAACAAATGCCAAGTCCTGAAAGCGGCAGTGAGTCACATTTTGCACAAACTCCCCTGCAGTTTTCGAAATATCCCAAATATCCCAATTTCGAGGCCTGAGCCATATTTTGGAGCAAAATTCAAGCTCTCTGCACGTAATCGCAGTTTGAAATTACGAATTTTTTATACCCAACATATGCCAAGTACTGAAAGCGGCATTTGGTCACATTTGTCCCAAACCTTCCTGCAGCTTTCAAAATATCCCAAATATCCCAATATCGAGGCCTGAGCCATATTTTGGAGCCAAATTCTGGCTCTTTGCACGTATTCGCAGTTTGATATTACGACTTTTTATTCCCAACATATGCCAAGTACTGAAAGCGGCAGTGAGTCACATTTTGCACAAACCTTCCTGCAGTTTATAACATATCCCAAACATCCCAATATCGAGTCCTGAGCCATATTTTGGAGCCAAATTCTGGCTCTCTGCACGTATTCGCAGTTTGATATTACGACATTTTATACCCAACATATGCCAAGTCCTGAAAGCGGCAGTGAGTCATATTTTGCACAAACTCCCCTGCAGTTTTCAAAATATCCCAAATTTCCCAATTTCGAGGCCTGAGCCATATTTTGGAGCCAAAATCTGGCTCTCTGCACGTATTCGCAGTTTTAAATTGCGACTTTTTTATACCCAACATATGCCAAGTACTGAAAGCGGCAGTGAGTGACATTTTGCACAAACTCCCTTGCAGTTTTCGAAATATCCCAAGTATCCCAATTTCAAGGCCTGAGCCATATTTTGGAGCCAAATTCTGGCTCTCTGCACGTATTCGCAGTTTGAAATTACGACTTTTTTATACCCAACTAATGCCAAGTACTGAAAGCGGCAGTGAGTGACATTTTGCACAAACTCCCCTACAGTTTTCAAAATATCCCAAATATCCCAATTTCGAGGCCTGAGCCATTTTTTGGAGCCAAATTCTGGCTCTCTGCACGTATTCGCAGTTTGAAATTGCGACTTTTTTATACCCAACATATGCCAAGAACTGAAAGCGGAGTTTGGACACATTTGTCCCAATCTCCTCTGCAGTTTTCAAAATATATCAAACATCCCAATTTCGAGCCCTGAGCCATATTTTAGAGCCAAATTCAGGCTCTCTGCACGTATTCGCAGTTTGAAATTACGACTTTTTATACCCAACATATTCCAAGTACTGAAAGCGGCAGTGAGTAACATTTTGCACAAACTCCCGTGCAGTTTTCAAAATATCCCACATATCCCAATTTCGAGGCCTGAGCCATATTTTGGAGCCAAATCCTGGCTCTCTGCACGTATTCGCAGTTTGAAATAACGACTTTTTATACAGAACATATGCCAAGTACTGAAAGCGGCGTTGGGTCACATTTGCCCCAATCCCCCCTGCAATTTTCAAAATATTCCGAACATCCCAATTTCGAGGCCTGAGCCATATTTTGGAGCCAAATCCTGGCTCTCTGCACGTATTCGCAGTTTGAAATAACGACTTTTTATACAGAACATATGCCAAGTACTGAAAGCGGCGTTGGGTCACATTTGCCCCAATCCCCCCTGCAATTTTCAAAATATCCCAAATATCCCAATTTCGAGGCCTGAGCCATATTTTGAAGCAAAATTTTGGCTCTCTGTACGTATTCGCAATTTGATATTATGATTTTTTATACCCAACAAATGCCAAGTACTGAAAGCGGTGTTTGGCCACATTTGTCCCAATCCCCCCTGCAATTTTCAAAATATCCCTGACATCCCAATTTCGAGGGCAGAGCCATATTTTGGAGCCAAATTCTGGCTCTCTGCACGTATTCACAGTTTGAAATTACGACTTTTTTATACCCAACATATGCTAAGAACTGAAAGCGGCGTTTGGTCATATTTGTCCCAAACCCCCTGCAGTTTTCAAAATATCCCAAACATCCCAATTTCGAGGCCTGAGCCATATTTTGGAGCTAAATTCCAGCTCTCTGTACATATTCGCAGTTTGATATTTCGACTTTTTATACCCAACATATGCCAAGTACTGATAGCGGCAATGAGCAACATTTTGCACAAACTCCCCTGTAGTTTTCAAAATATCCCAAAGATTCCAATTTCGAGGCCTGAGCCATATTTTATAGCCAAATTCAGGCTCTCTGCACGTATTCACAGTTTGAAATTACGACTTTTTATACCCAACATATGCCAAGTACTGAAAGCGGCGTTTGGTCACATTTGTCCCAAACCTCCCTCCAGTTTTCAAAATATCCCAAATATCCCAATTTCAAGGCCTGAGCCATATTTTGGAGCCAAAATCTGGCTCTCTGCAAGTATTCGCAGTTTTAAATTGCGACTTTTTATACCCACCGTATGCCAAGTACTGAAAGCGGCGTTTGGTCACATTTGTCCCAATCCCCCTTGCAATTTTCAAAATATCCTGAACATCCCAATTTCGAGGCCTGAGCCATATTTTGGAGCTAAATTCTGGCTCTCTGCACGTATTTGCAGTTTTAAATTACGACTTTTTATACCAAACATATGCTAAGTCATGAAAACGGCAGTGAGTCACATTTTGCACAAACTTCCCTGTAGTTTTCAAAATATCCCAAATATCCCAATATCGAGGCCTGAGCCATATTTTGAGCCAAATTCTGGCTCTCTGCACGTATTCGCAGTTTGATATTACGACTTTTTATACCCAACATATGCCAAGTCCTGAAAGCGGCATTGAGTCACATTTAGCACAAACTCCCCTGCAGTTTTCGAAATATCCCAAATATCACAATTTCGAGGCCTGAGCCATATTTTGGAGCCAAATTCTGGCTCTCTGCACGTATTTGCAGTTTTAAATTACGACTTTTTATACCCAACATATGCCAAGTCCTGAAAACGGCGTTTGGTCACATTTGACCCAAACCTCCCTCCAGTTTTCAAAATATCCCAAATATCCCAATTTCGAGGCTTGTGCCATATTTTGGAACCAAAATCTGGCTCTCTGCACGTATTCGCAAGTTGAAATTAAGACTTATTATACCCAACATATGCCAAGTACTGAAAGCGGCAATGAGTCACATTTTGCACAAACTCCCCTGCAGTTTTCAAAATATCCCAAATATCTTAATTTCGAGGCTTGAGCCATATTTTGGAGCCAAATTCTGCCTCTCTGCACTTATTCGCAGTTTGAAATTGCGACTTTATTATACCCAACATATGCCAAGTACTGAAAGCGGCAGTGAGTCACATTTTGAACAAACCCCCCTGCAGTTTTCAAAATATCCCAAATTTCCCAATTTTGAGACCTGAGCCATATTTTCGAGCCAAATTCTGCCTCTCTGCACGTATTCGCAGTTAGAAATTACGACTTTTTATACCCAACATATGCTAAGTCATGAAAACGGCAGTGAGTCACATTTTGCACAAACTTCCCTGTAGTTTTCAAAATATCCCAAATATCCCAATTTCGAGGCCTGAGCCATATTTTGGAGCAAAATTCTGGCTCTCTGCACGTATTCGCAGTTTGATATTACGACTTTTTATACCCAACATATGCCAAGTCCTGAAATCGGCATTGAGTCACATTTTGCACAAACGCCCCTGCAGTTTTCCAAATGTCCAAAATATCCCAATTTCGAGGCCTGAGCCATATTTTGGAGCCAAAATCTGGCTCTCTGCACGTATTTGCAGTTTTAAATTACGACTTTTTATACCCAACATATGCCAAGTCCTGAAAATGGCGTTTGGTCACATTTGACCAAACCTCCCTCCAGTTTTCAAAATATCCCAAATATCCTAATTTCGAGGCTTGAGCCATATTTTGGAGCCAAATTCACGCTCTCTGCACGTATTCGCAGTTTGAAATTACGACTTTTTATACCCAACATATGCCAAGTACTGAAAGCGGCGTTTGGTCACATGTGTCCCAAACCTCCCTCCAGGTTTCGAAATATCCCAAATATCCCAATTTCGAGGCCTGAGCCATATTTTGCAGTCAAATTCTGACTCTCTGCACGTATTCGCAGTTTGATATTACGTCTTTTTATACCCAACATATGCCAGGTACTGGACGCAGCAGTGAGTCACATTTTGCACAAACTCCCCTGCAGCTTTCAAAATATCCCAAATATCCCAATTTCGAGGCCTGAGCCATTTTTTGGAGCCAAATTCTGGCTCTCTGCACGTATTTGCAGTTTGAAATATCGACTTTTTTATACCCAACATATGCCAAGAACTGAAAGCGGCGTTTGGACACATTTGTCCCAATCCCTCCTGCAATTTTCAAAATATATCAAACATCCCAATTTCGAGTCCTGAGCCATATTTTAGAGCCAAATTCAGGCTCTCTGCACGTATTCGCAGTTTGAAATTACGACTTTTTATACCCAACAAATGCCATGTACTGAAAGCTGCAGTGAGTAACATTTTGCTCAAACTCCCCTGCAGTTTTCAAAATATCCCAAATATTCCAATTTCGAGGCCTGAGCCATATTTTGGAGCCAAATTCTGGCTCTCAGCACGTATTGGCAGTTTGAAATTGCGAATTTTTATACAAAACATATGCCGAGTACTGAAAGCAGCAGTGAGTCACATTTTGCACAAACTCCCCTGCAGGTTTCAAAATATCCCAAATACCCCAATTTCGAGGCATGAGCCATATTTTGGAGCCAAATTGTGGCTCTCTGCACGTATTCGCTGTTTGAAATTACTACTTTTTTATACCCAACATATGCGAAGTACTGAAAGCGGCGTTTGGTCACATTTGTCATAAACATCACTGCAGTTTTCAAAATATCCCAAACATTCCAATATCGAGGCCTGAGCCATATTTTGGAGCCAAATTCAGGCTCTCTGCCCGTATTCTCAGTTTGAAATTACGACTTTTTATACCCAACTAATGCCAAGTACTGAAAGCGGCAGTGGGTCACATTTTCCACAAACTCCCCTGCAGTTTTCAAAATATCCCAATTTCGAGGCCTGAGTCATATTTTGGAGCCAAAATTTGGCTCTCTGCACGTATTCGCAGTTTGAAATTACAACTTTTTATACCCAACATATGCCAAGTACTGAATGCGGCGTTTGGTCACAAATGTCCCAAACTTCCATGCAGTTTTCAAAATATCCCATACATCCCAATATCGAGGCTTGAGCCACATTTTAGAGCCAAATTTAGGCTCTCTGCACGTATTCGCAGCTTGAAATATCAACTTTTTATACCCAACATATGCCAAGTACTGTAAAAGGCAGTGAGTCACATTTTGCACAAACTCCCCTGCAGTTTCCAAAATATCGCAAATATCCCAATTTCGAGGCCTGAGCCATTTTTTGGAGCCAAATTCTGGCTCTCTGCACGTATTCGCAGTTTGAAATTGCGACTTTTTATACCCGACATATGAGAAGTACCGATAGCGGCATTTGGTCACATTTGTCCCAAACCCCCCTGCAGTTTTCGAAAGATCCCAAATATCCCAATTTCGAGGCCTATGCCATATTTTGGAGTCAAATTCACGCTCTCTGCACGTATTCGCAGTTTGAAATTGCCACTTTTTATACCCAACATATGCCACGTACTGAATGCGGCGTTTGGTCACATTTGTCCCAATCCCCCCTGCAGTTTTCAAAATATCCCAAACATCCCAATTTCGAGGCCTGAGCCATATTTTGGAGCCAAATTCTGGCTCTCTGCACGTATTCGCAGTTAGAAATTACATCTTTTTATACCCAACATATGCCAAGTACTGAAAGCGGTGTTTGGTCACATTTGTCCCAAACATCCCTGCAGTTTTCAAAATATCCCAAATATCCCAATTTCGAAGTCTTAACCATATTTTGGAGCCAAATTCTGGCTCTCTGCACGTATTCGCAGTTCGAAATTACGTCTTTTTATACCCAACATATGCCAAGTACTGAAAGCGGCGTTTAGGAGCCATGGTAAACGAAAATCCGATGAAAAATGGAATATTTACGAAAATTACGAAAAATACTACAACGTTCTGGCAGCACTGTGGTCCAAACCGTTTAATGATATCTTGAAAAATAACGTAATTAGAGTAAAATTTCCCGCTGCAACTTTCGTGAATCTGGTCCTCGCGCCGTGAGTACGCCGCGGGGTATTGTATCTTACGTTGTAGATGTCTTATTTTTCGTAATAGCGTTGAAAATAACATGTTATGCATAAAATGAATATAAACTCACACAAATGGCAACACTATTGTCTGACACGAGGGTGGTGCAGTCAGTGACTGCGTGTCTCTCATGGAGAGAGGATGTATGCTGACGCGCTCACACAATATCTCCCAGAACATGCTATTTTTGCTATTTTTAGCTATTTGTACTGCAATATGACTTACCAAACGAGCAAGAGAAAAGCATTGACAGCTAGATGCATGCGAGCTCTCCATACGAGCTGGCCGCAATGCGTAAATCACCAGTCACGAGTGACTGCAGGTTGAGTAAACTTTGAGAGCGCGCTACGCAACTCCAACTTTTACAACTAGATAAAATTTCACAGCCTTTATTTATTACTCTATTTACATGAAACTTGCACATTATATGTAGAGTTTACGCCTCTATAAACGCATGTCATTATTCTTATCTACGTAGATTTATTGATTTTATAAATAATGATACACCTCATTTTGTTGCATACGTTTTTGGGAAACTTTTATAAAATCTGTATTATTGCACTAAATACATCTGGGATAATAATGTGACATGCAAATCTTTATTATATAGTAAGGTCATAGCTGAGTGTCGTATAAATGATTTTGGTTCACAATTGTGGGCTGTGAAATCAATTGAACATGGTTGAAAAATTCGTCTGTTTTTTTGTTTTTTTGTTTTTCTCCGTCTCTATTTAGGCTGAGATGCTGAAACTTGGCCTAGGTGCAGCACCTTTCAAATGTATCAGGATAATAAATAATGAATACCCTACAACAATTTTTTAAATCCTGGTCCCATGGCACCTTTAGAGCCAAATTCCGGCTCTCTGCACGTATTCGCAGTTTGAAATTACGACTTTTTATACCCAACATATTCCAAGTACTGAAAGCGGCAGTGAGTCACATTTTGCACAAACCTTCCTGCAGTTTATAACATATCCCAAACATCCCAATATCGAGTCCTGAGCCATATTTTGGAGCCAAATTCTGGCTCTCTGCACGTATTCGCAGTTTGATATTACGACATTTTATACCCAACATATGTCAAGTCCTGAAAGCGGCAGTGAGTCATATTTTGCACAAACTCCCCTGCAGTTTTCAAAATATCCCAAATTTCCCAATTTCGAGGCCTGAGCCATATTTTGGAGCCAAAATCTGGCTCTCTGCACGTATTCGCAGTTTGAAATTACGACTTTTTATACAGAACATATGCCAAGTACTGAAAGCGGCGTTGGGTCACATTTGTCCCAATCTCCTCTGCAGTTTTCAAAATATATCAAACATCCCAATTTCGAGCCCTGAGCCATATTTTAGAGCCAAATTCAGGCTCTCTGCACGTATTCGCAGTTTGAAATTACGACTTTTTATACCCAACATATTCCAAGTACTGAAAGCGGCAGTGAGTAACATTTTGCACAAACTCCCCTGCAGTTTTCAAAATATCCCAAATATCCCAATTTCGAGGCCTGAGCCATATTTTGGAGCCAAATCCTGGCTCTCTGCACCTATTCGCAGTTTGAAATACCGACTTTTTATACAGAACATATGCCAAGTACTGAAAGCGGCGTTGGGTCACATTTGTCCCAATCCCCTCTGCAATTTTCAAAATATTCCGAACATCCCAATTTCGAGGCCTGAGCCATATTTTGGAGCCATATTCTGGCCCAATGTATGTATTCGCAGTTTGAAATTGCGACTTTCTTTACCCAACATATGCCAAGTACTGAATACAGCAGTGAGTCACATTTTGCACAAACTCCCCTGCAGCTTTCAAAATATCCCAAATATCCCAATTTCGAGGCCTGAGCCATATTTTGAAGCAAAATTTTGGCTCTCTGCACGTATTCGCAGTTTGATATTACGACTTTTTATACCCAACATATGCCAAGTCCTGAAAGCGGCATTGAGTCACATTTTGCACAAACGCCCCTGCAGTTTTCCAAATGTTCAAAATATCCCAATTTCGAGGCCTGAGCCATATTTTGGAGCCAAATTCTGGCTCTCTGCACGTATTTGCAGTTTTAAATTACGACTCTTTATACCCAACATATGCCAAGTCCTGAAAACGGCGTTTGGTCACATTTGACCCAAACCTCCCTCCAGTTTTCAAAATATCCCAAATATCCCAATTTCGAGGCTTGAGCCATATTTTGGAACCAAAATCTGGCTCTCTGCACGTATTCGCAGGTTGAAATTACGACTTATTATACCCAACATATGCCAAGTACTGAAAGCGGCAATGAGTCACATTTTGCACAAACTCCCCTGCAGTTTCAAAATATATCAAATATCCCAATTTCGAGGCCTGAGCCATATTTTGGAGCCAAATTCACGCTCTCTGCACGTATTCGCAGTTTGAAATTACGACTTTTTATACCCAACATATGCCAAGTACTGAAAGCGCGTTTGGTCACATTTGTCCCAAACCTCCCTCCAGTTTTCGAAATATCCCAAATATCCCAATTTCGAGGCTTGAGCTATATTTTGGAGCCAAAATCTGTCTCTCTGCACGTATTCGCAGTTCGAAATTGCGACTTTTTTATACCCAACATATGCCAAGTACTGAAAGCGGCGTTTGGTCACATTGGTTCCAAACCTCCCTGCAGTTTTCAAAACATCCCAAATATCCCAATTTCGAGGCCTGAGCCATATTTTGGAGTCAAATTCTGACTTTCTGCACGTATTCGCAGTTTGATATTACGTCTTTTTATACCCAACATATGCCAGGTACTGGACGCAGCAGTGAGTCACATTTTGCACAAACTCCCCTGCAGCTTTCAAAATATCCCAAGTATCCCAATGTCGAGGCCTGAGCCATATTTTCGAGCCAAATTCTGGCTCTTTGCACGTATTCTCAGTTTGAAATTACGACTTTTTCATACCCAACATATGCCAAGTACTGAAAGTGGCGTTGGGTCACATTTGTCCCAATCCCCCCCGCAATTTTCAAAATATTCCGAACATCCCAATTTCGAGGCCTGAGCCATATTTTGGAGCCAAATTCTGGCCCAATGTATGTATTCGCAGTTTGAAATTGCGACTTTCTTTACCCAACATATGCCAGGTACTGAAAGCAGCAGTGAGTCACATTTTGCACAAACTCTCCTGCAGCTTTCAAAATATCCCAAATATCCCAATTTCGAGGCCTGAGCCATATTTTGAAGCAAAATTTTGGCTCTCTGTACGTATTTGCAGTTTGATATTATGACTTTTTTATACCCAACAAATGCCAAGTACTGAAAGCGGTGTTTGGCCACATTTGTCCCAATCCCCCCTGCAATTTTCAAAATATCCCGAACATCCCAATTTCGAGGCCAGAGCCATATTTTTGAGCCAAATTCTGGCTCTCTGCACGTATTCACAGTTTGAAATTACGACTTTTTTATACCCAACATATGCCAAGTACTGAAAGCGGCGTTTGGTCATATTTGTCCCAAACCCCCTGCAGTTTTCAAAATATCCCAAACTTCCCAATTTCGAGGCCTGAGCCATATTTTGGAGCTAAATTCCAGCTCTCTGTACATATTCGCAGTTTGATATTTCGACTTTTTATACCCAACATATGCCAAGTACTGAAAGTGGCAATGAGTCACGTTTTGCACAAACTCCCCTGTAGTTTTCAAAATATCCCAAACATTCCAATTTCGAGGCCTGAGCCATATTTTATAGCCAAATTCAGGCTCTCTGCACGTATTCACAGTTTGAAATTGCGACTTTTTATACCCAACATATGCCAAGTACTGAAAGCGGCGTTTGGTCACATTTGTCACAAACCTCCCTCCAGTTTTCAAAATATCCCAAATATCCCCATTTCGAGGCCTGAGCCATATTTTGGAGCCAAAATCTGGTTCTCTGCACGTATTCGCAGTTTTAAATTGCGACTTTTTTATACCCAACATATGCCAAGTACTGAAAGCGGCGTTTGGTCACATTTGTCCCAATCCCCCCTGCAGTTTTCAAAATATCTCAAACATCCCAATTTCGAGGCCTGAACCATATTTTGGCGCCAAATTCACGCTCTCTGCACCTATTCGCAGTTTGAAATTACGACTTTTTATACCCAACATATGCCAAGTACTGAAAGCGGCGTTTGGTCACATTGGGTCCAAACCTCCCTGCAGTTTTCAAAACATCCCAAATATCCCAATTTCGAGGCCTGAGCCATATTTTGGAGTCAAATTCTGACTCTCTGCACGTATTCGCAGTTTGATATTACGTCTTTTTATACCCAACATATGCCAGTTACTGGACGCAGCATTGAGTCACATTTTGCACAAACTCTCCTGCAGCTTTCGAAATATCCCAAATATCCCAATTTCGAGGTCTGAGCCATATTTTGGAGCCAAATTCTGTCTCTGCACGTATTCGCAGTTTGAAATTGCTACTTTTTTATACCGAACATATGCCAAGTACTGAAAGCGGCGTTTGGTCACATTTGTCCCAATCCCCCGTTCAGTTTTCAAAATATCCCAAACATCCCAATTTAGAGGACTGAGCCAAATTCTAGCTCTATGCACGTATTCGCAGTTTGAAATTACGACTTTTTATACCCAACATAGGTCAAGTCCTGAAAGCGGCAATGAGTCACATTTTGCACAAACTCCCCTGCAGTTTTCGAAATATGCCAAATATCAAAATTTCGAGGCCTGAGCCATATTTTGGAGCCAAATTCTGGCTCTCTGCACGTATTCGCAGTTTGATATTCCGACTTATTATACCCAACAAATGCCAAGTACTGAAAGCGGCAGTAAGCCACATTTTGCACAAATTCCCCTGCAGTTTTCAAAATATCCCAAACATCCCAATTTCGAGGCCTGAGCCATATTTTGGAGCCATATTCTGGCTCTCAGCACGTATTCGCAGTTTGAAATTATGATTTTTTATACCCAAAATATGAGAAGTACTGAAAGCGGCATTTGATCACATTTGTCCCAAACCTCCCTGCAGTTTTCAAAATATCCCAAACATCCCAATATCGAGGCCTGAGCCATATTTTGGAGACAATTTCTGGCTCTCTGCACGTATTCGTAGTTTAAAATTACGACTTTTTATAGGGAACATATACCAAGTACTGAAAGCGTCATTTGGTCATATTTGTTCCAAACCCTCCTGCAGTTTTCAAAATATCCCAAACATCCTAATTTCGAGGCCTGAGACAAGTTCTGGCTCTATGCACGTATTCGCAGTTTGAAATTACGACTTTTTATACCCAACATATGTCAAGTTCTGAAAGCGGCAGTGAGTCACATTTTGCACTAACTCCCCTGCAGTTTTTGAAATCTTCAAAATATCCCAATTTCGAGGCCTGAGCCATATTGTGGAGCCAATTTCTGGCTCTCTGCACGTATTCGCAGTTTGAAATTGCGACTTTTTCCTACCCAACATATTCCAAGTACTGAAAGCAGCGTTTGGTCATATTTGTCCCAAACCCCCCTGAAGTTTTCAAAATAACCCAAACATCCTTATTTCGAGGCCTGAGCCAAATTCTGGCTCTATGCACGTATTCGCAGTTTGAAATTACGACTTTTTATACCCAACATATGCCAAGTACTGAAAGCTCCATTTGGTCATATTTGTCCCAAACCCCCCTGCAGTTTTCAAAATATCCCAAACATCCCAATTTCGAGGTCTGAGCCAAATTCTGGCTCTATGCACGTATTCGCAGTTTGAAATTAGGACTTTTTATACCCAACATATGTCAAGTCCTGAAAGCGGCAATGAGTCACATTTTGCACAAACTCCCCTGCAGTTTTCGAAATATGCCAAATATCCCAATTTCGAGGCCTGAGCCATATTTTTGAGCCAAAATCTGGCGCTCTACACGTATTCGCAGTTTGAAATTGCGACTTTTTTATACAAAACATATGCCAAGTACGGAAAGCAGCCTTTGGTCACATTTGTCCCAATCCCCCCTGCAGTTTTAAAAATTTCCCAAACATCCCAATTTCGAGGCATGAGCCATATTTTGGAGCCAAATTCAGGCTCTCTGCACGTATTCGCAGTTTGAAATTCCGATTTTTTATACCCAACATATGCCAAGTACTGGACGCAGCAGTGAGTCACATTTTGCACAAACTCCCCTGCAGTTTTCAAAATATCCCAAATATCCCAATTTCGAGGCCTGAGCCATATTTTGAAGCCAAATTCAGGCTCTTTGCACGTATTTGCAGTTTGAAATTAGGACTTTTTATACCCAACATATGCCAAGTACTGAAATCGGCGTTTGGTCACATTTGTCCCAAACCTGCCTGCAGTTGTCAAAATATCCCAAATATCCCAATTTCGAGGCCTGAGCCATATTTTGCAGCCAAATTCTGTCTATGTACGTATTCGCAGTTTGATATTACGACTTTTTATACCCAACATATACCAAGTACTGGACGCAGCAGTGAGTCACATTTTGCACAAACTCCCCTGCAGCTTTCAAAATATCCCAAATATCCCAATTTCTATTCCTGAGCCATATTTTGGAGCCAAAATCTGTCTCTGCACGTATTCGCAGTTTGAATTTCTACTTTTTTATACCCAACATATGCGAAGTACTGAAAGCGGTGTTTGGTCACATTTGTCCCAAACCTTCCTGCAGTTTTCAAAATATCCCAAATATCCCAATTTCGAGGCCTGAGCCATATTTTGGAGCCAAATTCTGTCTCTGCACGTATTTGCAGTTTGAAATTACGACTTTTTATACCCAACATATGCCAAGTACTGAAAGCGGCGTTTGGTCACATTTGTCCCAAACCTTCCTGCAGTTTTCAAAACATCCCAAATATCCCAATTTCGACGCCTGAGCCATATTTTGGAGTCAAATTCTGGCTCCCTGCACGTATTCGCAGTTTGATATTACGACTTTTTATACCCAACATATGCCAATTCCTGAAAGCGGCATTGAGTCACATTTTGCACAAACGCCCCTGCAGTTTTCCAAATATCCAAAATATCCCAATTTCGAGGCCCGAGCCATATTTTAGAGCCAAATTCTGGCTCTCTGCACGTATTCGCAGTTTGAAACTACGACTTTTTATACCCAACATATGCCAAGTACTGAAAGCGGCGTTTGGTCACATTTGTCCCAAACCACCCTCCAGTTTTCAAAATATCCCAAATATCCCAATTTCGAGGCTTGAGCTATATTTTGGAGCCAAAATCTAGCTCTCTGCACGTATTCACGTATTTGCAGTTCGAAATTACGCCTTTTTTAAACTCAACATATGCCAAGTACTGAAAGCGGCGTTTGGTCACATTTGTCCCGAACCTCCCTGCAGTTTTCAAAACATCCCAAATATCCCAATTTCGAGGCCTGAGCCATATTTTGGAGCCAAATTCTGGCTTTCTGCATGTATTCGCAGTTTGAAATTACGACTTTTTATACCCAACATATGCCAAGTCCTGAAAGCGGCAGTGAGTCACATTTTGCACAAACTCCCCTGCAGTTTTCGAAATCTCCCAAATATCCCAATTTCGAGGCCTGATCCATATTTTGGAGCCAAAATCTGGCTCTCTGCACGTATTCGCAGTTTCACATTGCGACTTTTTTATACCCAACATATGCGAAGTACTGAAAGCGTTGTTTGGTCACATTTGTCCCAATCCCTGCTGCAGTTTTCAAAATATCCCAAATATCAAAATTTTGAGGCCTGAGCCATATTTTCGAGCCAAATTCTTGCTCTCTGCACGTATTTTCAGTTTGAAATTACGACTTTTTTATACGCAACATATGCTAAGTACTGAAAGCGGCGTTTGGTCAAATTTGTCCCAATCCCCCCTGCAGTTTTCAAAATATCCCAAACATCCCAATATCGAGTTCTGATCTATATTTTGCAGCCAAATTCTGGCTCTCTGCACGTATTCGCAATTTGATATTACGACTTTTTATACCCAACATATGCCAAGTCCTGAAAGCGGCAGTGAGTCACATTTTGCACAAACCTTCCTGCAGTTTTCAAAATATCCCAAACATCCCAATATCGAGTCCTGAGCCATATTTTGCAGCCAAATTCTGGCTCTCTGCACGTATTCGCAATTTGATATTACGACTTTTTATACCCAACATATGCCAAGTCCTGAAAGCGGCAGAGAGTCACATTTTGCACAAACTCCCCTGCAGTTTTCAAAATATCCCAAATATCCCAATTTCGAGGCCTGAGCCATATTTTGGAGCCAAAATCTGGCTCTCTGCACGTATTCGCAGTTTCACATTGCGACTTTTTTATACCCAACATATGCGAAGTACTGAAAGCGTTGTTTGGTCACATTTGTCCCAATCCCTGCTGCAGTTTTCAAAATATCCCAAATATCAAAATTTTGAGGCCTGAGCCATATTTTGGATCCAAATTCTGGCTCTATGAACGTATTCGCAGGTTAAAATTACGACTTATTATACCCAACATATGCCAAGTACTGACAGCGGCAATGAGTCACATTTTGCACAAACTCCCCTGTAGTTTTCAAAATATCCCAAACATCCCAATTTCGAGGCCTGAGCCATATTTTGGAGCCAAATTCAGGCTCTTTGCACGTATTCGCAGTTTGAAATTAGGACTTTTTATACCCAACATATGCCAAGTACTGAAAGCGGCGTTCTGGCTCTCTGCATGTATTCGCAATTTGATATTACGAATTTTTAAACCCAACATATGCCAAGTGCTTTAAAGCGGCAGTGAGTCACATTTTGCACAAACTCCCCTGCAGTTTTCAAAATATCCCAGACATCTCAATTTCGAGGCCTGAGCCATATTTTAGAGCCAAATTCTGGCTCTCAGCACGTACTCGCAGTTTGAAATTACTACTATTTTATACCCAACATATTCCAAGTACTGAAAGCGGCGTTTGGTCACATTTGTCCCAAACCTCCCTGGAGTTTTCAAACTATCCCAAATATCCCAATTTCGAGGCCTGAGCCATATTTCAGAGCCAAATTCAGGTTCTCTGCACGTATTCGCAGTTTGAAATTACGACTTTTTGTACCCAACATATGCCAAGTACTGATAGCAGCGTTTGGTCATATATGTCCCAAAGTCCCCTGCAGTTCTCAAAATATCCCAAACATCCCAATTTCGAGGCCTGAGCCATATTTTGGAGCCAAATTCTGGCTCTCTGCACGTATTCGCAGTTTGAAATTGCGACTTTTTTATACCAACATATGTCAAGTACTGAAAGCGGCATTTGGTCATATTTGTCCCAAACTCCCTTGCAGTTTTCAAAATATCCCAAACTTCCCTATTTCGAGTCCTGAGTCATATTTTGGAGCCAAATTCTGGCTCTCTGCACGTATTCGCAGTTTGAAATTACGACTTTTTATACCCAACATATGCCAATTTCTAAAAACGGCAGTAAGTCACATTTTGCACAAACTCCCCTGCAGTTTTCAAAATATCCCAAATATCCCAATTTCGAGGCCTGAGCCATATTATGGAGCCAAATTCAGGCCCTCTGCACGTATTCGCAGTTTGAAATTACGACTTTTTATACCCAACATATGCCAAGTACTGAAACGGCGTTTGGTCACATTTGTCCCAAACCTCCCTGCAGTTTTCAAAATGTCCCAAACATCCCAATTTCAAAGCCTGAGCCATATTTTGGAGCCAAATTCTGGCCCTCTGCACGTATTCGGAGTTTGATATTACGACTTTTTATACCCAACATATGCCAAGTCCTGAAAGCGGCAGTGAGTCACATTTTGCACAAATTCCCCTGCAGTTTTCAAAATATCCCAAATATCCCAATTTCGAGGCCTGAGCCATATTTTGGAGGCAAATTCTGGCTCTCTGCACGTATTCGCAGTTTGAAATTACGACATTTTATACCCAACATATGCCAAGTTCTAAAAACGGCAGTGAGTCACATTTTGCACACTCCCCTGCAGTTTTCAAAATATCCCATATATCCCAATTTCGAGGCCTGAGCCATATTATGGAGCCAAATTCAGGCTCTCTGCATGTATTCGCAGTTTGAAATTACGACTTTTTATACCCAACATATGCCAAGTACTGAAAGCGGCGTTTGGTCACATTTGTCCCAAACCTCCCTCCAGTTTTCAAAATATCCAAAACATCTCAATTTCGAGGCCTGAGCCATATTTTGGAGCCAAATTCAGGCTCTCTGCACGTATTCGCAGTTTGAAATTACGACTTTTTATACCCAACATATGGGAAGTACTGAAAGCGGAGTTTGGTCACATTTGTCACAAACCTCCCTGCAGTTTTCAAAATAAACCAAATATCCCAATTTCGAGGCCTGAGTAATATGTTGGAGCCAAATTCTGGCTCTCTGCACGTATTCGCAGTTTGATATTAGGAATTTTTATACCCAACATATGCCAAGTCCTGAAAGAGGCAATGAGTCACATTTTGCACAAACTCCCCTGCAGTTTTCAAAATATCACAAACATCCCAATTTCGAGGCCTGAGCCATATTTTGGAGCCAAATTCTGGCTCTATGCACGTATTCGCAGTTTGATATTAGGAATTTTTATACCCAACATATGCCAAGTCCTGAAAGAGGCAATGAGTCACATTTTGCACAAACTCCCCTGCAGTTTTCAAAATATCACAAACATCCCAATTTCGAGGCCTGAGCCATATTTTGGATCCAAATTCTGGCTCTCTGCATGTATTCGCAGTTCGAAATTTCGTCTTTTTATACCCAACATATGCCAAGTACTGAAAGCGGCGTTTGGTCACATTTGTCCCAAACCTCCCTGCTGCAGTTTTCAAAATATCCCAAATATCAAAATTTTGAGGCCTGAGCCATATTTTGGATCCAAATTCTGGCTCTATGAACGTATTCGCAGGTTAAAATTACGACTTATTATACCCAACATATGCCAAGTACTGACAGCGGCAATGAGTCACATTTTGCACAAACTCCCCTGTAGTTTTCAAAATATCCCAAACATCCCAATTTCGAGGCCTGAGCCATATTTTGGAGCCAAATTCAGGCTCTTTGCACGTATTCGCAGTTTGAAATTAGGACTTTTTATACCCAACATATGCCAAGTACTGAAAGCGGCGTTCTGGCTCTCTGCATGTATTCGCAATTTGATATTACGAATTTTTAAACCCAACATATGCCAAGTGCTTTAAAGCGGCAGTGAGTCACATTTTGCACAAACTCCCCTGCAGTTTTCAAAATATCCCAGACATCTCAATTTCGAGGCCTGAGCCATATTTTAGAGCCAAATTCTGGCTCTCAGCACGTATTCGCAGTTTGATATTATGACTTTTTATACCCAACATATGCCAAGTCCTGAAGCGGCAGTGAGTCACATTTTGCACAAATTCACCTGCAGTTTTCGAAATATCCCAAACATCCCAATTTCGAGATCTGAGCCATATTTTGGAGTAAAATTCTGGCTCTCTGCACGTACTCGCAGTTTAAAATTACTACTATTTTATACCCAACATATTCCAAGTACTGAAAGCGGCGTTTGGTCACATTTGTCCCAAACCTCCCTGGAGTTTTCAAACTATCCCAAATATCCCAATTTCGAGGCCTGAGCCATATTTCAGAGCCAAATTCAGGTTCTCTGCACGTATTCGCAGTTTGAAATTACGACTTTTTGTACCCAACATATGCCAAGTACTGATAGCAGCGTTTGGTCATATATGTCCCAAAGTCCCCTGCAGTTCTCAAAATATCCCAAACATCCCAATTTCGAGGCCTGAGCCATATTTTGGAGCCAAATTCTGGCTCTCTGCACGTATTCGCAGTTTGCAATTGCGACTTTTTTATACCAACATATGTCAAGTACTGAAAGCGGCATTTGGTCATATTTGTCCCAAACTCCCTTGCAGTTTTCAAAATATCCCAAACTTCCCTATTTCGAGTCCTGAGTCATATTTTGGAGCCAAATTCTGGCTCTCTGCACGTATTCGCAGTTTGAAATTACGACTTTTTATACCCAACATATGCCAATTTCTAAAAACGGCAGTAAGTCACATTTTGCACAAACTCCCCTGCAGTTTTCAAAATATCCCAAATATCCCAATTTCGAGGCCTGAGCCATATTATAGAGCCAAATTCAGGCCCTCTGCACGTATTCGCAGTTTGAAATTACGACTTTTTATACCCAACATATGCCAAGTACTGAAACGCCGTTTGGTCACATTTGTCCCAAACCTCCCTGCAGTTTTCAAAATGTCCCAAACATCCCAATTTCAAAGCCTGAGCCATATTTTGGAGCCAAATTCTGGCCCTCTGCACGTATTCGGAGTTTGATATTACGACTTTTTATACCCAACATATGCCAAGTCCTGAAAGCGGCAGTGAGTCACATTTTGCACAAATTCCCCTGCAGTTTTCAAAATATCCCAAATATCCCAATTTCGAGGCCTGAGCCATATTTTGGAGGCAAATTCTGGCTCTCTGCACGTATTCGCAGTTTGAAATTACGACTTTTTATACCCAACATATGCCAAGTTCTAAAAACGGCAGTGAGTCACATTTTGCACACTCCCCTGCAGTTTTCAAAATATCCCATATATCCCAATTTCGAGGCCTGAGCCATATTATGGAGCCAAATTCAGGCTCTCTGCATGTATTCGCAGTTTGAAATTACGACTTTTTATACCCAACATATGCCAAGTACTGAAAGCGGCGTTTGGTCACATTTGTCCCAAACCTCCCTCCAGTTTTCAAAATATCCAAAACATCTCAATTTCGAGGCCTGAGCCATATTTTGGAGCCAAATTCAGGCTCTCTGCACGTATTCGCAGTTTGAAATTACGACTTTTTATACCCAACATATGGGAAGTACTGAAAGCGGAGTTTGGTCACATTTGTCACAAACCTCCCTGCAGTTTTCAAAATAAACCAAATATCCCAATTTCGAGGCCTGAGTAATATGTTGGAGCCAAATTCTGGCTCTCTGCACGTATTCGCAGTTTGATATTAGGAATTTTTATACCCAACATATGCCAAGTCCTGAAAGAGGCAATGAGTCACATTTTGCACAAACTCCCCTGCAGTTTTCAAAATATCACAAACATCCCAATTTCGAGGCCTGAGCCATATTTTGGAGCCAAATTCTGGCTCTATGCACGTATTCGCAGTTTGATATTAGGAATTTTTATACCCAACATATGCCAAGTCCTGAAAGAGGCAATGAGTCACATTTTGCACAAACTCCCCTGCAGTTTTCAAAATATCACAAACATCCCAATTTCGAGGCCTGAGCCATATTTTGGATCCAAATTCTGGCTCTCTGCATGTATTCGCAGTTCGAAATTTCGTCTTTTTATACCCAACATATGCCAAGTACTGAAAGCGGCGTTTGGTCACATTTGTCCCAAACCTCCCTGCAGTTTTCAAAATAAACCAAATATCCCAATTTCGAGGCCTGAGTAATATGTTGGAGCCAAATTCTGGCTCTCTGCACGTATTCGCAGTTTGAAATTACGACTTTTTTATACCCAACATTTGCGAAGTAATTAAAGCGGCATTTGATCACATTTGTCCCAAACCTTCCTGCAGTTTTCAAAATAACCCAAATATCCCAATATCGAGGAATGAGCCATATTTTGGAGCCAAATTCTGGCTCTCTGCACGTATTCGCAGTTTGATATTACGACTTTTTATACCCAACATATGCCAAGTCCTGAAAGCGGCAGTGAGTCACATTTTGCACAAATTCCCCTGAAGTTTTCGAAATATCCCAAATATCCCAATTTCGAGGCCTGAGCCATATTTTGGAGCTAAATTCTGGCTCTCTGCCCGTATTCGCAGTTTGAAATTACGACTTTTTATACCCAACATATGCCAAGTACTGAAAGCGGCGTTTGGTCACATTTGTCCCAAACCTCCCTGCAGTTTTCAAAATATCCCAAATATCCCAATTTCGAGGCCTGAGCCATGTTTTGGAGCCAAATTCTGGCTCTCTGCACGTATTCGCAGTTTGAAATTACGACTTTTTATACCCAACATATGCCAAGTACTGAAAGCGGCGTTTGGTCATATTTGTCCCAAACTCCCCTGCAGTTTTCAAAATATCCCAAACTTCCCAATTTCGAGGCCTGAGTCACATTTTGGAGCCAAATTCTAGCTCTCTGCACGAATTCGCAGTTTGAAATTACGACTTTTTATACCCAACATATGGAAAGTACTGAAAACAGCGTTTGGTCACATTTGTCCCAATCCTCCCTGCAGTTTTCAAAATATCCCAAATATCTCAATTTCGAGGCCTGAGCCATATTTTGGAGCCAAATTCAGGTTCTCTGCACGTATTCGCAGTTTGAAATTACGACTTTTTATACCCAACATATGCCAAGTACTGAAAGCGGCGTTTGGTCATATATGTCCTAAAGTCCCCTGCAGTTCTCAAAATATCAGAAACATCCCAATATCGAGGCCTGAGATATATTTTGGAGCCACATTCTGGCTCTCTGCACGTATTCGCAGTTTGAAATTGCAACATTTTTATACCCAACATATGGCAAGTACTGAAAGCGGCGTTTGGTCACATTTGTCCCAAACCTCCCTGCAGTTATCAAAATATCTCAAACATCCTAATTTCGAGGCCTGCACCATAATTTGGAGCCAAATTCTGGCTCTATGCACGTATTCGCAGTTTGATATTATAAATTTTTATACCCAACATATGCCAAGTCCTAAAAGCGGCAATGAGTCACATTTTGCACAAACTCCCCTGCAGTTTTCAAAATATAACAAACATCCCAATTTCGAGGCCTGAGCCATATTTTGGATCCAAATTCTGGCTTTCTGCATGTATTCGCAGTTCGAAATTTCGTCTTTTTATACCCAACATATGCCAAGTACTGAAAGCGGCGTTTGGTCACATTTGTCCCAAACCTCCTGCAGTTTTCAAAATAAACCAAATATCCCAATTTCGAGGCCTGAGTAATAATTTGGAGTCAAATTCTGGCTCTCTGCATGTATTCGCAATTTGATATTACGAATTTTTAAACCCAACATATGCCAAGTGCTTTAAAGCGGCAGTGAGTCACATTTTGCACAAACTCCCCTGCAGTTTTCGAAATATCCCAAACATCCCAATTTCGAGATCTGAGCCATATTTTGGAGTAAAATTCTGGCTCTCTGCACATACTCGCAGTTTTAAATTACTACTTTTTTATACCCAACATATTCCAAGTACTGAAAGCGGCGTTTGGTCACATTTGTCCCAAACCTCCCTGCAGTTTTCAAACTATCCCAAATATCACAATTTCGAGGCCTGAGCCATATTTAAGAGCCAAATTCAGGTTCTCTGCACGTATTCGCAGTTTGAAATTACGACTTTTTATACCCAGCATATGCCAAATACTGATAGCAGCGTTTGGTCATATATGTCCCAAAGTCCCCTGCATTTCTCAAAATATCCCAAACATCCCAATTTCGAGGCCTGAGCCATATTTTGGAGCCAAATTCTGGCTCTCTGCACGTATTCGCAGTTTGAAATTGCGACTTTTTTATACCCAACATATGTCAAGTACTGAAAGCGGCGTTTGGTCATATTTGTCCCAAACTCCCTTGCAGTTTTCAAAATATCCCAAACTTCCCAATTTCGAGTCCTGAGTCATATTTTGGAGCTAAATTCTGTCTCTCTGCACGTATTCGCAGTTTGAAATTATGACTTTTTATACCCAACATATGCCAAGTTCTAAAAACGGCAGTGAGTCACATTTTGCACAAACTCCCCTGCAGTTTTCAAAATATCCCAAATATCCCAATTTCGAGGCCTGAGCCATATTATGGAGCCAAATTCAGGCCCTCTGCACGTATTCGCAGTTTGAAATTACGACTTTTTATACCCAACATATGCCAAGTACTGAAACGGCGTTTGGTCACATTTGTCCCAAACCTCCCTGCAGTTTTCAAAATGTCCCAAACATCCCAATTTTAAAGCCTGAGCCATATTTTGGAGCCAAATTCTGGCCCTCTGCACGTATTCGGAGTTTGATATTACGAATTTTTATACCCAACATATGCCAAGTCCCGAAAGCGGCAGTGAGTCACATTTTGCACAAATTCCCCTGCAGTTTTAAAAATATCCCAAATATCCCAATTTCGAGGCCTGAGCCATATTTTGGATGCAAATTCTGGCTCTCTGCACGTATTCGCAGTTTGAAATTACGACATTTTATACCCAACATATGCCAAGTACTGAAAGCGGCGTTTGGTCACATTTGTCCCAAACCTTCATGCAGTTTTCAAAATATCCCAAACATCCCAGTTTTGAGGCCTGAGCCATATTTTGGAGCCAAATTCTGGCTCTCTGCACGTATTCTCAGTTTGAAATTACGACTTTTTGTACCCAACATATGTCAAGTACTGAAAGCGGCGTTTGGTCATATTTGTCCCAAACTCCCCTGCAGTTTTCAAAATATCCCAAACTTCCCAATTTCGAGGCCTGAGTCATATTTTGGAGCCAAATTCTGGCTCTCTGCACCTATTTGCAGTTTGAAATTACGGCTTTTTATCCCCAACATATGCCAAGTTCTGAAAGCGGCAGTGAGTCACATTTGGCACAAACTCCCCTGCAGTTTTCAAAATATCCCTAATATCCCAAATTCGAGGCCTGAGCCATATTATGGAGCCAAATTCTGGCTCTCTGCACGTATTCGCAGTTTGAAATTGCGACTTTTTTATACCAACATATGCCAAGTACTGAAAGCGGCGTTTGGTCACATTTGTCCCAAATCTCCCTGCAGTTTTCAAAATATCCCAAACATCCCAATTTCGAGGCCTGAGCCATAATTTGGAGCCAAATTCTGGCTCAATGCACGTGTTCGCAGTTTGATATTACGATTTTTTATACCCAACATATGCCAAGTCCTGAAAGCGGCAGTGAGTCACATTTTGCACAAACATCCCCTGCAGTTTTCAAAATATCCCAAAAATGCCAATTTCGAGGCCTGAGCCATATTTTGGAGGCAAATTCTGGATCTGTGCACGTATTCGCAGCTTGAAATTGCGACTATTTTATACCAAACATATGCCAAGTACTGAAAGCGGCAGTGAGTCACATTTTGCCCAAACTCCCCTCCAATTTTCAAAATAACGCAAATATCCCAACTTCGAATCCTGAGCCATATTTTGGAGCCAAATTCTGGCTCTCTGCATATATTCGCAGTTCGAAATTTCGTCTTTTTATACCCAACATATGCCAAGTACTGAAAGCGGCGTTTGGTCACATTTGTCCCAAACCTCCCTGCAGTTTTCAAAATAAACCAAATATCCCAATTTCGAGGCCTGAGTAATATTTTGGAGCCAAATTCTGGCTCTCTGCAAGTATTCGCAGTTTGAAATTACGAATTTTTAAACCCAACATATGCCAAGTACTGAAAGCGGCGTTTGGTCATATTTGTCCCAAAGTCCCCTGCAGTTTTCAAAATATCCCAAACATCCCAATTTCGAGGCCTGAGCCATATTTTGGAGCCAAATTCTGGCTCTCTGCACGTATTCGCAGTTTGAAATTACGACTTTTTTATACCCAACATTTGCGTAGTACTTAAAGCGGCATTTGGTCACATTTGTCCCAAACCTTCCTGCAGTTTTCAAAATAACCCAAATATCCTAATATTGAGGCCTGAGCCATATTTTGGAGCCAAATTCTGGCTCTCTGCACGTATTCGCAGTTTGTAATTACGACTTTTTATACCCAACATATGCCAAGTTCTGAAAGAGGCAGTGAGTCATTTTTTGCACAAACTCCCCTACAGTTTTCAAAATATCCCAAATATCCCAATTTCGAGGCCTGAGCCATAATATGGAGCCAAATTCTGGCTCTCTGCACGTATTCGCAGTTTGAAATTGCGACTTTTTTATACCAACATATGCCAAGTACTGAAAGCGGCGTTTGGTCACATTTGTCCCAAATCTCCCTGCAGTTTTCAAAATATCTCAAACATCCCAATTTCGAGGCCTGAGCCATAATTTGGAGCCAAATTCTGGCTCTATGCACGTATTCGCAGTTTGATATTAGGAATTTTTATACCCAACATATGCCAAGTCCTGAAAGCGGCAATGAGTCACATTTTGCACAAACTCCCCTGCAGCTTTCAAAATATCACAAACATCCCAATTTCGAGGCCTGAGCCATATTTTGGATCCAAATTCTGGCTCTCTGCATGTATTCGCAGTTCGAAATTTCGTCTTTTTATACCCAACATATGCCAAGTACTGAAAGCGGCGTTTGGTCACATTTGTCCCAAACCTTCCTGCAGTTTTCAAAATAACCCAAATATCCCAATATCGAGGAATGAGCCATATTTTGGAGCCAAATTCTGGCTCTCTGCACGTATTCGCAGTTTGATATTACGACTTTTTATACCCAACATATGCCAAGTGCTTTAAAGCGGCAGTGAGTCACATTTTGCACAAACTCCCCTGCAGTTTTCGAAATATCCCAAACATCCCAATTTCGAGATCTGAGCCATATTTTGGATGCAAATTCTGGTTCTCTGCACGTATTCGCAGTTTGAAATTACGACATTTTATACCCAACATATGCCAAGTTCTAAAAACGGCAGTGAGTCACATTTTGCACACTCCCCTGCAGTTTTCAAAATATCCCATATATCCCAATTTCGAGGCCTGAGCCATATTATGGAGCCAAATTCAAGCTCTCTGCACGTATTCGCAGTTTGAAATTACGACTTTTTATACCCAACATATGCCAAGTACTGAAAGCGGCGTTTGGTCACATTTGTCCCAAACCTCCCTCCAGTTTTCAAAATATCCAAAACATCTCAATTTCGAGGCCTGAGCCATATTTTGGAGCCAAATTCTGGCTCTATGCACGTATTCGCAGTTTGAAATTACGACTTTTTATACCCAACATATGGGAAGTACTGAAAGCGGAGTTTGGTCACATTTGTCCCAAACCTCCCTGCAGTTTTCAAAATATCCCAAATATCCCAATTTCGAGGCCTGAGCCATATTTTAGAGCCAAATTCAGGTTCTCTGCACGTATTTGCAGTTTGAAATTGCGACTTTTTTATACCAACATATGCCAAGTACTGAAAGCGGCGTTTGGTCACATTTGTCCCAAATCTCCCTGCAGTTTTCAAAATATCCCAAACATCCCAATTTCGAGGCCTGAGCCATAATTTGGAGCCAAATTCTGGCTCAATGCACGTGTTCGCAGTTTGATATTACGATTTTTTATACCCAACATATGCCAAGTCCTGAAAGCGGCAGTGAGTCACATTTTGCACAAACTCCCCCTGCAGTTTTCGAAATATCCCAAAAATGCCAATTTGGAGGCCTGAGCCATATTTTGGAGGCAAATTCTGGATCTGTGCACGTATTCGCAGCTTGAAATTGCGACTATTTTATACCAAACATATGCCAAGTACTGAAAGCGGCAGTGAGTCACATTTTGCCCAAACTCCCCTCCAATTTTCAAAATAACGCAAATATCCCAACTTCGAATCCTGAGCCATATTTTGGAGCCAAATTCTGGTTCTCTGCATATATTCGCAGTTCGAAATTTCGTCTTTTTATACCCAACATATGCCAAGTACTGAAAGCGGCGTTTGGTCACATTTGTCACAAACCTCCCTGCAGTTTTCAAAATATCTCAAACATCCCAATTTCGAGGCCTGAGCCATAATTTGGAGCCAAATTCTGGCTCTATGCACGTATTCGCAGTTCGAAATTTCGTCTTTTTATACCCAACATATGCCAAGTACTGAAAGCGGCGTTTGGTCACATTTGTCCCAAACCTCCCTGCAGTTTTCAAAATAAACCAAATATCCCAATTTCGAGGCCTGAGTAATATGTTGGAGCCAAATTCTGGCTCTCTGCACGTATTTGCAGTTTGAAATTACGACTTTTTTATACCCAACATTTGCGAAGTAATTAAAGCGGCATATGATCACATTTGTCCCAAACCTTCCTGCAGTTTTCAAAATAACCCAAATATCCCAATATCGAGGAATGAGCCATATTTTGGAGCCAAATTCTGGCTCTCTGCACGTATTCGCAGTTTGATATTACGACTTTTTATACCCAACATATGCCAAGTCCTGAAAGTGGCAGTGAGTCACATTTTGCACAAATTCCCCTGAAGTTTTTGAAATATCCCAAATATCCCAATTTCGAGGCCTGAGCCATATTTTGGAGCCAAATTCTGTCTCTCTGCCCGTATTCGCAGTTTGAAATTACGACTTTTTATACCCAACATATGCCAAGTACTGAAAGCGGCGTTTGGTCATATTTGTCCCAAACTCCCCTGCAGTTTTCAAAATATCCCAAACTTCCCAATTTCGAGGCCTGAGTCACATTTTGGAGCCAAATTCTAGCTCTCTGCACGAATTCGCAGTTTGAAATTACGACTTTTTATACCCAACATATGGAAAGTACTGAAAACAGCGTTTGGTCACATTTGTCCCAATCCTCCCTGCAGTTTTCAAAATATCCCAAATATCCCAATTTCGAGGCCTGAGCCATATTTTGGAGCCAAATTCAGGTTCTCTGCACGTATTCGCAGTTTGAAATTACGACTTTTTATACCCAACATATGCCAAGTACTGAAAGCGGCGTTTGGTCATATATGTCCTAAATTCCCCTGCAGTTCTCAAAATATCCCAAACTTCCCAATTTCGAGGCCTGAGTCATATTTTGGAGCCAAATTCTGGCTCTCTGCACCTATTTGCAGTTTGATATTACGACTTTTTATACCCAACATATGCCAAGTCCTGAAAGCGGCAGTGAGTCACATTTTGCACAAACTCCCCTGCAGTTTTCAAAATATCCCTAATATCCCAAATTCGAGGCCTGAGCCATATTATGGAGCCAAATTCTGGCTCTCTGCACGTATTCGCAGTTTGAAATTGCGACTTTTTTATACCAACATAAGCCAAGTACTGAAAGCGGCGTTTGGTCACATTTGTCCCAAATCTCCCTGCAGTTTTCAAAATATCCCAAACATCCCAATTTCGAGGCCTGAGCCATAATTTGGAGCCAAATTCTGGCTCAATGCACGTGTTCGCAGTTTGATATTACGATTTTTTATACCCAACATATGCCAAGTCCTGAAAGCGGCAGTGAGTCACATTTTGCACAAACTCCCCCTGCAGTTTTCGAAATATCCCAAAAATGCCAATTTCGAGGCCTGTGCCATATTTTGGAGCCAAATTCTGGATCTGTGCACGTATTCGCAGCTTGAAATTGCGACTATTTTATACAAAACATATGCCAAGTACTGAAAGCGGAAGTGAGTCACATTTTGCCCAAACTCCCCTCCAATTTTGAAAATAACGCAAATATCCCATCTTCGAATCCTGAGCCATATTTTGGAGCCAAATTCTGGCTCTCTGCATATATTCGCAGTTCGAAATTTCGTCTTTTTATACCCAACATATGCCAAGTACTGAAAGCGGCGATTGGTCACATTTGTCCCAAACCTCCCTGCAGTTTTCAAAATAAACCAAATATCCCAATTTTGAGGCCTGAGTAATATTTTGGAGCCAAATTCTGGCTCTCTGCAAGTATTCGCAGTTTGATATTACGAATTTTTAAACCCAACATATGATAAGTACTGAAAGCGGCGTTTGGTCATATTTGTCCCAAAGTCCCCTGCAGTTTTCAAAATATCCCAAACATCCCAATTTCGAGGCCTGTGCCATATTTTGGAGCCAAATTCTGGCTCTCTGCACGTATTCGCAGTTTGAAATTACGACTTTTTTTATACCCAACATTTGCGTAGTACTTAAAGCGGCATTTGGTCACATTTGTCCCAAACCTTCCTGCAGTTTTCAAAATAACCCAAATATCCTAATATTGAGGCCTGAACCATATTTTGGAGCCAAATTCTAGCTCTCTGCACGTATTCGCAGTTTGATATTACGACTTTTTATACCCAACATATGCCAAGTCCTGAAAGCGGCAGTGAGTCACATTTTGCACAAATTCCCCTGCAGTTTTCGAAATATCCCAAATATCCCAATTTCGAGGCCTGAGCCATATTTTGGAGCCAAATTCTGGCTCTCTGCATGTATTCGCAGTTTGAAATTACGAATTTATTATACCCAACATATGCGAAGTACTGAAAGCGGCGTTTGGTCACACTTGTCCCAAACCTTCCTGCAGTTTTCAAAATATCCCAAACATCCCAATATCGTGTTCTGAGCCATATTTTGGAGCCAAATTCTGGCTCTCTGCACGTATTCGCAGTTTGTAATTACGACTTTTTATACCCAACATATGCCAAGTTCTGAAAGCGGCAGTGAGTCATTTTTTGCACAAACTCCCCTACAGTTTTCAAAATATCCCAAATATCCCAAATTCGAGGCCTGAGTCATATTATAGAGCCAAATTCTGGCTCTCTGCACGTATTCGCAGTTTGAAATTGCGACTTTTTTATACCAACATATGCCAAGTACTGAAAGCGGCGTTTGGTCACATTTGTCACAAACCTCCCTGCAGTTTTCAAAATATCTTAAACATTCCAATTTCGAGGCCTGAGCCATAATTTGGAGCCAAATTCTGGCTCTATGCACGTATTCGCAGTTTGATATTACGACTTTTTAAACCCAACATATGCCAAGTACTGGGCGCAGCAGTGAGTCACATTTTGCACAAACTCCCCTGCAGCTTTCAAAATATCCCAAATATCCCAATTTCGAGGCCTGAGCCATATTTTGGAGGCAAATTCTGTCTCTGCACGTATTCACAGTTTGAAATTTTGACTTTTTTATACCCAACATATGCGAAGTACTGAAAGCGGTGTTTGGTCACATTTGTCCCAAACGTTCCTGCAGTTTTCAAAATATCCCAAATATCCCAATTTCGAGGCCTGAGCCATATTTTCGAGCCAAATTCTGGGCCTTTGCACGTATTTGCAGTTTTAAATTGCGACTTTTTTATACCCAACATATGCCAAGTACTGAAAGCGGCAGTGAGTCACATTTTGAGCAAACCCCCCTGCAGTTTTCAAAATATCCCAAACTTCCCAATTTCGAGGCCTGAGCCCTATTGTGGAGCCAAATTCTGGCTCTCTGCACGTATTCGCAGTTTGAAATTGCGACTTTTTTATACCAACATATGCCAAGTACTGAAAGCGGCGTTTGGTCACATTTGTCACAAACCTCCCTGCAGTTTTCAAAATATCTCAAACATTCCAATTTCGAGGCCTGAGCCATAATTTGGAGCCAAATTCTGGCTCTATGCACGTATTCGCAGTTTGATATTACGACTTTTTAAACCCAACATATGCCAAGTACTGGACGCAGCAGTGAGTCACATTTTGCACAAACTCCCCTGCAGTTTTCGAAATATCCCAAATATCCCAATTTCGAGGCCTGATCCATATTTTCGAGCCAAATTCTTGCTCTCTGCACGTATTCTCAGTTTGAAATTACGACTTTTTTATACGCAACATATGCTAAGTACTGAAAGCGGCGTTTGGTCAAATTTGTCCCAATCCCCCCTGCAGTTTTCAAAATATCCCAAACATCCCAATATCGAGTCCTGATCCATATTTTGGAGCCAAATTCTGGCTCTCTGCACGTATTCGCAGTTTGATATTACTACTTTTTATACCCAACATATGCCAAGTACTGAAATCGGCAGTGAGTCACATTTTGCACAAACTCCCCTGCAGTTTTCAAAATATCCCAAATATCCCAATTTCGAGGCCTGAGCCATATTTTGGAGCCAAAATCTGGCTCTCTGCACGTTTTCGCATTTCAAATTGCGACTTTTTTATACCCAACATATGCCAAGTACTGAAAGCGTTGTTTGGTCACATTTGTCCCAATCCCTGCTGCAGTTTTCAAAATATCCCAAACATCCCAATATCGAGGCCTGAGCCATATTTTGGATCCAAATTCTGGCTCTATGCACGTATTCGCAGGTTAAAATTACGAATTATTATACTCAACATATGCCAAGTACTGACAGCGGCAATGAGTCACATTTTGCACAAACTCCCCTGCAGTTTTCAAAATATCCCAAACATCCCAATTTCGAGGCCTGAGCCATAATTTGGAGCCAAATTCATGCTCTATGCACGTGTTCGCAGTTTGATATTACGAATTTTTATACCCAACATATGCCAAGTCCTGAAAGTGGCAGTGAGTCACATTTTGCCCAAACTCCCCTCCAGTTTTCAAAATAACGCAAATATCCCAACTTCGAGGCCTGAGCCATATTTTGGAGCCAAATTTTGGCTCTCTGCACGTATTCGCAGTTTGAACTTACATCTTTTTATACCCAACATATGCCATGTACTGAAAATGGCAGTTATTCACATTTTGCAGAAACTCCCCTGCAGTTTTCAAAATATCCCAAACATCCCAATTTCGAGGCATGAGCAATATTTTGGAGCCAAATTCTGGCTCTCTGCACGTATTCGCAGTTTGAAATTACGAATTTTTATGCCCAACATATGCCAAGTACTGAAAGCGGCAGTGGGTCACATTTGTCCCCAACCTTCCTGCAGTTTTCAAAATATCCCAAATATCCCAATTTCGAGGCATGAGCCATATTTTAGAGCCAAATTCAGGTTCTCTGCACGTATTCGCAGTTGAAATTACGTCTTTTTATACCCAACATATGCCAAGTACTGAAAGCGGCGTTTGGTCATATTTGTCCCAAAGTCCCCTGCAGTTCTCAAAATATCCCAAACATCCCAATTTCGAGGCCTGAGCCATATTTTGGAGCCAAATTCTGGCTCTCTGCACGTTTTCGCAGTTTGAAATTGCGACTTTTTTATACCCAACATATGTCAAGTACTGAAAGCGGCGTTTGGTCATATTTGTCCAAAACTCCCCTGCAATTTTTAAAATATCCCAAACTTCCCAATTTCGAGGCCTGAGTCATATTTTGGAGCCAAATTCTGGCTCTCTGCACGTATTCGCAGTTTGAAATTACGACTTTTTATCCCCAATATATGCCAAGTTCAGAAAGCGGCAGTGAGTCACATTTTGCACAAACTCCCCTGCAGTTTTCAAAATATCCCAAATATCCAAATTTCGAGGCCTGAGCCATATTATGGAGCCAAACTCTGGCTCTCTGCACGTATTCGTAGTTTGAAATTGCGACTTTTTTATACCAACATATGCCAAGTACTGAAAGCGGCGTTTGGTCACATTTGTCCCAAACCTCCCTGCAGTTTTCAAAATATCCCAAACATCCCAATTTCGAGGCCTGAGCCATAATTTGGAGCCAAATTCTGGCTCTATGCACGTGTTCGCAGTTTGATATTACGAATTTTTATACCCAACATATGCCAAGTGCTGAAAGCGGCAGTGAGTCACATTTTGCACAAACTCCCCCTGCAGTTTTCGAAATATTTCAAATATCCCAATTTCGAGGCCTGAGCCATATTTTGGAGCCAAATTCTGGCTCTCTGCACGTATTCGCAGCTTGAAATTGCGACTTTTTTATACCCAACATATGCCAAGTACTGAAAGCGGCAGTGAGTCACATTATGCCCAAACTCCCCTCCAGTTTTCAAAATAACGCAAATATCCTTACTTCGAGGCCTGAGCCATATTTTTGAGCCAAATTTTGGCTCTCTGCACGTATTCGCAGTTTGAAATTACATCTTTTTATACCCAACATATGCCAAGTACTTAAAGCAGCGTTTGGTCACTTTTGTCCCAAACATCCCTGCAGTTTTCCAAATATCCCAAATATCCCAATTTCGAGGGCTGAGATATATTTTGGAGCCAAATTCTGTCTCTCTGCACGTATTTGCAGTTCGAAATTACGTCTTTTTATACCCAACATATGCCAAGTACTGAAAGCAGCGTTTGGTCACATTTGTCCCAAACCTCCCCGCAGTTTTCAAAATATCCCAAATATCCCCATTTCGAGGCCTGAGCCATATTTTGGAGCCAAATTCTGGCTCTCTGCATGTATACGCAGTTTGATATTATGACTTTTTATACCCAACATATGCCAAGTACTGAAAATGGCAGTGATTCACATTTTGCACAAACTTCCCTGCAGTTTTCAAAATATCCCAAACATCCCAATTTCGAGGCATGAGCAATATTTTGGAGCCAAATTCTTACTCTCTGCATGTATTCGCAGTTTGAAATTACGACTTTTTTATACCCAACATATGCGAAGGACTGAAAGAGGCGTTTGGTCACATTTGTCCCAAACCTCCCTGCAGTTTTCAAAATATCCCAAATATCCCAATATCGAGGCCTGAGCCATATTTTGGAGTCAAATTCTGGCTCTCTGCATGTATTCTCAGTTTGATATTACGACTTTTTATGCCCAACATATGCCAAGTACTGAAAGCGGCAGTGAGTCACATTTTGCTCAAACTCCCCTGCAGTTTTCAAAATATCCCAAACGTCACAATTTCGAGGCCTGAGCCATATTTTGGAGTTAAATTCTGGCTCTCTGCACGTATTCGCAGTTTTAAATTACGTCTTTTTATACCCAACATATGCCAAGTCCTGAAAACGGCAGCGAGTCTCATTTTGCACAAACTCCCCTGTAGTTTTCAAAATATCCCAAATATCCCAATTTCGAGGCCCTGAGCCATATTTTGGAGCCAAATTCTGGCTCTTTGCATGTATTCGCAGTTTGAAATTGCGATTTTTTTATAACCAACATATGCCAAGTGCTGGAAGCGGCGTTTGGTCACATTTGTCCCAATCCCCTCTGCAGTTTTCAAAGTATCCCAAACATCCAAATATCGAGGCCTGAGCCATATTTTGGAGCCAAATTCTGGCTCTCTGCAGGTGTTCGCAGGTTGAAATTACGACTTATTATACCCAACATATGCCAAGTACTGAAAGCGGCAGTGAGTCACATTTTGCCCAAACTCCCCTCCAGTTTTCAAAATAACGCAAATATCCCAATTTCGAGGCCTGAGTCATATTTTGGAGCCAAATTCTGGCTCTCTGCATGTATCCGCAGTTCGAAATTTCGTCTTTTTATACCCAACATATGCCAAGTACTGAAAGCAGCGTTTGGTCACATTTGTACCAAACCTCCCTGCAGTTTTCAAAATAAACCAAATATCCGAATTTCGAGGCCTGAGTAATATTTTGGAGCCAATTTCTGGCTCTCTGCACGTATTCGCAGTTTGATAATACGACTTTTTATACCCAACATATGCCAAGTCCTGAAAGCGGCAGTGAGTCACATTTTGCACAAATTCACCTGCAGTTTTCGAAATATCCCAAACATCCCTATTTCGAGGCCTGAGCCATATTTTGGAGCCAAATTCTGGCACTCTGCACGTATTCGCAGTTTACAATTGCGAGTTTTTTATACCCAACATATGTCATGTACTGAAAGCGGCGTTTGGTCATATTTCTCCCAAACTCCCTTGCAGTTTTCAAAATATCCCAAACTTCATAATTTCGAGGCTTGAGTCATATTTTGGAGCAAAATTTTGGTTCTCTGCACGTATTCGCAGTTTGAAATTACTACTTTTTGTACCCAACATATGCCAAGTTCTAAAAACGGCAGTGAGTCACATTTTGCATAAACTCCCCTGCAGTTTTCCAAATATCCCAAATATCCCAATTTCGAGGCCTGAGCCATATTATCGAGCCAAATTCAGGCCCTCTGCACGTATTCGCAGTTTGAAATTACGACTTTTTATACCCAACATATGCCAAGTACTGAAACGGCGTTTCGTCACATTTGTCCCAAACCTCCCTGCAGTTTTAAAATATCCCAAACATCCCAATTTCGAGGCCTGAGCCACATTTTGGAGCCAAATTCTGGCTTACTGCACGTATTCGCAGTTTGATATTACGACTTTTTATACCCATCATATGCCAAGTCCTGTAAGCGGCAGTGAGTCACATTTTGCACAAATTCCCTTGCAGTTTTCGAAATATCCCAAACATCTCAATTTCGAGGCCTGAGCTATATTTTGGAGCCATATTCTGGCTCTCTGCACGTATTCGCAGTTTGAAATTACGACTTTTTATACCCGACATATGGGAAGTAATGAAAGCGGCGTTTGGTCACATTTGTCCCAAACCTCCATGCAGTTTTCAAAATATCCCAAATATCCCAATTTCGAGGCCTGAGCCATATTTTAGAGCCAAATTCAGGTTCTCTGCACGTATTCGCAGTTTGAAATTACGACTTTTTATACCCGACATATGGGAAGTAATGAAAGCGGCGTTTGGTCACATTTATCCCAAACCTCCCTGCAGTTTTAAAATATCCCAAACATCCCAATTTCGAGGCCTGAGCCACATTTTGGAGCCAAATTCTGGCTTTCTGCACGTATTCGCAGTTTGATATTACGACTTTTTATACCCATCATATGCCAAGTCCTGTAAGCGGCAGTGAGTCACATTTTGCACAAATTCCCTTGCAGTTTTCAAAATATCCCAAATATCCCAATTTCGAGGCCTGAGCCATATTTTGGAGCCAAATTCTGGATCTCAGCACGTATTCGCAGTTTGAAATTACGACTTTTTATACCCAACATATGCCAAGTACTGGACGCAGCAGTGAGTCATATTTTGCACAAACTCCCCTGTAGTTTTCAAAATATCCCAAATATCCCAATTTCGAGGCTTGAGCCATATTTTGGAGCCAAATTCAGGCTCTCTGCACGTATTCGCAGTCTGAAATTACGACTTTTTATACCCAACATATGCCAAGTACTGAAAGCGGCGTTTGGTCACATTTGTCCCAAACCTTCCTGCAGTTTTCAAAACATCCCAAATATCCCAATTTCGAAACCTGAGCCATATTTTGGAGTCAAATTCTGTCTCCCTGCACGTATTCGCAGTTTGATATTACGACTTTTTAAACCCAACATATGCCAAGTACTGGACGCAGCAGTGAGTCACATTTTGCACAAACTCCCCTGCAGCTTTCAAAATATCCCAAATATCCCAATTTCTATTCCTGAGCCATATTTTGGAGCCAAAATCTGTCTCTGCACGTATTTGCAGTTTGAAATTACGACTATTTATACCCAACATATGCCAAGTATTGAAAGCGGTGTTTGGTCACACTTGTCCCAAACCTTCCTGCAGTTTTCAAAATATCCCAAATATCCCAATTTCGAGGCCTGAGCCATATTTTGGAGCCAAATTCTGTCTCTGCACGTATTTGCAGTTTGAAATTACGACTATTTATACCCAACATATGCCAAGTACTGAAAGCGGCGTTTGGTCACATTTGTCCCAAACCTTCCTGCAGTTTTCAAAACCTCCCAAATATCCCAATTTCGACGCCTGAGCCATATTTTGGAGTCAAATTCTGGCTCCCTGCACGTATTCGCAGTTTGATATTACGACTTTTTATACCCAACATATGCCAAGTACTGGACGCAGCAGTGAGTTACATTTTGCACAAACTCCCCTGCAGTTTTCAAAATATCCCAAATATCAAAATTTTGAGGCCTGAGCCATATTTTCGAGCCAAATTCTGGCTCTCTGCTCGTATTCGCATTTAGAAATTACGACTTTTTATACCCAACATATGCCAAGTCCTGAAAGTGGCAGTGAGTCACATTTTGCACAAACTCCCCTGCAATTTTCGAAATATCCCAAATATCCCAATTTCGAGCCTTGAGCCATATTTTGGAGCCAAATTCTGGCTCTCTGCACGTATTCGCAGTTTGAAATTACGACTTTTTATACCCAACATATGCCAAGTACTGAAAGCGGCGTTTGGTCACATTTGTCCCAAACCACCCTCCAGTTTTCAAAATATCCCAAATATCCCAATTTCGAGGCTTGAGCTATATTTTGGAGCCAAAATCTAGCTCTCTGCACGTATTCACGTATTTGCAGTTCGAAATTACGCCTTTTTTAAACTCAACATATGCCAAGTACTGAAAGCGGCGTTTGGTCACATTTGTCCCAAACCTCCCTGCAGTTTTCAAAACATCCCAAATATCCCAATTTCGAGGCCTGAGCCATATTTTGGAGCCAAATTCTGGCTTTCTGCATGTATTCGCAGTTTGAAATTACGACTTTTTATACCCAACATATGCCAAGTCCTGAAAGCGGCAGTGAGTCACATTTTGCACAAACTCCCCTGCAGTTTTCGAAATATCCCAAATTTCCCAATTTCGAGGCCTGATCCATATTTTCGAGCCAAATTCTTGCTCTCTGCACGTATTTTCAGTTTGAAATTACGGCTTTTTTATACGCAACATATGCTAAGTACTGAAAGCGGGGTTTGGTCAAATTTGTCCCAATCCCCCCTGCAGTTTTCAAAATATCCCAAACATCCCAATATCGAGTTCTGATCTATATTTTGGAGCCAAATTCTGGCTCTCTGCACGTATTCGCAGTTTGATATTACTACTTTTTATACCCAACATATGCCAAATACTGAAATCGGCAGTGAGTCACATTTTGCACAAACCTTCCTGCAGTTTTCAAAATATCCCAAACATCCCAATATCGAGTCCTGAGCCATATTTTGCAGCCAAATTCTGGCTCTCTGCACGTATTCGCAATTTGATATTACGACTTTTTATACCCAACATATGCCAAGTCATGAAAGCGGCAGTGAGTCACATTTTGCACAAACTCCCCTGCAGTTTTCAAAATATCCCAAATATCCCAATTTCGAGGCCTGAGCCATATTTAGGAGCCAAAATCTGGCTCTCTGCACGTATTCGCAGTTTCAAATTGCGACTTTTTTATACCCAACATATGCCAAGTACTGAAAGCGTTGTTTGGTCACATTTGTCCCAATCCCTGCTGCAGTTTTCAAAATATCCCAAATATCAAAATTTTGAGGCCTGAGCCATATTTTGGATCCAAATTCTGGCTCTCTGCACGTATTCGCAGTTTGAAATTACGACTTTTTTATACCCAACATATGCCAAGTACTGAAAGTGGCGTTTGGTCAAATTTGTCCCAATCCCCCCTGCAATTTTCAAAATATCCCAAACATCCCAATTTCGAGGCCTGAGCCATATTTTGGAGCCAAATTCTGGCTCTCTGCATGTATTTGCAGTTTGATATAACGATTTTTATACCCAACATATGCCAAGAACTGAAAGCGGAGTTTTTTCACATTTGTCCCAAACCTCCCTGCAGTTTTCAAAATATCCCAAACACCCCAATTTCGAGGCCTGAGCCATATTTTGGAGCCAAATTCTGGCTCTCTGCACGTATTCGCAGATTGATATTACGTCTTTTTATACCCAACATATGCCAAGTACTGAAAGCGGCGTTTGGTCATATTTGTCCCAAAGTCCCCTGCAGTTCTCAAAATATCCCAAACATCCCAATTTCGAGGCCTGAGCCATATTTTGGAGCCAAATTCTGGCTCTCTGCACGTTTTCGCAGTTTGAAATTGCGACTTTTTTATACCCAACATATGTCAAGTACTGAAAGCGGCGTTTGGTCATATTTGTCCAAAACTCCCCTGCAATTTTTAAAATATCCCAAACTTCCCAATTTCGAGGCCTGAGTCATATTTTGGAGCCAAATTCTGGCTCTCTGCACGTATTCGCAGTTTGAAATTACGACTTTTTATCCCCAATATATGCCAAGTTCAGAAAGCGGCAGTGAGTCACATTTTGCACAAACTCCCCTGCAGTTTTCAAAATATCCCAAATATCCAAATTTCGAGGCCTGAGCCATATTATGGAGCCAAACTCTGGCTCTCTGCACGTATTCGTAGTTTGAAATTGCGACTTTTTTATACCAACATATGCCAAGTACTGAAAGCGGCGTTTGGTCACATTTGTCCCAAACCTCCCTGCAGTTTTCAAAATATCCCAAACATCCCAATTTCGAGGCCTGAGCCATAATTTGGAGCCAAATTCTGGCTCTATGCACGTGTTCGCAGTTTGATATTACGAATTTTTATACCCAACATATGCCAAGTGCTGAAAGCGGCAGTGAGTCACATTTTGCACAAACTCCCCCTGCAGTTTTCGAAATATTTCAAATATCCCAATTTCGAGGCCTGAGCCATATTTTGGAGCCAAATTCTGGCTCTCTGCACGTATTCGCAGCTTGAAATTGCGAATTTTTTATACCCAACATATGCCAAGTACTGAAAGCGGCAGTGAGTCACATTATGCCCAAACTCCCCTCCAGTTTTCAAAATAACGCAAATATCCTTACTTCGAGGCCTGAGCCATATTTTTGAGCCAAATTTTGGCTCTCTGCACGTATTCGCAGTTTGAAATTACATCTTTTTATACCCAACATATGCCAAGTACTTAAAGCAGCGTTTGGTCACTTTTGTCCCAAACATCCCTGCAGTTTTCCAAATATCCCAAATATCCCAATTTCGAGGCCTGAGATATATTTTGGAGCCAAATTCTGTCTCTCTGCACGTATTTGCAGTTCGAAATTACGTCTTTTTATACCCAACATATGCCAAGTACTGAAAGCAGCGTTTGGTCACATTTGTCCCAAACCTCCCCGCAGTTTTCAAAATATCCCAAATATCCCCATTTCGAGGCCTGAGCCATATTTTGGAGCCAAATTCTGGCTCTCTGCATGTATACGCAGTTTGATATTATGACTTTTTATACCCAACATATGCCAAGTACTGAAAATGGCAGTGATTCACATTTTGCACAAACTTCCCTGCAGTTTTCAAAATATCCCAAACATCCCAATTTCGAGGCATGAGCAATATTTTGGAGCCAAATTCTTACTCTCTGCATGTATTCGCAGTTTGAAATTACGACTTTTTTATACCCAACATATGCGAAGGACTGAAAGAGGCGTTTGGTCACATTTGTCCCAAACCTCCCTGCAGTTTTCAAAATATCCCAAATATCCCAATATCGAGGCCTGAGCCATATTTTGGAGTCAAATTCTGGCTCTCTGCATGTATTCTCAGTTTGATATTACGACTTTTTATGCCCAACATATGCCAAGTACTGAAAGCGGCAGTGAGTCACATTTTGCTCAAACTCCCCTGCAGTTTTCAAAATATCCCAAACGTCACAATTTCGAGGCCTGAGCCATATTTTGGAGTTAAATTCTGGCTCTCTGCACGTATTCGCAGTTTTAAATTACGTCTTTTTATACCCAACATATGCCAAGTCCTGAAAACGGCAGCGAGTCTCATTTTGCACAAACTCCCCTGTAGTTTTCAAAATATCCCAAATATCCCAATTTCGAGGCCCTGAGCCATATTTTGGAGCCAAATTCTGGCTCTTTGCATGTATTCGCAGTTTGAAATTGCGATTTTTTTATAACCAACATATGCCAAGTGCTGGAAGCGGCGTTTGGTCACATTTGTCCCAATCCCCTCTGCAGTTTTCAAAGTATCCCAAACATCCAAATATCGAGGCCTGAGCCATATTTTGGAGCCAAATTCTGGCTCTCTGCAGGTGTTCGCAGGTTGAAATTACGACTTATTATACCCAACATATGCCAAGTACTGAAAGCGGCAGTGAGTCACATTTTGCCCAAACTCCCCTCCAGTTTTCAAAATAACGCAAATATCCCAATTTCGAGGCCTGAGTCATATTTTGGAGCCAAATTCTGGCTCTCTGCATGTATCCGCAGTTCGAAATTTCGTCTTTTTATACCCAACATATGCCAAGTACTGAAAGCAGCGTTTGGTCACATTTGTACCAAACCTCCCTGCAGTTTTCAAAATAAACCAAATATCCGAATTTCGAGGCCTGAGTAATATTTTGGAGCCAAATTCTGGCTCTCTGCACGTATTCGCAGTTTGATAATACGACTTTTTATACCCAACATATGCCAAGTCCTGAAAGCGGCAGTGAGTCACATTTTGCACAAATTCACCTGCAGTTTTCGAAATATCCCAAACATCCCTATTTCGAGGCCTGAGCCATATTTTGGAGCCAAATTCTGGCACTCTGCACGTATTCGCAGTTTACAATTGCGAGTTTTTTATACCCAACATATGTCATGTACTGAAAGCGGCGTTTGGTCATATTTCTCCCAAACTCCCTTGCAGTTTTCAAAATATCCCAAACTTCATAATTTCGAGGCTTGAGTCATATTTTGGAGCAAAATTTTGGTTCTCTGCACGTATTCGCAGTTTGAAATTACTACTTTTTGTACCCAACATATGCCAAGTTCTAAAAACGGCAGTGAGTCACATTTTGCATAAACTCCCCTGCAGTTTTCCAAATATCCCAAATATCCCAATTTCGAGGCCTGAGCCATATTATCGAGCCAAATTCAGGCCCTCTGCACGTATTCGCAGTTTGAAATTACGACTTTTTATACCCAACATATGCCAAGTACTGAAACGGCGTTTCGTCACATTTGTCCCAAACCTCCCTGCAGTTTTAAAATATCCCAAACATCCCAATTTCGAGGCCTGAGCCACATTTTGGAGCCAAATTCTGGCTTACTGCACGTATTCGCAGTTTGATATTACGACTTTTTATACCCATCATATGCCAAGTCCTGTAAGCGGCAGTGAGTCACATTTTGCACAAATTCCCTTGCAGTTTTCGAAATATCCCAAACATCTCAATTTCGAGGCCTGAGCTATATTTTGGAGCCATATTCTGGCTCTCTGCACGTATTCGCAGTTTGAAATTACGACTTTTTATACCCGACATATGGGAAGTAATGAAAGCGGCGTTTGGTCACATTTGTCCCAAACCTCCATGCAGTTTTCAAAATATCCCAAATATCCCAATTTCGAGGCCTGAGCCATATTTTAGAGCCAAATTCAGGTTCTCTGCACGTATTCGCAGTTTGAAATTACGACTTTTTATACCCGACATATGGGAAGTAATGAAAGCGGCGTTTGGTCACATTTGTCCCAAACCTCCCTGCAGTTTTAAAATATCCCAAACATCCCAATTTCGAGGCCTGAGCCACATTTTGGAGCCAAATTCTGGCTTTCTGCACGTATTCGCAGTTTGATATTACGACTTTTTATACCCATCATATGCCAAGTCCTGTAAGCGGCAGTGAGTCACATTTTGCACAAATTCCCTTGCAGTTTTCAAAATATCCCAAATATCCCAATTTCGAGGCCTGAGCCATATTTTGGAGCCAAATTCTGGATCTCAGCACGTATTCGCAGTTTGAAATTACGACTTTTTATACCCAACATATGCCAAGTACTGGACGCAGCAGTGAGTCATATTTTGCACAAACTCCCCTGTAGTTTTCAAAATATCCCAAATATCCCAATTTCGAGGCTTGAGCCATATTTTGGAGCCAAATTCAGGCTCTCTGCACGTATTCGCAGTCTGAAATTACGACTTTTTATACCCAACATATGCCAAGTACTGAAAGAGGCGTTTGGTCACATTTGTCCCAAACCTTCCTGCAGTTTTCAAAACATCCCAAATATCCCAATTTCGAAACCTGAGCCATATTTTGGAGTCAAATTCTGTCTCCCTGCACGTATTCGCAGTTTGATATTACGACTTTTTAAACCCAACATATGCCAAGTACTGGACGCAGCAGTGAGTCACATTTTGCACAAACTCCCCTGCAGCTTTCAAAATATCCCAAATATCCCAATTTCTATTCCTGAGCCATATTTTGGAGCCAAAATCTGTCTCTGCACGTATTTGCAGTTTGAAATTACGACTATTTATACCCAACATATGCCAAGTATTGAAAGCGGTGTTTGGTCACACTTGTCCCAAACCTTCCTGCAGTTTTCAAAATATCCCAAATATCCCAATTTCGAGGCCTGAGCCATATTTTAGAGCCAAATTCTGTCTCTGCACGTATTTGCAGTTTGAAATTACGACTATTTATACCCAACATATGCCAAGTACTGAAAGCGGCGTTTGGTCACATTTGTCCCAAACCTTCCTGCAGTTTTCAAAACCTCCCAAATATCCCAATTTCGACGCCTGAGCCATATTTTGGAGTCAAATTCTGGCTCCCTGCACGTATTCGCAGTTTGATATTACGACTTTTTATACCCAACATATGCCAAGTACTTGACGCAGCAGTGAGTTACATTTTGCACAAACTCCCCTGCAGTTTTCAAAATATCCCAAATATCAAAATTTTGAGGCCTGAGCCATATTTTCGAGCCAAATTCTGGCTCTCTGCTCGTATTCGCAGTTAGAAATTACGACTTTTTATACCCAACATATGCCAAGTCCTGAAAGTGGCAGTGAGTCACATTTTGCACAAACTCCCCTGCAATTTTCGAAATATCCCAAATATCCCAATTTCGAGCCTTGAGCCATATTTTGGAGCCAAATTCAGGCTCTCTGCACGTATTCGCAGTCTGAAATTACGACTTTTTATACCCAACATATGCCAAGTACTGAAAGCGGCGTTTGGTCACATTTGTCCCAAACCACCCTCCAGTTTTCAAAATATCCCAAATATCCCAATTTCGAGGCTTGAGCTATATTTTGGAGCCAAAATCTAGCTCTCTGCACGTATTCACGTATTTGCAGTTCGAAATTACGCCTTTTTTAAACTCAACATATGCCAAGTACTGAAAGCGGCGTTTGGTCACATTTGCCCCAAACCTCCCTGCAGTTTTCAAAACATCCCAAATATCCCAATTTCGAGGCCTGAGCCATATTTTGGAGCCAAATTCTGGCTTTCTGCATGTATTCGCAGTTTGAAATTACGACTTTTTATACCCAACATATGCCAAGTCCTGAAAGCGGCAGTGAGTCACATTTTGCACAAACTCCCCTGCAGTTTTCGAAATATCCCAAATTTCCCAATTTCGAGGCCTGATCCATATTTTCGAGCCAAATTCTTGCTCTCTGCACGTATTTTCAGTTTGAAATTACGACTTTTTTATACGCAACATATGCTAAGTACTGAAAGCGGGGTTTGGTCAAATTTGTCCCAATCCCCCCTGCAGTTTTCAAAATATCCCAAACATCCCAATATCGAGTTCTGATCTATATTTTGGAGCCAAATTCTGGCTCTCTGCACGTATTCGCAGTTTGATATTACTACTTTTTATACCCAACATATGCCAAATACTGAAATCGGCAGTGAGTCACATTTTGCACAAACCTTCCTGCAGTTTTCAAAATATCCCAAACATCCCAATATCGAGTCCTGAGCCATATTTTGCAGCCAAATTCTGGCTCTCTGCACGTATTCGCAATTTGATATTACGACTTTTTATACCCAACATATGCCAAGTCCTGAAAGCGGCAGTGAGTCACATTTTGCACAAACTCCCCTGCAGTTTTCAAAATATCCCAAATATCCCAATTTCGAGGCCTGAGCCATATTTAGGAGCCAAAATCTGGCTCTCTGCACGTATTCGCAGTTTCAAATTGCGACTTTTTTATACCCAACATATGCCAAGTACTGAAAGCGTTGTTTGGTCACATTTGTCCCAATCCCTGCTGCAGTTTTCAAAATATCCCAAATATCAAAATTTTGAGGCCTGAGCCATATTTTGGATCCAAATTCTGGCTCTCTGCACGTATTCGCAGTTTGAAATTACGACTTTTTTATACCCAACATATGCCAAGTACTGAAAGTGGCGTTTGGTCAAATTTGTCCCAATCCCCCCTGCAATTTTCAAAATATCCCAAACATCCCAATTTCGAGGCCTGAGCCATATTTTGGAGCCAAATTCTGGCTCTCTGCATGTATTTGCAGTTTGATATAACGATTTTTATACCCAACATATGCCAAGAACTGAAAGCGGAGTTTTTTCACATTTGTCCCAAACCTCCCTGCAGTTTTCAAAATATCCCAAACACCCCAATTTCGAGGCCTGAGCCATATTTTGGAGCCAAATTCTGGCTCTCTGCACGTATTCGCAGATTGATATTACGACTTTTTATACCCAACATATGCCAAGTTCTGAAAGCGGCGTTTGGTCACATTTGTCACAAACCCCCCTGCAGTTTTCAAAATATCCCAAACATCCCAATTTCGAGGCCTGAGCCATATTTTGGAGGCAAATTCAGGCTTTCTGCACGTATTCGCAGTTTGAAATTACGACTTTTATACCCGAAATGTGCCAAGTACTGAAAGCGGCAGTGAGTCACATTTGGCACAAACTCCCCTGCAATTTTCAAAATAATCCAAACATCCCAATTTCGAGGGCTGAGCCATATTTTGGCTCTCTGCACGTATTCGCAGTTTGAAATTACGAATTTTCATACCCAACATATGCCAAGTACTGAAAGCAGCGTTTGGTCACACTTGTCCCAAACCCCCTTGCAGTTTTCAAAATATCCTAAGCATACCAATTTCGAGGCCTGAGCCATATTTTGGAGCCTAATTCAGGCTCTCTGCACATATTCGCAGTTTGAAATTACGATTTTTTATACCCAACATATGCCAAGTACTGAAAACGGCGTTTATTCACATTTGTCCCAAACCTCCCTGCAATTTTCAAAATATTCCAAACATCCCAATTTCGAGGCCTGAGCCATATTTTGGAGCCTAATTCAGGGTCTCTGTACGTATTCGCAGTTTGATATTACGAATTTTTATACCCAACATATACCAAGTACTGAAAGCGGCAGTGAGTCACATTTTGCACAAACTCCCCTGCAGTTTTCAAAATATCCCAAACATCCCAATTTCGAGGTCTGAGCCATATTTTGGAGGCAAATTCTGACTCTCTGCACGTATTCGCTGTTTGAAATTACGAATTTTATACCCAACATATGCCGAGTACTGAAAGCGGCAGTGAGTCACATTTTGGACAAACTCCAATGCAGTTTTCAAAATATCCCAAATATCCCGATTTCGAGGCCTGAGCCATATTTTGTAGCCAAATTCTGGCTCTCTGCACGTATTCGCTGTTTGAAATTCCGACTTTTTATACCCAACATATGTCAAGTACTGAAAGCGGCAGTGAGTCACATTTTTCCCAATCTCCCTGCAGTTTTCAAATTATACCAAATATACCAATTTCAAGGCCTGAGCCATATTCTGGAGCCAAATTCAGGCTCTCTGCACGTGTTCGCAGTTTGAACTTATGATTTTATACCCAACATATGCCAGGAACTGAAAACGACGTTTAGTCATATTTGTCCCAAACTCCCCTGTAGTCTTCAAAATATCCCAAACATCCCACATTCGAGGCCTGAGCCATATTTTGGAGACAAATTCTGGATCTCTGCACGTATTCGCAGATTGATATTACGACTTTTTATACCCAACATATGCCAAGTTCTGAAAGCGGCGTTTGGTCACATTTGTCACAAACCCCCTGCAGTTTTCAAAATATCCCAAACATCCCAATTTCGAGGCCTGAGCCGTATTTTGGAGGCAAATTCAAGCTTTCTGCACGTATTCGCAGTTTGAAATTACGACTTTTATACCCGAAATGTGCCAAGGACTGAAAGGGGCAGTGAGTCACATTTTGCACAAACCCCTTGTAGTTTTCAAAATATACCAAATATACCAATTTCGAGGCCTGAGCCATATTTTGGAGCCAAATTCTGGCTCTCTGCGCATATTCGCAGTTTGAAATTCCTAATTATTTATACACAACATATGCCAAGTTCTGAAAGCGGCGTTTGGTCACATTTGTCCCAAACTCCCCTGCAGTTTTCAAAATATCCAAAACATCCCAATTTCGAGGCTTGAGCCATATTTTGGAGGCAAATTCTGGCTCTATTCACGTATTCGCAGTTTGAAATTTCAACTTTTTATACGCAACACATGCCAAGTCCTGAAAGCGGCAGTGAGTGACAAATTGTACAAACTCCCCTGCAGTTTTCGAAATATCCCAAATATCCCAATTTCGAGGCCTGAGCCATACTTTAGAGCCAATTTCTGGCTCTCTGCACGTATTCGCAGTTTTAAATTACGAATTTTTTATACCCAACATAAGCCAAGTACTGAAAGCGGCAGTGAGTCACATATTGCACAAAGTCCCCTGCAGTTTTCAAAATATCCCAAATATCCCAATTTCGAGGCCTGAGCCATATTTTGGAGCCAAATTCTGGCTTTCTGCACGTATTCGCAGTTTGATATTACGACTTTTTATACCCATCATATGCCAAGTCCTGTAAGCGGCAGTGAGTCACATTTTGCACAAATTCCCTTGCAGTTTTCAAAATATCCCAAATATCCCAATTTCGAGGCCTGAGCCATATTTTGGAGCCAAATTCTGGATCTCAGCACGTATTCGCAGTTTGAAATTACGACTTTTTATACCCAACATATGCCAAGTACTGGACGCAGCAGTGAGTCATATTTTGCACAAACTCCCCTGTAGTTTTCAAAATATCCCAAATATCCCAATTTCGAGGCTTGAGCCATATTTTGGAGCCAAATTCAGGCTCTCTGCACGTATTCGCAGTCTGAAATTACGACTTTTTATACCCAACATATGCCAAGTACTGAAAGCGGCGTTTGGTCACATTTGTCCCAAACCTTCCTGCAGTTTTCAAAACATCCCAAATATCCCAATTTCGAAACCTGAGCCATATTTTGGAGTCAAATTCTGTCTCCCTGCACGTATTCGCAGTTTGATATTACGACTTTTTAAACCCAACATATGCCAAGTACTGGACGCAGCAGTGAGTCACATTTTGCACAAACTCCCCTGCAGCTTTCAAAATATCCCAAATATCCCAATTTCTATTCCTGAGCCATATTTTGGAGCCAAAATCTGTCTCTGCACGTATTCGCAGTTTGAATTTCTACTTTTTTATACCCAACATATGCGAAGTATTGAAAGCGGTGTTTGGTCACACTTGTCCCAAACCTTCCTGCAGTTTTCAAAATATCCCAAATATCCCAATTTCGAGGCCTGAGCCATATTTTGGAGCCAAATTCTGTCTCTGCACGTATTTGCAGTTTGAAATTACGACTATTTATACCCAACATATGCCAAGTACTGAAAGCGGCGTTTGGTCACATTTGTCCCAAACCTTCCTGCAGTTTTCAAAACCTCCCAAATATCCCAATTTCGACGCCTGAGCCATATTTTGGAGTCAAATTCTGGCTCCCTGCACGTATTCGCAGTTTGATATTACGACTTTTTATACCCAACATATGCCAAGTACTGGACGCAGCAGTGAGTTACATTTTGCACAAACTCCCCTGCAGTTTTCAAAATATCCCAAATATCAAAATTTTGAGGCCTGAGCCATATTTTCGAGCCAAATTCTGGCTCTCTGCTCGTATTCGCAGTTAGAAATTACGACTTTTTATACCCAACATATGCCAAGTCCTGAAAGTGGCAGTGAGTCACATTTTGCACAAACTCCCCTGCAATTTTCGAAATATCCCAAATATCCCAATTTCGAGCCTTGAGCCATATTTTGGAGCCAAATTCTGGCTCTCTGCACGTATTCGCAGTTTGAAATTACGACTTTTTATACCCAACATATGCCAAGTACTGAAAGCGGCGTTTGGTCACATTTGTCCCAAACCACCCTCCAGTTTTCAAAATATCCCAAATATCCCAATTTCGAGGCTTGAGCTATATTTTGGAGCCAAAATCTAGCTCTCTGCACGTATTCACGTATTTGCAGTTCGAAATTACGCCTTTTTTAAACTCAACATATGCCAAGTACTGAAAGCGGCGTTTGGTCACATTTGTCCCAAACCTCCCTGCAGATTTCAAAACATCCCAAATATCCCAATTTCGAGGCCTGAGCCATATTTTGGAGCCAAATTCTGGCTTTCTGCATGTATTCGCAGTTTGAAATTACGACTTTTTATACCCAACATATGCCAAGTCCTGAAAGCGGCAGTGAGTCACATTTTGCACAAACTCCCCTGCAGTTTTCGAAATATCCCAAATTTCCCAATTTCGAGGCCTGATCCATATTTTCGAGCCAAATTCTTGCTCTCTGCACGTATTTTCAGTTTGAAATTACGACTTTTTTATACGCAACATATGCTAAGTACTGAAAGCGGGGTTTGGTCAAATTTGTCCCAATCCCCCCTGCAGTTTTCAAAATATCCCAAACATCCCAATATCGAGTTCTGATCTATATTTTGGAGCCAAATTCTGGCTCTCTGCACGTATTCGCAGTTTGATATTACTACTTTTTATACCCAACATATGCCAAATACTGAAATCGGCAGTGAGTCACATTTTGCACAAACCTTCCTGCAGTTTTCAAAATATCCCAAACATCCCAATATCGAGTCCTGAGCCATATTTTGCAGCCAAATTCTGGCTCTCTGCACGTATTCGCAATTTGATATTACGACTTTTTATACCCAACATATGCCAAGTCCTGAAAGCGGCAGTGAGTCACATTTTGCACAAACTCCCCTGCAGTTTTCAAAATATCCCAAATATCCCAATTTCGAGGCCTGAGCCATATTTTGGAGCCAAAATCTGGCTCTCTGCACGTATTCGCAGTTTCAAATTGCGACTTTTTTATACCCAACATATGCCAAGTACTGAAAGCGTTGTTTGGTCACATTTGTCCCAATCCCTGGTGCAGTTTTCAAAATATCCCAAATATCAAAATTTTGAGGCCTGAGCCATATTTTGGATCCAAATTCTGGCTCTCTGCACGTATTCGCAGTTTGAAATTACGACTTTTTTATACCCAACATATGCCAAGTACTGAAAGTGGCGTTTGGTCAAATTTGTCCCAATCCCCCCTGCAATTTTCAAAATATCCCAAACATCCCAATTTCGAGGCCTGAGCCATATTTTGGAGCCAAATTCTGGCTCTCTGCATGTATTTGCAGTTTGATATAACGATTTTTATACCCAACATATGCCAAGAACTGAAAGCGGAGTTTTTTCACATTTGTCCCAAACCTCCCTGCAGTTTTCAAAATATCCCAAACACCCCAATTTCGAGGCCTGAGCCATATTTTGGAGCCAAATTCTGGCTCTCTGCACGTATTCGCAGATTGATATTACGACTTTTTATACCCAACATATGCCAAGTTCTGAAAGCGGCGTTTGGTCACATTTGTCACAAACCCCCCTGCAGTTTTCAAAATATCCCAAACATCCCAATTTCGAGGCCTGAGCCATATTTTGGAGGCAAATTCAGGCTTTCTGCACGTATTCGCAGTTTGAAATTACGACTTTTATACCCGAAATGTGCCAAGTACTGAAAGCGGCAGTGAGTCACATTTGGCACAAACTCCCCTGCAATTTTCAAAATAATCCAAACATCCCAATTTCGAGGGCTGAGCCATATTTTGGCTCTCTGCACGTATTCGCAGTTTGAAATTACGAATTTTCATACCCAACATATGCCAAGTACTGAAAGCAGCGTTTGGTCACACTTGTCCCAAACCCCCTTGCAGTTTTCAAAATATCCTAAGCATACCAATTTCGAGGCCTGAGCCATATTTTGGAGCCTAATTCAGGCTCTCTGCACCTATTCGCAGTTTGAAATTACGATTTTTTATACCCAACATATGCCAAGTACTGAAAACGGCGTTTATTCACATTTGTCCCAAACCTCCCTGCAATTTTCAAAATATTCCAAACATCCCAATTTCGAGGCCTGAGCCATATTTTGGAGCCTAATTCAGGGTCTCTGTACGTATTCGCAGTTTGATATTACGAATTTTTATACCCAACATATACCAAGTACTGAAAGCGGCAGTGAGTCACATTTTGGACAAACTCCAATGCAGTTTTCAAAATATCCCAAATATCCCGATTTCGAGGCCTGAGCCATATTTTGTAGCCAAATTCTGGCTCTCTGCACGTATTCGCTGTTTGAAATTCCGACTTTTTATACCCAACATATGTCAAGTACTGAAAGCGGCAGTGAGTCACATTTTTCCCAATCTCCCTGCAGTTTTCAAATTATACCAAATATACCAATTTCAAGGCCTGAGCCATATTCTGGAGCCAAATTCAGGCTCTCTGCACGTGTTCGCAGTTTGAACTTATGATTTTATACCCAACATATGCCAGGTACTGAAAACGACGTTTAGTCATATTTGTCCCAAACTCCCCTGTAGTCTTCAAAATATCCCAAACATCCCACATTCGAGGCCTGAGCCATATTTTGGAGCCAAATTCTGGATCTCTGCACGTATTCGCAGATTGATATTACGACTTTTTATACCCAACATATGCCAAGTTCTGAAAGCGGCGTTTGGTCACATTTGTCACAAACCCCCTGCAGTTTTCAAAATATCCCAAACATCCCAATTTCGAGGCCTGAGCCGTATTTTGGAGGCAAATTCAAGCTTTCTGCACGTATTCGCAGTTTGAAATTACGACTTTTATACCCGAAATGTGCCAAGGACTGAAAGGGGCAGTGAGTCACATTTTGCACAAACCCCTTGTAGTTTTCAAAATATACCAAATATACCAATTTCGAGGCCTGAGCCATATTTTGGAGCCAAATTCTGGCTCTCTGCGCATATTCGCAGTTTGAAATTCCTAATTATTTATACACAACATATGCCAAGTTCTGAAAGCGGCGTTTGGTCACATTTGTCCCAAACTCCCCTGCAGTTTTCAAAATATCCAAAACATCCCAATTTCGAGGCTTGAGCCATATTTTGGAGGCAAATTCTGGCTCTATTCACGTATTCGCAGTTTGAAATTTCAACTTTTTATACGCAACACATGCCAAGTCCTGAAAGCGGCAGTGAGTGACAAATTGTACAAACTCCCCTGCAGTTTTCGAAATATCCCAAATATCCCAATTTCGAGGCCTGAGCCATACTTTAGAGCCAATTTCTGGCTCTCTGCACGTATTCGCAGTTTTAAATTACGAATTTTTTATACCCAACATAAGCCAAGTACTGAAAGCGGCAGTGAGTCACATATTGCACAAAGTCCCCTGCAGTTTTCAAAATATCCCAAATATCCCAATTTCGAGGCCTGAGCCATATTTTGGAGCAAAATTCTGGCTCTCTGCACGTATTCGCAGTTTGAAATTACGACTTATTTATACACAACATATGCCAAGTACTGAAAGCTGCGTTTGGTCAAATTTGCCCCAATCCCCCCTGCAATTTTCAAAATATCCCAAACATCCCAATTTCGAGGCCTGAGCCATATTTTGGAGCCAAATTCAGGCTCTCTGCACGTATTCGCAGTTTGAAATTATGACTTTTCATACCCAACATATGACAAAGCTGGGCCTATACCCGGGCCTGTCTGGGCCTATACCCGGGCCTGTCTGGCCCTATACCCGGGCCTGTCTGGGCCTGGATTCGAGCCTGTCTGGGCCACGACCGGGGCCTGTCTGGGCCTGGACCGGGGCCTGTCTGGGCCTGGACCAGGGCCTGTCAAAGCCTGGACCGGGCCTGTCAAGGCCTGGACCGGGGCCTGTCAAAGCCTTGACCGGGGCCTGTCTAGGCCTGGACCCGGGTCTTTCTGGGCCTGGACCCGAGACTTTCTGGGCCTATACCCGGGACTTTCTGGGCCTATACCCGGGACAGTCTGGGCCTATACGCGGGCCTGTCTGGGCCTAAACCCGGGCCTGTCTGGGCCTATACCCGGGCCTGACTGGGCCTATACCCGGGTTTGTCTGGGCCTATACCCGGGCCTGTCTGGGCCTGGACTCGAGCCTGTCTGGGCCTGGACCGGGGCCTGTCAAGGCCTGGACCAGCGCCTGTCAAGGCCTGGACCCGGGCCTTTCTTGACATGCCAGAAAGTATTCTGAGGAAACTACTCCAAGCTTGTACTAAAGAGGCACCCTTCTTGAGCCCGGATGGGCACATGTATAAGCAAGTAGATGGGGTCGCCATGGGTTCTCCCCTAGGTGTCCTGTTTGCAAACTTCCACATGGGTACCAACGAGCAAAAAGTCTTAGTCGACATGAACTTGAAACCGGCCATATACTGCAGGTATGTTGACGACATTTTTACACAGGTACCTGATGTCAGACATCTGCAGGAGCTGAAGGAGGCATTTGAGCAGAGTTCCGTGCTGCGTTTCACTTACGAGACGGAAAAGGATGGGAAGCTGCCTTTTCTAGATGTAACAGTCATGGAAAAGAGCGGAGGTTTCCACACTGCAGTCTACACTAAGGAAACAAACATAGGAATGTGCCTAAATGCCAACAGCGACTGCCCTGACAGGTACAAGAGGAGTGTTGTTAACGCATACGTCGACCGTGCTCTCAGCCACAGCTCAGAATGGAAGCAAGTCGACGAAGAACTCTGTAGGGTAAGGCAGGTCCTAGTCAATAACGGCTTCTCCAATGGTTTCATCGAAGACATCATAAGAAGGAAAGTGAAAAGCCATGCAACCTCTGAAGAGACAACTAACACAACACCTATACCCCCTATTAGACTATTTTACAGGAACTTCTTTTCCACAGCTCATAAAACGGAGGAAAGGGTCCTGAAAGATATTGTTAATAGAAACGTTATCCCTACAGACAAAAATCAGAGGATACAACTGACGATTTACTATAAAACCAGAAAAACGGCCAGCCTACTCATGAGAAACTCTCCAGACACAAAACAGAACGCTTTAAAAGAGACTAACGTCGTCTATGCCTTCAAATGCCCACTTGGGGACTGTAAGCTCCGAAAAACCCAGTATATAGGCAAGACAACAACATCTCTTTCTAGGCGTTTAACGATGCATAAGCAACAGGGCTCCATTAAGGAACATATAATCTCTTCCCATAACCAAACCATCGCCAGAGAAATCCTAGTAAACAACACAGAAATCATCGATAGATACAGCGATAGCAGGCGGCTTGACGTTTGCGAGGCACTACACATCAAGAAGTCAACACCAGCAATCAACAGCCAATTATTGCACAACTATATTCTACCCACCTCAAGACTCCGCTCCAATATAGAAGCATCAAGAAATATGGACCAATAGGCTTTCTACAAACACTTCTATTCAATACCCATTGTTTCTGTTCTGTCTTGTGTTGATACTTTTAATACCCTATTAATATCCCCTCTTGTTCTGTCTTGTGTTAATGCCACATCACCCCTCCCACCTCACTCAAATGTAGATATAAAATCAGGGATACATAAGTTCTAATCAGTTGTGTATTTGTGAAGTCTTTGAAAATGTAATAAGTTTTACGAAACGCGCCCGTGTCGCGTCAGACTAGAAATAAAAATGAATTTTGGAGAAGTGATTTTTGATTTACCTCCAACAGTGAAGCGTAATGTACGAAAGATTGAGAAAATTCGTGTTAGAATTATTAATCTTACTTTTTCGGTCATATTTAATAATATATATATATATATATATATATATATATATATATATATATATATATATATATATATATATATATATATATATATATATTATACTGTACATACATATATTTATTTTATTTATTTATTCATATACAAGATGATACAATGGATCATTAAAGTATATATGCTGGTGAGTGAGTGATACATTCTTGCACAACCACTAGTATACATAGCTGTGTACTTTACTGTATATGATACAGTCCTTGAATACTGGGAATTTCATTATTAAAAGTACATTGTCCAATAAAAGAATAGCTCATATATAAAATATTGATGACAATGCAAATACAAAATAAATTGTAATAAAACATTGAATTATTTTTAATGATCCTTCAGTGATAACCCATAAGAGTTAACACTAACTTTTGTAATTGTCTATGTCAATTGACAAATTGTAAAAAAAAAATTAATTAATTTTGTAATTGAAATATTGCTACTGCAAATATTTATCTACCCAAACCTAACAGAGGGCCACTAAAACTAGTGGCCTCAACGAGGACAGGAAGCCGGCGGATTGTCAAAGGTCCCCCTCATTTGCCTTGATGATCCTGTCTAGGTGAAATTTAAAACCTAACTAGTTTTGGCATTTACGACTTCGGTGTGTAGGTGGTTCCATAGGCTTGTAACCCTGAGGGTGAAAAAGCATCTGAACTCAGACCTACATTAAGGTTTGTTGAGTTTACATTAAGGTTTGTCAAGTTTTAAACCGTTGCTCCTTGTTTGTGTTACATCAGACCTTTTGAAGAAATTGTCAGGATCAACATCATCCAACTTTTTAAGTACAATATTTTAAAAGTTTAAATGAAATCTGCTGTGTCATGCCAGGTTTGTAGTGTTGTTAGGCCTTTGGCCCTCAACCCTTCCCGATACGAGACATGACTTGGCTAAGGAATGACTTGTTGCCCAGTGTTCACTTTCTCCAGAGCAGCTATGACCTAATGAAGATGAGGTCTCCATGTCTGGATACAGTCGTCCAAATGTGGATGCACCAGAATATTTACAGTTGAATCAATTCCTTATTTTCCTTAAAGTCAAAGATACGATTGATTACTCTAAGGGTTTGGTTTGCTTTTCTGACTACTGCTCCTACCTGTTGTGCAACTTTTAGTGAGTGACGGAGTAGCAACTTTTCGTCATCAATTTGCTGTAATGGAATGGTATTAATTTGTAATTTGTGGCTTGGGTTGTTATGCCCCACATGCAAGGTCTTGCATTTGTCGTTATTAAAGAGCATTTGCCAGTCTTCTGACCATTTGTGGAGTTCATGTAGATCTCCCTGTAAGACTTCAATATCATTATGATTTCCCACTTTACCACTGATTTGCGAGTCATCTGTAAATTTGATGATGAGGTTTGTAACATTTTCATCTTTGTCATTAATGTATATGACAATAAGGGATGGCATCACTTTTATGCTTGTATCACTCACCTTGTATCACACAAGGGAGATGTGTTCGAGGTTCTGAAGTGCATGGATGAATGGAATTAATTGTTCCACACCATATTGAACTTGGACCCAACTGTCAATTAGGTTAACCCATGTATAGGATTCCAAAACTGTACAACCATCTTAGAACACTTGTTAGCATCATTTTTGGAAGAAAGTGCTCTATGTTAGGGGGACAGGCAGCCAGAGTGTATTTACCTGAATTTACTGGATTTTAGCAGAGAGCCACTAACACACTAATGGCCTCAACGAAGACAGGATGCTGGCAGCTTGTCAAAAGTCCCGACATTTGCCATGATGATTTTTTCAAGCTGGACTTTAAAATTTAATGGAGTTTTGGCATGAACAGCTTCGGTGGGTAGTTGGTTCCAAGGGTTTATAACCCGGAAGGTGAAAAAAAAAATATGTTTTCAGTCCTACATTGTGGCTTGTTGAGTTTAACACCATTGATCCTTGTTTGTGTTACATCTGACCTTTTGAGAAAGTTGTCTGGATCAACATCCTCCAAATTGTTAAGTTTTTTAAATGTTTCGATGAGATCTGCCTCGCCATGCCTGGCTTGCAGTGAAAGTGAAAGCCCCGAGGCACTCAATCGTTCCTGGTACGAGAGTTTACTTGGCTTTGGAATGATTTTTGTCGCTTAGTGCTGTACTTTCTCCAGAGTAGCCATGTCCTTCTGAAGATGAGGTCTCCATGCTTGGATACAATAATCCAAGTTAAGGCACACCAGAGATTCATGCAGTTGAATCAACACCAACTGTTACTTGAAGTCCAAGGGGATTGGTTAGGTCTTTTTGGTACTGCTGCTCCCACCTGTTGTGCAACTCTCAGTGAATTGTGAATTTTGACTCCAATGTCTTTTTCTTCATCTATCTACTGCAAGATAATGTTATTAATTTAGTAGTTGTGACGTAGGTTGTTATGCCCCACATGCAAAGTCTTGCATTTCTTGAGATTAAAAAAGCATTTGCCAGTCTAATGACCTCTTGTCAAATTCATATACAGTAGATCACTTTGTAAGGCTTCAATATCATTTTCATTTCCCACTTTACCATAGATTTTGTCATTTGAGAATTTGATCATGTGGTTTATACTCTCATCTGTCATTGATGTATATAACAAAAAACGGTTGGCCTTGACCCCTGTGGCACCCCACTCGCCACATTTCTCCAGCCAGATTCATTCCCATTTAACATGATTGTGTGTTTTCTTTGTTTTATCCATAATAGTATTCTACCATTTATTCCAAGTGCCCAAATTTCTTTGCTAGTTTTGCATATGGTACCTAATCAAAATCAATGTTTTCTACATCCACAGAAAGTCCTTTGTCTAAGTAGCTGGTTACCATTTACAAACATGTAAACAGGTTTATAATACAGGATCTATTTTAACAAAGCCATGCTTTATTGATTTTACAAGATTGTTTGCTGTGAGTTCGTGAATGATTCCTTCCCCTAGAATTGTCTCCGTGAGCTTGCAGGTGTATGATGCCAAGCTGATAGGACAGTAGTTTTCAGCTGATTTTTTTAATAGGGGTGACAATTGCATATTTCCAAGTTATGGTTACTATCCCTTGGTCCAAAGATTGTCTGATAAGCAGTTTCAGTGGTAGGCATAGTTCATCTGCTGGTTCCTTTATGATTTTGGATTGAATTCCATCCGCACCTGGGGCTTTTGAGCCTTTTAATTTGTCAATGCTCTTGCAGATTATGTCACACATTGTGGGTATATTTCTTAATTCATTCTCTTCACCTCCTTCAATCATTTGTGTGGGTGTTGGGATGTCATCTAACCTTTCTAGTGTGCACACAGATGTAAAGTATTCATTCTGTGAGTTTGCTGCCCCTTTATCGTCCATTATAACTTGGTTAGTCTCATCTTTTATCTGTGCTACCAAGTACTCTGTTTTGGTTTTACTTCTTATACAGTTCAGTATAGGCATAGAACGACTTGGGATCATACTTTCTTTTTGGAAAGTTTTCTTTCATTGTTTCTTTTGGTTGATCTGATTACCTGGGTGGCTGAGTTTAGGGCCCTTATATACATATATCATAATCAATGATGTTCATAGATTTATACCTTCTCCAGAGGGTCTGCTTAGTTATCAAAGCTCATTTTACTACATGTTTCGTCCATCTAGTTCCCTTTTTTATTGATTTCTCCTTTTTGGCCCATATATTTTCAACGAGTTCAGGAATGACCCATTATATATTTCCACTTAGACTTGTATCCAGGTCCGCTGGTGTTGGTATAGGATTGTAAGTGTTTGCTGGGGGCATGTTGGATGGCAAGTGTTCGCTGTCGTTGTGTTAGACAGTAAGTGTTCGCTGTCGTCGTGTTGGACAGTAAGTGTTCGCTGTCGTTGTGTTGGACAGTAAGTGTTCGCTGTCGTTGTGTTCGACAGTAAATGTTCGCTGGGATGTATCGTGCAAACAGAGAGGTCCCAGGACAGAGCCCCGAAGCAATCCACCCACAACATCAATTAGTGGTAGGACGGTGTTATGGGTGATAAATTTAAATTGTAAATTTAAAGTGGTCTCTCCTAATCTACCAGAGGACCCACAACAGAAAACGGGACAGTACGTCACCTTCGCCAGCCGCCTCCATTTTCCAGTGCGACAATTTTTGGCCTTATGTAACGCCTACGATCGAAATGCGACGTTCTTTGTAGGAGGACAGGTTGGCCTACCTAATAAATGTGTACGTGTATTACACATTATCTGACGTAACCTACAACCTTTCTCAAGGTAGTGTATACAATGTTGTGATTATACAGTGTTGTAGTTTGTATACAGTACCTCAGGATGTCTCCCACAACAGTTAACTAACTCCCGGGTACCTACCTACCTCCACTCTTTACACCACTAAACACGACTACAGGAAGGATTGGACTACAGGAAGGATTGGGCTACAGGAAGGATTGGGCTACAGGAAGGATTGGGCTACAGGAAGGATTGGGCTACAGGAAGGATTGGGCTACAGGAAGGATTGGGCTACAGGAAGGATTGGGCTACAGGAACGATTGAGCTACAGGAAAGATTGGGCTACAGGAAGGATTGGGCAACAGGAAGGATTGGGCTACAGGAAGGATTGGGCTACAGGAAGGATTGAGCTACATCTCCAAATGTATATTTGCCAGATAATTTGGCACAAAAAACAAAACGCATATATTATTGTTTAGACTAAATCCGCTACTCATTACTTTCCTGAAGTTGTCGTATATACACTACAAAATCTGAGTGTAAATCACGAGACAATTAACAAGTAATGAAAAATGTGAGTGTCAGACCACGAAGGAAGAATTGAAACAGGAATTTCCTTAAGTATTTTCGTATTTAATAATACATCTTCAGAAGGGTGTTTCAATTCTTCCTTCGAGGTCTGACACTGTCACTACAGAACAAGAATGTATTTAAACGTTGCAACAGTTAATAATGAGAACAATCATTATATGGATGGTGTAATAACAGGGGAGCATTAGCGCCTCTGGTGGTCAGATGCTTAACTGTATTAGAGGTTGACACTTTAGATATTATGGTGAAGTAAGGGTGAGTGGCGCGTCTGGGAGTCCCGCTTCTTAACGTGTGGCTCAGTTGTCGACCAGCCGCCGCCTGGCAAGGGTCACGTTGATTACCAGTGTGCAAAGAAATTTGTGTTGCAGATATCTTTATATAGAAAGGATTGTTCGGGGTATGTTTTATGTTGTTATTCCTTATTATTTTGTATATTTTATGTATTTAGACAAAATATAGAGGTGATTGTCAGGTGGCAGCCATAGGTGTATCCGCTAGTTAAGTCATTAGGGTGCTTGTGGTGGCCTTAAAAGCCATGCCAGTAGCTAGCCATCAATCTTGAGATGATTTCGGGGCCTAGCGTCCCCGCGGCCAGGTCCTCGACCAGGCCTTCTTTTTGTTATGCATCCCCAGGAAGCAGCCCGTAGCAGCTGTCTAACTCCCAGGTACTTATTTACTGATAGGTGAACATGTTCAACAGGGTGAAAGAAAGTGGCCATTTATTTCAGCCTCCACCGGGGATCGAACCCGGAACCTCAGGATTACGAATCCGAAGCACTCTCCACTCGGCTGTCAGGCCCTTTAAAACAACCCAAAGAGAAATCTTCGACATATTTTGATGAAAATCTGAATGAAACTAGAAATTTTGGCCACAGATTGTGTGAAGATGGTGGTGGTGGTGGGGGGGAAGTGGATTAGGGGGGTGCAGGTTAGTACGATGAGCATGATTCAGAATGATGGAAGGAGAAGGGCTCGTATGATGAATTGACCTAAGGGCCACCATCTACAGTGGTCTCGACGGGGACAGGACGGCGGCGCCTTGTCAAAGGTCAGCCTTCCTACTCCCCCCCCCCCCCTTATTTTATTGAGGATTTGTCTTGTGTATATTGTGAACAAGAGGAATGACTTGGCATTTACGAGCGGGTTCATGGGTTAATGACCCTATTGGGGGAACAACACATCTATTTTCAGTGTTACATTGTGGCTTGTTGAGCTTGAAGCTGTTGTCCAGCCTGTCTGTGTCAAATATGGCATTTTAGAGAAGTGGTCTGTATTAATAGCCTCCAATTTGGTCAGTATTATCATTTTTTTTGTTTAATTTGTAATGCTGACCAAGTTAGAGGTTATAAATACAAAGCACTTCTCTAAAATACATTACAAAGCATAAAGCAATGCATTAAAATAGTATTACAAAGGCCTCGGCTGTTATTTATTTATATATCTACAAGAAGTTACATTGGGTTTCTGAGAGTACACAGCATGATGTGTTTACGTTCTTGTAAAGCCACTAGTACGCATAGCGCTTCGGGCAGGGCCTTAATCTAACAGATAATATTAAGTAGGTAATTTCTAGGAAAATTTATAGGCTAATCTATCAAAATCTATAACAATTTAAACATTTATAGTGTTAGTCCTTCAAAGATTCGTGGTAGTGACAGTTGAACAAGTTCTGGCTTGATTGTTGTTGCTGTCTTGAACTTTATACAATGCGGAAAATCATTGATATCTTTTTGAAGTGAGGTTTCCATATTAGGACACAGTAGGCCAGATGGGACCACAACAGAGACTCGTACAGTTGAATATTCAATGTTGTTCGTTTGAGTCAAAGATTCGTTTAACTATTCTTAAGGATTGTTTTCATATTAACTGAGTCCCAGATGTTTAATGGCTGGTACATAATAACTCCTAGGTAATATTGGCTTAAATTTACCAGAGAGCCACCATTTGTCCATAGTGCCTTCTACGGCAACAGGAAACCGGCGGCTTGTCAAAGGTTCCCCTACGGTTCCTGAGGAATTTGTCTATCTGTATTTTGAGCGCGCAAACTGCTGCATTATGACATTAAAGGTAGTTTGATAATATGTACACGGTGTCTTGTAGCTAAGCTAAAGGTGAAATGTAATGTTTAGCAACAAGTCGCCCTAGATTGTTTAGTGTTAACGACTAGGGCGATGGAGTGGTCATATCAGGATAGCAATTGTGCAGATAAATGGGGAAGATTATTGCATACGAGGAGTCACAATAACGGGGGCTGAAATATGTTGACCAAACCACACACTAGAAAGTGAAGGGACGACTAGATAATTGGTTATCTAATAGATGGAAGATGTTAATTGTTTGCATCTTGTTTACTCTGCGGTGTAAAATGAATTCACCTGTAAATGGTCATTTTTAACAATGTAACCACTAGGCTTCTAACGTTGGTTTAGTGCTCAGAGACCATATACTGTACTTAAGAGGTTTTAAACATATTATTTATATAATTTAGGCCAATAGACAGCTAAATAAATTAATAATACACAGTACTTTTAACTAGGGTTAGCTAAAGGTTTGTTTTAGTGGAAGACCCTAATAAGCTAATGTGTTTCTATGTAACTTTAAAAGAACATTGATGCTTAACCATAGCCTCATGACTACAAGACAAAAATGTATTCCGTTAGGCTATTGCAGTCTTATCAGTCTTGCCTACTCGCTATTGTTGTTACAATCTGTAATTAATCTCCATTGAAATTACACCTTTTCCAGTGATTGGTTCCAGTGTTCTTGAAATTCATAATTGTATTTTCCTACTCGATTGTATTTGAAATAAACTGTTTATACTTACCCTGGTGCTACATAGCCTTCCTGGTTTGGTGCCTTCTTTTGATAATTACTTACTTATACTTGCCATTAATATATGTAAAAAATATTTTTTCAGGAGTGTGGCACGTGTGGACAAGTGTTGGATCAGAGGAGTCAAGGTAAAATGCTTATTTAACAACTAGTTCTGGGGAGGAGCGGGTGGAACTAGATGGACGTAGAAAACTTTACACTCTTGTTACACTAACACTGGTTTGTGCCTCGGAGAGGCTGCAGGATCCAGTAAGTTCAGTAGAACTTCGGTTTCAACTCCTTTTGACCATGTCGTAGCTCAGTCGATTACAGCAGCGTCTGGGATGCTCTCGGATGCAGGTTTGAATCCTCGTCCCGGCCCTTGTGGATTTGTACACTCTTGTTAGCAGGCTGAGAGCTTTTCTTTACCATAGATTTATTTATAGAAGAGTTAGCAATAAGTCGGCTGGGTTTATTAACATATTGTTTTTAGGTCCCATTTAGATTATGCCGTTCAGTTTTGATCGCCATGATAAAGAATGGACATAATTCCCTAGAACACGTCAGTTAGGATGACAAAGTTAATCCCGCAAATTATAAAGCTTCCGTATGAAGAGATGTTGGAAAAACCTTAACGTGATATGATTGAAGTGTACAAGTGGATGAATGGGCATAACAAGGGAGTTATTGATAAGGCTTTCAATGAAGATAAGTTTAGATTTAGGAAATACCTGGGTAAATACTGGTTTGGTAACTGGGTTGTGGATTTGTGGAACAAATTACTGGATCATGTGCAGACGACGAGTCACAATAACGTGGCAGAAGTATGTTGACCAGACCACACACTAGAAGGTGAAGGGACGACGACGTTTCGGTCCGTCCTGGACCATTCTCAAGTCTATTGTGGATCATACTACTGGATCACTGGATCCATATTACTGGATCATAATAGGCATAGGAATCTTTGATTGTTTCAAGCTTAGGTTAGACGTATATGAATGAGTGTAGGTGGATATAAATAGGAGGTGCCACGTGCAGGACAATAGGCCATCTGCAGTTTCTTGACTTACGTTCTACTAGTTTACACTCAGAACGCGACTATCCAATCAGCTTACATCTGTATCCTCAATTGCTGCTAGGTGATCAAGGGCGAACATTTAACCATGAATGTTTAATACAAACCAAATGATGGGTAGCAAAGGTGTGTGGTAAGGTAAAAGTTGGGTGGCGAGGCAAGTTTTGGGGTAGTGAAGACTTAGAATATTGTTCAATGTGGGTGACAAAGACTTGCTGTGAAGAGTAGGTAATGAATAAATTGAGAGATAGGAGAATTATCTTAAGATTAGACATGGACTGGCTGGCATATGCATTATATATCATTAATGCATATGCCATGGGGTGGGGGAGATCTCCCCAAAGGCATAAACTGCTAGGTCAGGTCATCCACAAACCCATCTCCAATGACTCCAAGGTCCTGGGAAGCTAGACCTTCCCATGAAGTTGGAGGATTGTTGGTGGGTTTGTGGATTTGGAATGAGGGAAGAGGCGGGCTGGATGAGGCAGTTTATGTCTTGGGAAATATTTGTAATCATTTTATTTAGAGATGAGTGTGAGCAGAAATGACACGATATAGTAGTAATTTATAGTGAAGATGATAATGTATTTTCCAAATGAGAAAAAATTATGCGTGGCGAAAACATAAGTTGAAATAAAAGTACGTTGTCAACAGCTCTACAATAAAAGATTTCGTTGTGGAAGAAATTCCCGCCCGAAAGGTCGGCCATCTTGGCGCGCAGTTTGAACGCTCCTGACTGGACTTTCTTTCCACACCTCGCCTGGAGCTCATCTTTGAATTCAGCTGGCTTTTTTGGGCCAGTGTGTGCTCACTGCAGCTATCCAGGGGCTCACAGCATCGGGGGAGGCCGGAGCCTCCCTAATGGACGCCATTTTTTGGAGCCAAATTCTGGCTCTATGCACGCATTCGCAGTTGGATATTACGACTTTTTATACCCAACATATGCCAAGTACTGAAAGTGGCAGTGAGTCATATTTTGAACAAACTCCCCTGCAGTTTTCAAAATATCCCAAACATCCCAATTTCGAGGCCTGAGCAATAATTTGGAGCCAAATTCTGGCTCTCTGCACATATTCGCAGTTTGAAATTACGACTTTTTATACCCAGCATATGCCAAGTACGGAAAACGGCGTTTGGTCACATTTATCCCAAACCTCCCTGCAGTTTTCAAAATATCCCAAATATTCCAATTTCGAGGCCTGAGCCATATTTTGGAGCCAAATTCTGGCTCTATGCGTGTTTTCGCAGTTTGATATTATGACTTTTTATACCCAACATATGCCATGTCCTGAACAAGGCGTTTGGTCACATTTGTCCCAATCCCCCTCTGCAGTTTTCAAAATATCCCAAACATCCCAATTTTGAGGCCTGAACCATATTTTTGAGCCAAATTCTGGCTCTCTGCACGTATTCGTAGTTGAAAATTACGACTTTTTTTTACCCAACATATGCGAAGTACTGAAAGCGGCGTTTGGTCACATTTTGCACAAACTCCCTTGCAGTTTTCAAAATATCCCAAACATCCCAGTATTGAGGCCTAAGCCATATTTTGGAGCCAAATTCTGGCTCTCTGCACGTATTCGCAGTTTGAAATTACGACCTTTTATACCCAACATATGCCAAGTACTGAAAGCGGCAATGAGTCACATTTTGAACAATGCCCCCTGCAGTTTTCAAAATATCTTAAATATCCCAATTTAGAGGCATGAACTATATTTTGGAGCCAAATTCTGGCTCTCTGTACGTATTCGCAGTTTGATATTACGACTTTTTATACCCAACATATGCCAAGTACTGAAAGCGGCAGTGAGTCACATTTTGCATAAACTCCCTTGCAGTTTTCAAAATATCCCAAACATCCCAATTTCGAAGCCTAAGCCATATTGTGGAGCCAAATTCTGGCTCTATGCACGTATTCGCAGTTTGATATTATGAATTTTTATACCCAACATATGCCAAGTCCTGAAAGCGGCAGTGAGTCATATTTTGCACAAACTCCCCTGCAGTTTTCAAAATATCCCAAATATTCCAACTTCGAGGCCTGAGCCATATTTCGGAGCAAAATTCTGGCTCTCTGCACGTATTCACAGTTTGAAATTCCGACTTTTTATACCCAATATATGCCAAGTACTGAAAGTGGCATTTGGTCACATTTGTCCCAATCCCCCCTGCAGTTTTCAAAATATCCCATACATCCCAGTTTCGAGGCCTGAGCCATATTTTGGAGCCAAATTTAGGCTCTCTGCACGTATTCGCAGTTCGAAATTCCGACTTTTTATACCCAACATATGCCAAGTACTGAAAGCAGCAGTGAGACATTTTGCACAAACTCCCCTCCAGTTTTCAAAATATCCCAAAAATCCCAATTTCGAGGCCTGAGCCATATTTTGGAGCCAAATTCTGGCTCTATGCATGTATTCGCAGTTTGATATTACGACTTTTTATACCCAATATATGCCAAGTACTGGACGCGGCAGTGAGTCACATTTTGCACAAACTCCCCTGCAGTTTTCAAAATATCCCAAACTTACAAATTTCCAGGCCTGAGTCATATTTTGGAGCCAAATTCTGGCTCTCTGCACGTATTCGCAGTTTGAAATTACAACTTTTTATACCCAACATATGCCATGTCCTGAAAGCGGCGTTTGGTCATATTTTGCACAAACTCCCTTGCAGTTTTCAAAATATCCCAAACATCCCAGTATTGAGGCCTGAGCCATAATTTGGAGCCAAATTTTGGCTCTCTGCACGTATTCGCAGTTTGATATTACGACTTTTTATACCCAACATATGCCAAGTACTGAAAGCGGCAGTGAGTCACATTTTGCATAAACTCCCTTGCAGTTTTCAAAATATCCCAAACATCATAATTTTGAGGCCTGAGCCATATTTTTGAGCCAAATTCTGGCTCTCTGCACGTATTCGCAGTTGAAAATTACGATTTTTTTTACCCAACATATGCGAAGTACTGAAAGCGGCGTTTGGTCACATTTTGCACAAACTCCCTTGCAGTTTTCAAAATTTCCCAAACATCCCAGTATTGAGGCCTGAGCCATATTTTGGAGCCAAATTCTGGCTCTCTGCACGTATTCGCAGTTTGAAATTCCGACTTTTTATACCCAATATATGCCAAGTACTGAAAGCGGCGTTTGGTCACATTTGTCCCAATCCCCCCTGCAGTTTTCAAAATATCCCAAACACCCCAATTTCGAGGCCGGAGCCATATTTTGAAGCCAAATTCAGGCTTTCTGCACGTATTCGCAGTTTGATATTACGACTTTTTATACCCAACATATGCCAAGTACTGAAAGCGGCGTTTGGTCACATTTGTCCCAAACCTCCCTGCAGTTTTCAAAATATCCCAAATATCCCAATTTCGAGGCCTGACCCATATTTTGGAGCCAAATTCTGGCTCTCTGCACATATTCGCAGTTTGATATTTTGAATTTTTATACCCTACATATGCCAAGTACTGGACGCGGCAGTGAGTCATATTTTGCACAAACTCCCCTGCAGTTTTCGAAATATCCCAATTTCGAGGCCTGAGCCATATTTTGGAGCCAAATTCTCGCTCTATGCACGTATTCGCAGTTTGAAATTACAACTTATTATACCCAACATATGCAAAGTACTGAAAGCGGCAATGAGTCACATTTTGCACAAACTTCCCTGCAGTTTTCAAAATATCCCATACACCCCAATTTCGAGGCCTGAGCCATGTTTTGAAGTCAAATTCAGGCTCTCTGCACGTATTAGCATTTTGAAATTGCGACTTTTTTATACCCAACATATGCCAAGTACTGAAAGCGGCGTTTGGTCACATTTGTCCCAAACCTTCCTGCAGTTTTCAAAATATCCCAAACATCCCAGTATCGAGGCCTGAGCCATATTTTGGAGCCAAATTCTGGCTCTCTGCACGTATTCGTAGTTGAAAATTATGACTTTTTTTTTACCCAACATATGCGAAGTAATGAAAGTGGCGTTTGGTCACATTTTGCACAAACTCCCTTGCAGTTTTCAAAATATCCCAAGCATCCCAGTATTGAGGCCTGAGCCATATTTTGGAGCCAAATTCTGGCTCTCTGCAATTATTCGCAGTTTGAAATTACGACTTTTTATACCCATATGCCAAGTACTGAAAGCGGCAATGAGTCACATTTTGAACAAACTCCCCTGCAGTTTTCGAAATATCCCAATTTCGAGGCCTGAGCTATATTTTGGAGCCAAATTCTGGCTCTCTGCACGTATTCGCAGTTTGAAATTACGACTTTTTATACCCAACATATGCCAAGTACTGAAAGCGGCGTTTGGTCATATTTGTCCCAAACCTCCCTCCAGTTTTCAAAATATCCCAAATATCCCAATATCGAGGCCTGAGCCATATTTTGGAGCCAAATTCTGGCTCTCTGCACGTATTTGCATTTTGAAATTACAACTTATTATACCCAACATATGCCAAGTCCTGAAAGCGGCATTGAGTCACATTTTGAAGAAACTATCCTGCAGTTTTCGAAATATCCCAAATATCCCAATTTCGAGGCCTGAGCCATATTTTGGAGCCAAATTCTGGCTCTCTGCACGTATTCGCAGATTGAAATTGCGACTTTTTTATACCCAACATATGCCAAGTACTGAAAGCGGCGTTTGGTCACATTTGTCCCATACCTCCCTGCAGTTTTCAAAATATCCCAAATATCCCAATATCGAGGCCTGAGCCATATTTTGGAGCCAAATTCTGGCTCTCTGCACGTATTTGCATTTTGAAATTACAACTTATTATACCCAACATATGCAAAGTACTGAAAGCGGCAATGAGTCACATTTTGCACAAACTCCCCTGCAGTTTTCAAAATATCCCAAACACCCCAATTTCGAGGCCGGAGCCATATTTTGAAGTCAAATTCAGGCTCTCTGCACGTATTCGCAGTTTGATATTACGACTTTTTATACCCAACATATGCCAAGTACTGAAAGCGGCGTTTGGTCACATTTGTCCGAAACCTTCCTGCAGTTTTCAAAATATCCCAAACATCCCAGTATCGAGGCCTGAGCCATATTTTGGAGCCAAATTCAGGCTCTCTGCACGTATTCGCAGTTTGATATTACGACTTTTTATGCCCAACATATGCCAAGTACTGAAAGCGGCGTTTGGTCACATTTGTCCCAAACCTTCCTGCAGTTTTCAAAATATCCAAAACATCCCAGTATCGAGGCCTGAGCCATATTTTGGAGCCAAATTCTGGCTCTCAGCACGTATTCGTAGTTGAAAATTACGACTTTTTTTTACCCAACATATGCGAAGTAATGAAAGCGGCATTTGGTCACATTTTGCACAAACTCCCTTGCAGTTTTCAAAATATCCCAAACATCTCAGTATTGAGGCCTGAGCCATATTTTGGAGACAAAATCTGGCTCTCTGCACGTATTCGCAGTTTGATATTACGACTTTTTATACCCAACATATGTCAAGTACAGGACGTGGCAGTGAGTCACATTTTGCACAAACTCCCCTGCAGTTTTCAAAATATCCCAAACATACCAATTTCGAAGCCTAAGCCATATTGTGGAGCCAAATTCTGGCTCTATGCACGTATTCGCAGTTTGATATTATGACTTTTTATACAAAACATATGCCATGTCCTGAAAGCGGCAGTGAGTCATATTTTGCACAAACTCCCCTGCAGTTTTCAAAATATCCCAAATATTCCAACTTCGAGGCGTGAGCCATATTTTGGAGCAAAATTCTGGCTCTCTGCACGTATTCACAGTTGGAAATTCCGACTTTTTTTACCCAATATATGCCAAGTACTGAAAGTGACGTTTGGTCACATTTGTCCCAATCCCCCCTGCAGTTTTCAAAATATCCCAAAAATCCCAATTTCGAGGCCTGAGCAATATTTTGGAGCCAAATTCTGGCTCTCTGCACGTATTCGCAGTTTGAAAATACGACTTTTTATACCCAGCATATGCCAAGTACTGAAAGCAGCGTTTGGTCACATTTGTCCCAAACCTCCCTGCAGTTTTCAAAATATCCCAAATATCCCAATTTCGAGGCCTGAGCCATATTTCGGAGCCAAATTCTGGCTCTATGCATGTATTCGCAGTTTGATATTACGACTTTTTATACCCAACATATGCCAAGTACTGGACGCGGCAGTGAGTCACATTTTGCACAAACTCCCCTGCAATTTTCAAAATATCCCAAACTTACAAATTTCGAGGCCTGAGTCATATTTTGGAGCCAAATTCTGGCTCTCTGCACGTATTCGCAGTTTGAAATTACAACTTTTTATACCCAACATATGCCATGTCCTTAAAGCGGCGTTTGGTCACATTTGGCCCAATCCCCCCTGCAGTTTTCAAAATATCCCAAACATCCCAATTTTGAGGCCTGAGCCATATTTTTGAGCCAAATTCTGGCTCTCTGCACGTATTCGTAGTTGAGAATTACGACTTTTTTTTACCCAACATATGCGAAGTACTGAAAGCGGCGTTTGGTCATATTTTGCACAAACTCCCTTGCAGTTTTCAAAATATCCCAAACATCCCAGTATTGAGGCCTGAGCCATATTTTGGAGCCAAATTCTGGCTCTCTGCATGTATTCGCAGTTTGAAATTACGACTTTTTATACCCAACATATGCCAAGTACTGAAAGCGGCAGTGAGTCACATTTTGCATAAACTCCTTTGCAGTTTTCAAAATATCCCAAACATCATAATTTTGAGGCCTGAGCCATATTTTTGAGCCAAATTCTGGCTCTCTGCACGTATTCGCAGTTGAAAATTACGACTTTTTTTTACACAACATATGCGAAGTACTGAAAGCGGCGTTTGGTCACATTTTGCACAAACTCCCTTGCAGTTTTCAAAATTTCTCAAACATCCCAGTATTGAGGCCTGAGCCATATTTTGGAGCCAAATTCTGGGTCTCTGCAGGTATTCGCAGTTTGAAATTCCGACTTTTTATACCAATATATGCGAAGTACTGAAAGCGCCGTTACGTCACATTTGTCCTAATCCCCCCTGCAGTTTTCAAAATATCCCAATCACCCCAATTTCGAGGCCGGAGCCATATTTTGAAGCCAAATTCAGGCTCTCTGCACGTATTCGCAGTTTGATATTACGACTTTTTATACCCAACATATGCCAAGTACTGAAAGCGGCGTTTGGTCACATTTGTCCCAAACCTCCCTGCAGTTTTCAAAATATCCCAAATATCCCAATTTCGAGGCCTGACCCATATTTTGGAGCCAAATTCTGGCTCTCTGCACGTATTCGCAGTTTGATATTACGACTTTTTATACCCTACATATGCCAAGTACTGGACGCGGCAGTGAGTCATATTTTGCACAAACTCCCTTGCAGTTTTCGAAATATCCCAATTTCGAGGCCTGAGCTATATTTTGGAGCCAAATTCTCGCTCTATGCACGTATTCGCAGTTTGATTCTACGACTTTTTATACCCAACATATGCTAAGTCCTGAAAGCGGCAGTGAGTCACATTTTGAACAAACTCCCCTGCAGTTTTCGAAATATTCCAAATATCCCAATTTCGAGGCCTGAGCCATATTTTGGAGCGAAATTCTGGCTCTCTGCACGTATTAGCATTTTGAAATTGCGACTTTTTTATACCCAACATATGCCAAGTACTGAAAGCGGCGTTTTGTCACATTTGTCCCAAACCTCCCTGCAGTTTTCAAAATATCTCAAATATCCCAATATCTAGGCCTGAGCTATATTTTGGAGCCGAATTCTGGCTCTCTGCACGTATTCGCAGTTTGAAATTACAACTTATTATACCCAACATATGCAAAGTACTGAAAGCGGCAATGAGTCACATTTTGCACAAACTTCCCTGCAGTTTTCAAAATACCCCAAACACCCCAATTTCGAGGCCGGAGCCATATTTTGAAGTCAAATTCAGGCTCTCTGCACGTATTCGCAGTTTGATATTACGACTTTTTATACCCAACATATGCCAAGTACTGAAAGCCGCGTTTGGTCACATTTGTCCCAAACCTTCCTGCAGTTTTCAAAATATCCCAAACATCCCAGTATCGAGGAATGAGCCATATTTTGGAGCCAAATTCTGGCTCTCTGCACGTATTCGTAGTTGAAAATTACGACTTTTTATACCCAACATATGCCAAGTACTGAAAGCGGCAGTGAGACATTTTGCACAAACTCCCCTCCAGATTTAAAAATATCCCAAAAATCCCAATTTCGAGGCCTGAGCTATATTTTGGAGCCAAATTCTGGCTCTCTGCACGTATTCGCAGTTTGAAATTACGACTTTTTATACCCATATGCCAAGTACTGAAAGAGGCAATGAGTCACATTTTGAACAATCCCCCCTGCAGTTTTAAAAATATCCCAAATATCCCAATTTAGAGGCCTGAGCTATATTTTGGAGCCAAATTCTGGCTCTCTGCATGTATTCGCAGTTTGATATTACGACTTTTTATACCCAACATATGCCAAGTACTGAAAGCGGCAGTGAGTCACATTTTGCATAAACTCTCTTGCAGTTTTCAAAATATCCCAAACATCCCTATTTTGAGGCCTGAGCCATATTTTTGAGCCAAATTCTGGCTCTCTGCACGTATTCGCAGTTGAAAATTACGACTTTTTTTTACCCAACATATGCGAAGTACTGAAAGCGTCGTTTGGTCACATTTTGCACAAACTCCCTTGCAGTTTTCAAAATATCCCAAACATCTCAGTATTGAGGCCTGAACCATATTTTGGAGCAAAATTCTGGCTCTCTGCACGTATTCGCAGTTTGATATTACGACTTTTTATACCCAACATATGCCAAGTACTAGACGTGGCAGTGAGTCACATTTTACACAAACTCCCCTGCAGTTTTCAAAATATCCCAAACATCCCAATTTCCAGGCCTAAGCCATATTGTGGAGCCAAATTCTGGCTCTATGGACGTATTCGCAGTTTGATATTATAACTTTTTATACCCAACATATGCCAAGTCCTGAAAGCGGCAGTGAGTCACATTTTGCACAAACTCCCCTGCAGTTTTCAAAATATCCCAAATATCCCAACTTCGAGGCCTGAGCCATATTTTGGAGCAAAATTCTGGCTCTCTGCACGTATTCGCAGTTTGAAATTCCGACTTTTTATACCCAATATATGCCAAGTACTGAAAGCAGCGTTTGGTCACATTTGTCGCAATCCCCCCTGCAGTTTTCAAAATATCCCAAACATCCCAGTTTCGAGGCCTGAGCCATATTTTGGAGCCAAATTTAGGCTTTCTGCACGTATTCGCAGTTCGAAATTCCGACTTTTTATACCCAACATATGCCAAGTACTGAAAGCGGCAGTGAGACATTTTGCACAAACTCCCCTCCAGATTTAAAAATATCCCAAAAATCCCAATTTCGAGGCCTGAGCTATATTTTGGAGCCAAATTCTGGCTCTCTGCACGTATTCGCAGTTTGAAATTACGACTTTTTATACCCAACATATGCCAAGTACTGAAAGCGGCGTTTGGTCACATTTGTCCCAAACCTCCCTCCAGTTTTCAAAATATCCCAAACATCCCAATTTCGACGCCTGAGCCATATTTTGGAGCCAAATTCTGGCTCTATGCACATATTCGCAGTTTGATTCTACGACTTTTTACACCCAACATATGCCAAGTCCTGAAAGCGGCAGTGAGTCACATTTTGAACAAACTCCCCTGCAGTTTTCGAAATATCCCAAATATCCCAATTTCGAGGCCTGAGCCATATTTTGGAGCCAAATTCTGGCTCTCTGCATGTATTCGCAGTTTGAAATTGCGACTTTTTTATACCCAACATATGCCAAGTACTGAAAGCGGCGTTTGGTCACATTTGTCCCATACCTCCCTGCAGTTTTCAAAATATCCCAAATACCCCAATATCGAGGCCTGAGCCATATTTTGGAGCCAAATTCTGGCTCTCTGCACGTATTTGCATTTTGAAATTACAACTTATTATACCCAACATAGGCAAAGTACTGAAAGCGGCAATGAGTCACATTTTGCACAAACTCCCCTGCAGTTTTCAAAATATCCCAAACACCCCAATTTCGAGGCCGGAGCCATATTTTGAAGTCAAATTCAGGCTCTCTGCACGTATTCGCAGTTTGATATTACGACTTTTTATACCCAACATATGCCAAGTACTGAAAGCGGCGTTTGATCACATTTGTCCCAAACCTTCCTGCAGTTTTCAAAATATCCCAAACATCCCAGTATCGAGGCCTGAGCCATATTTTGGAGCCAAATTCTGGCTCTCTGCACGGAATTCGTAGTTGAAAATTACGACTTTTTTTTACCCAACATATGCGAAGTAATGAAAGCGGCATTTGGTCACATTTTGAACAAACTCCCTTGCAGTTTTCAAAATATCCCAAACATCCCAGTATTGAGGCCTGAGCCATATTTTGGAGCCAAATTCTGGCTCTCTGCATGTATTCGCAGTTTGATATTACGACTTTTTATACCCAACATATGCCAAGTACTGAAAGCGGCAGTGAGTCAAATTTTGCATAAACTCCCCTGCAGTTTTCAAAATATCCCAAACATCTCAATTTTGAGGCCTGAGCCATATTTTGGAGCCAAATTCTGGCTCTCTGCACGTATTCGCAGTTTGATATTCCGACTTTTTATACCCAACATATGCCAAGTACTGGACGCGGCAGTAAGTCACATTTTGCACAAACTCCCCTGAAGTTTTCGAAATATCCCAAATATCCCAGTTTCGAGGCCTGAGCCATATTTTGTAGCAAAATTCTGGCTCTCTGCACATATTCGCAGTTTGAAATTCCGACTTTTTATACCCAATATATGCCAAGTACTGAAAGCGGCGTTTGGTCACATTTGTCCCAATCCCCCCTGCAGTTTTCAAAATATCCCAAACATCCCAGTTTCGAGGCTTGAGCCATATTTTGGAGCCAAATTCAGGCCTTCTGCACGTATTCGCAGTTCGAAATTCCGACGTTTTATACCCAACATATACCAAGTACTGAAAGCGGCAGTGAGACATTTTGCACAAACTCCCCTCCAGTTTTCAAAATATCCCAAAAATCCCAATTTCGAGGCCTGAGCAATATTTTGGAGCCAAATTCTGGCTCTCTGCACGTATTCGCAGTTTGAAATTGCGACTTTTTATACCCAACATATGTGAAGTACTGAAAGCGGCGTTTGGTCACATTTGACCCAAACCTCCCTCCAGTTTTCAAAATATCCCAATTTCGAGGCCTGAGCCATAATTTGGAGCCAAATTCTGGCTCTATGCATGTATTCGCAGTTTGATATTACGACTTTTTATACCCAACATATGCCAAGTACTGAAAGCGGCGTTTGGTCACATTTGTCCCAAACCTCCCTCCAGTTTTCAAAATATCCCAATTTCGAGGCCTGAGCCATATTTTGGAGCCAAATTCTGGCTCTCTGCACATATTCGCAGTTTGATATTTTGAATTTTTATACCCTACATATGCCAAGTACTGAAAGCGGCAGTGAGTCACATTTTGCACAAACTCCCCTGCAGTTTTCAAAATATCCCAAAAATCCCAATTTCGAGGCCAGAGCAATATTTTGGAGCCAAATTCTGGCTCTCTGCACGTATTCGCAGTTTGATATTACGATTTTTTTACCCAACATATGCCAAGTACTGAAAGCGGCAGTGAGTCACATTTTGCACAAACTCCCCTGCAGTTTTCAAAATATCCCAAGCATCCCAATTTCGAGGCCTAAGCCATATTGTCTAGCCAAATTCTGGCTCTATGCACGTATTCGCAGTTTGATATTACAACTTTTTATACCCAACATATGCCAAGTCCTGAGAGCGGCAGTGAGTCACATTTTGCACAAACTCCCCTGCAGTTTTCGAAATATCCCAAATATCCCAACTTCGAGGCCTTAGCCATAATTTGGAGCCAAATTCTGGCTCTATGCATGTATTCGCAGTTTGATATTACGACTTTTTATACCCAACATATGCCAATTACTGAAAGCGGCGTTTGGTCACATTTGTCCCAAACCTCCCTCCAGTTTTCAAAATATCCCAAATATCCCAATATCGAGGCCTGAGCCATATTTTGGAGCCAAATACTGGCTCTCTGCACGTATTCGCAGTTTGAAATTACAACTTATTATACCCAACATATGCAAAGTACTGAAAGCAACAATGAGTCACATTTTGCACAAACTCCCCTGCAGTTTTCAAAATATCCCAAACACCCCAATTTCGAGGCTGGAGCCATATTTTGAAGTCAAATTCAGGCTCTCTGCACGTATTCGCAGTTTGATATTACGACTTTTTATACCCAACATATGCCAAGTACTGAAAGCGGCGTTTGGTCACATTCGTCCAAAACCTTCCTGCAGTTTTCAAAATATCCCAAACATCCCAGTATCGAGGCCTGAGCCATATTTTGAAGCCAAATTCAGGCTCTCTGCACGTATTCGCAGTTCGAAATTCCGACTTTTTATACCCAACATATGCCAAGTACTGAAAGCGGCAGTTAGACATTTTGCGCAAACTCCCCTCCAGTTTTCAAAATATCCCAAAAATCCCAATTTCCAGGCCTGAGCAATATTTTGGAGCCAAATTCTGGCTCTCTGCACGTATTCGCAGTTTGATATTGCGACTTTTTATACCCAACATATGCCAAGTACTGAAAGCGGCAGTGAGTCAAATTTTGCATAAACTCCCCTGCAGTTTTCAAAATATCCCAAACATCCCAATTTTGAGGCCTGAGCCATATTTTGGAGCCAAATTCTGGCTCTATGCACGTATTCACAGTTGAAAATTTCGACTTTTTTTTACCCAACATATGCGAAGTACTGAAAGCGGCGTTTGGTCAGATTTTGAACAAACTCCCTTGCAGTTTTCAAAATATCCCAAACATCCCAGTATTGAGGCATGAGCTATATTTTGGAGCCAAATTCTGGCTCTCTGCACGTATTCGCAGTTTGATATTCCGACTTTTTATACCCGACATATGCCAAGTACTGGACGCGGCAGTGAGTCACATTTTGCACAAACTCCCCTGCAGTTTTCAAAATATCCCAAGCATCCCAATTTCGAGGCCTAAGCCATATTGTCTAACCAAATTCTGGCTCTATGCACGTATTCGCAGTTTGATATTACGACTTTTTATACCCAACATATGCCAAGTCCTGAAAGCGGCAGTGAGTCACATTTTGCACAAACTCCCCTGCAGTTTTCGAAATATCCCAAATGTCCCAGTTTCGAGGCCTGAGCCATATTTTGGAGCAAAATTCTGGCTCTCTGCACATATTCGCAGTTTGAAATTCCGACTTTTTATACCCAATATATGCCAAGTACTGAAAGCGGCGTTTGGTCACATTTGTCCCAATCCCCCCTGCAGTTTTCAAAATATCCCAAACATCCCAGTTTCGAGGCTTGAGCCATATTTTGGAGCCAAATTCTGGCTCTCTGCACGTATTCGCAGTTTGAAATTACGAGTTTTTATACCCAGCATATGCCAAGTACTGAAAGTGGCGTTTGGTCATATTTGTCCCAAACCTCCCTGCAGTTTTCAAAATATCCCAATTTCGAGGCCTTAGCCATAATTTGGAGCCAAATTCTGGCTCTATGCATGTATTCGCAGTTTGATATTACGACTTTTTATACCCATCATATGCCAAGTACTGAAAGCGGCGTTTGGTCACATTTGTCCCAAACCTCCCTCCAGTTTTCAAAATATCCCAATTTCGAGGCCTGAGCCATATTTTGGAGCCAAATTCTGGCTCTCTGCACGTATTCGCAGTTTGATATTTTGAATTTTTATACCCTACATATGCCAAGTACTGGACGCGGCAGTGAGTCACATTTTCAACAAACTCCCCAGTAGTTTTCGAAATACCCCAAAAATCCCAATTTCGAGGCCAGAGCAATATTTTGGAGCCAAATTCTGGCTCTCTGCACGTATTCGCAGTTTGATATTACGACTTTTTATACCCAACATATGCCAAGTACTGAAAGCGGCAGTGAGTCACATTTTGCATAAACTCTCTTGCAGTTTTCAAAATATCCCAAACATCCCAGTATTGAGGCCTGAGCCATATTTTGGAGCAAAATTTTGGCTCTCTGCACGTATTCGCAGTTTGAAATTCCGACTTTTTATACCCAACATATGCCAAGTACTGGACGTGGCAGTGAGTCACATTTTGCACAAACTCCCCTGCAGTTTTCAAAATATCCCAAACATCCCAATTTCCAGGCCTAAGCCATATTGTGGAGCCAAATTCTGGCTCTATGGACGTATTCGCAGTTTGATATTATGACTTTTTATACCCAACATATGCCAAGTACTGAAAGCGGCAGTGACACATTTTGCACAAACTCCCCTCCAGTTTTAAAAATATCCCAAAAATCCCAATTTCGAGGCCTGAGCTATATTTTGGAGCCAAATTCTGGCTCTCTGCACGTATTTGCATTTTGAAATTACAACTTATTATACCCAACATATGCAAAGTACTGAAAGCGGCGTTTGGTCACATTTGTCCCATACCTCCCTGCAGTTTTCAAAATATCCCAAATATCCCAATATCGAGGCCTGAGCCATATTTTGGAGCCAAATTCTGGCTCTGCACGTATTTGCATTTTGAAATTACAACTTATTATACCCAACATATGCAAAGTACTGAAAGGGGCAATGAGTCACATTTTGCACAAACTCCCCTGCAGTTTTCAAAATATCCCAAACACCCCAATTTCGAGGCCAGAGCCATATTTTGAAGTCAAATTCAGGCTCTCTGCACGTATTCGCAGTTTGATATTACGACTTTTTATACCCAACATATGCCAAGTACTGAAAGCGGCATTTGATCACATTTGTCCCAAACCTTCCTGCAGTTTTCAAAATATCCCAAACATCCCAGTATCGAGGCCTGAGCCATATTTTGGAGCCAAATTCTGGCTCTCTGCACGTATTCGCAGTTTGATATTACGACTTTTTACACCCAACATATGCCAAGTACTGAAAGCGGCGTTTGGTCACATTTGTCCCAAACCTTCCTGCAGTTTTCAAAATATCCCAAACATCCCAGTATCGAGGCCTGAGCCATATTTTGGAGCCAAATTCTGGCTCTCTGTACGTAATTCGTAGTTGAAAATTACGACTTTTTTTTTACCCAACATATGCGAAGTAATGAAAGCGGCATTTGGTCACATTTTTCACAAACTCCCTTGCAGTTTTCAAAATATCCCAAACATCCCAGTATTGAGGCCTGAGCCATATTTTGGAGCCAAATTCTGGCTCTCTGCACGTATTGGCAGTTTGAAATTTCGACTTTTTATACCCATATGCCAAGTACTGAAAGCGGCAATGAGTCACATTTTGAACAATCCCCCCTGCAGTTTTCAAAATATCCCAAATATCCCAATTTAGAGGCCTGAGCTATATTTTGGAGCCAAATTCTGGCTCTTTGCATGTATTCGCAGTTTGATATTACGACTTTTTATACCCAACATATGCCAAGTACTGAAAGCGGCAGTGAGTCACATTTTGCATAAACTCTCTTGCAGTTTTCAAAGTATCCCAAACATCCCAATTTTGAGGCCTGAGCCATATTTTTGAGCCAAATTCTGGCTCTCTGTACGTATTCGCAGTTGAAAATTACGACTTTTTTTTACCCAACAGATGCGAAGTACTGAAAGCGCCGTTTTGTCACATTTTGCACAAACTCCCTCGCAGTTTTCAAAATATCCCAAACATCCCAGTATTGAGGCCTGAGCCATATTTTGGAGCCAAATTCTGGCTCTCTGCACGTATTCGCAGTTTGATATTTCGACTTTTTATACCCAACATATGCCAAGTCCTGAAAGCGGCAGTGAGTCACATTTTGCACAAACTCCCCTGCAGTTTTCGAAATATCCCAAATATCCCAGTTTCGAGGCCTGAGCCATATTTTGCAGCAAAATTCTAGCTCTCTGCACGTATTCGCAATTCGAAATTCCGACGTTTTATACCCAACATATACCAAGTACTGAAAGCGGCGTTTGGTCACATATGTCCCAAACCTCCCTGCAGTTTTCAAAATATCCCAAATATCCCAATTTCGAGGCCTGAGCCATATTTTGGAGCCAAATTCTGGCTCTCTGCACATATTCGCAGTTTGATATTTTGAATTTTTATACCCTACATATGCCAAGTACTGGACGCGGCAGTGAGTCACATTTTGAACAAACTCCCCTGCAGTTTTCGAAATATCCCAAAAATCCCAATTTCGAGGCCAGAGCAATATTTTGGAGCCAAATTCTGGCTCTCTGCACGTATTCGCAGTTTGAAATTGCGACTTTTTTATACCCAACATATGCCAAGTACTGAAAGCGGCGTTTGGTCACATTTGTCCCAAACCTCCCTGCAGTTTTCAAAATATCCCAAATATCCCAATATCGAGGCCTGAGCCATATTTTGGAGCCAAATTCTGGCTCTCTGCACGTATTCGCAGTTTGAAATTACAACTTATTATACCCAACATATGCAAAGTACTGAAAGCGGCAATGAGTCACATTTTGCACAAACAGCCCCTGCAGTTTTCAAAATATCCCAAACACCCCAATTTCGAGGCTGGAGCCATATTTTGAAGTCAAATTCAGGCTCTCTGCACGTATTCGCAGTTTGATATTACGACTTTTTATACGCAACATATGCCAAGTACTGAAAGCGGCGTTTGGTCACATTCGTCCCAAACCTTCCTTCAGTTTTCAAAATATCCCAAACATCCCAGTATCGAGGCCTGAGCCATATTTTGGAGCCAAATTCAGGTTCTCTGCACGTATTCGCAGTTCGAAATTCCGACGTTTTATACCCAACATATACCAAGTACTGAAAGCGGCGTTTGGTCACATATGTCCCAAACCTCCCTGCAGTTTTCAAAATATCCCAAATATCCCAACTTCGAGGCCTTAGCCATAATTTGGAGCCAAATTCTGGCTCTATGCATGTATTCGCAGTTTGATATTACGAATTTTTATACCCAACATATGCCAAGTACTGGACGCGGCAGTGAGTCACATTTTGAACAAACTCCCCTGCAGTTTTCGAAATATCCCAAAAATCCCAATTTCGAGGCCAGAGCAATATTTTGGAGCCAAATTCTGGCTCTCTGCACGTATTCGCAGTTTGAAATTGCGACTTTTTTATACCCAACATATGCCAAGTACTGAAAGCGGCGTTTGGTCACATTTGTCCCAAACCTCCCTGCAGTTTTCAAAATATCCCAAATATCCCAATATCGAGGCCTGAGCCATATTTTGGAGCCAAATTCTGGCTCTCTGCACGTATTCGCAGTTTGAAATTACAACTTATTATACCCAACATATGCAAAGTACTGAAAGCGGCAATGAGTCACATTTTGCACAAACAGCCCCTGCAGTTTTCAAAATATCCCAAACACCCCAATTTCGAGGCTGGAGCCATATTTTGAAGTCAAATTCAGGCTCTCTGCACGTATTCGCAGTTTGATATTACGACTTTTTATACGCAACATATGCCAAGTACTGAAAGCGGCGTTTGGTCACATTCGTCCCAAACCTTCCTTCAGTTTTCAAAATATCCCAAACATCCCAGTATCGAGGCCTGAGCCATATTTTGGAGCCAAATTCAGGCTCTCTGCACGTATTCGCAGTTCGAAATTCCGACTTTTTATACAAAACATATGCCAAGTACTGAAAGCAGCAGTGAGACATTTTGCGCAAACTCCCCTCCAGTTTTCAAAATATCCCAAAAATCCCAATTTCCAGGCCTGAGCAATATTTTGGAGCCAAATTCTGGCTCTCTGCACGTATTCGCAGTTTGATATTCCGACTTTTTATACCCAACATATGCCAAGTACTGGACGCGGCAGTGAGTCACATTTTGCACAAACTCCCCTGCAGTTTTCAAAATATCCCAAGCATCCCAATTTCGAGGCCTAAGCCATATTGTCTATCCAAATTCTGGCTCTATGCACGTATTCGCAGTTTGATATTACGACTTTTTATACCCAACATATGCCAAGTCCTGAAAGCGGCAGTGAGTCACATTTTGCACAAACTCCCCTGCAGTTTTCGAAATATCCCAAACATCCCAGTATCGAGGCCTGAGCCATATTTTGGAGCCAAATTCTGGCTCTCTGCACGTATTCGCAGTTTGAAATTATGATTTTTTATACCCAACATATGCCAAGTACTGAAAGCGGAGTTTGGTCACATTTGTCCCAAACCTCCCTGCAGTGTTCAAAATATCCCAAATATCCCAATTTCGAGGCCTGAGCTATATTTTGGAGCCAAATTCTGGCTCTCTGCACGTATTCGCAGTTTGATATTACGACTTTTTATACCCAACATATGCCAAGTACTGAAAGCGGCAGTTAGTCACATTTTGCATAAACTCCCCTGCAGTTTTCAAAATATCCCAAACATCCCAATTTTGAGGCCTGAGCCATATTTTTGAGCCAAGTTCTGGCTCTATGCACGTATTCACAGTTGAAAATTACGACTTTTTTTTACCCAACATATGCGAAGTACTGAAAGCGGCGTTTGGTCACATTTTGCACAAACTCCCTTGCAGTTTTCAAAATATCCCAAACATCCCAGTATTGAGGCATGAGCCATATTTTGGAGCTAAATTCTGGCTCTCTGCACGTATTCGCAGTTTGATATTCCGACTTTTTATACCCAACATATGCCAAGTACTGGACGCGGCAGTGAGTCACATTTTGCACAAACTCCCCTGCAGTTTTCGAAATATACCAAATATCCCAATTTTGAGGCCTGAGCCATATTTTGGAGCAAAATTCTGGCTCTCTGCACGTATTCGCAGTTTGATATTACGACTTTTTATACCCAACATATGCCAAGTCCTGAAAGCGGCAGTGAGTCACATTTTGCACAAACTCCCTTGCAGTTTTCGAAATATACCAAATATCCCAATTTTGAGGCCTGAGCCATATTTTGGAGCAAAATTCTGGCTCTCTGCACGTATTCGCAGTTTGAAATTCCGACTTTTTATACCCAATATATGCCAAGTACTGATAGCGGCGTTTGGTCACATTTGTCCCAATCCCCCCTGCAGTTTTCAAAATATCCCAAACATCCCAGTTTCTAGGCTTGAGCCATATTTTGGAGCCAAATTCAGGCTCTCTGCACGTATTCGCAGTTCGAAATTCCGACTTTTTATACCCAACATATGCCAAGTCCTGAAAGCGGCAGTGAGTCACATTTTGCACAAACTCCCTTGCAGTTTTCAAAATATCCCAAAAATCCCAATTTCGAGGCCTGAGCAATATTTTGGAGCCAAATTCTGGCTCTCTGCACGTATTTGCATTTTGAAATTACGAATTTTTATACCCAGCATATGCCAAGTACTGAAAGAGGCGTTTGGTCACATTTGTCCAAACCTCCCTGCAGTTTTCAAAATATCCCAAATATCCCAATTTCGAGGCCTGAGCCATAATTTGGAGCCAAATTCTGGCTCTATGCATGTATTCGCAGTTTGATATTACGACTTTTTATACCCAACATATGCCAAGTACTGGACACGGCAGTGAGTCACATTTTGCACAAACTCCCCTGCAGTTTTCAAAATATCCCAAATTTACAAATTTCGAGGCCTGAGTCATATTTTGGAGCCATATTCTGGCTCTCTGCATGTATTTGCAGTTTGAAATTACGACTTTTTATACCCAACATATGCCAAGTACTGAAAGCGGCGTTTGGTCACATTTGTCCCAATCCCCCCTGCAGTTTTCAAAATATCCCAAACATCCCAATTTTGAGGCCTTAGCCATATTTTGGAGACAAATTCTGGCTCTCTGCACGTATTCGCAGATTGAAATTACGACTTTTTATACCCATATGCCAAGTACTGAAAGCGGCAATGAGTCATATTTTGAAAAATCCCCCCTGCAGTTTTCAAAATATCCCAAATATCCCAATTTAGAGGCCTGAGCTATATTTTGGAGCCAAATTCTGGCTCTCTGCACGTATTCGCAGTTTGATATTACGACTTTTTATACCCAACATATGCCAAGTACTGAAAGCGGCAGTGAGTCACATTTTGCATAAACTCTCTTGCAGTTTTCAAAATATCCCAAACATCCCAATTTTGAGGCCTGAGCCATGTTTTTGAGCCAAATTCTGGCTCTCTGCACGTATTCGCAGTTGAAAATTACGACTTTTTTTTACCCAACATATGCGAAGTACTGAAAGCGCCGTTTGCCCACATTTTGCACAAACTCCCTTGCAGTTTTCAAAATATCCCAAACATCCCAGTATTGAGGCCTGAGCCATATTTTGGAGCCAAATTCTGGCTCTCTGCACGTATTCGCAGTTTGATATTACGACTTTTTATACCCAACATATGCCAAGTACTGAAAGCGGCAATGAGTCACATTTTGCACAAACTCCCCTGCAGTTTTCAAAATATCCCTAACACCCCAATTTCGAGGCCGGAGCCATATTTTGAAGTCAAATTCAGGCTCTCTGCACGTATTAGCAGTTTGATATTACGACTTTTTATACCCAACATATGACAAGTACTGAAAGCGGCGTTTGATCACATTTGTCCCAAACCTTCCTGCAGTTTTCAAAATATCCCAAACATCCCAGTATCGAGGCCTGAGCCATATTTTGGAGCCAAATTCAGGCTCTCTGCACGTATTCGCAGTTTGATATTACGACTTTTTATACCCAACATATGCCAAGTACTGAAAGCGGCGTTTGGTCACATTTGTCCCAAACCTTCCTGCAGTTTTCAAAATATCCCAAACATCCCAGTATCGAGTCCTGAGCCATATTTTGGAGCCAAATTCTGGCTCTCTGCACGGAATTCGTAGTTGAAAATTACGACTTTTTTTTACCCAACATATGCGAAGTAATGAAAGCGGCATTTGGTCACATTTTGCACAAACTCCCTTGCAGTTTTCAAAATATCCCAAACATCCCAGTATTGAGGCCTGAGCCATATTTTGGAGCCAAATTCTGGCTCTCTGCACGTATTCGCAGTTTGAAATTTCGACTTTTTATACCCATGTGCCAAGTACTGAAAGCGGCAATGAGTCACATTTTGAACAATCCCCCTGCAGTTTTCAAAATATCCCAAATATCCCAATTTAGAGGCCTGAGCTATATTTTGGAGCCAAATTCTGGCTCTTTGCATGTATTCGCAGTTTGATATTATGACTTTTTATACCCAACATATGCCAAGTACTGGACGCGGCAGTGAGTCACATTTTGCACAAACTCCCCTGCAGTTTTCAAAATATCCCAAGCATCCCAATTTCGAGGCCTAAGCCATATTGTCTAACCAAATTCTGGCTCTATGCACGTATTAGCAGTTTGATATTACGACGTTTTATACCCAACATATGCCAAGTCCTGAAAGCGCCAGTGAGTCACATTTTGCACAAACTCCCCTGCAGTTTTTGAAATATCCCAAATATCCCAGTTTCCAGGCCTGAGCCATATTTTGGAGCAAAATTCTGGCTCTCTGCACATATTCGCAGTTTGAAATTCTGAATTTTTATACCCAATATATGCCAAGTACTGAAAGCGGCGTTTGGTCACATTTGTCCCAATCCCCCCAGCAGTTTTCAAATTATCCCAAACATCCCAGTTTCGAGGCTTGAGCCATATTTTGGAGCCAAATTCAGGCTCTCTGCACGTATTCGCAGCTCGAAATTCCGAAGTTTTATACCCAACATATACCAAGTACTGAAAGCGGCAGTGAGACATTTTGCACAAACTCCCCTCCAGTTTTCAAAATATCCCAAAAATCCCAATTTCGAGGCCTGAGCAATATTTTGGAGCCAAATTCTGGCTCTCTGCACGTATTCGCAGTTTGAAATTACGAGTTTTTATACCCAGCATATGCCAAGTACTGAAAGTGGCGTTTGGTCACATTTGTCCCAAACCTCCCTGCAGTTTTCAAAATATCCCAATTTCGAGGCCTTAGCCATAATTTGGAGCCAAATTCTGGCTCTATGCATGTATTCGCAGTTTGATATTACGACTTTTTATACCCAACATATGCCAAGTACTGAAAGCGGCGTTTGGTCACATTTGTCCCAAACCTCCCTGCAGTGTTCAAAATATCCCAAATATCCCAATTTCGAGGCCTGAGCCATATTTTGGAGCCAAATTCTGGCTCTCTGCACGTATTCGCAGTTTGAAATTACGAGTTTTTATACCCAGCATATGCCAAGTACTGAAAGTGGCGTTTGGTCACATTTGTCCCAAACCTCCCTCCAGTTTTCAAAATATCCCAATTTCGAGGCCTGAGCCATATTTTGGAGCCAAATTCTGTCTCTCTGCACGTATTCGCAGTTTGATATTTTGAATTTTTTATAACCTACATATGCCAAGTACTGGACGCGGCAGTGAGTTACATTTTCAACAAACTCCCCAGCAGTTTTCGAAATACCCCAAAAATCCCAATTTCGAGGCCAAAGCAATATTTTGGAGCCAAATTCTGGCTCTCTGCACGTATTCGCAGTTTGAAATTGCGACTTTTTTATACCCAACATATGCCAAGTACTGAAAGCGGCGTTTGGTCACATTTGTCCGAAACGTCCCTGCAGTTTTCAAAATATCCCAAATATCCCAATATCGAGGCCTGAGCCAAATTTTGGAGCCAAATTCTGGCTCTCTGCACGTATTCGCAGTTTGAAATTACAACTGATTATACCCAACATATGCAAAGTACTGAAAGCGGCAATGAGTCACATTTTGCACAAACTCCCCTGCAGTTTTCAAAATATCCCAAACACCCCAATTTCGAGGCCGGAGACATATTTTGAAGTCAAATTCAGGCTCTCTGCACGTATTCGCCATTTAATATTACGACTTTTTATACCCAACATATGCCAAGTACTAAAAGCGGCGTTTGGTCACATTTGTCCCAAACCTTCCTGCAGTTTTCAAAATATCCCAAACATCCCAGTATCGAGGCCTGAGCCATATTTTGGAGCCAAATTCTGGCTCTCTGCACGTATTCTCAGTTTGAAATTTTGATTTTTTATACCCAACATATGCCAAGTACTGAAAGCGGCGTTTGGTCACATTTGTCCCAAACCTCCCTGCAGTGTTCAAAATATCTCAAATATCCCAATTTCGAGGCCTGAGCTATATTTTGGAGCCAAATTCTGGCTCTCTGCACGTATTCGCTGTTTGATATTACGACTTTTTATACCCAACATATGCCAAGTACTGAAAGCGGCAGTGAGTCACATTTTGCATAAACTCCCCTGCAGTTTTCAAAATATCCCAAACTTCCCAATTTTGAGGCCTGAGCCAAATTTTTGAGCCAAATTCTGGCTCTATGCACCTATTCACAGTTGAAAATTACGACTTTTTTTTACCCAACATATCCGAAGTACTGAAAGCGGCGTTTGGTCACATTTTGCACAAACTCCCTTGCAGTTTTCAAAATATCCCAAACATCCCAGTATTGAGGCCTGAGCCATATTTTGGAGCTAAATTCTGGCTCTCTGCACGTATTCGCAGTTTGATATTCCGACTTTTTATACCCAACTTATGCCAAGTACTGGACGCGGCAGTGAGTCACATTTTGCACAAACTCCCCTGCAGTTTTCAAAATATCCCAAACATCTCAATTTCGAGGCCTAAGTCATATTGTCTAGCCAAATTCTGGGTCTATGCACGTATTCGCAGTTTGATATTACGACTTTTTATACCCAACATATGCCAAGTCCTGAAAGCGGCAGTGAGTCACATTTTGCACAAACTCCCCTGCAGTTTTCGAAATATCCCAAATATCCCAATTTTGAGGCCTGAGCCATATTTTGGAGCAAAATTCTGGCTCTCTGCACGTATTCGCAGTTTGAAATTCCGAATTTTTATACCCAATATATGCCAAGTACTGAAAGCGGCATTTGGTCACATTTGTCCCAATCCCCCCTGCAGTTTTCAAAATATCCCAAACATCCCAGTTTCGAGGCTTGAGCCATATTTTGGAGCCAAATTCAGGCTCTCTGCACGTATTCGCAGTTCGAAATTCCGACTTTTTATACCCAACATATGCCAAGTGCTGAAAGCGGCAGTGAGACATTTTGCACAAACTCCCCTCCAGTTTTCAAAATATCCCAAAAATCCCAATTTCGAGGCCTGAGCAATATTTTGGAGCCAAATTCTGGCTCTCTGCACGTATTCGCAGTTTGAAATTACGAATTTTTATACCCAGCATATGCCAAGTACTTAAAGAGGCGTTTGGTCACATTTGTCCAAACCTCCCTGCAGTTTTCAAAATATCCCAAATATCCCAATTTCAAGGCCTGAGCCATAATTTGGAGCCAAATTCTGGCTCTATGCATGTATTCGCAGTTTGATATTACGACTTTTTACACCCAACATATGCCAAGTACTGGACACGGCAGTGAGTCACATTTTGCACAAACTCCCCTGCAGTTTTCAAAATATCCCAAACTTACAAATTTCGAGGCCTGAGTCATATTTTGGAGCCATATTCTGGCTCTCTGCACGTATTCGCAGTTTGAAATTACGACTTTTTATTCCCAACATATGCCATGTCCTGAAAGCGGCGTTTGGTCACATTTGTCCTAATCCCCCTTGCAGTTTTCAAAATATCCCAAACATCCCAATTTTGAGGCCTGAGCCATATTTTGGAGACAAATTCTGGCTCTCTGTACGTATTCGCAGTTTGAAATTACGACTTTTTATACCCATATGCCAAGTACTGAAAGCGGCAATGAGTCATATTTTGAAGAATCCCCCCCTGCAGTTTTCAAAATATCCCAAATATCCCAATTTAGAGGCCTGAGCTATATTTTGGAGCCAAATTCTGGCTCTCTGCACGTATTCGCAGTTTGATATTACGACTTTTTATACCCAACAAATGCCAAGTACTGAAAGCGGCGTTTGGTCACATTTGTCCCAAACCTTCCTGCAGTTTTCAAAATATCCCAAACATCCCAGTATCGAGTCCTGAGCCATATTTTGGAGCCAAATTCTGGCTCTCTGCACGGAATTCGTAGTTGAAAATTACGACTTTTTTTTTACCCAACATATGCGAAGTAATGAAAGCGGCATTTTGTCACATTTTGCACAAACTCCCTTGCAGTTTTCAAAATATCCAAAACATCCCAGTATTGAGGCCTGAGCCATATTTTGGAGCCAAATTCTGGCTCTCTGCACGTATTCGCAGTTTGATATTACGACTTTTTATACCCAACATATGCCATGTCCTGAAAGGTGCGTTTGGTCACATTTCTCCTAATCCCCCTTGCAGTTTTCAAAATATCCTAAACAACCCAATATCGAGGCCTGAGCCATATTTTGGAGCCAAATTCTGGCTCTCTGCACGTATTCGCAGTTTGAAATTACGACTTTTTATACCCAACATATGCCAAGTACTGAAAGCGGCGTTTGGTCACATTTGTCCCATACCTCCCTGCAGTTTTCAAAATATCCCAAATATCCCAATATCGAGGCCTGAGCCATATTTTGGAGCCAAATTCTGGCTCTCTGCACGTATTTGCATTTTGAAATTACAACTTATTATACCCAACATATGCAAAGTACTGAAAGCGGCAATGAGTCACATTTAGCACAAACTCCCCTGCAGTTTTCAAAATATCCCAAACACCCCAATTTCAAGGCCGGAGCCATATTTTGAAGTCAAATTCAGGCTCTCTGCACGTATTCGCAGTTTGATATTACGACTTTTTATACCCAACATATGCCAAGTACTGAAAGCGGCGTTTGATCACATTTGTCCCAAACCTTCCTGCAGTTTTCAAAATATCCCAAACATCCCAGTATCGAGGCCTGAGCCATATTTTGGAGCCAAATTCAGGGTCTCTGCACGTATTCGCAGTTTGATATTACGACTTTTTATACCCAACATATGCCAAGTACTGAAAGCGGCGTTTGGTCACATTTGTCCCAAACCTTCCTGCAGTTTTCAAAATATCCCAAACATCCCAGTATCGAGTCCTGAGCCATATTTTGGAGCCAAATTCTGGCTCTCTGCACGGAATTCGTAGTTGAAAATTACGACTTTTTTTTACCCAACATATGCGAAGTAATGAAAGCGGCATTTGGTCACATTTTGCACAAACTCCCTTGCAGTTTTCAAAATATCCCAAACATCCCAGTATTGAGGCCTGAGCCATATTTTGGAGCCAAATTCTGGCTCTCTGCACGTATTCGCAGTTTGAAATTACGACTTTTTATACCCAACATATGCCAAGTACTGGACGCGGCAGTGAGTCACATTTTGCACAAACTCCCCTGCAGTTTTCAAAATATCCCAAGCATCCGAATTTCGATGCCTAAGCCATATTGTCTAGCCAAATTCTGGCTCTATGCACGTATTCGCAGTTTGATATTACGACTTTTTATACCCAACATATGCCAAGTCCTGAAAGCGGCATTGAGTCACATTTTGCACAAACTCCCCTGCAGTTTTCAAAATATCCCAAACATCTTAGTATCGAGGCCTGAGCCATATTTTGCAGCAAAATTCTAGCTCTCTGCACATATTCGCAGTTTGAAATTCCGACTTTTTATACCCAATATATGTCAAGTACTGAAAGCGGCGTTTGGTCACATTTGTCCCAATCCCACCTGCAGTTTTCAAAATATCCCAAACATCCCAATTTTGAGGCCTGAGCCATATTTTGGAGCCAAATTCTGGCTCTATGCACGTATTCACAGTTGAAAATTACGACTTTTTTTTACCCAACATATGCGAAGTACTGAAAGCGGCGTTTGGTCACATTTTGCACAAACTCCCTTGCAGTTTTCAAAATATCCCAAACATCCCAGTATTGAGGCATGAGCCATATTTTGTAGCCAAATTCTGGCTCTCGGCACGTATTCGCAGTTTGATATTACGACTTTTTATACCCAACATATGCCAAGTACTGAAAGCGGCGTTTGGTCACATTTGTCCCAAACCTTCCTGCAGTTTTCAAAATATCCCAAACATCCCAGTATCGAGTCCTGAGCCATATTTTGGAGCCAAATTCTGGCTCTCTGCATGGAATTCGTAGTTGAAAATTACGACTTTTTTTTACCCAACATATGCGAAGTAATGAAAGCGGCATTTGGTCACATTTTGCACAAACTCCCTTGCAGTTTTCAAAATATCCCAAACATCCCAGTATTGAGGCCTGAGCCATATTTTGGAGCCAAATTCTGGCTCTCTGCACGTATTCGCAGTTTGAAATTTCGACTTTTTATACCCATATGCCAAGTACTGAAAGCGGCAATGAGTCACATTTTGAACAATCCCCCTGCAGTTTTCAAAATATCCCAAATATCCCAATTTAGAGGCCTGAGCTATATTTTGGAGCCAAATTCTGGCTCTTTGCATGTATTCGCAGTTTGATATTACGACTTTTTATACCCAACATATGCCAAGTACTGAAAGCGGCAGTGAGTCACATTTTGCATAAACTCTCTTGCAGTTTTCAAAATATCCCAAACATCCCAATTTTGAGGCCTGAGCCATATTTTTGAGCCAAATTCTGGCTCTCTGCACGTATTCGCAGTTGAAAATTACGACTTTTTTTTACCCAACAGATGCGAAGTACTGAAAGCGGCGTTTGGTCACATTTTGCACAAACTCCCTTGCAGTTTTCAAAATATCCCAAACATCCCAGTATTGAGGCCTTATCCATATTTTGGAGCCAAATTCTGGCTCTCTGCACGTATTCGCAGTTTGATATTTCGACTTTTTATACCCAACATATGCCAAGTACTGGACGCGGCAGTGAGTCACATTTTGCACAAACTCCCCTGCAGTTTTCAAAATATCCCAAATATCCCAGTTTCGAGGCCTGAGCCATATTTTGGAGCAAAATTCTGGCTCTCTGCACATATTCGCAGTTTGAAATTCTGACTTTTTATACCCAATATATGCCAAGTACTGAAAGCGGCGTTTGGTCACATTTGTCCCAATCCCCCCTGCAGTTTTCAAAATATCCCAAACATCCCAGTTTCGAGGCTTGAGCCATATTTTGGAGCCAAATTCAGGCTCTCTGCACGTATTCGCAGCTCGAAATTCCGACGTTTTATACCCAACATATACCAAGTACTGAAAGCGGCAGTGAGACATTTTGCACAAACTCACCTCCAGTTTTCAAAATATCCCAAGCATCCGAATTTCGAGGCCTAAGCCATATTGTCTAGCCAAATTCTGGCTCTCTGCACGTATTCGCAGTTTGAAATTACGAGTTTTTATACCCAGCATATGCCAAGTACTGAAAGTGGCGTTTGGTCACATTTGTCACAAACCTCCCTGCAGTTTTCAAAATATCCCAATTTCGAGGCCTTAGCCATAATTTGGAGCCAAATTCTGGCTCTATGCATGTATTCGCAATTTGATATTACGACTTTTTATACCCAACGTATGCCAAGTACTGAAAGCGGCGTTTGGTCACATTTGTCCCAAACCTCCCTGCAGTGTTCAAAATATCCCAAATATCCCAATTTCGAGGCCTGAGCCATATTTTGGAGCCAAATTCTGGCTCTCTGCACGTATTCGCAGTTTGAAATTACGAGTTTTTATACCCAGCATATGCCAAGTACTGAAAGTGGCGTTTGGTCACATTTGTCCCAAACCTCCCTCCAGTTTTCAAAATATCCCAATTTCGAGGCCTGAGCCATATTTTGGAGCCAAATTCTGGCTCTCTGCACGTATTCGCAGTTTGATATTTTGAATTTTTTATACCCTACATATGCCAAGTACTGGACGCGGCAGTGAGTTACATTTTCAACAAACTCCCCAGCAGTTTTCGAAATACCCCAAAAATCCCAATTTCGAGGCCAAAGCAATATTTTGGAGCCAAATTCTGGCTCTCTGCACGTATTCGCAGTTGGAAATTGCGACTTTTTTATACCCAACATATGCCAAGTACTGAAAGCGGCGTTTGGTCACATTTGTCCGAAACCTCCCTGCAGTTTTCAAAATATCCCAAATATCCCAATATCGAGGCCTGAGCCAAATTTTGGAGCCAAATTCTGGCTCTCTGCACGTATTCGCAGTTTGAAATTACAACTGATTATACCCAACATATGCAAAGTACTGAAAGCGGCAATGAGTCACATTTTGCACAAACTCCCCTGCAGTTTTCAAAATATCCCAAACACCCCAATTTCGAGGCCGGAGCCATATTTTGAAGTCAAATTCAGGCTCTCTGCACGTATTCGCCGTTTGATATTACGACTTTTTATACCCAACATATGCCAAGTACTAAAAGCGGCGTTTGGTCACATTTGTCCCAAACCTTCCTGCAGTTTTCAAAATATCCCAAACATCCCAGTATCGAGGCCTGAGCCATATTTTGGAGCCAAATTCTGGCTCTCTGCATGTATTCGCAGTTTGAAATTATGATTTTTTTATACCCAACATATGCCAAGTACTGAAAGCGGCGTTTGGTCACATTTGTCCCAAACCTCCCTGCAGTGTTCAAAATATCCTAAATATCCCAATTTCGAGGCCTGAGCTATATTTTGGAGCCAAATTCTGGCTCTCTGCACGTATTCGCAGTTTGAAATTGCGACTTTTTTATACCCAACATATGCCAAGTACTGAAAGCGACGTTTGGTCACATTTGTCCGAAACCTCCCTGCAGTTTTCAAAATATCCCAAATATCCCAATATCGAGGCCTGAGCCAAATTTTGGAGCCAAATTCTGGCTCTCTGCACGTATTCGAAGTTTGAAATTATGATTTTTTATACCCAACATATGCCAAGTACTGAAAGCGGCGTTTTGTCACATTTGTCCCAAACCTCCCTGCAGTGTTCAAAATATCCCACATATCCCAATTTCGAGGCTTGAGCCATATTTTGGAGCCAAATTCTGGCTCTCTGCACGTATTCGCAGTTTGATATTACGACTTTTTATACCCAACATATGCCAAGTACTGAAAGCGGCAGTGAGTCACATTTTGCATAAACTCCCCTGCAGTTTTCAAAATATCCCAAACATCCCAATTTTGAGGCCTGAGCCATATTTTTGAGCCAAATTCTGGCTCTATGCACGTATTCACAGTTGAAAATTACGACTTTTTTTTACCCAACATAGGCGAAGTATTGAAAGCGGCGTTTGGTCACATTTTGCACAAACTCCCTTGCAGTTTTCAAAATATCCCAAACATCCCAGTATTGAGGCCTGAGCCATATTTTGGAGCTAAATTCTGGCTCTCTGCACGTATTCGCAGTTTGATATTCCGACTTTTTATACCCAACATATGCCAAGTACTGGACGCGGCAGTGAGTCACATTTTGCACAAACTCCCCTGCAGTTTTCAAAATATCCCAAGCATCCCAATTTCGAGGCCTAAGCCATATTGTATAACCAAATTCTGGCTCTATGCACGTATTCGCAGTTTGATATTACGACTTTTTATACCCAACATATGCCAAGTCCTGAAAGCGGCAGTGAGTCACATTTTGCACAAACTCCCCTGCAGTTTTCGAAATATCCCAAATATCCCAGTTTCGAGGCCTGAGCCATATTTTGGAGCAAAATTCTGGCTCTCTGCACATATTCGCAGTTTGAAATTCTGACTTTTTATACCCAATATATGCCAAGTACTGAAAGCGGCGTTTGGTCACATTTGTCCCAATCCCCCCTGCAGTTTTCAAAATATCCCAAACATCCCAGTTTCGAGGCTTGAGCCATATTTTGGAGCCAAATTCAGGCTCTCTGCACGTATTCGCAGCTCAAAATTCCGACGTTTTATACCCAACATATACCAAGTACTGAAAGCTGCGTTTGGTCACATTTGTCCCAAACCTCCCCGCAGTTTTCAAAATATCCCAAAAATCCCAATATCGAGGCCTGAGCCATATTTTGGAGCCAAATTCTGGCTCTCTGCACGTATTCGCAGTTTGAAATTACAACTTATTATACCCAACATATGCAAAGTACTGAAAGCGGCAGTGAGACATTTTGCGCAAACTCCCCTCCAGTTTTCAAAATATCCCAAAAATCCCAATTTCCAGGCCTGAGCAATATTTTGGAGCCAAATTCTGGCTCTCTGCAGGTATTCGCAGTTTGATATTACGACTATTTATACCCAACATATGCCAAGTACTGAAAGCGGCAGTGAGTCAAATTTTGCACAAACTCCCCTGCAGTTTTCAAAATATCCCAAACATCCCAATTTTGAGGCCTGAGCCATATTTTGGAGCCAAATTCTGGCTCTATGCACGTATTCACAGTTGAAAATTACGACTTTTTTTTACCCAACATATGCGAAGTACTGAAAGCGGCGTTTGGTCACATTTTGCACAAACTCCCTTTCAGTTTTCAAAATATCCCAAACATCCCAGTATTGAGGCATGAGCCATATTTTGTAGCCAAATTCTGGCTCTCTGCACGTATTCGCAGTTTGATATTCCGACTTTTTATACCCAACATATGCCAAGTACTGGACGCGGCAGTGAGTCACATTTTGCACAAACTCCCCTGCAGTTTTCAAAATATCCCAAGCATCCCAATTTCGAGGCCTAAGCCATATTGTCTAACCAAATTCTGGCTCTATGCACGTATTCGCAGTTTGATTTTACGATTTTTATACCCAACATATGCCAAGTCCTGAAAGCGGCAGTGAGTCACATTTTGCACAAACTCCCCTGCAGTATTCGAAATATCCCAAATATCCCAGTTTCGAGGCCTGAGCCATATTTTGGAGCAAAATTCTGGCTCTCTGCACATATTCACAGTTTGAAATTCCGAATTTTTATACCCAATATATGCCAAGTACTGAAAGCGGCGTTTGGTCACATTTGTCCCAATCCCCCCTGTAGTTTTCAAAATATCCCAAACATCCCAGTTTCGAGGCTTGAGCCATATTTTGGAGCCAAATTCAGGCTCTCTGCACGTATTCGCAGCTCGAAATTCCGACGTTTTATACCCAACATATACCAAGTACTGAAAGCGGCAGTGAGACATTTTGCACAAACTCCCCTCCAGTTTTCAAAATATCCCAAAAATCCCAATTTCGAGGCCTGAGCAATATTTTGGAGCCAAATTCTGGCTCTCTGCACGTATTCGCAGTTTGAAATTACGAGTTTTTATACCCAGCATATGCCAAGTACTGAAAGTGGCGTTTGGTCACATTTGTCCCAAACCTCCCTGCAGTTTTCAAAATATCCCAATTTCGAGGCCTTAGCCATAATTTGGAGCCAAATTCTGGCTCTATGCATGTATTCGCAGTTTGATATTACGACTTTTTATACCCAACATATGCCAAGTACTGAAAGCGGCGTTTGGTCACATTTGTCCCAAACCTCCCTCCAGTTTTCAAAATATCCCAATTTCGAGGCCTGAGCCATATTTTGGAGCCAAATTCTGGCTCTCTGCACGTATTCGCAGTTTGATATTTTGAATTTTTTATACCCAACATATGCCAAGTACTGGACGCGGCAGTGAGTTACATTTTCAACAAACTCCCCAGCAGTTTTCGAAATACCCCAAAAATCCCAATTTCGAGGCCAGAGCAATATTTTGGAGCCAAATTCTGGCTCTCTGCACGTATTCGCAGTTTGAAATTGCGACTTTTTTATACCCAACATATGCCAAGTACTGAAAGCGACGTTTGGTCACATTTGTCCGAAACCTCCCTGCAGTTTTCAAAATATCCCAAATATCCCAATATCGAGGCCTGAGCCAAATTTTGGAGCCAAATTCTGGCTCTCTGCACGTATTCGAAGTTTGAAATTATGATTTTTTATACCCAACATATGCCAAGTACTGAAAGCGGCGTTTTGTCACATTTGTCCCAAACCTCCCTGCAGTGTTCAAAATATCCCACATATCCCAATTTCGAGGCTTGAGCCATATTTTGGAGCCAAATTCTGGCTCTCTGCACGTATTCGCAGTTTGATATTACGACTTTTTATACCCAACATATGCCAAGTACTGAAAGCGGCAGTGAGTCACATTTTGCATAAACTCCCCTGCAGTTTTCAAAATATCCCAAACATCCCAATTTTGAGGCCTGAGCCATATTTTTGAGCCAAATTCTGGCTCTATGCACGTATTCACAGTTGAAAATTACGACTTTTTTTTACCCAACATATGCGAAGTACTGAAAGCGGCGTTTGGTCACATTTTGCACAAACTCCCTTGCAGTTTTCAAAATATCCCAAACATCCCAGTATTGAGGCATGAGCCATATTTTGGAGCTAAATTCTGACTCTCTGCACGTATTCGCAGTTTGATATTCCGAATTTTTATTCCCAACATATGCCAAGTACTGGACGCGGCAGTGAGTCACATTTTGCACAAACTCCCCTGCAGTTTTCAAAATATCCCAAACATCTCAATTTCGAGGCCTAAGCCATATTGTCTAGCCAAATTCTGTGTCTATGCACGTATTCGCAGTTTGATATTACGACTTTTTATACCCAACATATGCCAAGTCCTGAAAGCGGCAGTGAGTCACATTTTGCACAATCTCCCCTGCAGTTTTCGAAATATCCCAAATATCCCAATTTTGAGGCCTGAGCCATATTTTGGAGCAAAATTCTGGCTCTCTGCACGTATTCGCAGTTTGAAATTCCGACTTTTTATACCCAATATATGCCAAGTACTGAAAGCGGCGTTTGGTCACATTTGTCCCTATCCCCCCTGCAGTTTTCAAAATATCCCAAACATCCCAGTTTCGAGGCTTGAGCCATATTTTGGAGCCAAATTCAGGCTCTCTGCACGTATTCGCAGTTCGAAATTCCGACTTTTTATACCCAACATATGCCAAGTGCTGAAAGCGGCAGTGAGATATTTTGCACAAACTCCCCTCCAGTTTTCAAAATATCCCAAAAATCCCAATTTCGAGGCCTGAGCAATATTTTGGAGCCAAATTCTGGCTCTCTGCACGTATTCGCAGTTGAAAATTACGACTTTTTTTTACCCAACATATGCGAAGTACTGAAAGCGCCGTTTGGTCACATTTTGCACAAACTCCCTTGCAGTTTTCAAAATATTCCAAACATCCCAGTATTGAGGCCTGAGCCATATTTTGGAGCCAAATTCTGGCTCTCTGCACGTATTCGCAGTTTGATATTACGACTTTTTATACCCAACATATGCCAAGTACTGAAAGCGGCAATGAGTCACATTTTGCACAAACTCCCCTGCAGTTTTCAAAATATCCCTAACACCCCAATTTCGAGGCCGGAGCCATATTTTGAAGTCAAATTCAGGCTCTCTGCACGTATTAGCAGTTTGATATTACGACTTTTTATACCCAACATATGCCAAGTACTGAAGCGTCGTTTGGTCACATTTGTCCCAAACCTTCCTGCAGTTTTCAAAATATCCCAAACATCCCAGTATCGAGGCCTGAGCCATATTTTGGAGCCAAATTCTGGCTCTCTGCACGTATTCGCAGTTTGAAATTACGACTTTTTATACACAACATATGCCAAGTACTGAAAGCGGCAGTGAGTCACATTTTGCACAAACTCCCCTGCAGTTTTCGAAATATCCCAAATATCCCAGTTTCGAGGCCTGAGCCATATTTTGCAGCAAAATTCTAGCTCTCTGCACATATTCGCAGTTTGAAATTCCGACTTTTTATACCCAATATATGCCAAGTACTGAAAGCGGCATTTGGTCACATTTGTCCCAATCCCCCCTGCAGTTTTCAAAATATCCCAAACATCCCAGTTTCGAGGCTTGAGCCATATTTTGGAGCCAAATTCAGGCTCTCTGCACGTATTCGCAGTTCGAAATTCCGACGTTTTATACCCAACATATACCAAGTACTGAAAGCGGCGTTTGGTCACATTTGTCCCAAACCTCCCTGCAGTTTTCAAAATATCCCAAATATCCCAATATCGAGGCCTGAGCCATATTTTGGAGCCAAATTCTGGCTCTCTGCACGTATTCGCAGTTTGAAATTACAACTTATTATACCCAACATATGCAAAGTACTGAAAGCGGCAATGAGTCACATTTTGCACAAACTCCCCTGCAGTTTTCAAAATATCCCAAACACCCCAATTTCGAGGCTGGAGCCATAATTTGAAGTCAAATTCAGGCTCTCTGCACGTATTCGCAGTTTGATATTACGACTTTTTATACCCAACATATGCCAAGTACTGAATGCGGCGTTTGGTCACATTCGTCCCAAACCTTCCTGCAGTTTTCAAAATATCCCAAACATCCCAGTATCGAGGCCTGAGCCATATTTTGGAGCCAAATTCAGGCTCTCTGCACGTATTCGCAGTTCGAAATTCCGACTTTTTATACCCAACATATGCCAAGTACTGAAAGCGGCAGTGAGACATTTTGCGCAAACTCCCCTCCAGTTTTCAAAATATCCCAAAAATCCCAATTTCCAGGCCTGAGCAATATTTTGGAGCCAAATTCTGGCTCTCTGCACGTATTCGCAGTTTGATATTACGACTATTTATACCCAACATATGCCAAGTACTGACAGCGGCAGTGAGTCAAATTTTGCATAAACTCCCCTGCAGTTTTCAAAATATCCCAAACATCCCAATTTTGAGGCCTGAGCCATATTTTTGAGCCAAATTCTGGCTCTATGCACGTATTCACAGTTGAAAATTACGACTTTTTTTTACCCAACATATGCGAAGTACTGAAAGTGGCGTTTGGTCACATTTGTCCCAAACCTCCCTGCAGTTTTCAAAATATCCCAATTTCGAGGCCTTAGCCATAATTTGGAGCCAAATTCTGGCTCTATGCATGTATTCGCAGTTTGATATTACAACTTTTTATACCCAACATATGCCAAGTACTGAAAGCGGCGTTTGGTCACATTTGTCCCAAACCTCCCTCCAGTTTTCAAAATATCCCAATTTCGAGGCCTGAGCCATATTTTGGAGCCAAATTCTGGCTCTCTGCACGTATTCGCAGTTTGATATTTTGAATTTTTTATACCCAACATATGCCAAGTACTGGACGCAGCAGTGAGTCACATTTTGCACAAACTCCCCTGCAGTATTCGAAATATCCCAAATATCCCAGTTTCGAGGCCTGAGCCATATTTTGGAGCAAAATTCTGGCTCTCTGCACATATTCGCAGTTTGAAATTCCGAATTTTTATACCCAATATATGCCAAGTACTGAAAGCGGCGTTTGGTCACATTTGTCCCAATCCCCCCTGTAGTTTTCAAAATATCCCAAACATCCCAGTTTCGAGGCTTGAGCCATATTTTGGAGCCAAATTCATGCTCTCTGCACGTATTCGCAGCTCGAAATTCCGACGTTTTATACCCAACATATACCAAGTACTGAAAGCGGCAGTGAGACATTTTGCACAAACTCCCCTCCAGTTTTCAAAATATCCCAAAAATCCCAATTTCGAGGCCTGAGCAATATTTTGGAGCCAAATTCTGGCTCTCTGCACGTATTCGCAGTTTGAAATTACGAGTTTTTATACCCAGCATATGCCAAGTAATGAAAGTGGCGTTTGGTCACATTTGTCCCAAACCTCCCTGCAGTTTTCAAAATATCCCAATTTCGAGGCCTTAGCCATAATTTGGAACCAAATTCTGGCTCTATGCATGTATTCGCAGTTTGATATTACGACTTTTTATACCCAACATATGCCAAGTACTGAAAGCGGCAATGAGTCACATTTTGAATAAACTCTCTTGCAGTTTTCAAAATATCCCAAACATCCCAATTTTGAGGCCTGAGCCATGTTTTTGAGCCAAATTCTGGCTCTCTGCACGTATTCGCAGTTTGATATTACGACTTTTTATACCCAACATATGCCAAGTACTGAAAGCGGCAATGAGTCACATTTTGCACAAACTCCCCTGCAGTTTTCAAAATATCCCCAACACCCCAATTTCGAGGCCGGAGCCATATTTTGAAGTCAAATTCAGGCTCTCTGCACGTATTAGCAGTTTGATATTACGACTTTTTATACCCAACATATGCCAAGTACTGAAGCGTCGTTTGGTCACATTTGTCCCAAACCTTCCTGCAGTTTTCAAAATATCCCAAACATCCCAGTATCGAGGCCTGAGCCATATTTTGGAGCCAAATTCTGGCTCTCTGCACGTATTCGCAGTTTGAAATTACGACTTTTTATACACAACATATGCCAAGTACTGAAAGCGGCAGTGAGTCACATTTTGCACAAACTCCCCTGCAGTTTTCGAAATATCCCAAATATCCCAGTTTCGAGGCCTGAGCCATATTTTGCAGCAAAATTCTAGCTCTCTGCACATATTCGCAGTTTGAAATTCCGACTTTTTATACCCAATATATGCCAAGTACTGAAAGCGGCATTTGGTCACATTTGTCCCAATCCCCCCTGCAGTTTTCAAAATATCCCAAACATCCCAGTTTCGAGGCTTGAGCCATATTTTGGAGCCAAATTCAGGCTCTCTGCACGTATTCGCAGTTCGAAATTCCGACGTTTTATACCCAACATATACCAAGTACTGAAAGCGGCGTTTGGTCACATTTGTCCCAAACCTCCCTGCAGTTTTCAAAATATCCCAAACATCCCAATATCGAGGCCTGAGCCATATTTTGGAGCCAAATTCTGGCTCTCTGCACGTATTCGCAGTTTGAAATTACAACTTATTATACCCAACATATGCAAAGTACTGAAAGCGGCAATGAGTCACATTTTGCACAAACTCCCCTGCAGTTTTCAAAATATCCCAAACACCCCAATTTCGAGGCTGGAGCCATAATTTGAAGTCAAATTCAGGCTCTCTGCACGTATTCGCAGTTTGATATTACGACTTTTTATACCCAACATATGCCAAGTACTGAATGCGGCGTTTGGTCACATTCGTCCCAAACCTTCCTGCAGTTTTCAAAATATCCCAAACATCCCAGTATCGAGGCCTGAGCCATATTTTGGAGCCAAATTCAGGCTCTCTGCACGTATTCGCAGTTCGAAATTCCGACTTTTTATACCCAACATATGCCAAGTACTGAAAGCGGCAGTGAGACATTTTGCGCAAACTCCCCTCCAGTTTTCAAAATATCCCAAAAATCCCAATTTCCAGGCCTGAGCAATATTTTGGAGCCAAATTCTGGCTCTCTGCACGTATTCGCAGTTTGATATTACGACTATTTATACCCAACATATGCCAAGTACTGACAGCGGCAGTGAGTCAAATTTTGCATAAACTCCCCTGCAGTTTTCAAAATATCCCAAACATCCCAATTTTGAGGCCTGAGCCATATTTTTGAGCCAAATTCTGGCTCTATGCACGTATTCACAGTTGAAAATTACGACTTTTTTTTACCCAACATATGCGAAGTACTGAAAGCGGCGTTTGGTCACATTTTGCACAAACTCCCTTGCAGTTTTCAAAATATCCCAAACATCCCAGTATTGAGGCATGAGCCATATTTTGGAGCTAAATTCTGGCTCTCTGCACGTATTCGCAGTTTGATATTCCGACTTTTTATTCCCAACATATGCCAAGTACTGGACGCGGCAGTGAGTCACATTTTGCACAAACTCCCCTGCAGTTTTCAAAATATCCCAAACATCTCAATTTCGAGGCCTAAGCCATATTGTCTAGCCAAATTCTGGGTCTATGCACGTATTCGCAGTTTGATATTACGACTTTTTATACCCAACATATGCCAAGTCCTGAAAGCGGCAGTGAGTCACATTTTGCACAAACTCTCCTGCAGTTTTCGAAATATCCCAAATATCCCAATTTTGAGGCCTGAGCCATATTTTGGAGCAAAATTCTGGCTCTCTGCACGTATTCGCAGTTTGAAATTCCGAATTTTTATACCCAATATATGCCAAGTACTGAAAGCAGCGTTTGGTCACATTTGTCCCAATCCCCCCTGCAGTTTTCAAAATATCCCAAACATCCCAGTTTCGAGGCTTGAGCCATATTTTGGAGCCAAATTCAGGCTCTCTGCACGTATTCGCAGTTCGAAATTCCGACTTTTTATACCCAACATATGCCAAGTGCTGAAAGCGGCAGTGAGACATTTTGCACAAACTCCCCTTCAGTTTTCAAAATATCCCAAAAATCCCAATTTCGAGGCCTGAGCAATATTTTGGAGCCAAATTCTGGCTCTCTGCACGTATTCGCAGTTTGAAATTACTAAATTTTATACCCAGCATATGCCAAGTACTGAAAGAGGCGTTTGGTCACATTTGTCCAAACCTCCCTGCAGTTTTCAAAATATCCCAAATATCCCAATTTCGAGGCCTGAGCCATAATTTGGAGCCAAATTCTGGCTCTATGCATGTATTCGCAGTTTGATATTACGACTTTTTATACCCAACATATGCCAAGTACTGGACACGGCAGTGAGTCACATTTTGCACAAACTACCCTGCAGTTTTCAAAATATCCCAAACATACAAATTTCGAGGCCTGAGTCATATTTTGGAGCCATATTCTGGCTCTCTGCACGTATTCGCAGTTTGAAATTACGACTTTTTATTCCCAACATATGCCATGTCCTGAAAGCGGCGTTTGGTCACATTTGTCCTAATCCCCCTTGCAGTTTTCAAAATATGCTAAACATCCCAATATCGAGGCCTGAGCCATATTTTGGAGCCAAATTCTGGCTCTCTGCACGTATTTGCAGTTTGAAATTACGACTTTTTATACCCAACATATGCCAAGTACTGAAAGCGGCGTTTGGTCACATTTGTCCCAATCCCCCCTGCAGTTTTCAAAATATCCCAAACATCCCAATTTTGAGGCCTGAGCCATATTTTGGAGACAAATTCTGGCTCTCTGCACGTATTCGCAGTTTGAAATTACGACTTTTTATACCCAAATGCCAAGTACTGAAAGCGGCGGCAATGAGTCACATTTTGAAGAATCCCCCCTGCAGTTTTCAAAATATCCCAAATATCCCAATTTAGAGGCCTGAGCAATTTTTTGGAGCCAAATTCTGGCTCTCTGCACGTATTCGCAGTTTGATATTACGACTTTTTATACCCAACATATGCCAAGTGCTGAAAGCGGCAGTGAGTCACATTTTGCATAAACTCTCTTGCAGTTTTCAAAATATCCCAAACATCCCAATTTTGAGGCCTGAGCCATGTTTTTGAGCCAAATTCTCGCTCTCTGCACGTATTCGCAGTTGAAAATTACGAATTTTTTTTACCCAACATATGCGAAGTACTGAAAGCGCCGTTTGGTCACATTTTGCACAAACTCCCTTGTAGTTTTCAAAATATCCCAAACATCCCAGTATTGAGGCCTGAGCCATATTTTGGAGCCAAATTCTGGCTCTCTGCACGTATTCGCAGTTTGATATTACGACTTTTTATACCCAACATATGCCAAGTACTGAAAGCGGCAATGAGTCACATTTTGCACAAACTCCCCTGCAGTTTTCAAAATATCCCTAACACCCCAATTTCGAGGCCGGAGCCATATTTTGAAGTCAAATTCAGGCTCTCTGCACGTATTAGCAGTTTGATATTACGACTTTTTATACCCAACATATGCCAAGTACTGAAGCGTCGTTTGGTCACATTTGTCCCAAACCTTCCTGCAGTTTTCAAAATATCCCAAACATCCCAGTATCGAGGCCTGAGCCATATTTTGGAGCCAAATTCTGGCTCTCTGCACGTATTCGCAGTTTGAAATTACGACTTTTTATACACAACATATGCCAAGTACTGAAAGCGGCAGTGAGTCACATTTTGCACAAACTCCCCTGCAGTTTTCAAAATATCCCAAATATCCCAACTTAGAGGCCTGAGCCATATTTTGGAGCAAAATTCTGGCTCTCTGCACGTATTCGCAGTTTGAAATTCCGACTTTTTATACCCAATATATGCCAAGTACTGAGAGCGGCGTTTGGTCACATTTGTCCCAATCCCCCCTGCAGTTTTCAAAATATCCCAAATATCCCAACTTCGAAGCCTGAGCCATATTTTGGAGCCAAATTTAGGCTTTCTGCACGTATTCGCAGTTCGAAATTCTAACTTTTTATACCCAACACATGCCAAGTACTGAGAGCGGCAGTGAGACATTTTGCACAAACTCCCCTCCAATTTTCAAAATATCCCAAATATCCTAATTTCGAGGCCTGAGCTATATTTTGGAGCCAAATTCTGGCTCTCTGCACGTATTCGCAGTTTGATATTACGACTTTTTATACCCAACATATGCCAAGTACTGAAAGCAGCAGTGAGTCACATTTTGCATAAACTCCCCTGCAGTTTTCAAAATATCCCAAACATCCCAATTTTGAGGCCTGAGCCATATTTTTGAGCCAAATTCTGGCTCTATGCACGTATTCACAGTTGAAAATTACGACTTTTTTTTACCCAACATATGCGAAGTACTGAAAGCGGCGTTTGGTCACATTTTGCACAAACTCCCTTGCAGTTTTCAAAATATCCCAAACATCCCAGTATTGAGGCATGAGCCATATTTTGGAGCTAAATTCTGGCTCTCTGCACGTATTCGCAGTTTGAAATTACGACTTTTTATTCCCAACATATGCCATGTCCTGAAAGGTGCGTTTGGTCACATTTGTCCTAATCCCCCTTGCAGTTTTCAAAATATCCTAAACATCCCAATATCGAGGCCTGAGCCATATTTTGGAGCCAAATTCTGGCTCTCTGCACGTATTCGCATTTTGAAATTACGACTTTTTATACCCATATGCCAAGTACTGAAAGCGGCAATGAGACACATTTTGAAGAATCCCCCCTGCAGTTTTCAAAATATCCCAAATATCCCAATTTAGAGGCCTGAGCTATATTTTGGAGCCAAATTCTGGCTCTCTGCACGTATTCGCAGTTTGATATTACGACTTTTTATACCTAACATATGCCAAGTACTGAAAGCGGCAGTGTCACATTTTGCATAAACTCTCTTGCAGTTTTCAAAATATCCCAAACATCCCAATTTTGAGGCCTGAGCCATATTTTTGAGCCAAATTCTGGCTCTCTGCACGTATTCGCAGTTGAAAATTACGACTTTTTTTTACCCAACATATGCGAAGTACTGAAAGAGCCGTTTGGTCACATTTTGCACAAACTCCCTTGCAGTTTTCAAAATATCCCAAACATCCCAGTATTGAAGCCTGAGCCATATTTTGGAGCCAAATTCTGGCTCTCTGCACGTATTCGCAGTTTGATATTACGACTTTTTATACCCAACATATGCCAAGTACTGAAAGCGGCAATGAGTCACATTTTGCACAAACTTCCCTGCAGTTTTCAAAATATCCCAAACATCCCAATTTTGAGGCCTGAGCCATATTTTTGAGCCAAATTCAGGCTCTCTGCACGTATTAGCAGTTCGATATTACGACTTTTTATACCCAACATATGCCAAGTACTGAAAGCGGCAGTGAGACATTTTGCACAAACTCCCCTCCAGTTTTAAAAATATCCCAAAAATCCCAATTTCGAGGCCTGAGCTATATTTTGGAGCCAAATTCTGGCTCTCTGCACGTATTCGCAGTTTGAAATTACGACTTTTTATACCCAACATATGCCAAGTACTGAAAGCGGCGTTTGGTCACATTTGTCCCATACCTCCCTGCAGTTTTCAAAATATCCCAAATATCCCAATATCGAGGCCTGAGCCATATTTTGGAGCCAAATTCTGGCTCTCTGCACATATTTGCATTTTGAAATTACAACTTATTATACCCAACATATGCACAGTACTGAAAGCGGCAATGAGTCACATTTTGCACAAACTCCCCTGCAGTTTTCAAAATATCCCAAACACCCCAATTTCGAGGCCGGAGCCATATTTTGAAGTCAAATTTAGGCTCTCTGCACGTATTCGCAGTTTGAAATTACGACTTTTTATACCCAACATATGCCAAGTACTGAAAGCGGCGTTTGATCACATTTGTCCCAAACCTTCCTGCAGTTTTCAAAATATCCCAAACATCCCAGTATCGAGGCCTGAGCCATATTTTGGAGCCAAATTCTGGCTCTCTGCACGTATTCGCAGTTTGAAATTTCGACTTTTTATACCCATATGCCAAGTACTGAAAGCGGCAATTAGTAACATTTTGAACAATCCCCCCTGCAGTTTTCAAAATATCCCAAATATCCCAATTTAGAGGCCTGAGCTATATTTTGTAGCCAAATTCTTGCTCTTTGCATATATTCGCAGTTTGATATTACGACTTTTTATACCCAACATATGCCAAGTACTGAAAGCGGCAGTGAGTCACATTTTGCATAAACTCTCTTGCAGTTTTCAAAATATCCCAAACATCCCAATTTTGAGGCCTGAGCAATATTTTTGAGCCAAATTCTGGCTCTCTGCACGTATTCGCAGTTGAAAATTACGACTTTTTTTTACCCAACTGATGCGAAGTACTGAAAGCGGCAGTGAGTCACATTTTGCATAAACTCCCTTGCAGTTTTCAAAATATCCCAAACATCCCAGTATTGAGGCCTGAGCCATATTTTGGAGCCAAATTCTGGCTCTCTGCACGTATTCGCAGTTTGATATTTCGACTTTTTATACCCAACATATGCCAAGTACTGGATGTGGCAGTGAGTCACATTTTGCACAAACTTCCCTGCAGTTTTCAAAATATCCCAAACATCCCAATTTCCAGGCCTAAGCCATATTGTGGAGCCAAATTCTGGCTCTATGCACGTATTCGCAGTTTGATATTGTGACTTTTTATACCCAACATATGCCAAGTCCTGAAAGCGGCAGTGAGTCACATTTTGCACAAACTCCCCTGCAGTTTTCAAAATATCCCAAACATCCCAGTATCGAGGCCTGAGCCATATTTTGGAGCCAAATTCTGGCTCTCTGCACGTATTCGCAGTTTGAAATTACGACTTTTTATACCCAACATATGCCAAGTACTGGACGCGGCAGTGAGTCACATTTTGCACAAACTCCCCTGCAGTTTTCGAAATATCCCAAATATCCCAGTTTCGAGGCCTGAGCCATATTTTGGAGCCAAATTCAGGCTCTCTGCACGTATTCGCAGTTCGAAATTCCGACTTTTTATACCCAACATATGCCAAGTACTGAAAGCGGCAGTGAGTCAAATTTTTCATAAACTCCCCTGCAGTTTTCAAAATATCCCAAACATCCCAATTTTGAGGCCTGAGCCATATTTTGGAGCCAAATTCTGGCTCTATGCACGTATTAACAGTTGAAAATTACGACTTTTTTTTACCCAACATATGCGAAGTACTGAAAGCGGCGTTTGGTCACATTTTGCACAAACTCCCTTCCAGTTTTCAAAATATCCCAAACATCCCAGTATTGAGGCATGAGCCATATTTTGTAGCCAAATTCTGGCTCTCTGCACGTATTCGCAGTTTGATATTCCGACTTTTTATACCCAACATATGCCAAGTACTGGACGCGGCAGTGAGTCACATTTTGCACAAACTCCCCTGCAGTTTTCAAAATATCCCAAGCATCCCAATTTCGAGGCCTAAGCCATATTGTCTAACCAAATTCTGGCTCTATGCACGTATTCGCAGTTTGATATTACGACTTTTTATACCCAACATATGCCAAGTCCTGAAAGCGGCAGTGAGTCACATTTTGCACAAACTCCCCTGCAGTTTTCGAAATATCCCAAATATCCCAGTTTCGAGGCCTGAGCCATATTTTGGAGCAAAATTCTGGCTCTCTGCACATATTCGCAGTTTGAAATTCCGACTTTTTATACCCAATATATGCCAAGTACTGAAAGCGGCGTTTGGTCACATTTGTCCCAATCCCCTCTGCAGTTTTCAAAATATCCCAAACATCCCAGTTTCGAGGCTTGAGCCATATTTTGGAGCCAAATTCAGGCTCTCTGCACGTATTCGCAGCTAGAAATTCCGACGTTTTATACCCAACATATACCAAGTACTGAAAGCGGCAGTGAGACATTTTGCACAAACTCCCCTCCAGTTTTCAAAATATCCCAAAAATCCCAATTTCGAGGCCTGAGCAATATTTTGGAGCCAAATTCTTGCTCTCTGCACGTATTCGCAGTTTGATATTACGACTTTTTATACCCAACATATGCCAAGTACTGAAAGCGGCAGTGAGTCAAATTTTGCATAAACTCCCCTGCAGTTTTCAAAATATCCCAAACATCCCAGTATTGAGGCCTGAGCCATAATTTGGAGCCAAATTCTGGCTCTATGCATGTATTCGCAGTTTGATATTACGACTTTTTATACCCAACATATGCCAAGTACTGAAAGAGGCGTTTGGTCACATTTGTCCAAACCTCCCTGCAGTTTTCAAAATATCCCAAATATCCCAATTTCGAGGCCTGAGCCATAATTTGGAGCCAAATTCTGGCTCTATGCATGTATTCGCAGTTTGATATTACGACTTTTTATACCCAACATATGCCAAGTACTGGACACGGCAGTGAGTCACATTTTGCACAAACTCCCCTGCAGTTTTCAAAATATCCCAAACTAACAAATTTCGAGGCCTGAGTCATATTTTGGAGCCATATTCTGGCTCTCTGCACGTATTCGCAGTTTGAAATTACGACTTTTTATTCCCAACATATGCCATGTCCTGAAAGCGGCGTTTGGTCACATTTGTCCTAATCCCCCTTGCAGTTTTCAAAATATGCTAAACATCCCAATATCGAGGCCTGAGCCATATTTTGGAGCCAAATTCTGGCTCTCTGCACGTATTCGCAGTTTGAAATTACGACTTTTTATACCCATATGCCAAGTACTGAAAGCGGCAATGAGACACATTTTGAAGAATCCCCCCTGCAGTTTACAAAATATCCCAAATATCCCAATTTAGAGGCCTGAGCTATATTTTGGAGCCAAATTCTGGCTCTCTGCATGTATTCGCAGTTTGATATTACGACTTTTTATACCCAACATATGCCAAGTACTGAAAGCGGCAGTGAGTTACATTTTGCACAAACTCCCCTGCAGTTTTCAAAATATCCCAAGCATCCCAATTTCGAGGCCTAAGCCATATTGTCTAACCAAATTCTGGCTCTCTGCACGTATTCGCAGTTGAAAATTACGACTTTTTTTTACCCAACATATGCGAAGTACTGAAAGCGCTGTTTGGTCACATTTTGCACAAACTCCCTTGCAGTTTTCAAAATATCCCAAACATCCCAGTATTGAGGCCTGAGCAATATTTTGGAGCCAAATTCTGGCTCTCTGCACGTATTCGCAGTTTGATATTACGACTTTTTAAACCCAACATATGCCAAGTACTGAAAGCGGCAATGAGTCACATTTTGCACAAACTCCCCTGCAGTTTTCAAAATATCCCTAACACCCCAATTTCGAGGCCAGAGCCATATTTTGAAGTCAAATTCAGGCTCTCTGCACGTATTAGCAGTTTGATATTACGACTTTTTATACCCAACATATGCCAAGTACTGAAGCGGCGTTTGGTCACATTTGTCCCAAACCTTCCTGCAGTTTTCAAAATATCCCAAACATCCCAGTATCGAGGCCTGAGCCATATTTTGGAGCCAAATTCTGGCTCTCTGCACGTATTCGCAGTTTGAAATTACGACTTTTTATACACAACATATGCCAAGTACTGAAAGCGGCAGTGAGTCACATTTTGCACAAACTCCCCTGCAGTTTTCAAAATATTCCAAATATCCCAATTTCGAGGCCTGAGCCATATTTTGGAGCAAAATTCTGGCTCTCTGCACGTATTCGCAGTTTGAAATTCCGACTTTTTATACCCAATATATGCCAAGTACTGAAAGCGGCGTTTGGTCACATTTGTCCCAATCCCCCCTGCAGTTTTCAAAATATCCCAAATATCCCAACTTCGAGGCCTGAGCCATATTTTGGAGCCAAATTTAGGCTTTCTGCACGTATTCGCAGTTCGAAATTCCAACTTTTTATACCCAACACATGCCACGTACTGAGAGCGGCAGTGAGACATTTTGCACAAACTCCCCTCCAGTTTTCAAAATATCCCAAATATCCCAATTTCGAGGCCTGAGCTATATTTTGGAGCCAAATTCTGGCTCTCTGCACGTATTCGCAGTTTGATATTACGACTTTTTATACCAAATATATGCCAAGTACTGGACGCTGCAGTGAGACATTTTGTACAAACTCCCCTCCAGTTTTCAAAATATCCCAAAAATCCCAATTTCGAGGCCTGAGCAATATTTTGGAGCAAAATTCTGGCTCTCTGCACGTATTCGCAGTTTGAAATTCCGACTTTTTATACCAAATATATGCCAAGTACTGAAAGCGGCGTTTGGTCACATTTTGCACAAACTCCCCTGCAGTTTTCAAAATATCCCAAACATCCCAGTTTCGAGGCTTGAGCCATATTTTGGAGCCAAATTCAGGCTCTCTGCACGTATTCGCAGTTCGAAATTCCGACTTTTTATACCCAACATATGCCAAGTACTGAAAGCGGCAGTGAGACATTTTGCACAAACTCCCCTCCAGTTTTCAAAATATCCCAAAAATCCCAATTTCGAGGCCTGAGCAATATTTTGTAGACAAATTCTGGCTCTCTGCACGTATTCGCAGTTTGAAATTACGAGTTTTTATACCCAGCATATGCCGAGTACTGAAAGAGGCGTTTGGTCACATTTGTCCAATCCTCCCTGCAGTTTTCAAAATATCCCAAATATCCCAATTTCGAGGCCTGAGCCATAATTTGGAGCCAAATTCTGGCTCTAGGCATGTATTCGCAGTTTGATATTACGACTTTTTATACCCAACATATGCCAAGTACTGGACACGGCAGTGAGTCACATTTTGCACAAACTCCCCTGCAGTTTTCAAAATATCCCGAACTTACAAATTTCGAGGCCTGAGTCATATTTTGGAGCCATATTCCGGCTCTCTGCACGTATTCGCAGTTTGAAATTACGACTTTTTATTTCCAACATATGCCATGTCCTGAAAGCGACGTTTGGTCACATTTGTCCTAATCCCCCATGCAGTTTTCAAAATATCCTAAACATCCCAATATCGAGGCCTGAGCCATATTTTGGAGCCAAATTCTGGCTCTCTGCACGTATTTGCAGTTTGAAATTACGACTTTTTATACCCAACATATGCCAAGTACTGAAAGCGGCGTTTGGTCACATTTGTCCCAATCCCCCCTGCAGTTTTCAAAATATCCTAAACATCCCAATTTTGAGGCCTGAGCCATATTTTGGAGACAAATTCTGGCTCTCTGCACGTATTCGCAGTTTGAAATTATGACTTTTTATACCCATATGCCAAGTACTGAAAGCGGCAATGAGTCACATTTTGAAGAATCCCCCCTGCAGTTTTCAAAATATCCCAAATATCCCAATTTAGAGGCCTGAGCTATATTTTGGAGCCAAATTCTGGCTCTCTGCACGTATTCGCAGTTTGATATTACGACTTTTTATACCCAACATATGCCAAGTGCTGATAGCGGCAATGAGTCACATTTTGCACAAACTCCCCTGCAGTTTTCAAAATATCCCTAACACCCCAATTTCGAGGCCGGAGCCATATTTTGAAGTCAAATTCAGGCTCTCTGCACGTATTAGCAGTTTGATATTACGACTTTTTATACCCAACATATGCCAAGTACTGAAGCGGCGTTTGGTCACATTTGTCCCAAACCTTCCTGCAGTTTTCTAAATATCCCAAACATCCCAGTATCGAGGCCTGAGCCATATTTTGGAGCCAAATTCTGGCTCTCTGCACGTATTCGCAGTTTGAAATTACGACTTTTTATACACATCATATGCCAAGTACTGAAAGCGGCAGTGAGTCACATTTTGCACAAACTCCCCTGCAGTTTTCAAAATATCCCAAATATCCCAACTTCGAGGCCTGAGCCATATTTTGGAGCAAAATTCTGGCTCTCTGCACGTATTCGCAGTTTGAAATTCCGACTTTTTATACCCAATATATGCCAAGTACTGAAAGCGGCGTTTGGTCACATTTGTCCCAATCCCCCCTGCAGTTTTCAAAATATCCCAAATATCCCATCTTTGAGGCCTGAGAAATATTTTGGAGCCAAATTTAGGCTTTCTGCACGTATTCGCAGTTCGAAATTCCAACTTTTTATACCCAACACATGCCAAGTACTGAGAGCGGCAGTGAGACATTTTGCACAAACTCCCCTCCAGTTTTCAAAATATCCCAAAAATCCCAATTTCGAGGCCTGAGCAATATTTTGGAGCCAAATTCTGGCTCTTTGCACGTATTCGCAGTTTGAAATTACGACTTTTTATACCCAGCATATGCCAAGTACTGAAAGCGGCGTTTGGTCACATTTGTCCCAAACCTCCCTGCAGTTTTCAAAATATCCCAAATATCCCAATTTCGAGGCCTGAGCCATATTTTGGAGCCAAGTTCTGGCTCTATGCATGTATTCGCAGTTTGATATTACGACTTTTTATTTCCAACATATGCCATGTCCTGAAAGCGGCGTTTGGTCACATTTGTCACAATCCCCCCTGCAGTTTTCAAAATATCCCAAACATCCCAATTTTGAGGCCTGAGCCATATTTTGGAGACAAATTCTGGCTCTCTGCACGTATTCGCAGTTGAAAATTACGATTTTTTTTACCCAACATATGCGAAGTGCTGAAAGCGGCAATGAGTTACATTTTGCACAAACTCCCCTGCAGTTTTCAAAATATCCCAAACACCCCAATTTTGAGGCCGTAGCTATATTATGAAGCCAAATTCAGGCTCTCTGCACGTATTCGCAGTTTGATATTACGACTTTTTATACCCAACATATGCCAAGTACTGAAAGCGGCAATGAGTCACATTTTGCACAAACTCCCCTGCAGTTTTCAAAATATCCCAAACTTACAAATTTTGAGGCCTGAGTCATATTTTGGAGCCATATTCTGGCTCTCTGCACGTATTCGCAGTTTGAAATTACGACTTTTTATTCCCAACATATGCCATGTCCTGAAAGGTGCGTTTGATCACATTTGTCCTAATCCCCCTTGCAGTTTTCGAAATATCCTAAACATCCCAATATCGAGGCCTGAGCCATATTTTGGAGCCAAATTCTGGCTCTCTGCACGTATTTGCAGTTTGAAATTACGACTTTTTATACCCAACATATGCCAAGTACTGAAAGCGGCGTTTGGTCACATTTGTCCCAATCCCCCCTGCAGTTTTCAAAATATCCCAAACATCCCAATTTTGAGGCCTGAGCCATATTTTGGAGACAAATTCTGGCTCTCTGCACGTATTCGCAGTTTGAAATTACGATTTTTATACCCATATGCCAAGTACTGAAAGCGGCAATGAGTCACATTTTGAAGAATCCCCCCTGCAGTTTTCAAAATATCCCAAATATCCCAATTTAGAGGCCTGAGCTATATTTTGGAGCCAAATTCTGGCTCTCTGCACGTATTCGCAGTTTGATATTACGACTTTTTATACCCAACATATGCCAAGTACTGAAAGCGGCAGTGAGTCACATTTTGCATAAACTCTCTTGCAGTTTTCAAAATATCCCAAACATCCCAATTTTGAGGCCTGAGCCATATTTTTGAGCCAAATTCTGGCTCTCTGCACGTATTCGCAGTTGAAAATTACGATTTTTTTTACCTAACATATGCGAAGTACTGAAAGCGCCGTTTGGTCACATTTTGCACAAACTCCCTTGCAGTTTTCAAAATATCCCAAACATCCCAGTATTGAGGCCTGAGCCATATTTTGGAGCCAAATTCTGGCTCTCTGCACGTATTCGCAGTTTGAAATTACGACTTTTTATACACATCATATGCCAAGTACTGAAAGCGGCAGTGAGTCACATTTTGCACAAACTCCCTTGCAGTTTTCAAAATATCCCAAACATCCCAGTATTGAGGCCTGAGCCATATTTTGGAGCCAAATTCTGGCTCTCTGCACGTATTCGCAGTTTGATATTACGACTTTTTATACCCAACGTATGCCAAGTGCTGATAGCGGCAATGAGTCACATTTTGCACAAACTCCCCTGCAGTTTTCAAAATATCCCTAACACCCCAATTTCGAGGCCGGAGCCATATTTTGAAGTCAAATTCAGGCTCTCTGCACGTATTAGCAGTTTGATATTACGACTTTTTATACCCAACATATGCCAAGTACTGAAGAGGCGTTTGGTCACATTTGTCCCAAACCTTCCTGCAGTTTTCAAAATATCCCAAACATCCCAGTATCGAGGCCTGAGCCATATTTTGGAGCCAAATTCTGGCTCTCTGCACGTATTCGCAGTTTGAAATTACGACTTTTTATACACATCATATGCCAAGTACTGAAAGCGGCAGTGAGTCACATTTTGCACAAACTCCCCTGCAGTTTTCAAAATATCCCAAATATCCCAACTTCGAGGCCTGAGCCATATTTTGGAGCAAAATTCTGGCTCTCTGCACGTATTCGCAGTTTGAAATTCCGACTTTTTATACCCAATATATGCCAAGTACTGAAAGCGGCGTTTGGTCACATTTGTCCCAATCCCCCCTGCAGTTTTCAAAATATCCCAAATATCCCAACTTCGAGGCCTGAGAAATATTTTGGAGCCAAATTTAGGCTTTCTGCACGTATTCGCAGTTCGAAATTCCAACTTTTTATACCCAACACATGCCAAGTACTGAGAGCGGCAGTGAGACATTTTGCACAAACTCCCCTCCAGTTTTCAAAATATCCCAAAAATCCCAATTTCGAGGCCTGAGCAATATTTTGGAGCCAAATTCTGGCTCTTTGCACGTATTCGCAGTTTGAAATTACGACTTTTTATACCCAGCATATGCCAAGTACTGAAAGCGGCGTTTGGTCACATTTGTCCTAAACCTCCCTGCAGTTTTCAAAATATCCCAAATATCCCAATTTCGAGGCCTGAGCCATATTTTGGAGCCAAGTTCTGGCTCTATGCATGTATTCGCAGTTTGATATTACGACTTTTTATTTCCAACATATGCCATGTCCTGAAAGCGGCGTTTGGTCACATTTGTCACAATCCCCCCTGCAGTTTTCAAAATATCCCAAACATCCCAATTTTGAGGCCTGAGCCATATTTTGGAGACAAATTCTGGCTCTCTGCACGTATTCGCAGTTGAAAATTACGATTTTTTTTACCCAACATGTGCGAAGTGCTGAAAGCGGCAATGAGTTACATTTTGCACAAACTCCCATGCAGTTTTCAAAATATCCCAAACACCCTAATTTTGAGGCCGGAGCTATATTTTGAAGCCAAATTCAGGCTCTCTGCACGTATTCGCAGTTTGATATTACGACTTTTTATACCCAACATATGCCAAGTACTGAAAGCGGCAATGAGTCACATTTTGCACAAACTCCCCTGCAATTTTCAAAATATCCCAAACTTACAAATTTTGAGGCCTGAGTCATATTTTGGAGCCATATTCTGGCTCTCTGCACGTATTCGCAGTTTGAAATTACGACTTTTTATTCCCAACATATGCCATGTCCTGAAAGGTGCGTTTGATCACATTTGTCCTAATCCCCCTTGCAGTTTTCAAAATATCCTAAACATCCCAATATCGAGGCCTGAGCCATATTTTGGAGCCAAATTCTGGCTCTCTGCACGTATTTGCAGTTTGAAATTACGACTTTTTATACCCAACATATGCGAAGTACTGAAAGCGGCAATGAGTCACATTTTGCACAAACTCCCCTGCAGTTTTCAAAATATCCCTAACACCCCAATTTCGAGGCCGGAGCCATATTTTGAAGTCAAATTCAGGCTCTCTGCACGTATTAGCAGTTTGATATTACGACTTTTTATACCCAACATATGCCAAATACTGAAGCGGCGTTTGGTCACATCTGTCCCAAACCTTCCTGCAGTTTTAAAATATCCCAAACAGCCCAGTATCGAGGCCTGAGCCATATTTTGGAGCTAAATTCTGGCTCTCTGCATGTATTCGCAGTTTGATATTACGACTTTTTATACCCAACATATGCCAAGTACTGGACACGGCAGTGAGTCACATTTTGCACAAACTCCCCTGCAGTTTTCAAAATATCCCGAACTTACAAATTTCGAGGCCTGAGTCATATTTTGGAGCCATATTCCGGCTCTCTGCACGTATTCGCAGTTTGAAATTACGACTTTTTATTTCCAACATATGCCATGTCCTGAAAGCGACGTTTGGTCACATTTGTCCTAATCCCCCATGCAGTTTTCAAAATATCCTAAACATCCCAATATCGAGGCCTGAGCCATATTTTGGAGCCAAATTCTGGCTCTCTGCACGTATTTGCAGTTTGAAATTACGACTTTTTATACCCAACATATGCCAAGTACTGAAAGCGGCGTTTGGTCACATTTGTCCCAATCCCCCCTGCAGTTTTCAAAATATCCTAAACATCCCAATTTTGAGGCCTGAGCCATATTTTGGAGACAAATTCTGGCTCTCTGCACGTATTCGCAGTTTGAAATTATGACTTTTTATACCCATATGCCAAGTACTGAAAGCGGCAATGAGTCACATTTTGAAGAATCCCCCCTGCAGTTTTCAAAATATCCCAAATATCCCAATTTAGAGGCCTGAGCTATATTTTGGAGCCAAATTCTGGCTCTCTGCACGTATTCGCAGTTGAAAATTACGACTTTTTTTTACCCAACATATGCGAAGTACTGAAAGCGCCGTTTGGTCACATTTTGCACAAACTCCCTTGCAGTTTTCAAAATATCCCAAACATCCCTGTATTGAGGCCTGAGCCATATTTTGGAGCCAAATTCTGGCTCTCTGCACGTATTCGCAGTTTGATATTACGACTTTTTATACCCAACATATGCCAAGTGCTGATAGCGGCAATGAGTCACATTTTGCACAAACTCCCCTGCAGTTTTCAAAATATCCCTAACACCCCAATTTCGAGGCCGGAGCCATATTTTGAAGTCAAATTCAGGCTCTCTGCACGTATTAGCAGTTTGATATTACGACTTTTTATACCCAACATATGCCAAGTACTGAAGCGGCGTTTGGTCACATTTGTCCCAAACCTTCCTGCAGTTTTCTAAATATCCCAAACATCCCAGTATCGAGGCCTGAGCCATATTTTGGAGCCAAATTCTGGCTCTCTGCACGTATTCGCAGTTTGAAATTACGAATTTTTATACACATCATATGCCAAGTACTGAAAGCGGCAGTGAGTCACATTTTGCACAAACTCCCCTGCAGTTTTCAAAATATCCCAAATATCCCAACTTCGAGGCCTGAGCCATATTTTGGAGCAAAATTCTGGCTCTCTGCACGTATTCGCAGTTTGAAATTCCGACTTTTTATACCCAATATATGCCAAGTACTGAAAGCGGCGTTTGGTCACATTTGTCCCAATCCCCCCTGCAGTTTTCAAAATATCCCAAATATCCCATCTTTGAGGCCTGAGAAATATTTTGGAGCCAAATTTAGGCTTTCTGCACGTATTCGCAGTTCGAAATTCCAACTTTTTATACCCAACACATGCCAAGTACTGAGAGCGGCAGTGAGACATTTTGCACAAACTCCCCTCCAGTTTTCAAAATATCCCAAAAATCCCAATTTCGAGGCCTGAGCAATATTTTGGAGCCAAATTCTGGCTCTTTGCACGTATTCGCAGTTTGAAATTACGACTTTTTATACCCAGCATATGCCAAGTACTGAAAGCGGCGTTTGGTCACATTTGTCCCAAACCTCCCTGCAGTTTTCAAAATATCCCAAATATCCCAATTTCGAGGCCTGAGCCATATTTTGGAGCCAAGTTCTGGCTCTATGCATGTATTCGCAGTTTGATATTACGACTTTTTATTTCCAACATATGCCATGTCCTGAAAGCGGCGTTTGGTCACATTTGTCACAATCCCCCCTGCAGTTTTCAAAATATCCCAAACATCCCAATTTTGAGGCCTGAGCCATATTTTGGAGACAAATTCTGGCTCTCTGCACGTATTCGCAGTTGAAAATTACGATTTTTTTTACCCAACATATGCGAAGTGCTGAAAGCGGCAATGAGTTACATTTTGCACAAACTCCCCTGCAGTTTTCAAAATATCCCAAACACCCCAATTTTGAGGCCGTAGCTATATTATGAAGCCAAATTCAGGCTCTCTGCACGTATTCGCAGTTTGATATTACGACTTTTTATACCCAACATATGCCAAGTACTGAAAGCGGCAATGAGTCACATTTTGCACAAACTCCCCTGCAGTTTTCAAAATATCCCAAACATCCCAATTTTGAGGCCTGAGCCATATTTTGGAGACAAATTCTGGCTCTCTGCACGTATTCGCAGTTTGAAATTACGATTTTTATACCCATATGCCAAGTACTGAAAGCGGCAATGAGTCACATTTTGAAGAATCCCCCCTGCAGTTTTCAAAATATCCCAAATATCCCAATTTTGAGGCCTGAGCCATATTTTTGAGCCAAATTCTGGCTCTCTGCACGTATTCGCAGTTGAAAATTACGATTTTTTTTACCTAACATATGCGAAGTACTGAAAGCGCCGTTTGGTCACATTTTGCACAAACTCCCTTGCAGTTTTCAAAATATCCCAAACATCCCAGTATTGAGGCCTGAGCCATATTTTGGAGCCAAATTCTGGCTCTCTGCACGTATTCGCAGTTTGAAATTACGACTTTTTATACACATCATATGCCAAGTACTGAAAGCGGCAGTGAGTCACATTTTGCACAAACTCCCTTGCAGTTTTCAAAATATCCCAAACATCCCAGTATTGAGGCCTGAGCCATATTTTGGAGCCAAATTCTGGCTCTCTGCACGTATTCGCAGTTTGATATTACGACTTTTTATACCCAACATATGCCAAGTGCTGATAGCGGCAATGAGTCACATTTTGCACAAACTCCCCTGCAGTTTTCAAAATATCCCTAACACCCCAATTTCGAGGCCGGAGCCATATTTTGAAGTCAAATTCAGGCTCTCTGCACGTATTAGCAGTTTGATATTACGACTTTTTATACCCAACATATGCCAAGTACTGAAGCGGCGTTTGGTCACATTTGTCCCAAACCTTCCTGCAGTTTTCAAAATATCCCAAACATCCCAGTATCGAGGCCTGAGCCATATTTTGGAGCCAAATTCTGGCTCTCTGCACGTATTCGCAGTTTGAAATTACGACTTTTTATACACATCATATGCCAAGTACTGAAAGCGGCAGTGAGTCACATTTTGCACAAACTCCCCTGCAGTTTTCAAAATATCCCAAATATCCCAACTTCGAGGCCTGAGCCATATTTTGGAGCAAAATTCTGGCTCTCTGCACGTATTCGCAGTTTGAAATTCCGACTTTTTATACCCAATATATGCCAAGTACTGAAAGCGGCGTTTGGTCACATTTGTCCCAATCCCCCCTGCAGTTTTCAAAATATCCCAAATATCCCAACTTCGAGGCCTGAGAAATATTTTGGAGCCAAATTTAGGCTTTCTGCACGTATTCGCAGTTCGAAATTCCAACTTTTTATACCCAACACATGCCAAGTACTGAGAGCGGCAGTGAGACATTTTGCACAAACTCCCCTCCAGTTTTCAAAATATCCCAAAAATCCCAATTTCGAGGCCTGAGCAATATTTTGGAGCCAAATTCTGGCTCTTTGCACGTATTCGCAGTTTGAAATTACGACTTTTTATACCCAGCATATGCCAAGTACTGAAAGCGGCGTTTGGTCACATTTGTCCTAAACCTCCCTGCAGTTTTCAAAATATCCCAATTTCGAGGCCTGAGCCATATTTTGGAGCCAAGTTCTGGCTCTATGCATGTATTCGCAGTTTGATATTACGACTTTTTATTTCCAACATATGCCATGTCCTGAAAGCGGCGTTTGGTCACATTTGTCACAATCCCCCCTGCAGTTTTCAAAATATCCCAAACATCCCAATTTTGAGGCCTGAGCCATATTTTGGAGACAAATTCTGGCTCTCTGCACGTATTCGCAGTTGAAAATTACGATTTTTTTTACCCAACATGTGCGAAGTGCTGAAAGCGGCAATGAGTTACATTTTGCACAAACTCCCATGCAGTTTTCAAAATATCCCAAACACCCTAATTTTGAGGCCGGAGCTATATTTTGAAGCCAAATTCAGGCTCTGCACGTATTCGCAGTTTGATATTACGACTTTTTATACCCAACATATGATAAGTACTGAAAGCGGCAATGAGTCACATTTTGCACAAACTCCCCTGCAGTTTTCAAAATATCCCAAACTTACAAATTTTGAGGCCTGAGTCATATTTTGGAGCCATATTCTGGCTCTCTGCACGTATTCGCAGTTTGAAATTACGACTTTTTATTCCCAACATATGCCATGTCCTGAAAGGTGCGTTTGATCACATTTGTCCTAATCCCCCTTGCAGTTTTCAAAATATCCTAAACATCCCAATATCGAGGCCTGAGCCATATTTTGGAGCCAAATTCTGGCTCTCTGCACGTATTTGCAGTTTGAAATTACGACTTTTTATACCCAACATATGCGAAGTACTGAAAGCGGCAATGAGTCACATTTTGCACAAACTCCCCTGCAGTTTTCAAAATATCCCTAACACCCCAATTTCGAGGCCGGAGCCATATTTTGAAGTCAAATTCAGGCTCTCTGCACGTATTAGCAGTTTGATATTACGACTTTTTATACCCAACATATGCCAAATACTGAAGCGGCGTTTGGTCACATCTGTCCCAAACCTTCCTGCAGTTTTAAAATATCCCAAACAGCCCAGTATCGAGGCCTGAGCCATATTTTGGAGCTAAATTCTGGCTCTCTGCACGTATTCGCAGTTTGAAATTACGACTTTTTATACACAACATATGCCAAGTACTGAAAGCGGCAGTGAGTCACATTTTGCACAAACTCCCCTGCAGTATTCAAAATATTCCAAATATCCCAACTTCGAGGCCTGAGCCATATTTTGGAGCAAAATTCTGGCTCTCTGCACGTATTCGCAATTTGAAATTCCGACTTTTTATACCCAATATATGCCAAGTACTGAAAGCGACGTTTGGTCACATTTGTCCCAATCCCCCCTGCAGTTTTCAAAATATCCCAAATATCCCAACTTCGAGGCCTGAGCCATATTTTGGAGCCAAATTTAGGCTTTCTGCACGTATTCGCAGTTCGAAATTCCAACTTTTTATACCCAACACATGCCAAGTACTGAGAGCGGCAGTGAGACATTTTGCACAAACTCCCCTCCTGTTTTCAAAATATCCCAAATATCCCAATTTCGAGGCCTGAGCTATATTTTGGAGCCAAATTCTGGCTCTCTGCACGTATTCGCAGTTTGATATTACGACTTTTTATACCCAACATATGCCAAGTACTGAAAGCGGCAGTGAGTCACATTTTGCATAAACTCCCCTGCAGTTTTCAAAATATCCCAAACATCCCAATTTTGAGGCCTGAGCCATATTTTTGAGCCAAATTCTGGCTCTATGCACGTATTCACAGTTGAAAATTACGACTTTTTTTTACCCAACAAATGCGAAGTACTGAAAGCGGCGTTTGGTCACATTTTGCACAAACTCCCTTGCAGTATTCAAAATATTCCAAATATCCCAACTTCGAGGCATGAGCCATATTTTGGAGCTAAATTCTGGCTCTCTGCACGTATTCGCAGTTTGATATTCCGACTTTTTATACCCAACATATGCCAAGTACTGGACGCGGCAGTGAGTCACATTTTGCACAAACTCCCCTGCAGTTTTCAAAATATCCCAAACATCCCAATTTCGAGGCCTAAGCCATATTGTCTAGCCAAATTCTGGCTCTCTGCACGTATTCGCAGTTTGAAATTACGAGTTTTTATACCCAGCATATGCCAAGAACTGAAAGAGGCGTTTGGTCACATTTGTCCAAACCTCCCTGCAGTTTTCAAAATATCCCAAATATCCCAATTTCGAGGCCTGAGCCATAATTTGGAGCCAAATTCTGGCTCTATGCATGTATTCGCAGTTTAATATTACGACTTTTTATACCCAACATATGCCAAGTACTGGACACGGCAGTGAGTCACATTTTGCACAAACTCCCCTGCAGTTTTCAAAATATCCCAAACTTACAAATTTCGAGGCCTGAGTCATATTTTGTAGCCATATTCTGGCTCTCTGCACGTATTCGCAGTTTGAAATTACGAATTTTTATTCCCAACATATGCCATGTCCTGAAATCGGCGTTTGGTCACATTTGTCCTAATCCCCCTTGCAGTTTTCAAAATATCCTAAACATCCCAATATCGAGGCCTGAGCCATATTTTGGAGCCAAATTCTGGCTCTCTGCACGTATTTGCAGTTTGAAATTACGACTTTTTATACCCAACATATGCCAAGTACTGAAAGCGGCAATGAGTCACATTTTGAAGAATCCCCCCTGCAGTTTTCAAAATATCCCAAATATCCCAATTTAGAGGCCTGAGCTATATTTTGGAGCCAAATTCTGGCTCTCTGCACGTATTCGCAGTTGAAAATTACGACTTTTTTTTACCCAACATATGCGAAGTACTGAAAGCGCCGTTTGGTCACATTTTGCACAAACTCCCTTGCAGTTTTCAAAATATCCCAAACATCCCAGTATCGAGGCCTGAGCCATATTTTGGAGCCAAATTCTGGCTCTCTGCACGTATTTGCAGTTTGAAATTACGACTTTTTATACCCAACATATGCCAAGTACTGAAAGCGGCAGTGAGTCACATTTTGCATAAACTCTCTTGCAGTTTTCAAAATATCCCAAACATCCCAATTTTGAGGCCTGAGCCATATTTTTGAGCCAAATTCTGGCTCTCTGCACGTATTCGCAGTTGAAAATTACGACTTTTTTTTACCCAACATATGCGAAGTACTGAAAGCGCCGTTTGGTCACATTTTGCACAAACTCCCTTGCAGTTTTCAAAATATCCCAAACATCCCAGTATCGAGGCCTGAGCCATATTTTGGAGCCAAATTCTGGCTCTCTGCACGTATTTGCAGTTTGATATTCCGACTTTTTATACCCAACATATGCCAAGTACTGAAAGCGGTGTTTGGTCACATTTGTCCCAAACCTCCCTGCAGTTTTCAAAATATCCCAAATATCCCAATTTCGAGGCCTGAGCCATATTTTGGAGCCAAATTCTGGCTCTATGCATGTATTCGCAGTTTGATATTACGACTTTTTATACCCAACATATGCCAAGTACTGGACGCGGCAGTGGGTCACATTTTGCACAAACTCCCCTGCAGTTTTCAAAATATCCGAAACTTACAAATTTCGAGGCCTGAGCCATATTTTGGAGCCAAATTCTGGCTCTCTGCACGTATTCGCAATTTGAAATTACAACTTTTTATACCCAACATATGCCATGTCCTGAAAGCGGCGTTTGGTCACATTTGTCCCAAACCTCCCTGCAGTTTTCAAAATATCCCAAATATCCCAATTACGAGGCCTGAGCCATATTTTGGAGCCAAATTCTGGCTCTATGCATGTATTCGCAGTTTGATATTACGACTTTTTATAATCAACATATGCCAAGTACTGGACGCGGCAGTGAGTCACATTTTGCACAAACTCCCCTGCAGTTTTCAAAATATCCCAAACTTACAAATTTCGAGGCCTGAGCCATATTTTGGAGCCAAATTCTGGCTCTCTGCACGTATTCGTAGTTGAAAATTACGACTTTTTTGTACCCAACATATGTGAAGTACTGAAAACGGCGTTTGGTCACATTTTACACAAACTCCCCTGCAGTCTTCAAAATATCCCAAATATCCCAATTTCGATGCCTGAGCTATATTTTGGAGCCAAATTCTGGCTCTCTGCACGTATTTGCAGTTTGATATTACGACTTTTTATACCAACATATGGCAAGTACTGAAAGCCGTGTTTGGTTACATTTGTCCCAATCCCCCCTGCAGTTTTCAAAATATCCCAAACATCCCAATTTTGAGGCCTGAGCCATATTTTGGAGACAAATTCTGGCTCTCTGCACGTATTCGCAGTTGAAAATTACGACTTTTTTTTACCCAACATATGTGAAGTGCTGAAAGCGGCAATGAGTCACATTTTGCACAAACTCCCCTGCAGTTTTCAAAATATCCCAAACACCCTAATTTTGAAGCCGGAGCCATATTTTAAAGCCAAATTCAGTCTCTCTGCACGTATTCGCAGTTTGATATTACGACTTTTTATACCCAACATATGCCAAGTACTGAAAGCGGCGTTTGGTCACATTTGTCCCAAACCTCCCTGCAGTTTTCAAAATATCCCAAATATCCCAATTTCGAGGCCTGAGCCATATTTTGGAGCCAAATTCTGGCTCTCTGCACGTATTCGCAGTTTGAAATTACGACTTTTTATACCCAACATATGCCAAGTACTGAAAGCAGCAATGAGTCACATTTTGAACAATCCCCCCTGCAGTTTTCAAAATATCCCAAATATCCCAATTTCGAGGCCTGAGCTATATTTTGGAGCCAAATTTTGGCTCTCTGCACGTATTTGCAGTTTAATATTACGACTTTTTATACCCAACATATGCCAAGTACTGGACACGGCAGTGAGTCACATTTTGCACAAACTCCCCTGCAGTTTTCAAAATATCCCAAACTTACAAATTTCGAGGCCTGAGTCATATTTTGTAGCCATATTCTGGCTCTCTGCACGTATTCGCAGTTTGAAATTACGAATTTTTATTCCCAACATATGCCATGTCCTGAAATCGGCGTTTGGTCACATTTGTCCTAATCCCCCTTGCAGTTTTCAAAATATCCTAAACATCCCAATATCGAGGCCTGAGCCATATTTTGGAGCCAAATTCTGGCTCTCTGCACGTATTTGCAGTTTGAAATTACGACTTTTTATACCCAACATATGCCAAGTACTGAAAGCGGCAATGAGTCACATTTTGAAGAATCCCCCCTGCAGTTTTCAAAATATCCCAAATATCCCAATTTAGAGGCCTGAGCTATATTTTGGAGCCAAATTCTGGCTCTCTGCACGTATTCGCAGTTGAAAATTACGACTTTTTTTTACCCAACATATGCGAAGTACTGAAAGCGCCGTTTGGTCACATTTTGCACAAACTCCCTTGCAGTTTTCAAAATATCCCAAACATCCCAGTATCGAGGCCTGAGCCATATTTTGGAGCCAAATTCTGGCTCTCTGCACGTATTTGCAGTTTGAAATTACGACTTTTTATACCCAACATATGCCAAGTACTGAAAGCGGCAGTGAGTCACATTTTGCATAAACTCTCTTGCAGTTTTCAAAATATCCCAAACATCCCAATTTTGAGGCCTGAGCCATATTTTTGAGCCAAATTCTGGCTCTCTGCACGTATTCGCAGTTGAAAATTACGACTTTTTTTTACCCAACATATGCGAAGTACTGAAAGCGCCGTTTGGTCACATTTTGCACAAACTCCCTTGCAGTTTTCAAAATATCCCAAACATCCCAGTATCGAGGCCTGAGCCATATTTTGGAGCCAAATTCTGGCTCTCTGCACGTATTTGCAGTTTGATATTCCGACTTTTTATACCCAACATATGCCAAGTACTGAAAGCGGTGTTTGGTCACATTTGTCCCAAACCTCCCTGCAGTTTTCAAAATATCCCAAATATCCCAATTTCGAGGCCTGAGCCATATTTTGGAGCCAAATTCTGGCTCTATGCATGTATTCGCAGTTTGATATTACGACTTTTTATACCCAACATATGCCAAGTACTGGACGCGGCAGTGGGTCACATTTTGCACAAACTCCCCTGCAGTTTTCAAAATATCCGAAACTTACAAATTTCGAGGCCTGAGCCATATTTTGGAGCCAAATTCTGGCTCTCTGCACGTATTCGCAATTTGAAATTACAACTTTTTATACCCAACATATGCCATGTCCTGAAAGCGGCGTTTGGTCACATTTGTCCCAAACCTCCCTGCAGTTTTCAAAATATCCCAAATATCCCAATTACGAGGCCTGAGCCATATTTTGGAGCCAAATTCTGGCTCTATGCATGTATTCGCAGTTTGATATTACGACTTTTTATAATCAACATATGCCAAGTACTGGACGCGGCAGTGAGTCACATTTTGCACAAACTCCCCTGCAGTTTTCAAAATATCCCAAACTTACAAATTTCGAGGCCTGAGCCATATTTTGGAGCCAAATTCTGGCTCTCTGCACGTATTCGTAGTTGAAAATTACGACTTTTTTGTACCCAACATATGTGAAGTACTGAAAACGGCGTTTGGTCACATTTTACACAAACTCCCCTGCAGTCTTCAAAATATCCCAAATATCCCAATTTCGATGCCTGAGCTATATTTTTTAGCCAAATTCTGGCTCTCTGCACGTATTTGCAGTTTGATATTACGACTTTTTATACCAACATATGGCAAGTACTGAAAGCCGTGTTTGGTTACATTTGTCCCAATCCCCCCTGCAGTTTTCAAAATATCCCAAACATCCCAATTTTGAGGCCTGAGCCATATTTTGGAGACAAATTCTGGCTCTCTGCACGTATTCGCAGTTGAAAATTACGACTTTTTTTTACCCAACATATGTGAAGTGCTGAAAGCGGCAATGAGTCACATTTTGCACAAACTCCCCTGCAGTTTTCAAAATATCCCAAACACCCTAATTTTGAAGCCGGAGCCATATTTTAAAGCCAAATTCAGTCTCTCTGCACGTATTCGCAGTTTGATATTACGACTTTTTATACCCAACATATGCCAAGTACTGAAAGCGGCGTTTGGTCACATTTGTCCCAAACCTCCCTGCAGTTTTCAAAATATCCCAAATATCCCAATTTCGAGGCCTGAGCCATATTTTGGAGCCAAATTCTGGCTCTCTGCACGTATTCGCAGTTTGAAATTACGACTTTTTATACCCAACATATGCCAAGTACTGAAAGCAGCAATGAGTCACATTTTGAACAATCCCCCCTGCAGTTTTCAAAATATCCCAAATATCCCAATTTCGAGGCCTGAGCTATATTTTGGAGCCAAATTTTGGCTCTCTGCACGTATTTGCAGTTTAATATTACGACTTTTTATACCCAACATATGCCAAGTACTGAAAGCGGAGTTTGGTCACATTTGTCCCAAACCTCCCTGCAGTTTTCAAAATATCCCAAATATCCCAATTTCGAGGCCTGAGCCATATTTTGGAGCCAAATTCTGGCTCTCTGCACGTATTCGCAGTTTGATATTTTGAATTTTTATACCCTACATATGCCAAGTTCTGAAAGCGGCGTTTGGTCACATATGTCCCAAACCTCCCTCCAGTTTTCAAAATATCCCAAACATCCCAATTTCGAGGCCTGAGCCATATTTTGGAGCCAAATTCTGGCTCTATGCACTTATTCACAGTTTGATTCTAAGACTTTTTACACCCAACATATGCCAAGTCCTGAAAGCGGTAGTGAGTCACATTTTGAACAAACTCCCCTGCAGTTTTCGAAATATCCCAATTTCGAGGCCTGAGCCATATTTTGGAGCCAAATTCTGGCTCTCTGCACGTATTTGCAGTTTGATATTCCGACTTTTTATACCCAACATATGCCAAGTACTGAAAGCGGCGTTTGGTCACATTTGTCCAAACCTCCCTGCAGTTTTCAAAATATCCCAAATATCCCAATTTTGAGGTCTGAGCCATAATTTGGAGCCAAATTCTGGCTCTATGCATGTATTCGCAGTTTGATATTACGACTTTTTATACCCAACATATGCCAAGTACTGGACACGGCAGTGAGTCACATTTTGCACAAACTCCCCTGCAGTTTTCAAAATATCCCAAACTTACAAATTTCTAGGCCTGAGCCATATTTTGGAGCCATATTCTGGCTCTCTGCACGTATTCTCAGTTTGAAATAACGACTTTTTATTCCCAACATATGCCATGTCCTGAAATCGGCGTTTGGTCACATTTGTCCCAATCCCCTCTGCAGTTTTCAAAATATCCCAAACATCCCAATTTCGAGGCCTGAGCCATATTTTGGAGCCAAATTCTGGCTCTATGTACGTATTCGCAGTTTGATATTACGACTTTTTATACCCAACATATGCCAAGTCCTGAAAGCGGCAGTGAGTCACATTTTGCACAAACTCTCTTGCAGTTTTCGAAATATCCCAATTTCGAGGCCTGAGCAATATTTTGGAGCCAAATTCTGGCTCTCTGCACGTAGACGCAGTTTGATATTACGACTTTTTATACCCAACACAGGCCAAGTACTGGACGGGGCAGTGTGTCACATTTTGCACAAACTCCCCTGAACTTTTCAAAATATCCCAAACATCCCAATTTCGAGGCCAGAGACATATTTTGGAGCCAAATTCTGGCTCTCTGCACGTATTCGCACTTTGAAATTACGACTTTTTATACCCAACATATGCCAAGTACTGAAAACGGCATTTGGTCACATTTGTCCCAAACCTCCCTCCAGTTTTCAAAATATTCCAAACATCCCAATTTCGAGGCCTGAGCCATATTTTGGAGCCAAATTCTGGCTCTATGCAAGTATTCGCAGTTCTATATTACGAATTTTTATACCCAACATATGCCAAGTCCTGAAAGCGGCAGTGAGTCACATTTTGCACAAACTCCCCTACAGTTTTCGAAATATCCCAATTTCGAGGCCTGAGCCATATTTTGGAGCCAAATTCTGGCTCTCTGCACGTATTCACAGTTTGAAATTGCGACTTTTTTATACACAACATATGCCAAGTACTGAGTGCGGCGTTTGGTCACATTTGTCCCAAACCTCCCTGCAGTTTTCAAAATATCCCATATATCCCAATTTCGTGGCCTGAGCTATATTTTGGAGCCAAATTCTGGCTCTCTGCACTTATTCGCAGTTTGATATAACGACTTTTCATACCCAACATATGCCAAGTACTGAAAGCAGCGTTTGGTCACATTTGTCCCAAACCTTCCTGCAGTTTTCAAAATATCCCAAACATCCCAATATCGAAGCCTGAGCCATATTTTGGAGCCAAATTCTGGTTCTCTGCACGTATTCGCAGTTTCATATTACGACTTTTTATACCCAACATATGCTAAATACTGGACACGGCAGTGAGTCACATTTTGCACAAACTCCCCTGCAGTTTTCAATATATCCCAAACATCCCAATTTCGAGGCCAGAGCCATATTTTGGAGCCAAATTCTGGCTCTCTGCACGTATTTGCAGTTTCATATTACGACTTTTTATACCCAACATATGCCAAGTACTGGACGCGGCAGTGAGTCATATTTTGCACAAACTCCCCTGCAGTTTTCAAAATATTCCAAACATCCCAATTTCGAGGCCTGAGCCATATTTTGGAGCCAAATTCTGGCTCTATGTACGTATTCACAGTTTGATATTACGACTTATTATACCCAACATATGCAAAGTCCTGAAAGCGGCAGTGAGTCACATTTTGCACAAACTCCCTTGCAGTTTTCGAAATATCCCAATTTCGAGGCCTGAGCAATATTTTGGAGCCAAATTCTGGCTCTCTGCACGTAGACGCAGTTTGATATTATGACTTTTTATACCCAACACAGGCCAAGTACTGGACGAGGCAGTGTGTCACATTTTGCACAAACTCCCCTGCAGTTTTCAAAATATCCCAAGCATCCCAATTTCGAGGCCAGAGACATACTTTGGAGCCAAATTCTGGCTCTCTGCACGTATTCGCAGTTCGAAATTACGTCTGTTTATACCCAACATATGCCAAGTACGGAAAGCGGCATTTGGTCACATTTGTCCCAAACCTCCCTGCAGTTTTCAAAATTTCCCAAATATCCCAATTTCGAGGCCTGAGCCATATTTTGGAGCCAAATTCTCTCTCTCTGCATGTATTCGCCATTTGATATTACGACTTTTTATACCCAACATATGCCAAGTACTGAAAGCGGCAGTGAGTCACATTTTGCACAAACTCCCCTGCAGTTTTCAAAATATCCCAAACATCCCAATTTCGAGGCCTGAGCCATATTTTGGAGCCAAATTCTGGCTCTCTGCATGTATTCGCAGTTTGAAATTGCGACTTTTTTTATACACAACATATGCCAAGTACTGAATGCGGCGTTTGGTCACATTTGTCCCAACCTCCCTGCAGTTTTCAAAATATCCCGTATAGCCCAATTTCGAGGCCTGAGCCATATTTTGGAGCCAAATTCTGGCTCTCTGCACGTATCCGCAGTTTGATATTACGAATTTTTATACCCAACACAGGCCAAGTACTGGACGCGGCAGTGAGTCACATTTTGCACAAACTCCCCTGCAGTTTTCGAAATATCCAAAATATCCCAATTTCGAGGCATGAACCATATTTTGGAGCTAAATTCTGGCTCTCTGCACGTATTCGCAGTTTGAAATTACGAATTTTATACCCAACATATGGCACGTACAGAAAGCGGCGTTTGGTCACATTTGTCCCAAACCTCCCTCCAGTTTTCAAAATATCCCAAACATCCCAATTTCGAGGCCTGAGCCATATTTTGGAGCCAAATTCTGGCTCTATGCACGTATTTGCAGTTTGATATTACGACTTTTTATACCCAAGATATGCCAAGTCCTGAAAGCGGCAGTGAGTCACTTTTTGAACCAACTCCCCTGCAGTTTTCGAAATATCCAAAATATCCCAATTTCGAGGCCTGAGCCATATTTTGGAGCCAAATTCTGGCTCTCTGCATGTATTCGCAGTTTGAAATTGCGACTTTTTTATGCCCAACATATGCCAAGTACTGAAAGTGGCGTTTGGTCACATTTGTCCCAAACCTCCCTGCAGTTTTCAAAATATCCCAAATATCCCAACTTCGAGGCCGGAGCCATATTTTGGAGCCAAATTCTGGCTCTCTGCACGTATTCGCTGTTTGAAATTACAACTTATTATACCCAACATATGCAAAGTACTGAAAGCGGCAATGAGTCACATTTTGCACAAACTCCCATGCAGTTTTCAAAATATCCCAAACACCCCAATTTCGAGGCCGGAGCCATATATTGAAACCAAATTCAGGCTCTCTGCACGTATTCGCAGTTTGATATAACGACTTTTTATACCCAACATATGCCAAGTACAGAAAGCGGCGTTTGGTAACATTTGTCCCAAACCTTCCTGCAGTTTTCAAAATATCCGAAACATCTTAATATCGAAGCCTGAGCCGTATTTTGGAGCCAAATTCTGGCTCTCTGCACGTATTCGCAGTCTGATATTACGACTTTTTATACCCAACATATGCCAAGTCCTTTAAACGGCAATGAGTCACATTTTGAACAAACTCCCCTGCAGTTTTCGAAATGTCCCAAACATCCCAATTTTGAAACCTGAGCCATATTTTGGAGACAAATTCTGGCTCTCTGCACGTATTCGCAATTGAAAATTACGACTTTTTTTTAACCCAACATATGCGAAGTACTGAAAGCAGCGTTTGGTCACATTTTGCACAAACTCCCTTGCAGTTTTCAAAATATCCCAAACATCCTAGTATTGAGGCCTGAGCCATATTTTGGAGCCAAATTCAGGCTCTCTACACGTATTCGCAGTTTGATATTACGACTTTTTATACCCAACATATGCCAAGTCCTTTAAACGGCAATGAGTCACATTTTGAACAAACTCCCCTGCAGTTTTCGAAATATCCCAAACATCCCAATTTTGTGGCCTGAAGCATATTTTGGAGCCAAATTCTGGCTCTCTACACGTATTCGCAGTTTGATATTACGACCTTTATACCCAACATATGCAAAGTACTGAAAGAGGCAATGAGTCACATTTTGCACAAACTCCCCTGCAGTTTTCAAAATATCATAAACACCCTAATTTCGAGGCCGGAGTCATATTTTGAAGTCAAATTCAGGCTCTCTGCACGTATTCGCAGTTTGATATTACGACTTTTTATACCCAAAATATGCCAAGTACTGAAAGCGGCGTTTGGTCACATTTGTCCCAAACCTTCCAGCAGTTTTCAAAATATCCCAAACATCCCAATATCGAAGCGTGAGCCATATTTTGGAGCCAAATTCTGGCTCTCTGCACGTATTCGCAGTTTGATATTACGACTTTTTATACCCAACATATGCCAAGTCCTGAAAGCGGCAATGAGTCACATTTTGCACAAACTTCCCTGCAGTTTTCAAAATGTCCCAAACATCCTAATTTCGAGGCCTGAGCCATATTTTGGAGCCAAATTCTGGCTCTATGCACGTATTAGCAGTTTGATATTACGACTTTTTATACTCAACATATGCCATGTCCTGAAAGCGGCAGTGAGTAGCATTTTACACAAACTCCCCTGCAGTTTTCTAAATATCCCAATTTCGAGGCCTGAGCCATATTTTGGAGCCAAATTCTGGCTCTCTGCAGGTATTCGCAGTTTAAAATTGCGACTTTTTTATACTCAACATATGCCAAGTACTGAAAGCGGCGTTTGGTCACGTTTGTCCCAAACCTCCCTGCAGTTTTCAAAATATACCAAATATCCCAATTTCGAGGCCTGAACCATTTTTTGGAGCCAAATTCAGGATCTCTGCACGTATTCGCAGTTTGATATTACAACTTTTTATACCCAACATATGCCAAGTACTGGACGCGGCAGTGAGTCACATTTTGCACAAACTCCCCTGCAGTTTTCAAAATATCCCAAACATCCCAATTTCGAGGCCGGAGCCATATTTTGGAGCCAAATTCTGGCTCTCTGCACGTATTCGCAGTTCGAAATTACGTCTTTTTATACCCATCATATGCCAAGTACTGAAAGCGGCATTTGGTCACATTTGTCCCAAACCTCCATGCAGTTTTCAAAATATCACAAATATCCCAATTTCGAGGCCTGAGCTATATTTTGGAGCCAAATTCTGGCTCTCTGCACGTATTCGCAGTATGAAATTACGGCTTTTTATACCTAACATATGCCAAGTTCTGAAAGCGGCGTTTGGTCACATTTGACCCAAACCTTCCTGCAGTTTTCAAAATATCCCAAACATCCCAATTTCGAGGCCTGAGCCATATTTTGGAGCCAAATTCTGGCTCTATGCACGTATTTGCAGTTCGAAATTACGTCGTTTTATACCCAACATATGCCAAGTACTGAAAGCAGCAGTGAGTCACATTTTGCACAAACTCCTTTGCAGTTTTCAAAATATCCCAAACATCTCAATTTCGAGGCCTGAGCAATATTTTGCAGCCAAACTCTGGCTCTCTGCACGTATTCGCAGTTTTAAATTACGACTTTTTATACCCAACATTTGCCAAGTCCTGAAAGCGACAATGAGTCACATTTTGCACAAACTCCCCTGCAGTTTTCAAAATATCCTAAACATCCCAATTTCTATGCCTGAGCCATATTTTGGAGTCAAATTCAGGCTCTCTGTACCTATTCGCAGTTTGAAATTACGACTTTTTATACCCATCATATCCCAAGTACTGAAAGCGGCGTTTGGTCACATTTGTCCCAAACCTCCCTCCAGTTTTCAAAATATCCCAAACATCCCAATTTCGAGGCCTGAGCCATATTTTGGAGCCAAATTCTGGCTCTATGCACGTATTCACAGTTTGATATAAGACTTTTTATACCCAACATATGCCAAGTCCTGAAAGCGGCAGTGAGTCACATTTTGCACAAACTCCCCTGCAGTTTTCTAAATATCCCAAATATCCCAATTTCAAGGCCTGAGCCATATTTTGGAGCCAAATTCTGGCTCTCTGCACGTATTCGCAGTTTGAAATTGCGACTTTTTTATACCTAACATATGCCAAGTACTGAAAGCGGCGTTTGGTCACATTTGTCCCAAACCTCCCCGCAGTTTTCAAAATATCCTAAATATCCCAATTTCGAGGCCTGAGCCATATTTTGGAGCCAAATTCTGGCTCTCTGCACGTATTCGCAATTTGATATTACGACTTTTTATACCCAACACATGCCAAGTACTGGACGCGGCAGTGAGTCACATGCTGCAAAAACTCCCCTGCAGTTTTCAAAATATCCCAAACATCCCAATTTCGAGGCCTGGGCCATGTTTTGGAGCCAAATTCTGGCTCTCTGCACGTATTCGCAGTTTGAAATTACGACTTTTTATACCCAACATATGCGATGTACTGAGAGCAGCGTATGGTCTCATTTGTCCCAAACCTCCCTGCAGTTTTCAAAATATCCCAATTATACCAATTTCGGGGCCTGCGCCATATTTTGGAGCAAAAGTCAGGCTCTCTGCACGTATTCGCAGTTTGAAATTACAACTTTTTATACCCAACATATGCCAAGTACTGAAAGCGGCAGTGAGTCACATTTTGCAGAAACTCCCCTGCAGTTTTCGAAATATCCCAAACATCCCAATATCGAGGCCTGAGCCATATTTTTGAGCCATATTCTGGCTCTATGCACGTACTCGCAGTTTGATATTACGAAATTTTATACCCAACATATGCCAAGTACTGAAAGCGGCAGTGAGTCACATTTTGCCCAAACTCCCCTCCAGTAATAACGCCAATATCCCAATTTTGAGGCCTGAGCCATATTTTGGAGCCAAATTCTGGCTCTCTGCACGTATTCGCAGTTTGAAATTGCGACTTTTTTATGCCCAATATATACCAAGTGCTGAAAGCGGCGTTTGGTCACTTTTGTCCCAAAGTCCCCTGCAGTTTTCAAAATATCCCAAACATCCCAATTTCAAGGCTTGAGCCTTATTTTGGAGCCAAATTCTGGCTCTCTGCACGTATTTGCAGTTTGAAATTGCGACTTTTTTATACCCAACATATGTCAAGTACTGAAAGCGGCGTTTGGTCATATTTGTCACAAAGTCCCCTGCAGTTTTCAAAATATCCCAAACTTCCCAATTTCGAAACCTGAGCCATGATTTGGAGCCAAATTCTGGCTCTATGCACGTATTCGCAGTTTGATATTACCAATTTTTATACCCAACATATACAAAGTCCTGAAAGCGGCAGTGAGTCACATTTTGCACAAACTCCCCTGCAGTTTTCGAAATATCCAAAATATCCCAATTTCGAGGCCTGAGCCATATTTTGGAGCCAAATTTTCGATCTCTGCCCGTATTCGCAGTTTGAAATAGCAACTTTTTTATTCCCAACATATGCCAAGTACTGAAAACGGCAGTGAGTCTTATTTTGCCCAAACTCCCCTCCGGTTTTCAAAATAACGCAAATATCCCAATTTCGAGGCCTGAGCCATATTTTGGAGCCAAATTCTGGCTCTCTGCACGTATTCGCAGTTTGAAATTGCGACTTTTTTATACCCAACATATGCCAAGTGTTGGAAGCACCGTTTGGTCACGTTTGTCCCAATCCCCTCTGCAGTTTTCAAAATATCCCAAACATCCTAAAATCGAGGCCTGAGCCATATTTTGGAGCCAAATTCTGGATCTCTGCACGTATTCGCAGGTTGAAATTACGACATATAATACCCAACATATGCCAAGTACTGAAAGCGGCAGTGAGTCACATTTTGCCCAAACTTCCCTCCAGTAATAACGCAAATATCCCAATTTCGAGGCCTGAGCCATATTTTGGAGCCAAATTCTGGCCCTCTGCACGTATTCGCTGTTTGATATTACGAATTTTTGTTCCCAACATATGCCAATTACTGGACGCAGCAGAGTCACATTTTGCACAAACTCCCCTGCAGTTTTCAAAATATCCCAAACATCCCAATTTCGAGGCCTGAGATATATATTGGAGCCAAATTCAGGCTCTCTGCACGTATTCGCAGTTTGATATTACGACTTTTTTATACCCAACATATGCAGAGTACTGAAAGCGGCGTTTGATCACATTTGTCCCAAACCTTCCTGCAGTTTTCAAAATATCCGAAACATCCCAATATCGAGGCCTGAGCCAAATTTTGGAGCCAAATTCTGGCTCTCTGCACGTATTCGCAGTTTGATATTACGAATTTTATACCCAACATATGCCAAGTACTGAAAGCAGCAGTGAGTCACATTTTGCACAAACTCCCTTCCAGTTTTCAAAATATCTCAAATATCCCAATTATGAGGCCTGAGTCACATTTTGGAGCCAAATTCTGGCTCTCTGCACGTATTCGCAGTTTGAAATTACGACTTTTTATACCCAACATATGCCAAGTCCTGAAAGCGGCAGTGAGTCAGATTTTGCACAAACTCCCCTGCAGTTTTCAAAATATCCCAAATATCCCAATTTCGAGGCCTGAGCCATATTTTGGAGCCAAATACTGTTTTTTTTGCACGTATTCGCAGTTTGAAATTGCAACATTTTTATACCCAACATATGCCAAGTAATGAAAGTTTCAGTAAGTCACATTTTGCCCAAACTCCCCTCCAGTTTTCAAAATAATGCAAATATCCCAATTTCGAGGCCTGAGCCATATTTTGGAGCCAAATTCTGGCTCTATGCGTGTATTTGCAGTTTGAAATTGCGAGTTTTTTATACCCAACATATGTCAAGTACTGAAAGCGGCGTTTGGTCATATTTGTCCTAAACTCCCCTGCAGTTTTCAAATCATCCCAAACTTTCCAATTTCGAAACCCGAGCCATAATTTGGAGCCAAATTCTGGCTCTATGCACGTATTTGCAGTTTGATATTACCAATTTTTATACCCAACATATGCCAAGTCCTGAAAGCGGCAGTGAGTAACATTTTGCACAAACTCCCCTGCAGTTTTCTAAATATCCGAAATATCCCAATTTCAAGGCCTGAGCCATATTTTGGAGCCAAATTCTGGCTCTCTGCACGTATTCGCAGTTTGAAATTACGACTTTTTTATACACAACATATGCCAAGTACTGAAAGCGGCGTTTGGTCACATTTGTCCCAAACCTCCCCGCAGTTTTCAAAATATCCTAAATATCCCAATTTCGAGGCCTGAGCCATATTTTGGAGCCAAATTCTGGCTCTCTGCACGTATTCGCAGTTTGATATTACGACTTTTTATACCCAACACATGCCAAGTACTGGACGCGGCAGTGAGTCACATGCTGCACAAACTCCCCTGCAGTTTTCAAAATATCCCAAACATCCCAATTTCGAGGCCTGAGCCATGTTTTGGAGCCAAATTCTGGCTCTCTGCACGTATTCGCAGTTTGAAATTACGACTTTTTATACCCAACATCTGCGAAGTACTGAGAGCAGCGTATGGTCTCATTTGTCCCAAACCTCCCTGCAGTTTTCAAAATATCCCAATTATACCAATTTCGGGGCCTGCGCCATATTTTGGAGCAAAAGTCAGGCTCTCTGCACGTATTCGCAGTTTGAAATTACAACTTTTTATACCCAACATATGCCAAGTACTGAAAGCGGCAGTGAGTCACATTTTGCACAAACTCCCCTGCAGTTTTCGAAATATCCCAAACATCCCAATATCGAGGCCTGAGCCATATTTTGGAGCCATATTTTGGCTCTATGCACGTACTCGCAGTTTGATACTACGAAATTTTATACCCAACATATGCCAAGTACTGAAAGCGGAAGTGAGTCACATTTTGCCCAAACTCCCCTCCAGTAATAACGCCAATATCCCAATTTTGAGGCCTGAGCCATATTTTGGAGCCAAATTCTGGCTCTCTGCACGTATTCGCAGTTTGAAATTGTGACTTTTTTATACCCAATATATACCAAGTGCTGAAAGCGGCGTTTGGTCACATTTGTCCCAAAGTCCCCTGCAGTTTTCAAAATATCCCAAACATCCCAATTTCGATGCTTGAGCCTTATTTTGGAGCCAAATTCTGGCTCTCTGCACGTATTTGCAGTTTGAAATTGCGACTTTTTTATACCCAACATATGTCAAGTACTGAAAGCGGCGTTTGGTCATATTTGTCCCAAAGTCCCCTGCAGTTTTCAAAATATCCCAAACTTCCCAATTTCGAAACCTGAGCCATAATTTGGAGCCAAATTCTGGCTCTATGCACGTATTCGCAGTTTGAAATTACAACTTTTTATACCCAACATATGCCAAGTACTGAAAGCGGCAGTGAGTCACATTTTGCACAAACTCCCCTGCAGTTTTCGAAATATCCCAAATATCCCAATTTCGAGGCCTGAGCCATATTTTGGAGCCAAATTTTCGATCTCTGCCCGTATTCGCAGTTTGAAATAGCAACTTTTTTATTCCCAACATATGCCAAGTACTGAAAACGGCAGTGAGTCACATTTTGCCCAAATTCCCCTCCGGTTTTCAAAATAACGCAAATATCCCAATTTCGAGGCCTGAGCCATATTTTGGAGCCAAATTCTGGCTCTCTGCACGTATTCGCAGTTTGAAATTGCGACTTTTTTATACCCAACATATGCCAAGTGTTGGAAGCAGCGTTTGGTCACATTTGTCCCAATCCCCTCTGCAGTTTTCAAAATATCCCAAACATCCTAAAATCGAGGCCTGAGCCATATTTTGGAGCCAAATTCTGGATCTCTGCACGTATTCGCAGGTTGAAATTACGACATATAATACCCAACATATGCCAAGTACTGAAAGCGGCAGTGAGTCACATTTTGCCCAAACTTCCCTCCAGTAATAACGCAAATATCCCAATTTCGAGGCCTGAGCCATATTTTGGAGCCAAATTCTGGCCCTCTGCACGTATTCGCTGTTTGATATTACGAATTTTTGTACCCAACATATGCCAATTACTGGACGCAGCAGAGTCACATTTTGCACAAACTCCCCTGCAGTTTTCAAAATATCCCAAACATCCCAATTTCGAGGCCTGAGCCATATATTGGAGCCAAATTCAGGCTCTCTGCACGTATTCGCAGTTTGATATTACGACTTTTTTATACCCAACATATGCAGAGTACTGAAAGCGGCGTTTGATCACATTTGAGCCAAACCTTCCTGCAGTTTTCAAAATATCCGAAACATCCCAATATCGAGGCCTGAGCCATATTTTGGAGCCAAATTCTGGCTCTCTGCACGTATTCGCAGTTTGATATTACGAATTTTATACCCAACATATGCCAAGTACTGAAAGCAGCAGTGAGTCACATTTTGCACAAACTCCCTTCCAGTTTTTTAATATCTCAAATATCCCAATTATGAGGCCTGAGTCACATTTTGGAGCCAAATTCTGGCTCTCTGCACGTATTCGCTGTTTGAAATTACGACTTTTTATACCCAACATATGCCAAGTCCTGAAAGCGGCAGTGAGTCAGATTTTGCACAAACTCCCCTGCAGTTTTCAAAATATCCCAAATATCCCAATTTCGAGGCCTGAGCCATATTTTGGAGCCAAATACTGTTTTTTTTGCACGTATTCGCAGTTTGAAATTGCGACATTTTTATACCCAACATATGCCAAGTACTGAAAGTTTCAGTGAGTCACATTTTGCCCAAACTCCCCTCCAGTTTTCAAAATAATGCAAATATCCCAATTTCGAGGCCTGAGCCATATTTTGGAGCCAAATTCTGGCTCTATGCGTGTATTTGCAGTTTGAAATTGCGAGTTTTTTATACCCAACATATGTCAAGTACTGAAAGCGGCGTTTGGTCATATTTGTCCTAAACTCCCCTGCAGTTTTCAAATCATCCCAAACTTTCCAATTTCGAAACCTGAGCCATAATTTGGAGCCAAATTCTGGCTCTATGCACGTATTTGCAGTTTGATATTACCAATTTTTATACCCAACATATGCAAAGTCCTGAAAGCGACAGTGAGTCACATTTTGCACAAACTCCCCTGCAGTTTTCGAAATTTCCCAAATATCCCAATTTCGAGGCCTGAGCCATATTTTGGATCCAAATTCTGGCTCTCTGCACGTATTCGCAGTTTGAAATTGCGACTTCTATATACCCAACATATGCCAAGTACTGAAAGCGGCAGTGAGTCACATTTGGCCCAAACTCCCCTCCAGTTTTCAAAATATCGCAAATATCCCAATTTCGATCCCTGAGCCATATTTTATAGCCAAATTCTGGCTCTCTGCACGTATTCGCAGTTAGAAATTACATCTTTTTATACCCAACATATGCCAAGTACTGAAAGCGGCATTTGGTCATATTTGTCTCAAACATCCTTGCAGTTTTCAAAATATCCCAAATATCCCAATTTCGAGGCCTGAGCCATATTTTGGAGCCAAATTCTGGCTCTCTGCACGTATTCGCAGTTTGAAATTGCGACTTTTTTATACCCAACATATGTCAAGTACTGAGAGCGGCATTTGGTCATATTTGTCCCAAACTCCCCTGCAGTTTTTAAAATATCCCAAAGTTCCCAATTTTGAGGCCTGAGTCATATTTTGGAGCCAAATTCTGGCTCTCTGCACGTATTCGCAGTTTGAAATTGCGAATTTTTTATACCCAACATATGCCAAGTACTGAAAGTGGCATTGAGTCACATTTTACCCAAACTCCCCTCCAGTTTTCAAAATAACGCAAATATCCCAATTTCGAGGCCTGAGCCATATTTTGGAGCCAAATTATGGCTCTCTGCACGTATTCGCATTTAGAAATTACATCTTTTTATACCCAACATATGCCAAGTACTGAAAGCGGCATTTGGTCACATTTGTCCCAAACATCCTTGCAGTTTTCAAAATATCCCAAATATCCCAATTTCGAGGCATGAGCCATATTTTAGAGCCAAATTCTGGCTATCTGCACGTATACCCAACATATGCCAAGTACTGAAAGCAGCAGTGAGTCGCATTTTGCACAAACTCCCCTGTAGTTTTCAAAATATCCCAAATATCCCAATTTCGAGGCCCTGAGCCATATTTTGGAGCCAAATTCTGGCTCTTTGCACGTATTCGCAGTTTAATATTACGACTTTTTATACCCAACATATGACAAGTACTGAAAGTGGCAGTGAGTCACATTTTGCACAAACTCCCCTGGAGTTTTCAAAATATCCCAAAAATCCCAATTTCGAGGCCTGAGTCATATTTTGGAGCCAAATTCTGGCTCTCTGCACGTATTCGCAGTTTGAAATTGCGACTTTTTTTATACCCAACATATGCCAAGTACTGAAAGCAGGTTTGGTCACATTTGTCCCAAACCTCCCTGCAGTTTTAAAAATATCTCAAACATCCCAATTTCAAAGCCTGAGCCATAATTTAGAGCCAAACTCTGGATCTCTGCACGTATTCGCAGTTTGAAATTGCGACTTTTTTATACCCAACATATGCCAAGTACTGAAAGTGGAAGTGAGTCACATTTTACCCAAACTCCCCTCCAGTTTTCAAAATAACGCAAATATCCCAATTTCGAGGCCTGATCCATATTTTGGAGCCAAATTATGGCTCTCTGCACGTATTCGCATTTAGAAATTACATCTTTTTATACCCAACATATGCCAAGTACTGAAAGCGGCATTTGGTCACATTTGTCCCAAACATCCTTGCAGTTTTCAAAATATCCCAAATATCCCAATTTCGAGGCATGAGCCATATTTTAGAGCCAAATTCTGGCTATCTGCACGTATTCGCAGTTCGAAATTGTCTTTTTATACCCAACATATGAAAAGTACTGAAAGCGGCGTTTGGTCACATTTGTCCCAAACCTCCCCGCAGTTTTCAAAATATCCCAAATATCCCAATTTCGAGGCCTGAGCCATATTTTGGGGCCAAATTCTGGCTCTCTGCATGTATTCGCAGTTTGATATTACAACTTTTTATACCCAACATATGCCAAGTACTGAAAGCAGCAGTGAGTCGCATTTTGCACAAACTCCCCTGCAGTTTTCAAAATATCTCAAACATCCCAATTTCGAGGCCTGAGCAATATTTTGGAGCCAAATTCTGGCTATCTGCACGTATTTGCAGTTCGAAATTATGTCTTTTTATACCCAACATATGCCAAGTACTGAAAGCGGCATTTGGTCACATTTGTCCCAAACCTCCCCGCAGTTTTCAAAATATCCCAAATATCCCAATTTCGAGGCCTGAGCCATGTTTTGGGGCCAAATTCTGGCTCTCTGCATGTATTCGCAGTTTGATATTACAACTTTTTATACCCAACATATGCCAAGTACTGAAAGCAGCAGTGAGTCGCATTTTGCACAAACTCCCCTGTAGTTTTCAAAATATCCCAAATATCCCAATTTCGAGGCCCTGAGCCATATTTTGGAGCCAAATTCTGGCTCTCTGCATGTATTCGCAGTTTGATATTACATCTTTTTATACCCAACATATGCCAAGTACTGAAAGCAGCGTTTGGTCACATTTGTCCCAAACCTCCCTGCAGTTTTCAAAATATCTCAAACATCCCAATTCCGAGGCGTGAGCCATAATTTGGAGCCAAATTCTGGCTCTATGCATGTATTCGCTGTTTGATATTACGAATTTTTATCCCCAACATATGCCAAGTCCTGAAAGCGGCAGTGAGTCACATTTTGCACAAACTCCCCTGCAGTTTTTTAAATTTCCGAAATATCCCAATTTCGAGGCCTGAGCCATATTTTGGAGCCAAATTATGGATCTCTGCAAGTATTCACAGTTTGAAATTGCGACTTTTTTAAACCCAACATATGCCAAGTACTGAAAGCGGCAGTGAGTTACATTTTGCCAAAACTCCACTCCACTTTTCAAAATAACGCAAATATCCCAATTTCGAGGCCTGAGCCATATTTTGGAGCCAAATTCTGGCTCTTTGCACATATTCGCAGCTCGAAATTACGTCTTTTTATACCCAACATATGCCAAGTACTGAAAGCGGCGTTTGGTCACATTTGTCCCAAACCTCCCTGGAGTTTTCAAAATATCCCAAACATACCAATTTCGAGGCCTGAGCCATATTTTGGAGCCAAATTCAGGTTCTCTGTACGTATTCGCAGTTGGATATTACTCCTTTTTATACCCAACATATGCTAAGTCCTGAGAGCGGCAGTGAGTCACATTTAGAACAAACTCCCCTGCAGTTTTCGAAATATCCCAAATATCCCAATTGCGAGGCCTGATCCATATTTTGGAGCCAAATTCTGGCTCTCTGCACGTATTCGCAGTTTTAAGTTACGACTTTTTATACCCAACATATGCAAAAGTACTGGACGCAGCAATGAGTCACATTTTCCACAAACTTCCCTGTAGTTTTCAAAATATCCCAAACATCCCAATTTCGAGACCTGAACCATATTTTATACCCAAATTCTGACTCTCTGCACGTATTCGCAGTTTGAAATTACATCTTTTTATACCCAACATATGCCAAGTACTGAAAGCGGCATTTGGTCACATTTGTCCCAAACACCCTTCCAGTTTTCAAAATATCCCAAATATCCCAATTTCGAAGCCTGAGCCATATTTTGGAGCCAAATTCTGGCTATGTGCACGTATTCGCAGTTTGATATTACAACTTTTTATACCCAACATATGTCAAGTAATGAAAGCGGCGTTTGGTCATATTTGTCCCAAACTCCCCTGCAGTTTTCAAAATATCCCAAACTTCCCAATTTCGAGGCCTGAGTCATAATTTGGAGCCAAATTCTGGCTCTCTGCACGTATTCGCAGTTTGAAATTACGACTTTTTATACCCAACATATGCCAAGTCCTGAAAGCGGCAGTGAGTCACATTTTGCACAAACTCCCCTGCAGTTTTCAAAATATCCCAAACATCCCAATTTCGAGGCCTGAGCCATATTTTGGAGCCAAATTCTGGCTCTTTGCACGTATTCGCAGTTTTAAGTTACGACTTTTTATACCCAACATATGCCAAGTACTGAAAGCGGCGTTTGGTCACATTTGTCCCAACCCCCCCCCCCCCGCAGTTTCAAAATATCCCAAATATCCCAATTTCGAGGCCTGAGCCATATTTTGGAGCCAAATTCTGGCTCTCTGCACGTATTCGCAGTTTGAAATTGCGATTTTTTATACCCAACATATGCCAAGTACTGAAAGCGGCGTTTGGTCACATTTGTCCCAAACCTCCCTGCAGTTTTCAAAATATCCCAAATATCTCAAATTCGAGGCCTGAGCCATATTTTGGAGCCAAATTTTGGCTCTCTGCACGTATTCGCAGTTTGATATTACGACTTTTTATACCCACCATATGCCAAGTACTGGACGCAGCAGTGAGTCACATTTTGCACAAACTCCCCTGCAGTTTTCAAAATATCCCAAACATCCCAATTTCGAGGCCTCAGCCATATTTTGGACCCAAATTCTGGCTCTCTGCACGTATTCGCAGTTTGAAATTACGACTTTTTTATACCCAACATATGCGAAGTACTGAAAGCGGCGTTTGGTCACATTTGTCCCAAACCTTCCTGCAGTTTTCAAAATATCCCAAACATCCCAATATCGAGGCCTGAGCCATATTTTGGAGCCAAATTCTGGCTCTCTTCACGTATTCGCAGTTTGATATTACGAATTTTATACCCAACATATGCCAAGTACTGAAATCGGCAGTGAGTCACATTTTGCACAAACTCCCTTCCAGTTTTCAAAGTATCCCAAATATCCCAATTTCGAGGCCTGAGCCATAGTTTAGAGCCAAATTCTGGCTCTCTGCACATATTCGCAGTTCGAAATTACATCTTTTTATACCCAACATATGCCAAGTACTGAAAGCGGCGTTTGGTCACATTTGTCCCAAACATCCTTGCAGTTTTCAAAATATCCCAAATATCTCAATTTCGAGGCCTGAGCCATATTTTGGAGCCAATTTCTGGCTCTCTGCACGTATTCGCAGTTCGAAATTACGTCTTTTTATACCCAACATATGCCAAGTCCTGAGAGCGGCAGTGAGTCATATTTAGCACAAACTCCCCTGCAGTTTTCGAAATATCCCAAATATCCCAATTTCGAGGCCTGATCCATATTTTGGAGCCAAATTCTGGCTCTAAGCACGTATTCGCAGTTTTAAGTTACGATTTTTATACCCAACATATGCCAAGTACTGAAAGCGGCGTTTGGTCACATTTGTCCCAAACCTCCCTCCAGTTTTCAAAATATCCCAAACATCCCAATTTCTAGGCCTGAGTCATATTTTGGAGCCAAATTCTTGCTCTATGCACGTATTCGCAGTTTGATATTATGACTTTTTATACCCAACATATGCCAAGTCCTGAAAGCGGCAGTGAGTTACATTTTGCACAAACTCCCGTTCAGTTTTCGAAATATCCCAAATATCCCAATTTCGAGGCCAGAGCCATATTATGGACCCAAATTCTGGCTCTCTGCACGTATTCGCAGTTTGAAATTGCGACTTTTTTATACCCAACATATGTCAAGTACCGAGAGCGGCATTTGGTCATTTTTGTCCCAAACTCCCCTGCAGTTTTCAAAATATCCCAAACTTCCCAATTTCGAGGCCTGAGTCATAATTTGGAGCCAAATTCTGGCTCTCTGCACGTATTCGCAGTTTGAAATTACGACTTTTTATACCCAACATATGCCAAGTCCTGAAAGCGGCAGTGAGTCACATTTTGCACAAACTCCCCTGCAGTTTTTAAAATATGCCAAATATCCCAATTTCGAGGCCTGAGCCATATTTTGGAGCCAAATTCTGGATCTATGCACGTATTCGCAGTTTGAAATTGCGACTTTTTTTATACCCAACATATGCCAAGTACTGAAAGCAGCGTTTGGTCACATTTTGTCCCAAACCTCCCTGCAGTTTTCAAAATATCACAAACATCCTAATTTCAAAGCCTGAGCCATAATTTGGAGCCAAATTCTGGATCTCTGCACGTATTCGCAGTTTGAAATTGCAACTTTTTATACCCAACATATGCCAAGTACTGAAAGCAGGTTAGGTCACATTTGTCCCAAACCTCCCTGTAGTTTTCAAAATATCTCAAACATCCCAATTTCGAGGCCTGAGCCATATTTTGGAGCCATATTTTGGAGCCAAATTCTGGATCTCTGCACGTATTCGCAGTTTGAAATTGCGACTTTTTTATACCCAACATATGCCAAGTACTGAAAGCGGCAGTGAGTCGCATTTTGCACAAACTCCCCTCCAGTTTTCAAAATAACGCAAATATCCCAATTTCGAGGCCTGAACCATATTTTGGAGCCAAATTCTGGCTCTCTACACGTATTCGCAGTTAGAAATTACATGTTTTTATACCCAACATATGCCAAGTACTGAAAGCGGCATTTGGTCACATTTGTCCCAAACATCCTTGCAGTTTCAAAATATCCCAAATATCCCAATATCGAGGCCTGAGCCATATTTTGGAGCCAAATTCTGGCTATCTGCACGTATTCGCAGTTCGAAATTATGTCTTTTTATACCCAACATATGCCAAGTACTGAAAGCGGCGTTTGGTCACATTTGTCCCAAACCTCCCTGCAGTTTTCAAAATATCCCAAATATCCCAATTTCGAGGCCTAAGCCATATTTTGGAGCCAAATTCTGGCTCTCTGCACGTATTCGCAGTTTTAAGTTACGACTTTTTATACCCAACATATGCCAAGTACTGAAAGCGGCAGTGAGTCACATTTTGAACAAACTCCCCTGCAGTTTTCAAAATATCCCAAATATCCCAATTTCGAGGCCTGAGCCATATTTTGGAGCCAAATTCTGGATCTATGCACGTATTCGCAGTTTGAAATTGCGACTTTTTTTATACCCAACATATGCCAAGTACTGAAAGCAGCGTTTGATCACATTTTGTCCCAAACCTCCCTGCAGTTTTCAAAATATCTCAAACATCCCAATTTCAAAGCCTGAGCCATAAATTGGAGCCAAATTCTGGCTCTCTTCACGTATTCGCAGTTTGATATTACGAATTTTATACCCAACATATGCCAAGTACTGAAAGCGGCAGTGAGTCACATTTTGCACAAACTCCCCTGCAGTTTTCGAAATATCCCAAATATCCCAATTTCGAGGCCAGAGCCATATTTTGGACCCAAATTCTGGCTCTCTTCACGTATTCGCAGTTTGATATTACGACTTTTTATACCCAACATATGCAAAGTACTGGACGCAGCAGTGAGTCACATTTTGCACAAACTTCCCTGCAGTTTTCAAAATATCCCAAACAATCCAATTTCGAGACCTGAACCATATTTTGGAGCCAAATTCTGGCTCTCTGCACGTATTCGCAGTTTGAAATTACGACTTTTTATACCCAACATATGCCAAGTCCTGAAAGCGGCAGTGAGTCACATTTGCACAAACTTCCCTGCAGTTTTCAAAATATCCCAAATATCCCAATTTCGAGGCCTGAGCCATATTTTGGAGCCAAATTCTGGCTCTCTGCACGTATTCGCAGTTTGACTTTTTATACCCAACATATGCAAAGTACTGGACGCAGCAGTGAGTCACATTTTGCACAAACTTCCCTGCAGTTTTCAAAATATCCCAAACATCCCAATTTCGAGACCTGAACCATATTTTGGACCCAAATTCTGGCTCTCTGCACGTATTCGCAGTTTGAAATTACGACTTTTTATACCCAACATATGCCAAGTACTGAAAGCAGCGTTTGGTCACATTTTGTCCCAAACCTCCCTGCAGTTTTAAAAATATCTCAAACATCCCAATTTCAAAGCCTGAGTCATAATTTGGAGCCAAATTCTGGATCTCTGCACGTATTCGCAGTTTGAAATTGCAACTTTTTATACCCAACATATGCGAAGTACTGAAAGCAGGTTTGGACACATTTGTCCCAAACATCCCTGTAGTTTTCAAAATATCTCAAACATCCCAATTTCGAGGCCTGAGCCATATTTTGGAGCCAAATTCTGGATCTCTGCACGTATTCGCAGTTTGAAATTGCCACTTTTTTATACCCAACATATGCAAAAGTACTGGACGCAGCAATGAGTCACATTTTCCACAAACTTCCCTGTAGTTTTCAAAATATCCCAAACATCCCAATTTCGAGACCTGAACCATATTTTATACCCAAATTCTGACTCTCTGCACGTATTCGCAGTTTGAAATTACATCTTTTTATACCCAACATATGCCAAGTACTGAAAGCGGCAGTGAGTTGCATTTTGCACAAACTCCCCTCCAGTTTTCAAAATACCGCAAATATCCCAATTTCGAGGCCTGAACCATATTTTGGAGGCAAATTCTGGCTCTCTTCACGTATTCGCAGTTTGATATTACGAATTTTATACCCAATATATGCCAAGTACTGAAAGCGGCAGTGAGTCACATTTTGCACAAACTCCCTTCCAGTTTTCAAAGTATCCAAAATATCCCAATTTCGAGGCCTGAGCCATAGTTTGGAGCCAAATTCTGGCTCTCTATACATATTCGCAGTTCGAAATTACATCTTTTTATACCCAACATATGCCAAGTACTGAAAGCAACGTTTGGTCACATTTGTCCCAAACATCCCTGCAGTTTTCAAAATATCCCATATATCTCAAATTCGAGGCCTGAGCCATATTTTGGAGACAAATTCTGGCTCTCTGCACGTATTCGTAGTTCGAAATTACGTCTTTTTATACCCAACATATGCCAAGTACTGAAAGCGGCGTTTGGTCACATTTGTCCCAAACATCCCTGCAGTTTTCAAAATATCCCAAACATCGCAATTTCGAGGCCTGATCCATATTTTGGAGCCAAATTCTGGCTCTATGCATGTATTCGAAGTTTGATATTACTCCTTTTTATACCCAACATATGCCAAGTCCTGAGAGCGGCAGTGAGTCATATTTAGCACAAACTCCCCTTCAGTTTCGAAATATCCCAAATATCCCAATTTCGAGGCCTGATCCATATTTTGGAGCCAAATTCTGGCTCTCAGCACGTATTCGCAGTTTTAAGTTACGACTTTTTATACCCAACATATGCCAAGTACTGAAAGCGGCGTTTGGTCACATTTGTCCCAAACCTCCCTCCAGTTTTCAAAATATCCCAAACATCCCAATTTCTAGGCCTGAGTCATATTTTGGAGCCAAATTCTTGCTCTATGCACGTATTCGCAGTTTGATATTATGACTTTTTATACCCAACATATGCCAAGTCCTGAAAGCGGCAGTGAGTCACATTTTGCACAAACTCCCTGCAGTTTTCGAAATATCCCAAATATCCCAATTTCGAGGCCAGAGCCATATTTGGACCCAAATTCTGGCTCTCTGCACGTATTCGCAGTTTGATATTATGACTTTTTATACCCAACATATGCAAAGTACTGACGCAGCAGTGAGTCAAATTTTGCACAAACTTCCCTGCATTTTCAAAATATCCCAAACATCCCAATTTCGAGACCTGAACCATATTTTGGACCCAAATTTTGGCTCTCTGCACGTATTCGCAGTTTGAAATTGCGACTTTTTTATACCCAACATATGTCAAGTACTGAGAGCGGCATTTGGTCATTTTTGTACCAAACTCCCCTGCAGTTTTCAAAATATCAAAACTTCACAATTTCGAGGCCTGAGTCATAATTTGGAGCCAAATTCAGGCTCTCTGCACGTATTCGCAGTTTGAAATTACGACTTTTTATACCCAACATATGCCAAGTCCTGAAAGCGGCAGTGAGTCACATTTTGCACAAACTCCCCTGCAGTTTTCAAAATATCCCAAATATCCCAATTTCGAGGCCTGAGCCATATTTTGGAGCCAAATTCTGGATCTATGCACGTATTCGCAGTTTGAAATTGCGACTTTTTTTATACCCAACATATGCCAAGTACTGAAAGCAGCGTTTGGTCACATTTTGTCCCAAACCTCCCTGCAGTTTTCAAAATATCTCAAACATCCCAATTTTAATGCCTGAGCCATAATTTGGAGCCAAATTCTGGATCTCTGCACGTATTCACAGTTTGATATTGCAACTTTTTATACCCAACATATGCCAAGTACTGAAAGAAGGTTTGGTCACATTTGTCCCAAACCTCCCTGTAGTTTTCAAAATATCTCAAACATCCCAATTTCGAGGCCTGAGCCATATTTTGGAGCCAAATTCTGGATCTCTGCACGTATTCGCAGTTTGAAATTGCGACTTTTTTATACCCAACATATGCCAAGTACTGAAAGCGGCAGTGAGTCGCATTTTGCAGAAACTCCCCTCCAGTTTTCAAAATAACGCAAATATCCCAATTTCGAGGCCTGAACCATATTTTGGAGCCAAATTCTGGCTCTCTACACGTATTCGCAGTTAGAAATTACATGTTTTTATACCCAACATATGCCAAGTACTGAAAGCGGCATTTGGTCACATTTGTCCCAAACCTTCCTGTAGTTTTCAAAATATCTCAAACATCCCAATTCGAGGCCAGAGCCATATTTTTGACCCAAATTCTGGCTCTCTGCACGTATTCGCAGTTTGATATTACGATTTTTTTTAAACCCAACATATGCGAAGTACTGAAAGCGGCGTTTGGTCACATTTGTCCCAAACCTTCCTGCAGTTTTCAAAATATCCCAAACATCCCAATATCGAGGCCTGAGCCATATTTTGGAGCCAAATTCTGGCTCTCTTCACGTATTCGCAGTTTGATATTACGAATTTTATACCCAACATATGCCAAGTACTGAAAGCGGCAGTGAGTCACATTTTGCACAAACTCCCTTCCAGTTTTCAAAGTATCCCAAATATCCCAATTTCGAGGCCTGAGCTATAGTTTGGAGCCAAATTCTGGCTCTCTGCACATATTCGCAGTTCGAAATTACATCTTTTTATACCCAACATATGCCAAGTACTGAAAGCGGCGTTTGGTCACATTTGTCCCAAACATCCCTGCAGTTTTCAAAATATCCCAAATATCTCAATTTCGAGGCCTGAGCCATATTTTGGAGCCAAATTCTGGCTCTCTGCACGTATTCGCAGTTCGAAATTACGTATTTTTATACCCAAGAAATGCCAAGTACTGAAAGCGGCGTTTGGTCACATTTGTCCCAAACCTTCCACCAGTTTTCAAAATATCCCAAACATCGCAATTTCGAGGCCTGATCCATATTTTGGAGCCAAATTCTGGCTCTCTGCATGTATTCGCAGGTTGATATTACAACTTTTTATACCCAACATATGCCAAGTCCTGAGAGCGGCAGTGAGTCATATTTAGCACAAACTCCCCTGCAGTTTTCGAAATATCCCAAATATCCCAATTTCGAGGCCTGATCCATATTTTGGAGCCAAATTCTGGCTCTCAGCACGTATTCGCAGTTTTAAGTTACGACTTTTTATACCCAACATATGCCAAGTACTGAAAGCGGCGTTTGGTCACATTTGTCCCAAACCTCCCTCCCAGTTTTCAAAATATCCCAAACATCCCAATTTCTAGGCCTGAGTCATATTTTGGAGCCAAATTCTTGCACTATGCACGTATTCGCAGTTTGATATTATGACTTTTTATACCCAACATATGCCAAGTCCTGAAAGCGGCAGTGAGTCACATTTTGCACAAACTCCCCTGCAGTTTTCGAAATATCCCAAATATCCCAATTTCGAGGCCAGAGCCATATTTTGGACCCAAATTCTGGCTCTCTGCACGTATTCGCAGTTTGATATTACGACTTTTTATACCCAACATATGCAAAGTACTGGACGCAGCAGTGAGTCACATTTTGCACAAACTCCCCTGCAGTTTTCAAAATATCCCAAACATCCCAATTTCGAGACCTGAACCATATTTTGGACCCAAATTCTGGCTCTCTGCACGTATTCGCAGTTTGAAATTGCGAATTTTTTATACCCAACATATGTCAAGTACTGAGAGCGGCATTTGGTCATTTGTGTCCCAAACTCCCTGCAGTTTCCAAAATATCCCAAACTTCCCAATTTCGAGGCCTGAGTCATAATTTGGAGCCGAATTCTGGCTCTCTGCACGTATTCGCAGTTGAAATTACGACTTTTTATACCCAACATATGCCAAGTCCTGAAAGCGGCAGTGAGTCACATTTTGCACAAACTCCCCTGCAGTTTTCAAAATATCCCAAATATCCCAATTTCGAGGCCTGAGCCATATTTTGGAGCCAAATTCTGGATCTATGCACGTATTCGCAGTTTGAAATTGCGACTTTTTTTATACCCAACATATGCCAAGTACTGAAAGCAGCGTTGGTCACATTTTGTCCAAACCTCCCTGCAGTTTTCAAAATATCTCAAACATCCCAATTTCAAAGCCTGAGCCATAATTTGGAGCCAAATTCTGGATCTCTGCACGTATTCGCAGTTTGAAATTGCAACTTTTTATACCCAACATATGCCAAGTACTGAAAAGCAGGTTTGGTCACATTTGTCCCAAACCTCCCTGAAGTTTTCAAAATATCTCAAAACATCCCAATTTCGAGGCCTGAGCCATATTTTGGAGCCAAATTTCTGGATCTCTGCACGTATTCGCAGTTTGAAATTGCGACTTTTTTATACCCAACATATGCCAAGTACTGAAAGCGGCATTTAGTCACATTTGTCCAAACATCCTTGCAGTTTTCAAAATATCCTAAACATCCCAATTCGAGGCCTGAGCAATATTTTGGAGCCAAATTCTGGCTATCTGCACGTATTCGCAGTTTGAAATTACGACTTTTTTATATACAACATATGCGAAGGACTGAAAGCGGCAGTGAGTCACATTTTGCACAAACTCCCCTGTAGTTTTCCAAATATCCCAAATATCCCAATTTCGAGGCCCTGAGCCATATTTTGGAGCCAATTTCTGGCTCTCTGCACGTAATCGCAGTTTGAAATTGCGACTTTTTTATACCAACATATGCCAAGTATTGAAAGCAGCGTTTGGTCACATTTGTCCCAAACCTCCCAGCAGTTTTTAAAATATCTCAAACATCACAATTTCGAGGCTTGAGCCATAATTTGGAGCCAAATTCTGGCTCTATGCATGTATTCGCAGTTTGATATTACGAATTTTTATACCCAACATATGCCAAGTACTGAAAGCGGCAGTGAGTCACATTTTGCCAAAACTCCCCTCCAGTTTTCAAAATAACGTAAATATCCAAATTTCGAGGCCTGAGCCATATTTTGGAGCCAAATTCTGGCTCTATGCACGTATTCGCAGTTATAAATTACATCTTTTTATACCCAACATATGCCAAGTACTGAAAGGGGCGTTTGGTCACATTTGTTCCAAACCTCCCGCAGTTTTCAAAATATCCCAAATATCCCAATTTCGAGGCCTGAGCCATATTTTGGGGCCAAATTCTGGCTCTCTGCATGTATTCGCAGGTTGATATTACTACTTTTTATACCCAAAATATGCGAAGGACTGAAAGCGGCATTGAGTCACATTTTGCACAAACTCCCCTGTAGTTTTCAAAATATCCCAAGTATCCCAATTTCGAGCCTGAGCCAAATTTTGGAGCCAAATTCTGGCTCTCTGCATGTATTCGCAGTTTGATATTACAACTTTTATACCCAACATATGCCAAGTACTGAAAGCGGCGTTGGTCACATTTGTCCCAAACCTCCCTCCAGTTTTCAAAATATCCCAAACATCCCAATTTCGAGGACTGACCCATATTTTGGAGCCAAATTCAGGCTTTCTGCACGTATTCGCAGTTGAAATTACGACTTTTTATACCCAACATATGCCAAGTCCTGAAAGCGGCAGTGAGTCACATTTTGCACAAACTCCCCTGCAGTTTTCAAAATATCCCAAATATCCCAATTTCGAGGCCTGAGCCATATTATGGAGCCAAATTCAGGCTCTTTGCACGAATTCGCAGTTTGAAATTTCAACTTTTTTATACCAACATATGCCAAGTACTGAAAGCGGCTTTTGGTCACATTTGTCCCAAACCTCCCTGCAGTTTCAAAATATTCCAAACATCCCAATTTCGAGGCCTAAGCCATAATTTGGAGCCAAATTCTGGATCTATGCACATATTCGCAGTTTGATATTACAAATTTTTATACCCAACATATGCCAAGTCCTGAGAGCGGCAGTGAGTCATTTTTGCACAAACTCCCTGCAGTTTTCGAAATATCCCAAATATCCCAATTTCGAGGCCTGAGCCATATTATGGAGCCAAATTCTGGCTCTTTGCACGTATTCGCAGTTTGATATTACGACTTTTTATACCCAACATATGCCCAGTCCTGAAAGCTGCAGTGAGTCACATTTTGCACAAACTCCCAGCAGTTTTCGAAATATCCTAAATATCCCAGTTTCGAGGCCTGAGCCATATTTTGGAGCCAAATTCTGGATCTCTGCACGTATTCGCAGTTTGAAATTGCGACTCTTTTATACCCAACATTTGCCAAGTACTGAAAGAGGCAGTGAGTGACATTTTGCCCAAACTCCCCTCCAGTTTTCAAAATAACGCAAATATCCCAATTTCGAGGCCTGAGCCATATTTTGGAGCCAAATTCTGGCTCTCTGCACGTATTCGCAGTTAGAAATTACGACTTTTTTATACCCAACATATGCCAAGTACTGAAAGCGGCATTTGGTCACATTTGTCCCAAACATCCTTGCAGTTTTCAAATATCCCAAATATCCCAATATCGAGGCCTGAGCCATATTTTGGAGCCAAATTCTGGCTATCTGCACGTATTCGCAGTTCGAAATTATGTCTTTTTATACCCAACATATGCCAAGTACTGAAAGCGGCGTTTGGTCACATTTGTCCCAAACCTCCCTGCAGTTTTCAAAATATCCCAAATATCCCAATTTCGAGGCCTAAGCCATATTTTGGAGCCAAATTCTGGCTCTCTGCACGTATTCGCAGTTTTAAGTTACGACTTTTTATACCCAACATATGCCAAGTACTGAAAGCGGCAGTGAGTCACATTTTGAACAAACTCCCCTGCAGTTTTCAAAATATCCCAAATATCCCAATTTCGAGGCCTGAGCCATATTTTGGAGCCAAATTCTGGATCTATGCACGTATTCGCAGTTTGAAATTGCGACTTTTTTTATACCCAACATATGCCAAGTACTGAAAGCAGCGTTTGATCACATTTTGTCCCAAACCTCCCTGCAGTTTTCAAAATATCTCAAACATCCCAATTTCAAAGCCTGGAGCCATAAATTGGAGCCAAATTCTGGCTCTCTTCACGTATTCGCAGTTTGATATTACGAATTTTATACCCAACATATGCCAAGTACTGAAAGCGGCAGTGAGTCACATTTTGCACAAACTCCCCTGCAGTTTTCGAAATATCCCAATATCCCAATTTCGAGGCCAGAGCCATATTTTGGACCCAAATTCTGGCTCTCTTCACGTATTCGCAGTTTGATATTACGACTTTTATACCCAACATATGCAAAGTACTGGACGCAGCAGTGAGTCACATTTTGCACAAACTTCCCTGCAGTTTTCAAAATATCCCAACAATCCAATTTCGAGACCTGAACCATATTTTGGAGCCAAATTCTGGCTCTCTGCACGTATTCGCAGTTTGAAATTACGACTTTTTATACCCAACATATGCCAAGTCCTGAAAGCGGCAGTGAGTCACATTTTGCACAACTTCCCTGCAGTTTTCAAAATATCCCAAATATCCCAATTTCGAGGCCTGAGCCATATTTTGGAGCCAAATTCTGGCTCTCTGCACGTATTCGCAGTTTTGACTTTTTATACCCAACATATGCAAAGTACTGGACGCAGCAGTGAGTCACATTTTGCACAAACTTCCCTGCAGTTTTCAAAATATCCCAAACATCCCAATTTCGAGACCTGAACCATATTTTGGACCCAAATTCTGGCTCTCTGCACGTATTCGCAGTTTGAAATTACGACTTTTTATACCCAACATATGCCAAGTACTGAAAGCAGCGTTTGGTCACATTTTGTCCCAAACCTCCCTGCAGTTTTAAAAATATCTCAAACATCCCAATTTCAAAGCCTGAGTCATAATTTGGAGCCAAATTCTGGATCTCTGCACGTATTCGCAGTTTGAAATTGCAACTTTTTATACCCAACATATGCGAAGTACTGAAAGCAGGTTTGGACACATTTGTCCCAAACATCCCTGTAGTTTTCAAAATATCTCAAACATCCCAATTTCGAGGCCTGAGCCATATTTTGGAGCCAAATTCTGGATCTCTGCACGTATTCGCAGTTTGAAATTGCCACTTTTTTATACCCAACATATGCAAAAGTACTGGACGCAGCAATGAGTCACATTTTCCACAAACTTCCCTGTAGTTTTCAAAATATCCCAAACATCCCAATTTCGAGACCTGAACCATATTTTATACCCAAATTCTGACTCTCTGCACGTATTCGCAGTTTGAAATTACATCTTTTTATACCCAACATATGCCAAGTACTGAAAGCGGCAGTGAGTTGCATTTTGCACAAACTCCCCTCCAGTTTTCAAAATACCGCAAATATCCCAATTTCGAGGCCTGAACCATATTTTGGAGGCAAATTCTGGCTCTCTTCACGTATTCGCAGTTTGATATTACGAATTTTATACCCAATATATGCCAAGTACTGAAAGCGGCAGTGAGTCACATTTTGCACAAACTCCCTTCCAGTTTTCAAAGTATCCAAAATATCCCAATTTCGAGGCCTGAGCCATAGTTTGGAGCCAAATTCTGGCTCTCTATACATATTCGCAGTTCGAAATTACATCTTTTTATACCCAACATATGCCAAGTACTGAAAGCAACGTTTGGTCACATTTGTCCCAAACATCCCTGCAGTTTTCAAAATATCCCATATATCTCAAATTCGAGGCCTGAGCCATATTTTGGAGACAAATTCTGGCTCTCTGCACGTATTCGTAGTTCGAAATTACGTCTTTTTATACCCAACATATGCCAAGTACTGAAAGCGGCGTTTGGTCACATTGTCCCAAACATCCCTGCAGTTTTCAAAATATCCCAAACATCGCAATTTCGAGGCCTGATCCATATTTTGGAGCCAAATTCTGGCTCTATGCATGTATTCGAAGTTTGATATTACTCCTTTTTATACCCAACATATGCCAAGTCCTGAGAGCGGCAGTGAGTCATATTTAGCACAAACTCCCCTTCAGTTTTCGAAATATCCCAAATATCCCAATTTCGAGGCCTGATCCATATTTTGGAGCCAAATTCTGGCTCTCAGCACGTATTCGCAGTTTTAAGTTACGACTTTTTATACCCAACATATGCCAAGTACTGAAAGCGGCGTTTGGTCACATTTGTCCCAAACCTCCCTCCAGTTTTCAAAATATCCCAAACATCCCAATTTCTAGGCCTGAGTCATATTTTGGAGCCAAATTCTTGCTCTATGCACGTATTCGCAGTTTGATATTATGACTTTTTATACCAACATATGCCAAGTCCTGAAAGCGGCAGTGAGTCACATTTTGCACAAACTCCCCTGCAGTTTTCGAAATATCCCAAATATCCCAATTTCGAGGCCAGAGCCATATTTTGGACCCAAATTCTGGCTCTCTGCACGTATTCGCAGTTTGATATTATGACTTTTTATACCCAACATATGCAAAGTACTGGACGCAGCAGTGAGTCAAATTTTGCACAAACTTCCCTGCATTTTTCAAAATATCCCAAACATCCCAATTTCGAGACCTGAACCATATTTTGGACCCAAATTTTGGCTCTCTGCACGTATTCGCAGTTTGAAATTGCGACTTTTTTATACCCAACATATGTCAAGTACTGAGAGCGGCATTTGGTCATTTTTGTACCAAACTCCCCTGCAGTTTTCAAAATATCAAAACTTCACAATTTCGAGGCCTGAGTCATAATTTGGAGCCAAATTCAGGCTCTCTGCACGTATTCGCAGTTTGAAATTACGACTTTTTATACCCAACATATGCCAAGTCCTGAAAGCGGCAGTGAGTCACATTTTGCACAAACTCCCCTGCAGTTTTCAAAATATCCCAAATATCCCAATTTCGAGGCCTGAGCCATATTTTGGAGCCAAATTCTGGATCTATGCACGTATTCGCAGTTTGAAATTGCGACTTTTTTATACCCAACATATGCCAAGTACTGAAAGCAGCGTTTGGTCACATTTTGTCCCAAACCTCCCTGCAGTTTTCAAAATATCTCAAACATCCCAATTTTAATGCCTGAGCCATAATTTGGAGCCAAATTCTGGATCTCTGCACGTATTCACAGTTTGATATTGCAACTTTTTATACCCAACATATGCCAAGTACTGAAAGCAGGTTTGGTCACATTTGTCCCAAACCTCCCTGTAGTTTTCAAAATATCTCAAACATCCCAATTTCGAGGCCTGAGCCATATTTTGGAGCCAAATTCTGGATCTCTGCACGTATTCGCAGTTTGAAATTGCGACTTTTTTATACCCAACATATGCCAAGTACTGAAAGCGGCAGTGAGTCGCATTTTGCAGAAACTCCCCTCCAGTTTTCAAAATAACGCAAATATCCCAATTTCGAGGCCTGAACCATATTTTGGAGCCAAATTCTGGCTCTCTACACGTATTCGCAGTTAGAAATTACATGTTTTTATACCCAACATATGCCAAGTACTGAAAGCGGCATTTGGTCACATTTGTCCCAAACCTTCCTGTAGTTTTCAAAATATCTCAAACATCCCAATTTCGAGGCCAGAGCCATATTTTTGACCCAAATTCTGGCTCTCTGCACGTATTCGCAGTTTGATATTACGATTTTTTTAAACCCAACATATGCGAAGTACTGAAAGCGGCGTTTGGTCACATTTGTCCCAAACCTTCCTGCAGTTTTCAAAATATCCCAAACATCCCAATATCGAGGCCTGAGCCATATTTTGGAGCCAAATTCTGGCTCTCTTCACGTATTCGCAGTTTGATATTACGAATTTTATACCCAACATATGCCAAGTACTGAAAGCGGCAGTGAGTCACATTTTGCACAAACTCCCTTCCAGTTTTCAAAGTATCCCAAATATCCCAATTTCGAGGCCTGAGCTATAGTTTGGAGCCAAATTCTGGCTCTCTGCACATATTCGCAGTTCGAAATTACATCTTTTTATACCCAACATATGCCAAGTACTGAAAGCGGCGTTTGGTCACATTTGTCCCAAACATCCCTGCAGTTTTCAAAATATCCCAAATATCTCAATTTCGAGGCCTGAGCCATATTTTGGAGCCAAATTCTGGCTCTCTGCACGTATTCGCAGTTCGAAATTACGTATTTTATACCCAAGAAATGCCAAGTACTGAAAGCGGCGTTTGGTCACATTTGTCCCAAACCTTCCACCAGTTTTCAAAATATCCCAAACATCGCAATTTCGAGGCCTGATCCATATTTTGGAGCCAAATTCTGGCTCTCTGCATGTATTCGCAGGTTGATATTACAACTTTTTATACCCAACATATGCCAAGTCCTGAGAGCGGCAGTGAGTCATATTTAGCACAAACTCCCCTGCAGTTTTCGAAATATCCCAAATATCCCAATTTCGAGGCCTGATCCATATTTTGGAGCCAAATTCTGGCTCTCAGCACGTATTCGCAGTTTTAAGTTACGACTTTTTATACCCAACATATGCCAAGTACTGAAAGCGGCGTTTGGTCACATTTGTCCCAAACCTCCCTCCCAGTTTTCAAAATATCCCAAACATCCCAATTTCTAGGCCTGAGTCATATTTTGGAGCCAAATTCTTGCACTATGCACGTATTCGCAGTTTGATATTATGACTTTTTATACCCAACATATGCCAAGTCCTGAAAGCGGCAGTGAGTCACATTTTGCACAAACTCCCCTGCAGTTTTCGAAATATCCCAAATATCCCAATTTCGAGGCCAGAGCCATATTTTGGACCCAAATTCTGGCTCTCTGCACGTATTCGCAGTTTGATATTACGACTTTTTATACCCAACATATGCAAAGTACTGGACGCAGCAGTGAGTCACATTTTGCACAAACTTCCCTGCAGTTTTCAAAATATCCCAAACATCCCAATTTCGAGACCTGAACCATATTTTGGACCCAAATTCTGGCTCTCTGCACGTATTCGCAGTTTGAAATTGCGAATTTTTTATACCCAACATATGTCAAGTACTGAGAGCGGCATTTGGTCATTTGTGTCCCAAACTCCCCTGCAGTTTCCAAAATATCCCAAACTTCCCAATTTCGAGGCCTGAGTCATAATTTGGAGCCGAATTCTGGCTCTCTGCACGTATTCGCAGTTTGAAATTACGACTTTTTATACCCAACATATGCCAAGTCCTGAAAGCGGCAGTGAGTCACATTTTGCACAAACTCCCCTGCAGTTTTCAAAATATCCCAAATATCCCAATTTCGAGGCCTGAGCCATATTTTGGAGCCAAATTCTGGATCTATGCACGTATTCGCAGTTTGAAATTGCGACTTTTTTTATACCCAACATATGCCAAGTACTGAAAGCAGCGTTTGGTCACATTTTGTCCCAAACCTCCCTGCAGTTTTCAAAATATCTCAAACATCCCAATTTCAAAGCCTGAGCCATAATTTGGAGCCAAATTCTGGATCTCTGCACGTATTCGCAGTTTGAAATTGCAACTTTTTATACCCAACATATGCCAAGTACTGAAAGCAGGTTTGGTCACATTTGTCCCAAACCTCCCTGAAGTTTTCAAAATATCTCAAACATCCCAATTTCGAGGCCTGAGCCATATTTTGGAGCCAAATTCTGGATCTCTGCACGTATTCGCAGTTTGAAATTGCGACTTTTTTATACCCAACATATGCCAAGTACTGAAAGCGGCATTTAGTCACATTTGTCCCAAACATCCTTGCAGTTTTCAAAATATCCTAAACATCCCAATTTCGAGGCCTGAGCAATATTTTGGAGCCAAATTCTGGCTATCTGCACGTATTCGCAGTTTGAAATTACGACTTTTTATATACAACATATGCGAAGGACTGAAAGCGGCAGTGAGTCACATTTTGCACAAACTCCCCTGTAGTTTTCCAAATATCCCAAATATCCCAATTTCGAGGCCCTGAGCCATATTTTGGAGCCAATTTCTGGCTCTCTGCACGTAATCGCAGTTTGAAATTGCGACTTTTTTATACCAACATATGCCAAGTATTGAAAGCAGCGTTTGGTCACATTTGTCCCAAACCTCCCAGCAGTTTTTAAAATATCTCAAACATCACAATTTCGAGGCTTGAGCCATAATTTGGAGCCAAATTCTGGCTCTATGCATGTATTCGCAGTTTGATATTACGAATTTTTATACCCAACATATGCCAAGTACTGAAAGCGGCAGTGAGTCACATTTTGCCAAAACTCCCTCCAGTTTTCAAAATAACGTAAATATCCAAATTTCGAGGCCTGAGCCATATTTTGGAGCCAAATTCTGGCTCTATGCACGTATTCGCAGTTATAAATTACATCTTTTTATACCCAACATATGCCAAGTACTGAAAGGGGCGTTTGGTCACATTTGTTCCAAACCTCCCCGCAGTTTTCAAAATATCCCAAATATCCCAATTTCGAGGCCTGAGCCATATTTTGGGGCCAAATTCTGGCTCTCTGCATGTATTCGCAGGTTGATATTACTACTTTTTATACCCAAAATATGCGAAGGACTGAAAGCGGCATTGAGTCACATTTTGCACAAACTCCCCTGTAGTTTTCAAAATATCCCAAGTATCCCAATTTCGAGGCCTGAGCCAAATTTTGGAGCCAAATTCTGGCTCTCTGCATGTATTCGCAGTTTGATATTACAACTTTTTATACCCAACATATGCCAAGTACTGAAAGCGGCGTTTGGTCACATTTGTCCCAAACCTCCCTCCAGTTTTCAAAATATCCCAAACATCCCAATTTCGAGGACTGACCCATATTTTGGAGCCAAATTCAGGCTTTCTGCACGTATTCGCAGTTTGAAATTACGACTTTTTATACCCAACATATGCCAAGTCCTGAAAGCGGAAGTGAGTCACATTTTGCACAAACTCCCCTGCAGTTTTCAAAATATCCCAAATATCCCAATTTCGAGGCCTGAGCCATATTATGGAGCCAAATTCAGGCTCTTTGCACGAATTCGCAGTTTGAAATTTCAACTTTTTTATACCAACATATGCCAAGTACTGAAAGCGGCTTTTGGTCACATTTGTCCCAAACCTCCCTGCAGTTTTCAAAATATTCCAAACATCCCAATTTCGAGGCCTAAGCCATAATTTGGAGCCAAATTCTGGATCTATGCACATATTCGCAGTTTGATATTACAAATTTTTATACCCAACATATGCCAAGTCCTGAGAGCGGCAGTGAGTCATTTTTTGCACAAACTCCCCTGCAGTTTTCGAAATATCCCAAATATCACAATTTCGAGGCCTGAGCCATATTATGGAGCCAAATTCTGGCTCTTTGCACGTATTCGCAGTTTGATATTACGACTTTTTATACCCAACATATGCCCAGTCCTGAAAGCTGCAGTGAGTCACATTTTGCACAAACTCCCCAGCAGTTTTCGAAATATCCTAAATATCCCAGTTTCGAGGCCTGAGCCATATTTTGGAGCCAAATTCTGGATCTCTGCACGTATTCGCAGTTTGAAATTGCGACTCTTTTATACCCAACATTTGCCAAGTACTGAAAGAGGCAGTGAGTGACATTTTGCCCAAACTCCCCTCCAGTTTTCAAAATAACGCAAATATCCCAATTTCGAGGCCTGAGCCATATTTTGGAGCCAAATTCTGGCTCTCTGCACGTATTCGCAGTTAGAAATTACGACTTTTTTATACCCAACATATGCCAAGTACTGAAAGCGGCAGTGAGTCACATTTTGCACAAACTCTCCGGCAGTTTTCAAAATATCCCAAACATCCCAATTTCGAGGCCTGAGCAATATTTTGGAGCCAAATTTTGGCTCTCTGCATGTATTCGCAGTTTGAAATTACGACTTTTTTATACCCAACATATGCGAAGGACTGAAAGCGGCGTTTGGTCACATTTGTCCCAAACCTCCCTGCAGTTTTCAAAATATCACAAATATCCCAATATCGAGGCCTGACCCATATTTTGGAGCCAAATTCTGGCTCTTTGCACTGATTCGCAGTTTGATATTACGACTTTATATACCCAACATATGCCAAGTACTAAAAGCGGCAGTGAGTCACATTTTGCACCAACTCCCCTGCAGTTTTCATAATATCCTAAACGTCCCAATTTCGAGGCCTGAGCCATATTTTGGAGCCAAATTCTGGCTCTCTGCACGTATTCTCAGTTTGAAATTGCGACTTTTTATACCCAACATATGCCAAGTCTAGAAAGCGGCAGTGAGTCACATTTTGCACAAACTCCCCTGCAGTTTTCAAAATATCCCAAACATCCCAATTTCGAGGCCTGAGCCATATTTTGGAGCCAAATTCTGGCTCTCTGCACGTATTTGCAGTTTGAAATTACGACTTTTTTATACCCAACATATGCGAAGTACTGAAAGCGGCGTTTGGTCACATTTGTCCCAAATTTTCCTGCAGTTTTCAAAATATCCCAAACATCCCAATAACGAGACCTGACACATATTTTGGAGCCAAATTCTGCATCTCTGCACGTATTCGCAGTTTGAAATTGCGACTTTTTTTATACCCAACATATGCCAAGTACTGAAAGCAAGTACATATGCCAAGTCACATTTTGCCCAAACTCTCCTCCAGTTTTCAAAATAACACAAATATCCCAATTTCGAGCCTGAGCCATATTTTGCAGCCAAATTCTGGCTCTCTGCACGTATTCGCAGTTAGAAATTACATCTTTTTATACCCAACATGTTCCAAGTACTGAAAGCGGCAGTGAGTCACATTTTGCACAAGCTCTCCTGCAGTTTCAAAATATCCGAAACATCCCAATTTCGAGGCCTGAGCATATTTTGGAGCCAAGTTTTGGGCTCTCTGCACGTATTCGCAGTTTGAAATTACGACTTTTTTATACCCAACATATGCGAAGTACTGAAAGCGGCGTTTGGTCACATTTGTCCCAAACCTCCCTGCAGTTTTCAAAATATCACAAATATCCCAATATCGAGGCCTGACCCATATTTTGGAGCCAAATTCTGGCTCTTTGCACTGAGTCGCAGTTTGATATTACGACTTTATATACCCAACACAAGCCAAGTACTGAATGCGGCGGTGAGTCACATTTTGCACAAACTCCCCTGCAGTTTTCAAATTATCCCAAACGTCCCAATTTCGGGGCCTGAGCCATATTTTGGAGCCAAATTCTGGCTCTCTGCACGTATTCGCAGTTTTAAATTACGACTTTTTATACCCAACATATGCCAAGTCATGAAAACGGCAGTGAGTCACATTTGCCAAACTCCCCTGCAGTTTTCAAAATATCCCAAACATCCCAATTTCGAGGCCTGAGCCATATTTTGGAGCCAAATTCTGGCTCTCTGCACGTATTTGCAGTTTGAAATTACGATTTTTTTATACCAACATATGCGAAGTACTGAAAGCGGCGTTGGTCATATTTGTCCCAAACTTTCCTGCAGTTTTCAAAATATCCCAAACATCCCAATATCGAGACCTGACACATATTTTGGAGTCAAATTCTGGATCTCTGCACGTATTCGCAGTTTGTAATTGCGACTTTTTTTTATACCCAACATATGCGAAGTACTGAAAGCGGCGATTGGTCACATTTGTCCCAAACCTCCCTCCAGTTTCAAAATATCCCAAACATCCCAATTTCGAGGACTGAGCCATATTTTGGAGCCAAATTCTAGCTCTCTGCACGTATTCGCAGTTTGAAATTACGAATTTTATACCCAACATATGCGAAGTACTGAAAGCGGCGTTTGGTCACATTTGTCCCAAACCTCCCTGCAGTTTTCAAAATATCCTAAATATCCCAATTTCGAGGCCTGAGCCATATTTTGGAGCTAAATTCTGGCTCTCTGCACGTATTCGCAGTTGGAAATTAAATCTTTTTATACCCAACATATGCCAAGTACTGGAAAGCGGCGTTTGGTCACATTTGTCCCAAACCTCCCTGCAGTTTTCAATATATCCCAAATATCCCAATTTCGTGGCCTGCGCCATATTTTCGAGCCAAATTCAGGCTCTCTGCTTGTATTCGCAGTTTGAAAATTACGAATTTTATACCCAACATATGCCAAGTACTGAAAGCGGCGTTTGGTCATATTTGTCCCAAAGTCCCCTGCAGTTTTCAAAATATCCCAAACATCCCAATTTCGAGGCCTGAGTTATATTTTGGAGCCAATTTCTGGCTCTCTGAACGTATTCGCAGTTTGAAATTACCACCTTTTATACCCAAACATATGCCAAGTCCTGAAAGGGGCAGTGGATTTACATTTTGCACAAACTCCCCTGCAGTTTTCAAAATATCCCAAATAACCCAATTTCGAGGCCTGAGCCATATTATGGAGCCAAATTCAGGCTCTCTGCACGTATTCGCAGTTTGAAATAACGACCTTTTTATACCCAACATATGCGAAGTACTGAAAGCGGCGTTTGGTCACATTTGTCCTAAACCTCCCAGTAGTTTTCAAAATATCCCAAATATCCCAAATTTGAGGCCTGAGCCATATTATGGAGCCAAATTCAGGCTCTTTGCACGTATTCGCAGTTTGAAATTGCAAATTTTTTATACCAACATATGCCAAGTACTGAAAGCGGCTTTTTTTCACATTTGTCCCAAACCTCCCTGCAGTTTTCAAAATATCCCAAACATCCCAATTTCGAGGCCTGAGCCATAATTTGGAGCCAATTCTGGCTCTATGCACATATTCGCAGTTTGATATTACAAATTTTTATACCCAACATATGCCAAGTCCTGAAAGCGGCAGTGAGTCACATTTTGCACAAACTCCCCTGCAGTTTTCGAAATATCCCAAATATCCCAATTTCGAGGCCTGAGCCATATTATGGAGCCAAATTCTGGCTCTTTGCACGTATTCGCAGTTTGATATTACGACTTTTTATACCCAACATATTGCCAAGTCCTGAAAGCTGCAATGAGTCACATTTTGCACAAACTCCCCTGCAGTTTTCGAAATATCCTAAATATCCCAGTTTCGAGGCCTGAGCCATATTTTGGAGCCAAATTCTGGATCTCTGCACGTATTCGCAGTTTGAAATTGCGACTCTTTTATACCCAACATTTGCCAAGTACTAAAAGTGGCAGTGAGTGACATTTTGCCCAAACTCCCCTCCAGTTTTCAAAATAACGCAAATATCCAAATTTCGAGGCCTGAGCCAAATTTTGGAGCTAAATTCTGGCTCTCTGCACGTATTCGCAGTTGGAAATTAAATCTTTTTATACCCAACATATGCCAAGTACTGAAATCGGCGTTTTGGTCACAGTTGTTCCAAACATCCCTGCAGTTTTCAAAATATCCCAAACGTCCAATTTCGAGGCCTGAGCCATATTTTGGAGCCAAATTCTGGCTCTCTGTACGTATTCGCAGTTAGAATTACATCTTTTATACCCAACATATGCCAAGTACTGAAAGCGGCGTTGGTCATATTGTCCCAAAGTCCCCTGCAGTTTCCAAAATATCCCAAACATCCCAATTTCGGTGGCCTGAGTTATATTTTTGAGCTAATTTCTGGCTCTCTGAACGTATTCGCAGTTTGAAATTATCACCTTTTATACCCAACATATGCCAAGTCCTGAAAGCGGCAGTGATTTACATTTGCACAAACTCCCCTGCAGTTTCAAAATATACCAAATAAACCCAATTTCGAGCCTGAGCCATATTATGGATCCAAATTTTGCTCTTTGCACGTATTCGCAGTTTGAAATTGCGACTTTTTTATACCAACATATGCCAAGTACTGAAAGCGGCGTTTGGTCACAATTGTCCCAAACCTCCCTGCAGTTTTCAAAATATCCCAAACATCCCAATTTCGAGGCCTGAGCCATATTTTCGAGCCAAATTCTGGCTCTCTGGCACGTATTCGCAGTTTTAAATTACGACTTTTTATACCCAACACATGCCAAGTCCTGAAAACGGCAGAGAGTCACATTTTGCAACCAAACTCCCCTGCAGTTTTCAAAATATCCCAAACATCCCAATTTCGGAGGCCTGAGCCATATTTTGGAGCCAATTCCGGCTCTCTGCACGTATTTGCAGTTTGAAATTACGAATTTTTTATACCCAACATATGCGAAGTACTGAAAGCGGCGTTTGGTCATATTTGTCCCAAACTTTCCTCCAGTTTTCAAAATATCCCAATATCGAGACCTGACACATATTTTGGAGTCAAATTCTGGATCTCTGCACGTATTCGCAGTTTGTAATTGCGACTTTTTTATACCCAACATATGCGAAGTACTGAAAGCGGCGTTTGGTCCATTTGTCCCAAAGCATCCCTGAGTTTTCAGAATATCCCAAATATCCAATTTCAAGGCCTGAGCCTATTTTGGAGCCAAATTCTGGCTCTCTGCACGTATTCGCAGTTCCAAATTTCGTCTTTTGATACCCAACATATGCCAAGTACTGAAGCGGCCGTTTAGTCACATTTGTCCCAAACCTCCCCGCAGTTTTCAAAATATCTCAAATATCCCGATTTCGAGGCCTGAGCCATATTTTGGAGCCAATTCTGGCTCTCTGCATGTATTCGGGGTTTGATATTCGACTTTTTATACCCAACATATGCAAGTACTGAAGCGGCAATGAGTCACATTTTGAACAAACTCCCCTGCAGTTTTCAAATATCCCAATATCCCAATATCGAGGCCTACCCTATTTTGGAGCAAATTCTGGCTCTCTGCACGTATTCGCAGTTAGAAATTACATCTTTTTATACCCAACATATGCCAAGTACTGAAAGCGGCGTTTGGTCACATTTGTTCCAAACATCCCTGCAGTTTTCAAAATATCCCAAACCGTCGCAATTTCGAGGCCTGAGCCATATTTTGGAGCCAAATTCTGGCTCTCCTGCACGTATTCGCAGTTAGAAATTACATCTTTTTATACCCAACATATGCTAAGTACTGAAAGCGGCGTTTGGTCACATTGTCCCAAACCTCCCTGCAGTTTTCAATATATATCCCAAATATCCCAATTTCGAGGCCTGCGCCATATTTTGGAGCCAAATTCAGGCTCTCTGCACGTATTCGCAGTTTGAAATTACGACTTTTTATACCCAACATATGCCAAGTACTGAAAGCGGCGTTTGGTCATATTTGTCCCAAAGTCCCCTGCAGTTTCCAAATATCCCAAACATCCCAATTTCGTGGCCTGAGTTATATTTTTGAGCTAATTTCTGGCTCTCTGAACGTATTCCGCAGTTTGAAATTATCACCTTTTATACCCAACATATGCCAAGTCCTGAAACGGCAGTGATTTACATTTTGCACAAACTCCCCTGCAGTTTTCAAAATATACCAAATAACCCAATTTCGAGGCCTGAGCCATATTATGGAGCCAAATTTGGCTCTTGCACGTATTCGCAGTTTGAAATTGCGACTTTTTATACCAACATATGCCAAGTACTGAAAGCGGCGTTTAGTCACATTTGTCCCAAACCTCCCCCGCAGTTTCAAAATATCCCAAATATCCCAATTTCGAGGCCTGAGCCATATTTTGAGCCAAATTCTGGCTCTCTGCATGTATTGGGGGTTTGTTATTACGACTTTTTATACCCAACATATGCCAAGTACTGAAAGCGGCAGTGAGTCACATTTTGCACAAACTCCCCTGCAGTTTTCAAAATATCCCAAACATCCCAATTACGAGGCCTGATCAATATTTTGGAGCCAAATTTTGGCTCTCTGCACGTATTCGCAGTTTGAAATTACGACTTTTTATACCCAACATGTGCGAAGGACTGAAAGCGGCGCTTGGTCAAATTTGTCCCAAACCTCCCTGCAGTTTTCAAAATATCCTAAGTATCCCAATTTCGAAGCCTGAGCCATATTTTGAGCCAAATTCAGGCTCTCTGCACGTAGTCGCAGTTTGGAAATTACGACTTTTATACCCAACATATTTCAAGTCTTGAAAGCGGCAGTGAGTCACATTTTGCACAAACTCCCCTGCAGTTTTCAAAATATCCCAAATATCCCAATTTCGAGGCCTGAGCCATATTATGGAGCCAAATTCAGGCTCTTTGCACGTATTCGCAGTTTGAAATTGCAACTTTTTATACCAACATATGCCAAGTAACTGAAAGCGGCTTTTGGTCACATTTGTCCCAACCTCCCTGCAGTTTTCAAAATATCCCAAACATCCCAATTTCGAGGCCTGAGCCATATTTTGGAACCAAATTCTGGCTCTATGCACGTATTCGCAGTCTGATATTACGAATTTTTATACCCAACATATGCCAAGTCCTGAAGTGGCAGTGAGTCACATTTTGCACAAACTCCCCTGCAGTTTTCGAAATATCCCAAATATCCCAGTTTCGAGGCCCTGCGCCATATTTGGAGCCAAATTCTGGATCTCTGCACGTATTTGCAGTTTGAAATTGCGACTCTTTTATACCCAACATTTGCCAAGTACTGAAAGCGGCGTTGGTCACATTTGTTCCAAACATCCCTGCAGTTTTCAAAATATCACAAATTTCCCAATTTCGAGGCCTGAGCCATATTTTGGAGCCAAATTCCTAGCTCTCTGCATGTATTCGGGGTTTGATATTACGACTTTTATACCCAACATATGCCAAGTATTGAAGCGGCATTGAGTCACATTTGCACAAACTCCCCTGCAATTTTCAAAATATCCCAAACATCCCAATTTCGAGGCCTGAGCAATATTTTGGAGCCAAATTTTGGCTCTCTGCACGTATTCCGCAGTTTGAAATTACGACTTTTTTATACCCAACATATGCGAAGGACTTAAAGCGGCGTTTGGTCAGCATTTGGTCCTAAACCTCCCTGCAGTTTTCAAAATATCCCAAATATCCCAATATCGAGGCCTGACCCATATTTTGGAGCCAAATTCTGGCTCTTTGCACGAATTCGTAGTTTGATATTACGACTTTTTATTCCCAACATATGCCAAGTACTGAAAGCGGCAGTGAGTCACATTTTGCACAAACTCCCGTGCAGTTTTCAAAATATCCCAAACATCCCAATTTCGAGGTCTGAGCCATATTTTGGAGCCAAATTCTGGCTCTCTGCACGTATTTGCAGTTTGAAATTACGACTTTTTTATACCCAACATATGTGAAGTACTGAAAGCGGCGTTTGGTCACATTTGTCCCAAACTTTCCTGCAGTTTTCAAAATATCCCAAACATCCCAATATCGAGGCCTGAGCCATATTTTGGAGCCAAATTCTGGCTCTCTGCACGTATTCGCAGTTCGAGATAACGTCTTTTTATACCTTACATATGCCAAGTACTGAAAGCGGCCTTTAGTCACATTTGTCCTAAACCTCCCTGCAGTTTTCAACATATCCCAAATATCCCAATTTCGAGGCCTGAGCCATATTTCGGAGCCAAATTCTGGCTCTCTGCACGTATTTTCAGTTTGAAATTACGAATTTTTTATACCCAACATATGCGAAGTACTGAAAGCGGCGTTTGGTCACATTTGTCCCAAACTTTCCTGCAGTTTTCAAAATATCCCAAACATCCCAATATCGAGGCCTGAGCCATATTTTGGAGCCAAATTCTGGCTCTCTGCACGTATTCGCAGTTTGAAATAACGAATTTTTATACCCAACATATGCGCAGTACTGAAAGCGGCGTTTAGTCACATTTGTCCCAATCCCCCTGCAGTTTTCAAAATATCCGAAACATCCCAAAATCGAGGCCTGAGCCATATTTTGCAACCAAATTCAGGCTCTCTGCTCGAATTCGCAGTTTGAAATAACGACTTTTTATACCAACATATGCCAAGTACTGAAAGCGGCGTTTGGTCACATTTGTCCCAAATATAACTGAAGTTTTCAAAATATCCCAAACATCACATTATCGAGGCCTGAGCCATATTTTGGAACCAAATTCAGGCTCTCTGCACGTATTCGCAGTTTGAAATTACGACTTTTTATACCCAACATATGCCAAGTCCTGAAAGCGGCAGTGAGTCACATTTTGCACAAACTCCCTACAGTTTTCAAAATGTCCCAAATATCCCATTTTCGAGGCCTGAGCCATAATTTGCAGCCAAATTCTGGCTCTATGCACATATTCGCAGTTTGATATTACAAATTTTTATACCCAACATATGCCAAGTCCTGAAAGCGGCAGTGAGTCACATTTTGCACAAACTCCCCAGCAGTTTTTGAAATATCCCAAATATCCCAGTTTCGAGGCCTGAGCCATATTTTGGAGCCAAATTCTGGATCTCTGCACGTATTCGTAGTTTGAAATTGCGACTCTTTTTATACCCAACATTTGCCAAGTACTGAAAGCGGCAGTGAGTGACATTTTGCACAAACTCCCCTGCAGTTTTCAAAATATCCCAAACATCCCAATTTCGAGGCCTGACCCATATTTTGGAGCCAAATTCTGGCTCTCTGCACGTATTTGCAGTTTGAAATTACGATTTTTATACCCAACATATGCCAAGTACTGAAAGCGGCGTTTGGTCACATTTGTCCCAAACCTCCCTCCAGTTTTCAAAATATCCCAAACATCCCAACTTCGAGCCCTGAGCCATATTTTGGAGCCAAATTCTAGCTCTCTGCACGTATTCGCAGTTTGAAATTACGACTTTTTATACCCAACATATGCGAAGTACTGAAAGCGGCGTTTGGTCACATTTGTCCCAAACCTCCCTGCAGTTTTCAAAATATCCTAAATATCCCAATTTCGAGGCCTGAGCCATATTTTGGAGCCAAATTCAGGCTCTCTGCACGTATTCGCAGTTTGAAATTACTACTTTTTATACCCAACATATGCCAAGTCTTGAAAGCGGCAGTGAGTCACATTTTGCACAAACTCCCCTGCAATTTTCAAAATATCCCAAATATCCCAATTT